>NC_080101.1:47528077-48179863 GCF_950005125.1 Chionomys nivalis | reverse complement strand
AAAAGAAGTCCAAAGAGCCAAAAGATACTTAAGGTCATGTTCAACCTCCTTAGCGATCATGGAAATGCAAATCAAAACAACTTTGAGATACCATCTTACACCTGTCCGAGTGGCTAAAATCAAAAACACCAATGATAGCCTATGCTGGAGAGGATACGGAGTAAGGGGAACACTCATCCATTGTTGGTGGGAATGCAAACTTGTGCAACCACTTTGGAAAGCAGTGTGGTGGTTTCTCAGAAAATTGGGAGTCAACTGACCTCAGGATCCAGCAATACCATTCTTGGGAATATATCCAAGAGATGCCCAATCATACTACAAAAGCGTTTGTTCAACTATGTTCATAGCAGCATTATTTGTAATAGCCAGAACGTGGAAACAACCTAGATGCCCCTCAATGGAAGAATGGATAAAGAAAGTGTGGAACATATACACATTAGAGTACTACTCAGTGGTAAAAAACAATGACATCCTGAATTTTGCATGCAAATGGTGGAAATAGAAAACACTATCCTGAGTGAGGTAACCCACACTCATTAGTGGACTCTAGTCATAAACAAAGGATATTAAGCCTAGAGAAGCCAAATAATAAGGTGAACCCAAAGAAAAACATATATAGATCCTCCTGGAAATTGGAAGCAGACAAGATCGCTAGGCAAAAGTTGGGAGCACAGGGGTGGGGTGGGATGAGGGGAAGGGGAGAGGGGGAGAGAGAAGGGAGAAGGGAAAGATTGGGGAGAGCTTGGGGGAGTGGGAGGGTTGAGGTGGAAGAAGGGCAGATATAGGAGCAGGGAAGAAGATATCTTAATTAAGGGAGCCATTTTAGGGTTGGCAAGAGACTTGGCTCAAGAGAGGATCCCAGGTGTCCATGGGGATGTCCCCAGCTAGGTCCTTGGGCAGCAGAGGAGAGGGTGCCTGAACTGGCCTTGTCCCATAGTCTCTCTGTGTTTCTTTGGTGTCTCTCTTTTTTCTGCCTAACATTTCTAACCCACATTCCCCTACCCTGGAACACACGAACCCACTGAGGCTTGACCCTGACACATAGTGAAACCATGTGTCAAGAAACAAAAAAAAAAAAAAAATTGATTAGTTTGGAGAAATAGTAAGACTTCATTTCCAAGATGCATGTCTTGTTTTGGTGAATAACCCTACCCAATTGTGGAGGTTGGCATTCAGGGAAGGAATGGGGGGGAAGTCATATGATAAAAACAAACCTTAGGAAACCTTGTTTTCACCCAGTGCTGTGGAAATAGTCTACCTAGGGACTAGCATTCACATTAGGAAATCACACCAAAACTGGCAATCTGTCCTCTACAATGCTCTCCTCCAAACTCATCGATTCATCACTTGCCCTGCTATGGATTAAATGTGTTCCTCCAAAATTCATGTGTTGGAAATGTACTGGCTTAAAATATTAATGTTTGGAAGTAGAGACTATGAGGGCAGTCAGGCCTTGAAAACATTCCTTCCTGAATGGCTTAGCCCCTTCTCTAATTCTTGGAGGACCGCACTAATCCATCCCTGTTGGTGAGTGAGTCCTCGTGGGGCTGGGTGAGTTTCTGTAGTGTAGCGGTGGGCAGCTCTGCAGAAACCCCACACCTTGTAGGTTGCCTCATCCATACACACCCACTTCCCTTCTGCTTTCTGACATGAATTTAAAGCAAAATAATGTCCCTGTAGTGACATGCTTCCTGAATCTCAGCCCACAGATCTGTGATCCAAAATAAGCTATCACTTATAAACTGCCCAGTCACAAATATTATGATATAGCAATTAAAAATAGCCCAAGCCAGGCCTCGACTAATTAAAACTGTTATTTTAACGACCAGTTGCTTCTTAATATGTTATCTTTTTCTTTAATAAAATTTAGGAATTTTATTAAAGAATTTAGGAAGATTTAGTTTCCTGAATTTCTGGAGTGTGGGGGGTGTGATTGGGATACTGAAGCTGTTTCAGGGGAGTACAAACTGCTGCTCTGCTTAGAGAAAAAAGATGAAGGGGAAGTAAAAATCGTGGAATTCCAATCACTTTCAACATGTCTTTGGCTCATGGATCATAATTCCTGGCCAAGTTTCCCATTGAGCAGCCAAAGTGTGTTAAAATCCATAATAAGCACAAGGACAGTAACATAGTCACAGTCACTCACACGCACACTCACTGACACACACACACTCACTCACATATGTGCACACTCACACATATACACACAGGCTCATACATACTCACACATACATACACACAGACTCACAAACACACACATACATATACACACACTCACTCACATATGTGCACACTCACGCATATACACACAGGTTCATACATACTCACACATACATACACACAGACTCACAAACACACACATACATACACACACACTCACACATTCACACACACTCACTCACACACACACATGCCCTATGTGCTTCCTTTACTCTATAACTGACAGTCATCAGTAAAGAATGCTGCCTTACTATGACCTATGAAGTGTAATAGTCTAAATACTAGCAATATCAAAAGCAAATATTTATGAGTTCATTCGTGGGAGATGTGGATAAAATGAGTGGACCACTTTCTCAGTTTCTTGGTAAGGTAGAGAAATTTTAAGCTTATAGTGGAATGAAAATACAGCAATGTAATGGGATTCGAGATGAATTAAAATACAGTATATGTGTGTATTAAATTCACAAAGAATGAATAAATATATATGTAAATGAATATATATACATATATATGTGTGTGTGTATGTATATACCTTACAGAGAAAATAGATGTGTTAATCCTATCTACAATAAATGTATTTAGTGCCTATTAAATACCAGCCCTGACCTACATACTGGGGAGATATTAGTGAGAGGGCAAGGTGCCACATCTCCATTCTCACAGAGATAACGGGAAAACAGCACTTGTGTAACAAATGTAATGGGTTAGATGGGAGCCCTCAAAAAGACATAAGCTACATAATTCCCAACTACATTCTCAATACCTATTCTTTATCCACAGATAAGTGGAGCTCTTACCCCTCACCAAAGAAGTCTTTTACAGCACTCAGAGCCCATTACAGAAGGCCACACTTGTCAAAATGCAGAGAACTGGCTGTAAGCTAGCCAGTCCCAGCTGATTCATTGACAACATAACCCCATACCTAAGGCTCAGGGAATAGCATAGGAAAGAAACCAGGACACGATGTGTGCAGAGAGACAGTGCCCTCTATATATATGACAGACTGCACTCAGAACATGCCACAAATATGACCACCTAAACAGGGCCTTAGAAACAACACCCCTAACTGACATACCAATGTATATGGGGAAGTCCCACAAGGCTTCCGCCTAGAAGGAGAGCTATGGGCAATTAATGGTTGGTAAGAGAGAGACAATCAGTCCTCTCTGACTAGTCAGTCCCAAGAAGGGAGCCCTAAGCCCATATGAGCAATACTAAATGATCTCAGCAGTTTATGTTTATAAAACGTGTGTGAGTATGTATGTGTGTGCTTATGTATACATTTATGTGTCCATGTGTGCATGTTTGTGCAAGTATGTATGCATGCATGTGTGCATGCATGTTTGTGCAAGTATGATGTATTATGTGTGCATGTGTGTGTATAACAATTATAATTAAAGAATAAAAGTTCATGAATTTGAGGAGCGGAAGAGGTATGAGAGGAAGCAGAGAGTGGGAAGAAGAGAACATGTAAATACATTCTCATTTATGAAATTCTCAATTAAAAAAATATATCTAAGTCCTAACTGAAGCCTGACAATGTGATCAGAGTTATTTGAGGCTCTCAAGAGATGACTCTGGATTACCCAGATGGCTCAAAGTTCAAAGTCAGGTGTCCTCAGAAGAAAAGATGACACCCACATTAGAAGCCCATGTGGAAATACAAGCAGAGACTTAGGTACCATCCTCATAGACTAAGGAATGTCCAAAGCCACCAGAAGCTGGAACTGACCAGCAAGGACACTGCCCAGAGATTTCAGAGGGAGCACAATCCTGCCAATACTGTAATATTGACCCAAAGAATAGCTTGATTTTAAGCTACCCAGTTTTTGAAACTTATTAATGCAGCTCTGGGAAGTGAGTATAGCAATCATGCAAATGAAATGCAATTAAAACTTGTAGACCATGAAAGAAATAGAATTCCACAAAAGCAGATATCAAAGGTGCTTGATCTATACTTGGCCGTCAAAGAAGCTCCTCAAGAAACAGTAGGAAAAATTCTCAAAGAAGACTCAAGAATGATAAACAGGGAAAGACCAAAAAGACAATTTAAAGAGTAAACAGGAAACGGCGCTCTCCAGTATATTAAGATTTTGTGAGTCTTTATATCGAATTAATATGATTACGCAAATTAAATCAAATACGAACCAAACACTGAGATGGTAGCGAGTTTTCTCACAAACCTTCCCAGCGCGGACTTGAGCACTAACTTGGTGTATAAAGTGTTTTCTCTACAAGGTTATGAGCATGGGTCTCCAGCACCTACGTAAAAAAGCTGGCCATTCTGGCAGTGAGGAAGATAGAGGGTTGGGCGTCGCTGAAGACAGGAGGATCCCTGGGTTATCTTGCCAGCCAATCTAGCTGAACACTGAGCTCCAAGTTCAGTGTGAGACCTTGTCTCACCGGTCTCAAAAACTACAGTTGGAAGGGCTGGAGAGATGGCTCATTGTTTAAGAGCACTTTCTGCTCTTGCAGAGGACATATCTGGTTCCCAACACCCATGTCAGGCAGCTTACAACCACCTATAACTCCAGCTTTTAGGGATCTGATACCCTATTACAGACTTTGCAAGAACCCACACATGTGTCTTCTACTCTTACACGCACGCACGCACGCACACACACACACACACACTTTCTGTGAAATGCAAGTACTCTGAATAGCTAACAGTTTTTCAGAACAAAGAAAAATTAGAATAAATATAGTAAATCAGGACAGTCCTTTTCCACACCTGTGTGCTATTTTGGAAAGCTGGGAGGCAGGCAATCTGTCACAAGTTGAAGGGACATGGTAAATGCCTACCACACACACACGCACACATACACACGTCTCACCCTGAGGTTGTAGGATGAGAGCCTAGTGGCACCTGGACCAGGTGTGTAATCACCCAGAAGACTAACAGGTGGAACAGTTCTCCTAGAGTCCAGGCTAAGAAGCAAAACAGTAGAGGGGCCAGGAAAGCCACGGAGTTAGAGCCAGACTAAATTAGAATAATTTTATTTTAAATCATTTATCATTTCATGAATGCCTGATGGCATCAAGCACAATTTTGAGCATTCTACACGTATTGATTCACTTTTGCCTCAAACATATATATGAAAAACATGGTCATTAGCAATCTCATTCTATAAATTGGGGGAACTAATACAGAGAGAGCTGGGATAAATCGCTATGGTTTGGTCTTCACACCCAGGTAGCCAAGCACTAAACTTCATCCTTGGAATCATTGCATTTTTCTACGATCTTTCCAATTTCCATTACGACAGAAAGAGCAATGACTTCCATTATTAAACACTGTTTATCAAGGGGATTAGGTCATCAGCTTGATTTCACCAGCAAAGAATGTGAGGGCCAGGAGGTTAGGGAGCTTGCCCAGGTCACACACGCACTAGGAGCTTGAACTCGTTCCTGCGGACTTCAGAACCATCACTCTGGAGACTCCACCTCTGCCTTATTCACCATCTTGATTGTATTTCTTGCTTCCCACCCTGAACCCTTACATCCATCTCTGCACTCAGCTCTCCCTGAATAAGGAAGCAGTCCCGTGCTGTTCTTCATCTTAACTAGAAACCTCGAATAGAGCTTTGTGGAACTACGTTCCACTTCTCACTTCTCAAATAGCAATGATAACACACACCTGTTGCTTAACTCTTGTGCCTGTATTTAACGCACATATTAATGTACATCAAGCATACAGTGATCAAGGTAGAATGAGTAGCATTTCTCTCTCATCAGTTTAGGTTTGGAGCCCTTCACTTCTCTCTTAGATCTTCATAAAGAATGGACTAGGTACTGCCAAGCTGTACTCCCCCTCTGTGTTATGAAACGATAGACCTTATTCCTTCTGCATAACCCAGCATCACTTTATCCACTCCCCAAACTCTTCTTAATCTCTAATAATCACTATTCCACATTTAGGTTGACATTGTTAACTTCCACATATAGCTTGCTTCATTTAACATAGTATCTTTTATTTCCATTCATTCTGCTGCAAATAACCGAGTTCATTCTTCTTTCTGGCTAACTAGCATCCCATTGTGTGTGTTTGGGACACCTTTTCCACCCCCTCTGTTGATGAGAATCAGTGTCAACTCTACACACTAGCTGCTGTGACCATGTTGTGGTGAGCATGGGGACACAGGCATCTCTGTTGTACTGATGTCATTTCCTTTGCGTGGGAACCATGCATTGGCTTTCTGTGTTTCCCCTTTCAGGAAGTATCTATTCCAATCATTTGCCCAGCCTTTAACTGTGTTGCTTCTTTTACTGCAGGGGCTGGTGTTAAGCTTTTGGGTTTCATATATATTTTTGCATGTAAACTTAGGCAGCTCTCATGGAAATCACTGTAGAAGTTCCAGAATATAAAACTACAACCAGACCTCCCAAATGATCAGCTATACCACTTCTGCATATATGCCCAAAAGACTCCACAGCAGCACACCACAGAGACCGCTACTCACAGCAGCTAAGAAGTGGGATCAGGCTAGAAGCCCATCAACAAGTGAATGGACAAGAAAATGTGTCACGTAAACACAATAAAAAATTTCTCATAATAAAATTAAAATGAGTTTTCATAAATAAAAGTGAAATCATGGCATATAGGAAAATTAGTGGAACTGGGGATAATTATTTTAAGAGAAAGTAAACCAGATTCCAAAAGAAAAACACCACATGCTGTCATATAAAAAAAAAACTATAGGTGTGTGTGTGTGTGTGTGTGTGTGTATGTAGGGGGTGCACGTGTGTGTGTGTGTAGATACTTAGAGTACAAGGAGGATCATGAGAGAGGAAGAAGGCCTCTTGTGGAGGGGTTGGTGGGGAATAGAACACATGTGATATGGAAGCAGAAGGGACAACTATTTGGGGAAAGGATGAGGACCAGAAGAACAAGCAGGGGGATTCAAGGACGATGGTATGGAAAGGGAATGAATGAGGACGAAGTATAATGACATGTAAGAAAGCATCTTCTACAATGAAGCTTTGTCTGCTAACTTAAAAATAAAAATTAAAGAAGCAAAAACTGCCACTGATTTTTATATGTTCTGGAATCTTATAAACCTGATGTAGCCAGATCTTGATTCCTGATTTTATACATTATATTTTGTTTATTACCCATTAGTTCAAATGCTTTCTGATCATCTAGAGATCTGTTGTTACTGTTGTTTCCTTGTTTGTGACAGGGTCTATCCCAGGTTGCTCTCAAATTCATGGTCCTCCTGCCTCAGCCTCTCAAATGGCTGGAGTTACAGGTCTGGCCCACTGCTCTCAGTGATGTTAGTTAACATTAGACTTTGCCTATAGTTTATTATTCCTCTGGTACTTTCCAATGTACAAGACATTCTTTTTATGGGATAAGGGTTCTATTTTAACACATATCTAAAAAAAAACATAGCATCTATAGACATATGTCCAGAGTGACAATGAGTCTTATCATTTTGTGCTCCTATAACTCTTCAGTCCTTGACAAAGTGGAATTTTCTAATAACTGTTGACAGCAAATGCTTAGTCTTATTACCAAATATCTAGTCCTGCCATGGGTTAAAGGCATGGCAAGTCTGGTTAAAGGATTCTAGTATACAAAGATGAGTGGAGGTACCAACAAGCCTCTTACAAAGGGCGGAAGCAGCCTCAGTTAATAACGGAGCAAGAAAACAATGAAATTATGCATCAGCTTAAGGATTAAGAAAATTCCTGACAATCTTATGAGACATGGCTATGAGTTAAATTAGTAATTGTCAACTCTTTTGCTTCTGGAGATCTGTCCCTTGGGACAGTGTGACAAACCTAGCTGTATCCTTGCCCAGGGCTAACAGATGGCCAGAATGACCTCCCAGCAGCTCTGCCAGCCCCACACTTCTGTTTCCTCACAACCGTGGACTAGTTTGTTAGCTGGCTCTGATTTGCCCTTGCCAGCTACGTGGAGGGATCCTCTGCTTCAGAGAAAGCAGGTAGACTTTTTGTCCCCGCCGTGGAAGCCTGTCTCTCTGTTTCTGCCCTGTGAAAGCGGCGGGGAGGGCTACCAAATGCATGGACCACAATTTCATTATGTGGCAGGAAAAAGGATGGTTTGTATCTTTCTCTTTCTCAAAGTTATTCAAATATTTATACAGTAAATGTGAAAGGAGAATTTTAAACCTTAGCCCCATTTTTTTTTTTTACCCTGTGACTTGAATGTGTTGTGAATTAAGATCAAGCTCTGTGACTCTGATGAAGTTCAGGGCACAAATTCAAGCCAGATCAGAGGAGTTTAACTCTGGGGGTATAAGCAGTGAATCCACTCTGCATGTGTTTGCCGTTACTATATTCAAACAAGATGATGCGCTTGCCATGGTGACATGGATTTTCCCACCTACACTACAAATGAATTATAGGTTGGTTCCTGCACTATAGGTGGACCTGTGGCAGCCCAGCAGTATCTCCTATGTGTCAGAGGGGACAGTCACCGATGTCCATATTCCCCAAAATGCTTCCAGAACCCTGTTAGCCTTCCTCCAGGAAGCCCGCATCCAATACAAGTAAGCATTCTTTTTATTTGCTACAAGTTTTAGCCAACTGAATGGTGACTCTATATATCCAGGTTGTTTATCAAGAGCTTCTGAAAGTGTTTTTCATTGTGAGGCAGTAAAAGTGTGTATATTCATCTTTGAAGAACTTACTTGTCTAATAGAGAAAAGGAGTAACACAAAGACATTATTTCACTGCTAGCACTAAGTCATCAATGCTGACACAGTCTTTTGCTGAATAAAGAAAGAAGAACCACCTGGCAGTGCTAAAAAGGCCAAATTGAATGAAGGAAGAGAAGAAAAGAAATGGTTTTCTGCAGTAGCCTGCTTTGCAACAGAAAACATGATAAGACCGGGGATCTGACAGACGTGGGAGAAAAGACAAGCAAAGCAAAACTGCATGCAAGGCCAGCATCAGAATAAAAAGACAGACTTGGTGGCAGAGAGAACACATGCAGAAGGAAGTTATGTTACTTTCCACAGGGGGAGGAGCCCAGACCTCTGTGAGTGGTGCTGCCCCCTGGAGGATTTAAGCAAAAGCTCCCTGTCTTTGTGGCTGGAACTGCAAGAGCAGAAGACAGAAATAGTCCAAATAGCAAAGGGAGGTTTCCAAACAGTTTTCCAGGGGTAAAAGTACTCAGGTTCTCCACTCGGCTGGAGAGTAGAAAAGAAAGAAGTCAGGGGAGATCGCTAAGTTTTCCAGCTTGGAAAAGACTGAGCAGACGAGCGTGAAAAGATGTACATACTCAGACGTTTCCAAGGGAAGGGTTGTAGCAGAAGAGAGTAAGTTAGGATGGTTATGGGAGTCGAGGTAGAAAAGGATGATTTCAGAGAGTCGGGTGTCCACACTGCAGTGAGACCTAACTAGAAAGGGACCAATGGAAGTTATGTTGCTGACATTCATGGAGGGATTCAGTTGTGAGGAACGGAAGACAGGGAGGTGAAAGGATGAGCCCACAGATGTCACCTCCTAGCAGTTACAATAAGGGGGGAGCAGAGGGCAAGGAGTGACCACCAAGATACACTGCATCAATGATCACTCCAAAGACTTGAGATCTGAGCCAGAAGAAAAAACTTTGCATGTCTATAGCCTGCGGGAAGGACCTTTAAGGAGGAAGGAGACCCTGGAGATGCTAGACAGAAGGTTCAAACAGTAGGAAACAGACTTTGTCTCCTAACAAGAAAGGAATAAGTGTGGGTCAATTTCAGATAATAGAGTTAGCAGTCACTGTGCATACCCATAATACCAGCACTCTGGGGGCTGAGGCAGGAGGATTACAAACTAAGGCAACCTAGGGTAAACAGTGAGTTCTAGGCCAGTTTGAGTCACAAGGCAAGATCTAGTTTTCCCACAAGCTACCCCCCAACCAAAGAAGAGATGGTGGAGGGGCAAATCCATAATGTGAATGAAAATTCAGCTGGTGGTTTTCTGAAGTAAGAAACAGCATTAGTTACAAGATGTGAAGAAACAGATTCTAGAAGATGTCAAGAGAAAAACAGAAGTAAGAATCAACAGACTGCTTGCTGTTGCGAAGAGGTTGGTGATCTGGTAGGTGGGAGGGCGGAAGGGTTGGTGTGGTAAGGAAGGGGAGGATCCTGGAGAAATACCTGTTCAAGGGTTTCTCAGGGGTATCCAGTCTGGATAAAGATTGGCGAGATTCTAGGGGAAATTGTAGGAGAACATGGAAGAATGGAAGAAGGTAAGCAGGTCTTTCTATTAGAAACAACCATGGCGTGCCTGAGGGAAGAGGACAAGAAAGGGGGGCGTTCTGATAAAATGGAGGTTAGATGTGGGCTAAGTTATAAATCCTGGAAAAGAAAGTTCGAGGCTGGTGACAGGTACCAGGGACATCCCTGGTCACGCAAACAGGAAACTACCACGGCTATTAAAGCACTGCCTGCTCTTGGTAGAAAGGTCTCTGTCTGTGCTTCTAGACTAGAAATGCGGCTGTGCAGAAAACCACCGTTAATATCACTCACACTCCCATCCCTTCTGCGGCATGGAAGGCGTGCTTTGATACTCCGGATCCTAGTGGGAAAGAGCTCAGTAATTACATCTATAGGTGCACGGTAACAGCTCGCATGCTTCATTAATTATTGTTCAGTAGAAAAGAACGTACCAGTTAGTTTAACAAGTCTCTATTTTCTGCCATTAACTAGAGTTCATGTGGGACTGATATAGAAAAAAATACTCCCCCTTTGTGTCACAGTGAATAGAGGGGGGAGAAGAAGTGTTTTAGATCAGTTGTTTCCTCACGAAGAACAATCACTTAAAATTACTCATTTTGTTAGTCCCAAGATAATAACACATAAGAGTCAATTAAATCCTGTAGGCACAGTAGGTAGAGATCATTTTAATTGACTTTTATTATTGCAGCCTGGGGTATTTTCAAAAGATTATCATTTACTCTGTACAAGCGTACAGAATGCATCGCCAAAGTGATCCGTAAAGCAGAAGTGATGTGATTCATTGTTTCTGACTCCTGGGTGGTCAACCCTCTCAATGAGATGACGCATTCTGCCGTTTGAAGAAAGACATTTTATAAATACCTATAACAATTGCCAGGGAAATTTCCATTTTGAGAGACCTCCCCTAGCCTGGGAACTGGTGGGTAGGTAGTTTTGCATTAAGTAATGACGTCATTTGCAAAGGTTCTGATAGTTGTTGCCACCATTATAGAGAAGTGCCCAGCTGAGGTAAGAATCACAACCTGGACCAGCCAGATAGCTCGATGGTTAAAGAAGTCTGCTGCCGTGCCTAACAACCCAGGACCCCCGTGGTAGAAGAAAAGAACTACTACCTCAAGTTGACCTTTGTCCTACACACACACACACACGCGCGCGCGCACACACACACACGCACACACACAAACACACACCATAGCATGCACTCATCCACACACATACACACAAATAAATAAATGTAATAAGAGAATCACAATCAGCTATAAAATCTAAGAAAATGCAATGGTTTAGAGACATCATTTTAGGAACCAGATTGGTTTCCACTCAACTATTTGACAAGAAAATGGGGCTGGGCTTCCATAGTACAACTGTTCTCTAATTTAAGATTGGCCTCCTAAAGCCTGTATTAGATACTACATAGAGAGACATACATATAAAGACTACAGAGGCCTCTATCAGTTTGCTGAAGTTACCGTACCAAGGAACCCCACCCCCAAGACCCTTTCAAGTTGGACAATCCGAAGGATTTTCTAATGGAGTGTGCTGGATAAAGCAGATATCTACCCTCCATTTAAAGGACAGAAAGGAAGTCCACAGCAGGCAATCAGACCTGGAGTTCGTCTGCAGTCATTGGAAAGTTGATAGTTTATTACTAGATCTCTCCTAAGCAAACCCACCTCCTTCTTGTCTATTCAAGTTCTCCAAGAACAAGGATCCATAGACGTTGCCACAGCTCTTACTGGCTCCTCACATCTGCCCCACTTATACTGCAGTCGCTGAGGCCATGCACCTAATCACCATAATTTCTTATCTTGAGAAGAAAACAACTTCCAATAGTGAAGATGCTGGACTTGATGAGTTATATGTACTCCCAGTTTTGAGTTACCGGGGTCTCTACCAAGAAAACTGAGGAGTCTTCTGCCTCCTGGCCTCTTCTCATGTTTCCAACTGCAAAATTCAAAAGTAAGAAAAAAGGAAGAAGTCAGTAGTTCTTTTCTGATTAAGTGTTCAATCTGTAGTGGGGACTCAGAAAATAAAAAGCCAGTCAGTCCTCGGTGCCTGGTGCCTAAGTAAATTGTCTTTGTCAGGGACCAAAAAGTATATATCCAGTGCATGGTAATTCTTTTCATTAAGTGACTTACATAGATTAACCTAAATGTCACTTAAGAGATGCCGCCACTACGTGTTCTTTAATAGAATTTACCCCATAAGCAACAGGTTCTTTTTTTAAAATAAAATATAAGATCCAAACTTTTAAGCCACCTGCCACAGTAAGAGCCCTCACCAAAGGTCTCTCTAACATCTGGAAATACTGCAGGTGAACAGTCTGTCTGCATCATTCTAGTGAGTGGTGGCCCCTAGTACTGTTAGGCATGCTCGTTCTGCCTGAAGCTGGTTCCACCACAGCAATGGGCCTGCCATCCCTGGGCTGGCCTCTGCCCCCAGCTTCCAAGCGCATCCAGTTTTCAGAACACAGCTTCTCTTCCGTGGAATTCTTAGTACTGTGGGACAGTGAGAGAGCTTTCCCGCCTCTGTATTTGTCAGCTTCCTCTTGAGATCTAAAGCTCCTTCCTTCCTTCCTTTCTCTGGCCTAGATCCAGGCTGCTGGGTGATGGCTTGTGAACAGAGAGGATTCCGGAAAGAAGGTGTGGAGGAGGGGTCCAGAGTAGCCACGGCTCCCTTTTCACTGTGCCACACTGGACTTGAGGTCACACAGTGAGAATCTGGGTTCACATCCCAAGCTGATTCTGAATCTGCATCCTCAGTGGAATGACACTGGCTGACTCTTGACCCTATTGAGTCTCAGACTCTTTGTTTATAAAGTGGAAATAATAGAAGCCAACACAAGGATTCTATTGTTACTTAAGACCAGCACAGTGGCTGACCCCTGACAAGCGCTCAGTTCAGGTGTGCTCAGCTGCAGAGTTATAGATGTTCACTCCATGGTAACGTTATTATAGCACTGCTATTATTTAGGGACACCTGACTATAATTTTACACTTTAAATTCATTATAACGATTTTTAAACAGTTTTTATTTCCTGAAAAAGAGCATTTTCTCGACATTCGGTATCTTTAGAAATGCCACTCTCTGCGGTCTTTGCTTTCCTCTTGCCGTGGAATGCTGGGACACTTCCACGCTGGTTCATTCTGTGTGTGGTTCTCTCTTGGCATTGCCTGGTTTTTGCACGCTCTTGGCTAACTTTCTCGTCATGTCTACTGTTTCAAATCCAGGGTCCTCATAGAAGATCTTCAGAAAGCTGTGGAAAATGAAAAGAGCCTACAAACCCAGAGAAACAGAAGGTCCCTGTCTGAATACAACTATGAGGTGTATCACTCCTTAGAAGACGTATGTAACCAAAGGACCTTTGTTGTTGTTGCTGTTGTTGTTGTTGCTGCTGTTGTCTTCAAGTTCACCTTTGTTGCTTTTGTATAAGGATTAGAGAGAATTGTGAAAACAGAGATTCAGACTCTGAGAAGAGCACACAGTTTGAGCCCCCTGGCTCACGCATCTCTTCATTGGTTCTTTTATTGCTAAATAAGAAGTATCAAAATAACTGGCCAGAGAGATGTCTCAGCTGAGAAGAGCATGTGGTGCTCTTGCAGAGGATCCTGGTTCATTTGGGTCCCAGAACCTACACGGTAGCTCAAAACTGCCTGTAACTCCAGGTCCAGGGAATCTGATGCCCTCTCTGCCCCCCCCCCAAAGATGGCTCTTGGCATCGAGTGCACACACACACACACACACGCAGGCAAAACACAAGTAAAAAATACTTTCATAAAAAAAAGTTGCAAAATAATTTGCATCATACTTTCTTCACCCAAATAAACCCCACAAAGGACATGGAAAATACACAGACATGGAGGTAATTGGTGTTAAAATCAGGGCTATAAAGACGTTAACTAAAGGCCATGGAAGGAACATAGCTGGCCAGAGTTCAAGGGCAGTTCACTGGCTGAGGGAAACCGTGGACTTTCATACGAGTCTTGCAAAATTCAGACCTCCCAACGCCAGCCTGCATCAGTGACACCTCTGGACCTCTGCCCTTACTGTCATTTCATCCACACGGAAAACTCACCATAATCTTGCCCACACTGCCACACACAAATTTAGTCTTTACCTTATAACTTACTACTCTTCACACACTAGCTAAGACAAGCAAGACATTCTTTCTCTATTGGGCTCTACAGAAACTTCTTTTCCCCAAATCCCAATGTATCTGGCATACAGATATGACACCGTTCACAGGTCACATATAACTGGTTGACTGATGCCCTCTGTATTAATAAATTGTATGTTCTGTGAGGGCCAAGTGTTTACTATGTTCGCTATTATCTCCCCAATGCAGGCAAAGAGAGTCCTCCAAATAGAGAAATTATTTACAGAATAAAGGGATATATATTTTTCCATGTTTCCTCTACATTGAACAAAGAAATTCTAGACACAAAATTAATGAGATTCTACTATATAATTAAGAGTATTTTTCATTCTGTTGTGGATAATTCTCCTTTCAAAATACCTTTTGCATATTTCCATATCTCAACATAATTTTTAGAAACTTAAAATTAAAAACAATAAAAGGTTTCAGATAAGTTGACCCATGGAAGCATATTAACACACCCTAGGAAAAAAAGTCAAATTTCAAAATTTGATGTAGCTATATATGTGTGTGTGTGTGTGTGTGTGTGCATATATACACACATACATGAATACCTCCAGTTTGTTAGATTATATAAGAACAAAAGGGAAATATGAGTACTTCCTAAAATATATTTATATATTCTTTCAGCACGGACCCTCTCACGTCAAGGAACAGTGGGGCACTTTCATATGACTTCTTTGTTGCCTGCAGGACTTTTAGTCAGAAATGTCACCCATCTTCCTCAGCACCTTATCTATTCATCTCAAATATACTTCTTCTGATGACAGATAAGTGCACATGAATGAACTGATGCAAATGTGCACTCCTCAGGAGGGATCATGCAGAATATGCCTTCCAGGGGCTCAGCAGAATAACCTTAAATGTGGAGAATACCATCTCCTCCCAGTAGCTTCTGTTCTGTCCCAAACAACAATATATGAGACTTTAATAGCTCTCATGTAATTTGGAGAGTTTATCAGAAGCTGGTTTATTTATTTATTTATTTATTTATTTATTTATTTATTTATTTTGCTTTCTTTCTTTTCCTCTTTAATACCCGTAGAGAAATGGAAACAAATTTGTATTTTTCAAAAAGAAGCCCCACTGGACAGTGGTGGCACATGTCTTTAATCCTAGCACTCAGGAGGCAGAGGTAGGTGAATCTCTGCGAGTTCGAGGTCAACCTGGTCTACAGAGTGAGTTCCTGGACAGCCAGGGCTGTTATACTGAAAAACCCTGTCTCAAAAAAAAAAACAAAAATTAATTAATTAATTAATTAAAAGCAGTCAGAGCACATCGGTCAGTTTTCTGTCAAACACTTCTGCGGTGACTCTGGTGAAACACTAGCTCAAGGTCTCTTAAAGAGGGGCAGCAGAAGAACTGGACCGCTGGCTGTCAGTAGAGAGCAGGTTGCCGTTTTAGGTACCCTAAAGAAAGCTAAAAGCAGACAGTGGGGTTTTCCTTCCCGTTCTCAATCCCTGCAGGTTCTTTGAATTTTGGAAGCCACCATTGTCTTTTGTCGCCTTGTGCTCTCGAAGAGTCCTTGTACCGTGAGGGACGGTGACATAAGATTTCCTTCTCCGCCTGCAGATTCAGGACTGGATGCACCATCTGAACCAAACTCAACCAGGCCTCGTTCAGGTGTTCTCCATCGGGAGATCGTATGAAGGAAGACCTCTCTTTATTCTACAGGTGAAAAGAATACAATGTTAACACAAAATATGTATCTTCTTCACTTTAACTTGTGGGAGGAAAGGAACCTACCATCATCTTGTTGACCTAAGGGAAATCGCCTTAGATTTTTGAGCCAGGTTTAATCGTGGTCTTGAATTTTCGACATGATACTGTTTCTGAGATGCAAACGCTAGACTCTCCACCCTAACTCCCCTAAAATCCTCTTGGGGCTCGGTGCTGACCCCATCTCCACTGGCCAGCCGTTGCTCCAGGTTCACCCCTGTCTTCTCTTTCCCTGTCCTCTCCTGAGGCCATCACCACTCTTCTCTCAGATGTTTGCACTCTGCAAACTCCATCCAATGGAGCCAGAAAACATCATATTGAGGGAGGCACCCGACCCAGAAAGACAATTATCACATGCACTCACTCATAGGTGGTGGCTTTTTAAACATAAAGCAAAGAAACTCGCCCACAAATCACAATCCCAGAGAACCTAGACAACAATGAGGACACTAAGAGAGACATACATAGATCTAATCTACATGGGAAGTAGAAAAAGACAAGATCTCCTGAGTAAATTGGGAGCATGGGGACCACGGGAGAGGGTTGAAGGGGAGAGGGACAGGGAGGAGAGCAGAGAAAAATGTAGAGCTCAATGAAAATAAAAAAAAAAAAATTCAACCAAATGGTCACATCTGACCCATAATTAAAATCATCCTAGATCTTTCTATTAAGTTTGTAGAGTTTTAAATTTATGCCGGACATGTTCTCCTAGATGTTCACAAAAGCTCCTGAGACTTGTCATGATACCACCATCTTTCCAGCTTGGAACAAGTCTCCCTAAATTCCTCTCCTATATGTAATCACTCACTTTCAATTTACCACCAAAACTTTGGCAGTTCTTTGAGAAGTTTCTCACCCTCTTCTCTGTCTTCACTGCTGCTTCCTGAATTTACCTCTGAATCCCTTCTCCCTGAACTATTTCCATAGTGACCTCAATGCTGAACTCCTGCTGTGGTCACTATCCTTGCCCTACTCATCCTTTAACATCCTCCACAGTGCTGTCAGTGTGAACCCATCCTCTACACCGCCCACACCACTGTCAGTGTGAACCCATCCTCCACACCGCTGTCGGTGTGAACCCGTCCTCCACACCGCTGTCGGTGTGAGCCCGTCCTCCACAGTGCTGTCGGTGTGAACCCGTCCTCCACACCGCTGTCAGTACCAACTTCCTAAAGCAAGCACATACATATGGGAGAAGAGCAGGGCTGGAGGAAGAGGAAAGAAGGGAAGGGAGGGGAGGGAGATCCTAGATGACGAGGAGTAGCTTTATCCCTCCCACACAGCACCAGGACCCCATTAGTTCCCTTCCTCTATTTAATTTCATTTGCTATTCCTTCTCAAATACAGAGTCCTCAGATTCTTTCCAGCTTTGTACGTCCTTCTGTAACTTGTTTTCCAAGCAGGCTTCCTGACTTGCATAAATATTCAAACTTCCTTTCATTCCACACAAGAATTCAAGAAAAGATGCCACACTCTCACAGGAACAAATGGATATTCACAACCTGAAGTTGGATTGACTGTTCTAACATCTGCCCTTCTCACCAGCACAGACATCTCCTGTCTGTTCATCTCTGAATCTCCAGAGCTCAGCCCGATGTCTGGCATGGAAAAGCACTTCCTGACATGTTAGTCAAGTGAATTAATGACTGAATGAAAGCAATATCTTTATGAATATATTGCCAAGTGCCGCCTGTTAGTGCCTGGGTTAGAAACCAGGTTTAAAGTCATTTTAACAACTTACAGGGGGAGTTGTAATTGGCCCCTTGATTCCACAGATCATGTTTTATGTTTCTGTTTTGTGATGTTTAGCTGTAATTTGCCCATAACGCATGATTCTTTTAAAAATACACCTTAGGGCATTCTGGTGGGCACAGTGAGAGGAAAGGAGAAGAAATAGTGGGGGAGGAAATCTTGCTTTTCATTTAATAGTCATTATGATATTAAAACAAAACCGGTACACTGCTTTGGGGATTGTCCTTTTCCTTCTGTATTTTTTAGTTCTTTGATTATTTTGAGGCAAAAAAAAAAAATATTGTTTCTACATAAGCAAGCCTGGACTTCCAAAGAAGACAGAAAATCTCTTCATCTTATTAATGTGCTACCTAAAAAACAAACCATGGGGAGGAATTAGCTGAGCCCTTATTAAATTATGCTGGTCAGTGGATCCAAAAATAAAAATCTGAGTTGGTAACTATGAATCCTCTTGTTTTCAGCTGGGCAAAAAATCACGAGCCTACAAAAGAGCTGTCTGGATAGACTGTGGCATTCATGCAAGAGAATGGATTGGTCCTGCCTTTTGTCAGTGGTTCACAAGAGAAGTAAGTGAGACCTTTTGTGAGTCAGGAGTCCCATGGGTTTTTATTCTGCTCAAGGAAAAAAGTAGGGATTGGAGAACAGCAATACCTGATGGAATAACAATAATACCTTGGTTCTTTGGGGTGCTTTCCTGTTTATGTAACCCTCCACGGCCTTGGATCAACTTACATTCAGTTACTTGCCTCAGTTTAAAAGTTGTGTTAGAAAGGTGCTGGGGATGAACTCAGCTGACGTCTGCTTGTACCTAGCATGCATCAGATCCTGGATTTGATTCCGAATGCCACATCGACTGGGCATGGTGTTGCACATGTATAATCCTAGCATTTGGGAGATTGAAGCAGGAGGACCACGGGTTTAAGGTCATCCTCAAAGGCCATCCTCAGCTATGTGGAATGGTCAAGGCCAGCCTGTACTACCTGATACTCTAACTCAAAAAGCAAAGATGAAACCATCTGGGCTCAGAGCTTTTATGAATGTGAGGCAAATTAGGAACCAGCAATTGCAGCGAATGAATAGTAAAAGTCTGAAAATGTAATTTACGGTGGTCTAGAGCAACTGTCCTGTTAGATTTATCTAGGAAAGTTCTGTCATTTTCTTCCCTTTCTTCCCTCACCTGTGCTGAAACAGCAAAGAGATGACCAAATGGTTAACCATTCCCTCCGGCTCTAAACCTGTCATTTGGAGACCAAGAGATCTCTAGCGTCTGCGACTGATCATTCTCAATGTCCATTTTCTTTTTAAGGTGACTTTGACAGTTGATGACTCATAAGGATTCTCATTTCCAAATGCTTTGTTTGAATCTTGAGCCCACTGAGCTCCCTTTCTGGGTGGGCTGGCATTCCCAGAATGTAGTGACTTTCACTGTTTGGAGCTTTCTTAAATCTTGATTTATAGGGGGTAGGGAAAATCTTGAGAGAAAGTTGATCACTACTGGAAACAAAACTGAAGGGGTCTAAAGAGAGGAAGGTTTGCTAGCCCTGTACTTACAGGAAGCCATTACGGAGACAAGGGGTCCTCAATGCACTGCGGTCGTATTTCACCCTTTTATGTGGAGATTGTGACTTTGAGAGCTCTCATAGGCATTACAGAATACATTACAGAATATATATATTTCACATTTCACAAGTGTCCAGATGCACTAAATTTGAAACCTATTTCTCTCTACCATAACAAAACTTGCAAAACGTATCCTTAATTTTATAGATATTACAAAATAAGCAATACTAACTTTTGTTACTTCTTCTTCAAATTACTGAATAGCCCACTTTCCTTTAAACCCCCATTCCCATGAATACTGGTTTGAGGACAGAGGATATAGATTGTCAAGATTTCAATAGGTTGAAGCTACCTTGCATCATTACATCATCTCCTTTGCACTAATTCCCTTGGTGACAGGCATGGTGCTGCCATTGTGTTGGATCAGGAGAATCATATAAGTGATGTCTTCCCAGAGAGACTTCTGGGAGACTGAATAAGTCCCCTTTTCTTACATTTTTCCCTGATCTGTCAGTGGTTCCCAAAGCCTGGCTTCTTGATATTGTCTCCCTTTCTTAGATGCATTTCCCTAAAATTCAATAGCTTAGAACAACGGTCACTGATGTCTCTGTTTCTGTGGGTCAGCAATCTGGGTGGGCTCAGCTGGATGCCTCTGACGTGGGATCCCTCACCGAGCTGCAGTCAGGAGTTCACTTGGGGAATCAGTCATGAAATCATATGTATTAAAGGAGAAGATGTGCTTCTGAGTTCATTCATAGCCACTGGGGACCTTAGATCTCTCGCTGGCTGTCAACCCCTAATATCGGTTTCTTGCCTCATGAGTCTCTCTCCCTAAGGTAGCTTGAAACATGGACCTGGCTCCCCTCAGAACAAGTGGGAGAGAGGGGAAGAGAAAGGGGGGACAAATTAGAAATGAGTCCCATAGGAATCAAGTCTCAAAAGCGACCTCCCTTCACTCTGCCAAACTCTGTCCATTGGAAGGAGGGAGATGAGGTCAAGAGAAATAGATTGCATAGGGTGTGAATGCCCAAAGTGAGCATCGCCAAGGCTCACAGTGGAGGCTGCCGACCACACCTTAGTGGGACTTTCCGCACAACTACCACTATAACACTTGATCCTTCCTCAAATGTGGACTACGAGAGAAATTAAATCAACCCTCTGCTCTGAGAGAGCAGATCATATAGGATTCTGGGTGCACATGAGTTATACAGCCCTAGCACTAAGTCATTTAATCTCTCTAAAGCTAACCAACATGTGGATAATAATACTATGTAACATCCAGGGCTGCTAGAAGGATTGAATAATGTAAAACAAACAAAAGTCTGGAATGTTTAACAACTAGAAAGCACTTCACGAAGTCAACTTATTATGACTTGATATCAGCAATTTAGGATTTTAGATAGCCCACATAATAGAGAACAAATAAAAGGAAAATCAGCAAGAATATAAAAGAGCTCAACACTATCAAACAAAATGCAGTAGATGATTATAAATCACCCAACAACCCCAGAATGCGTATTCTTCAAAGTGCCTATGGTGTGCGTACTGAGAAATACCTAGGTCAAAAAAATCAGACTGCAACAAACGTAAAATGATATCACCATAGTGAAACCAACCTAGAAACTGATCATAAACAATAGGAAGATTTCTAAAATTCTGAAAATTAAGAACAGTTCTAAATAATCCATAGATTAAGGAACAAATTTCAAGAGAAAAAAATTAAAGCATACATTAAACAGAATGCAAATGGAAACACAACATCTCAAATTCACAGAGCATTGCTAAAACAGTAGTAAATGAAAAACTCAAAGTACTGAATTCACGCATATTGAAGAAGAAAAGTCTCCAAACAACAAATTATTCTGTCAAGGACCTATGTATAGTGAGCAAAATGGGGGCAATAAATAAATGCCAAAGTAAGCAGGAGAAAGGTAATAAAAATAGAAGCATAAATCAGAGTGATAGAATACAGAAAAATATAAGAGAAAAATCAACAAAATAAGAAAAGATGGCAAAATCCTCGTGTGATGGTTAATCTCAGTTGTCACCTTGACAGAATCTAAAATCACCTGAGAGGGGCCTCTGGGCATGCCTGTGAGGGAATATCTAAGGAGACCGCGAACTGAGGGCTAGCATTCATCTCCCTCAGCTTCCCGGCTGTGGCTGCTCTCTGGCCGGCTGCCTCAGGATCCTGATGCCATGGCTTCGTCAGCATCACTCCCTGGAAGAGTGACACACACCCCCAAATTCTTTACTCTTCAAGTTGCTTTTGTCCGAGTATTTTATCATAGCAACAAAGAAGTAACTAGACATCTAGCAAGACAGAGAAAGAAATCAAGGCAAATTACTAGGATTAAGAATGAAAAGGGGCATTCTGTAGACACAATAGAAACCAAAGAATGATGAAACCTGAGAATGATGCCATACACATAAACTTGACAATGTAGAAAAATGGACAAATTAATTGCAGAACACAAGCTGCTACAACATACCTGCTATAAAACAGATTTTTTTTACTCTAATTGATTCATAGTTTACCTCAGGACCAGGGCTCAGATTCCAGTGGTCCTAGGAGTTAGTGCAGGTCTGAAGTGCTGACTCCAGCAGTCTGAGTTCAGCTCTGGATCTGAGTTTATTTTCCAGAGTCCTCCTATGAGATAGGGTTCTGACTCCAATGGCACCCAGAGCTCACTGCAGGACTGGGATTTTTACTCCATCTGCTTGTCATGGTGACCCCTGTGTGACCTGCCTATGATTCTGCTGCCACCTAGCCAGGACGGGAACACCTCAGCAAACTCAGCCAGGAATCAAGACCAAGCTTCTCTCCTGTCCACAGCTGAACTTATGCAGACAGCCCTCGAAGCACACACAAAAGGGGCTGGAGAGATGGCTCAGCAATTTAGAGTACTGACTGTTCTTCCAGAGGACCCAGGTTCAATTCCCATCACGCACATGGCAGCTCACAACTGTCTGTAATTCCAGTTCCAGGGGAACCAACAACAATGGCAAAACACCAATGCAAAGAAAGAAAGAAAAGAAAGGAAGGAAGGAAGGAAGGAAGGAAGGAAGGAAGGAAGGAAGGAAGGAACGAAGGAAGGAAGGAAGGAAGGAAGGAAGGAAGGAAGGAAGGAAGGAAGGAACGAAGGAAGGAAGGAACGAAGGAAGGAAGGAACGAAGGAAGGAACGAAGGAAGGAAGGAAGGTTAAAATTGGTGAGAAGTCCATTCCAACAGGTGTGTAAAACATGACAAAGAAACATAAAGCATATGACACATGACCCATCCCAACTTCCCTAGAGTAGAACCCAAAACCACAGAGATGACTAAAATAGCTAATACTTCAGAATTTTACTTTTTAAAATAATTAATGGCCTTATAAATGATTCAAACAGATGTCTGTCCAAGTCTCAACAAGACAGTCTCCAAGTGACTGAAACAATTGTAAGTTTGAGGAGAAAAGTTCAAAATTGAGGAAAATGAAATTGTAACACCAGAAATTGAATCTAATGAAAATGAAAGAAATGGTCAACCAAATTAAAAAAACTTATCATAAACATTATCAATTGAAAAGATAATTCAGAAAGATATATTACATGAATAAAGGACAAATTAGAGACAATAATATACATAGATATATAATAGGGGAAATTAATAAACATGACCAATATTTCCAAAAAGTCTAGGACATGTAAAAGAGGCCAGACCTGATCCATGGTATAGAGGAAGGAGTGGAGATAAAGTCTAAAGAAATACAAAAACTATTCAGTAAAATTATAACAGATAAACTCCCAAACCTGGAGACAGAACTAGGCATCCAGACACAAAAAGCTTTTAAACTTCAAACAGACCTTGTTAGAGAACCTTTCCATGAAATATAATAGTCAAGATGTCAAGAATACAATACTAAAAGTGTTACAGGAAAAAAAACACCAACTCACGCACAAAGGCATAAATAACAGAAAAAGCTCAAGTCTTTCATAGGCACACTAAGAAACAGAAAAGCATGGAACAATATATTTCGAGCTCTGAAGCAAAACTGAGCCAAGAATATTATAACCAGCAAAGCAGCCTTTCAAACTGACCAGAAGGTCAGTATATTTCAAAAGAGACACAAGTTAAGAAATACATAACTGAGCAAGCCCTGCAAAATAAAATTCTTTTAGGACTATTATACAGGGAAGAAGAAAGTTTCCTCTGCAAGAACACATATACTCCATGAAAAACCACAAGTAATTCAGTAAATCAGAACATCACCTAACAAAGTCTTAGAAAATAGGAAACCTTTAAATAACATTAAATGTACATGGCCTCAACTCACTGCTTTAAAAAAAAAAAACACTCAAACTAACCAACTGGACTGAAAAACAAGAACAACTATCTGCTGTCTCCAAGAAATACACTTAAAAAACAAAGATATCAAAAGATAGAGGTCAAACTACCATGCAAAGAGAAGTTATACAATCAGGCATAGTTGTTCTTATACCCAATAAAATCAACCTAAAATAAGAACTAATCAGAAGAGATACAGAAGGCCACTATATGAAATAAAAGGAATAATCTATCAAGAAGGTAGAACAATTGCAAACATTTATGCTTCAAATTTGGGAGCCCCATTTTCATGTAATAAACTCTACAGGGCATAACAGCCACATAGGTCCTGACACAGTAGGAAAAATTCACAACTTCACTCTCATATTTAGACAGCTCTTCCAAACTAAAGCCAAGACCTTTCAGAGATAAATTATACATAGATCAACTGGACCTAACAGCATATCGCACACAGCTACAGTGCATGCCCTTCACGGCAGCACTAGAACCTTCTCCACAATTGATGGCATCATAGGTTACAAACCCATCTTTAACAAATAAAAAGAAAACTTATAAACTCCCTTGTTTCTACCAGATCACAGTAGAATCAAAGTGGAAGTCAACAGCAAGAAAAATTACAGAAACTACTAGGAAACTGAGCAATGCAGTTTTGAATGAATCATTCATTGAAGAGTTCAGAGAGGAAATTTAAATTTTCTAGAATTGGACAAAAGAAATATTTTAATGGTTAAGAGCCTTTGTTATCCTTGCAGAAGATCTGGGTTCAATTCCCAGCACCCACATAGTGGCTCACAATTACCCATAACCCCAGTTTCAAGGGATCCAAGGGCCTCCTCTGACTTCTGTGGACATTAGGCACACGTGTAGTGCACAGACATACATGCAGGCAAAACATTACATCAAATTTTAGGAAAAAATCTTTAGAAATAGAATGAATAAAAATTGCATTTTTAATCCTAGAATGAAAATAAGAACACAACCAACCAAAACCTGTGAAGTAGCCAAGACAGCACCAAGAGAAGTGTGTAGCTATAAGTGCTCATATTAAAAAATAAACAAGCAAACTAGAGAGAATTCTGGTGACCCTAACCTGAACTATTCCAAACTCCACTTTAGCCTTGGGCACACATTCTGAGAGTCTGCCTAACCTGCTGAGTTCACTAGACCCTAGCCATATCCAACCCTCAGACCTAAGCTGTTTTGTATATCTAGGGCATGGGCCCAGTCTGGAGAGTCCAGCTTGTAATGTCTCCAGCCTCCAAGCTTGATCCTGGACACACACTCTATGCCAATCAGCCTGCTGCATTCCATCAGTGCCCCAGATCTCCAGGCATAGCCTGAAGTGGTACCAAAAATAATCTATAGATTCAATTCAATTCCAATGTCTTCTCACAGAACAAGAAAAATATACAAGAATTTATCTGAACACATGTAAAAATCAAAGCAATTCTAAGAAGAAAGAATATAACTGGAGGTATCACAATAACTAACCTTGAGTTATACTACAGAGAGACAGTAACAAAGACATCCTGGTATTGGTATAAAAACAAATATATATGCCAATGAAACAGAAGAAAGTATCTGTAAATAATCTGGCAAAGTTATGGCCATCTACCTTTGGAAAGGGATCGAAAACATGCAATAAGATTTAAAAAAAAAAAAAGCCTATTCAACAAATGATGCTAGAAAAATCTGATATCCACCTACAGAAGACTGAAATTGGATCCCTATCTTTCTTCCGGTGCAAAATCAACTCCTTAATTTAAAACCTGAAATGCTGAAGCAGCTTGAAGAAGGATTGGGAATATACTTCAAGCTAGAGATTTAGGCAAGAACTTTCTGACCAGAACTCCAACAGCACAGAAGCTAGCCCCGAGAATAAATCCGAACACACACACACACACACACACACACACACACACAGTGACAAAGTGGGAGAGCATCTTTCCCAGCTAGACTTCAGACAGAGGACTAATATCCAAATTTAAAGTGAACTGCAACAATTAAAAATCAAAACTCTCAATCAATAAATGAGCTGGAGAAATGAACAGATAGTTTGAGACAGAAGAAACACAAATGGCCAATGAATATTTTTGCAAGTATTGAGCAACCCTAGTTATCAGGGACATGCAAATTAAAATCACTCTTAAGATACCAACTCATCCCTCAAAAAAATTGTCATCATCAAGGAATCTTACAGCAAATGCTGGTAAGGATGTGAGGAAGAGGAACTCTTGTGCTCTGTTGGCAGAAGTGCTAGTGCAGACATAAAAATCAGTGTGGATATTTGCCAAAAAAAATAAAATAGAACTTAAAATTAAAATTAAAAAAGAATTAAATTATGACACAGCCATGTTTACCCAAAGGACTCCATGTCCTACCACTTGCACATCCATGTTCCTCACTGTTCTAGTCACAATAACTAATCTTAGATACTAATAACCATCTTAGGTGCCCATCAACAAATGAATGGATAATGACATTGTGGTCCATATACACAACGGAATCAGCTATAAAGAAAAATTAATTTGCAGAAAAATAGATGAACCTGGAAAGGAAAATATATTAAGCAAGGTGACTCTAACTCGCAAAAACAAAAATTCCACGTTCTCTCTTATAAGTGATTCCAGCCTGGTATGTGTGTATGTGTGTGTGTGTTTGTGTGCAAACTGATTAAAACCTAAAAGCCTAGACAGACCAAGAAAGGGTAAAAATAGGTTGAGTACAGACAGAAGTAGACTAACTGACACATGGGACATGAAAGAATAACAAATACTGGGGTAGGGTTACAAAGGGAACAAAGAGAGACAGGGGTGAGGGAGATGAGGATAAAGGAGAATATACTAAAACACATTTTGTTCAAAAATGCCATAATGATATCTGATACCTTATATGCTAATGTATTCTTTTAAATTCATAAGATAACATAGGGGCTAGAGCAATGGATCAGTAGTTAAGAGCACTAGCTACTCTTCCAGATGACTGGGGTTCCCAGAATCCACATGGCGGCTTGTAACAATCTGTAACACTGTGGGCACCTAACAAAGTCATATATGCAGATAAAACACCCATACACATAAAAGAAAGTAATCAAATATTTTTAAAAATAATAGCATGAAGACAAATTGAGGAAGACAATGTCAAACTTTGTCCTCAACACCCAATTCACACACATGCACTTGTAGCCATATACATATGTGCAAACACATTTTTAAAAAGGTAATTTGAATAACCTTGCCACTGTTAAGACTATGTATTCCTGATTTTTAAATTCAGCATAACAAGTAATATTTGGAGAGTTCTATCAAATGTTTAAAGAAGGATTAATTTCAGTGCAATACTGTTCCCTTCATAAAATAGAAAAGAAATACTTCTAGTTCATTTTATGAAGTCTGACACTGAAACTGGACAAAGATCATACAATAAAAAAAAAAGCCACAGCCCTCTTTCATCTGGAGCAGGCATCTTCCAGTAATAGGACAAAATAGCAGACACGGAAGGAGAGAGGAGAGGTGTCCATGACGTGTTCTTAGGAAACATGGAGATATTCCGATGGTGACATGCATGCAAATCTAGAAGGATGACGTTGTTGTTGATAGCAAGGGAATGGGTACGGTACAGTAAGGAACATCCTAAAACAGGTTACTGGGATACAAAAAACCTAAAGTGTCGCTCAGCAGTCTGCTGGTATTGTTGCAAACAAGCATGCTAAGGGCAAGATTCTTGCCGAGAGAATCAGTGTGCATACTGAGCTCTGTAAGAGCCAAGACAGCCTCCTGAAATAGGTGAAGGGAAATTATCTCACACACACACACACACACACACACACACACAAATAAATAGATAAATAATGAAATAAAAAGTAACCCAAAGAGGCAGTCACCTGAGTTCAATTGACAGGCCAGTCTGCTGCACCCACAAAACTCTCTCGCGTTGTGAGGAGAGAAAGGAAGCCAAGTTGCCTGAGCAGCTAGGAACTTAGGAAAAATAAAAGACCTAAGGACAAAAATCTTTAAAATATTATCATGTAAAATAGTATCATAAAATGTTAAGCAGAACTTAACAACCTATAAAAAGAATTATACACTACGGCCACATGGAACTTATCTCAGGAATGCACGCCTGGTGCCATATTCAAACATTAATCGATAACAGTTCACTGTAGCAACTGCTAAGGAAGAAAAATCACATGACCTTATCAATGGGGGCAGAGAAAGTACTTGACAAAATTCAGCACATCTTCCTGTTAAAAACTCACAGGAAGAAAGAGAGGGGAACTTCCTCAAGTTTATGAAGAACTTTTACCAAACATTACACCCAACAGTAATCAACCAAATGCCTTCTCCTCCCTAAAATTAGGAACAAGCCAAGAACGTCCACTTTTGTCTCTTAATTAACACAGCATTCGAAATTCTAGCAGAACAGTCAGGCAAAAAATAAACAAAAGGCCTGTAAATTGGAAAAGAATAAAAGTGTTTTGCCTGCAAATGATGTGATTTTCTACATACAAGATACCAAGGAATCTACAGAAACATTTTATAGTAATAATAAGCATATGATCTCAAGTTTGTACAAGATAAAAGAAACAAATTTGATCATATAGAGAATTATGCATGTGATATAAACAAGAGTTATTCAAAAGAGAGTAGTCGGGTATTTACCTGACATAGTGTATACAGCTATATATTGAAGACAACAGACTGCTGGTAAAATAGCATTATAATTAAAATAAAAAGAGAAATCTAAGTAGAAGAGGTTTGTCCTACTCATTGACTGGAAAACTCAAAACAGGAAATGTGTCAGTTCTTCCCAAGTTGATATCAAATTTAACAGAATTCTTATTAAAATTATAGCAAGATCTTTTTCTAGCTAAAATTAGTCTAAAATCTCTAAGCAAAGCGAGTCTAGAAAAAGAAAAAGAAATGAAGATGGAAAAATCATTCTACCAACTTCAAGTCACATCATATATATATATATATATATATATATATAGTATTTAAGAGATTTACATGAATAATTCAGAAATCTACCCCAAACTAATTATGATTAAACCATAAAGGAGAATGAAAGTATGTCCCTTGTAGGCAAATGGATGGATGTGTGCATCATTACCATATGAGTTACATTTCTTGTTGCTGTAACAAAAAGTATCTGGCCATAAAAAGGGGGTCAGTTTAAGAGAACAAGGATTTATTTGACTCTAGGTTCAAGATGGTCAGTTATGGCCAGAAAGGCCAACAGAGTTAACAGTAGTGGGAGTAGGCAGTTAGAACTTCCCACAGCTAGAAAAGAAATTGAAAGCAGTGAAGAGTAGGCTGTTCTTCCCTCCTTTTCATTCAGTACGGAATCCTAGCCCATGGAACACTGCTGGCTATATTCAGGCCAGGTCTCCCCTCCTTTATAACCCTCTCTGGAAACACCCACAGACACACCCAGAGACATACCTGGTAGGTGATAGCAAATCCAACCAAGTTAAGTGAAGATTAACAAGTTCTAGTGCAACAAGACCTTTCAAGACGCTACACACACACACACACACACACACACACGTCTACTCACCCCATATAGGGAACAACAGACCAAAGTATGGATACCACCAAAATCCAACTTGATGAACCAATGAGTTTTATCGGGGTTACTTACTTATAGGAGCAGACTCAAAAACAGCTGCATCATCAAAGCCTATCCCAACATAGGAGACATCTTGCAAAGGCTAGAAACAAGGAACACACTGCACAGCCTACAGGCCACTCAAAAGAATGGAGAACATCCTTTCCAAGTGATTCTGTTGGTCTAAACCTCTTCCAAGAAGCCCAGCTGGTTTCTGCTTCTTCCAGGTAGCTGGTCTGGTCCTCTTTGCAGCTTGTACCTGTGGCAGTGTCCACACATGCATATTTGCATCCCTCAGTGACCGATAGAGTCTTCTTTGAAGCTTGGCTTGTCTGAGAATGACTCTCAGTTTTACTGTAGACTCTTGGAAGGGAGGCCTAGTAAATCTGGTCAGGTTCAGGGACGTCCTGAAGCTATTTCAAGTGATTTACCTCCTACCTTAAGGAACTTCCTTGAAGGATGGACTGTTTCAATTTTGAAGGAAATTGCTTGTCTTTAGTTAGAGTTTTCATTGCTGTGTCGAGAAACCATGACCATGGCAACTCTGATAATGAACAATTTATTTGGGGTGGCTAGCTTATAGTTTCAGAGGTTCAGTCCGTTATCATCATGATGAAGAGCGTGGCAGCATGCAGGCAGACGTGGTGCTAAAGTAGCTGAGAGTCCAACATCTTGCAGGCAACAGGAAGTGGACTGAGACACTGGGCAGTATCCTGAGCATAGGAAACCTCAAAGCCCACGCCCATTGTGACACACTTCCTACAACAAGGCCACACCCACTCGAACAAAGCCACACCTCCTAATAGTATCACTCCCTAAGAAATTATGGAAGCCAATTACATTTAAACTGCCACACTGTTACACAACACTGCACCTGTTTTTCTGCTCTTTTGCTCTTTGGGTTCTCTCTTCTACAATACTCCCTAAGTCTATGTGGATGTCCGCACATGGCTAAGAATTAGGCCACTGTTGCCACAGCAACTGCCACTCATTCTCAGGAGCTTCATCATTGCTTATGAATTGAGGCTGACAACAATGGAAGTCTATGTACAGAAACACAGGTGTTTAGAAGACAGTGTGACAGCTACATCAAGTCCATCTAGTAAACCGATAAAATCTGCTTCCACATTGGGTCCTATGACCTCCCCAGCCACAGAATTTTTTCCCCGCTTATAGAACCAGACATGAACTCTGTCTTATGGAGTAAAACTGAAATCGCATCGGAAAGCTATGGGTCTTACCCATGGATGCTGAACCACTAATGCACAATCAGGCACATCCTGCCTAGCATGTTGGTATTTCTGCACACAGGGGCCATAGCCAAGCAGGAATGTTGGTGACAATTCTCCACCAGCAGCCTGCATGGCCCCTTCTGGCACTATAAAAGCCAGCAGCAGGGTGGAAGTTTCCGGTTCATTTCCCAGTTTAATTTCTCCATGTTCTGCAGTCAAAGTGTATGGTGTCTTCAAAAATAGGATTTTACTATTTAGTTTGGGCATATAATCCACAGAAGTAGCAATGGCACTTTATGGTTTGTCAGGCCTTGAGGACTTCCCTGACCAACAGTTCAGAGGGCAGTAGTCTACCCCAGCAGTGGGTTCACAGAGTGTCCTTTTCCACCCACATGGGGTACCTCTTAAATTTAAACCTTTTCACTATTTTAACAACCCATTTTTCCTTTTGACTGACCCAGTCCCAGTAAGGTAGTTACAAATACCATTTCACCTGTTCGTCTTCAGCCCAGCTCTGTCCATCAGTGTTAGTGAAGCAGCTGTCCTTGTCACTACCGATTCTCCATGGCACCCATACATAACGCTTAGTCAACTGAGACTCCTCAGGGTGGCTTTACCTGTTTGCTCACTTGCACGAAAATGCTTGTAAGAGGCCTGCATCCGTGTCCACGCAGGTAAAGAGAGCACATTTGTACTCCTCACTGACAGACATGGGCCCTATGAAGTCTGTCTGCAGTCTCGCATGGAACGGGTTGATTTATGTGCATATCCCATGAGGGCATCCATTTTTTAAACCCTGAATTGGAAACAGAATCATATTTTTAAGTAGCATGCAAAATATCAGAATATTTCACAGGAATGCCAGCACCCTTAGCCATTTTCCAACCTATGCTGGCTCCACTTTGAGCAGACTTTATATGGGCCAAGTGAGCAGCTTCCAAGAGTACCTGAAGGGAAATGGCCCATACCTTGGTTAGGGCATCTGCTTCCTGATTTCCAGCAGGAACTTAATGGGCTGTGGGCTGCTACATGGAAAACAGCCAGGGGTTCAGATTCCTGTTGAACTTTGTTACCTATTTCTTTCCACATTTATTGCCTCCATGGTGACCAATCCAGCACCAGCCAGTCCTCCTTTTCCCACTGACTCATCCATAAAATGAGACCTCAATATACAAATGAAATGTCAGTATAGATTGTCACGGGCCAAGTCTCATAAGCCTATTTTTACTACTATCCTTATTGATCCGAACTCACCCCACTAGCTATGTTTCCCCTCTCCCTTTTGCAGCCACATGGGATCTGTATTATTTGTGTTTCTACAGCTACCCATTCTTGTCTGGTGTGACCACTACGACCATCTGTGTACCCGGCATCTACAGGGACGAGGGGGATCCTTTCCTGCTTTATCTGACTTCCCTGTTTGTTCAGTAGATGAATTAAAGGACACTGGTCCTCGGACTGCCTGCACGACATTGGTGATGGGGTTTGTGGACGCTTTGGCTTGTTGCTGTTGAGTATACATGCCAGCCTTACAGGGTTTGAATCTGTACTGCACCAGAATGGGGTCTGGAAAGAAGGACTTTATCTGGCACGGCCCTTGATCTGATAAGCTATTTTTGCAGTCACTGAGGCGGAACCTTTATGGACTCTGCCTGTTGCAGGGCTTTATGTACTCCTGGCAGTTGCTGTTCCAGTTCTGTGCACTGAGCTTCTGCTCCTTTCCATGACTGAGACAAAATCCCTATTGGAGCTCTGCTGGCTCTTGCCATATCTCCCAGCTATCGCCTGCTGAACTCTTTGTGACTTTGAACAGGAAGGGACACTGGGGTAGTGTGGCACATGGCTGTGTAGCCTGTCCTGCAAGGATCTTAACCTGCTCAAAAGCCTCTTGAGCTGTTTTTGTTCCAAACCCATATAACACTCTTTATCAAGTTATAGAGAGGATGGACAGTATGTGCAAGATAAAAATATGAAAGTATACCAATATCCCAAAGCCCCCAACATGCTCCTAACTTCTTTACATTTACAGCACAAGGTATTGTAAGATTTTGTTAGTATCATTGTCAGGTATCATATGCATCTTACCAGACTATAACAACCACCCAAAACTTTCCAGCCCTGCCTGGTCTTTGTTCCTTCTATGTATTAATTTCCCATTCTTGTTCCTTTCGATGCACTTGTATGTCTCTAATGGCTTCTCAGATCTTCTTAAGACTGCGTCATAACAAAACCTGTTCCAGAGGATGACGAGACAAGGCAATGTCCTGAACCACCATTCATAACAATGGGGTTACAAAGGTAACCTTGATTAGGCACCCTGAACAGATGAACAGTTGTCATCTGTTCTGAGCAAGCATCAGGTGTCCCCAGAAGTTCATAGCTAAGAAGATACTAAAGTCAAAATAAGCCGTGTCTAATACAGCATGGAAAAGTTCTACCTATTTGTTTCAATTGCTTCCTCCACAGATTAAGGTTAGATACAAAGGTATGGATAGGAGCGCTAACTTAATCAGCTCTCTGTACGTCCTTAGCCATCTCTAAGCTATTGTTTCCACATGCTGGAGCTCTTCCAGGAAAGCTTCTGTTCTTCTCTGCATCTGATGAAAACAGCTTGTCTCCAGCTTCTCCACTGCCCAGGGCAAGGGTGAATGTGACCCCACTCTCCCCTGCTGTACCTCCTGGCTCCCTGGGTCTGAAAGGCCTTGACTTGGCACACAGCCTGTAGCTGTTGCCTCCCCATTCACTGTACCTGACTGATGTGGGAGTGCCTGGCTGGGAAAACCATGCCCACCCTTAGCATGACGTTTTGCTGGAGGGAAGTGTACCCTCTTTCATCTGGAGGGATAATTACTCACTGTTGAGTCAGACTTGACCATCTTCACAGGTCTTGTGCTATCAGGACTGTCTTCTGTGAACTGCTCCTGGGCCTTTAAAGCCCCAAGAAGCCCCATAGCAAACAATATGCTTTTCCATATGAAGTTGAATATGGTTCTTTCGAGGTCTGTGAAGAATTTTGCTGGAATTTTGATGGGCATTGCATTTAATCTGTAGATTACTTTTGGTAAGATTGCCATTTTTACAATGTTAATTCTACCTACCCAAGAGCATGGGAAATTTTTCCACTTTCTGGTGTCTTCTTCAATTTCTTTCTTCAAAGATTTAAAGTTCTTGTTATACAAGTCTTCCACTTGTTTGGCTAGAGTTACTCCAAGATATTTTATGCTATTTGTGGCTGTTGTGAAGGGTGATGTCTCTCTGATTTCTTTCTCAGCCCATTTATCATCTATGTACAGGAGGGCTATCTTGTATCCTGCTGCATTACTAAAAGTGTTTATGAGAAATTGTATTGTAGAAATTCCTTGGTAGAATTTTTGGGATCGCTTATGTAAACTATCACATCATCAGCAAATAGAGTTTGACTCTTTCTTTTCTGATTTGTATCCCCTTGATCTCCTTTTGGTGTCTTATTGCTCTAGTTAGGACCTCAAGAACTATATTGAATAGATATGGAGAAAGTGGACAACCTTGTCTTGTTCCTGATTTCAGTGGGATCGCTGGGAGTTTCTCTCCATTTAATTTGATGTTGGTTGTTGGCTTTCTGTATATTGCTTATATTATGTTTAGGTATGTTCCTTATATCCTTGCTCTCTCCAAGATTTTATCATGAAGGGATATTGTATTTTGTTGAAAGCTTTTCATCATCTAATGAGATGATCACGTGGTTTTTATTTTTCAGTTTGTTTATATGGTGGATTACGTTGACAGATTTTCATATGTTGAACCATCCCTGCATCTCTGGAATGAAGCCGACTTGATCATGGTGAATGATTTTTCTGAAGTGTTCTTGGATTCAATTTGCCAGTATTTTATTTAGTATTTTTGCAGCAATGTTCATGAATGAGATTGGTCTGTAATTTTCTTTCTTAGTCTTTATGTGGTTTGAGTATCATGGTAATTGTAGCCTCATAAAAAGAGTTTCTTTTTGTTTCTATTGTGTGGAACAATTTGAGGAGTATTGATATTAGTTCTTCTTTGAAAATCTTGTAGAATTCTGAGCTGAAACCATCTGGTCCTGGGCTGTTTTTGGTTGAGGGGCTTTTGATGACTGTTTCTATTTCTTCAGCAGTTTTAGGTCTGTTTAATTTGCTTATCTGGTCTTGATTTAATTTTGGTAAGTGATATTTATCCAAAAAGTTGTCCATTTCCTTTAAGTTTTCCAATTTTGTGGAGTACAGGTTTTCAAAATATGACCTGATGATTCTCTGTATTTCCTCCGTGTCTGTTGTTTTGTCCCCCTTTTCATTTCTGACTTTCTTAATTTGGATATTCTCTCCCTGCCTTTTGGTTAGTTTGGATAACAGTTTGTCTATTTTGTTGATTTTCTCTAATAATCAGCTCTTTGTCTCATTGATTCTTTGTATTGTATTCTTTGTTTCTATTTTGTTGATTTCAGCTCTCAATTTGATTATTTCCTGCTGTCTAGTTCTCCTGGGTGAGTTTGCTTCTTTTTGTTCTAAAGTTTTCAAATGTTCTGTTAATTCACTAGTGTGAGTTTTTCCAGCTTCTTTAATGTAGGCATTTAGTGCTATAAACTTTTCTCTTAACACAGCTTTCATTGTGTCCCATAAATTTGGGCATGTTGTGTGATCATTTTCATTGAATTTTAGGAAGTCTTTAATTTATCCCTTGATTTCTTCCTTGACCTATTGATGTTTCAAGTGAGCATTGTTTAATTTCCATGTGTTTCTGGGCTTTATGGAATTAGTGTTGCCGTTGAATTCTAATTTTAAGCCATGGTGGTCTGTTAAAATAAATGGAGTTATTCCAATTTTTTTGTATCTGTTGAGGGTTGTTTTGTATCAAGGTTTGTGGTCAATTTTTGAAAAGGTTCCATGAAGTGCTGAGAAGAAGGTATTCAGGTCTCCTCATCGTTCACAGAAATGACCCACTTAGCTCTGCTTCTAGCACTCAGGTTTCCTATAGACCACAAATTCAGACTTGTCCAGATTGCTCCCACCGTAAGCTAGTTCCCAATGCTTACAAAGCCCATGGCAGGCAGCCACAGCAATAGCCCCACTTCTTTTCACCAGTTTTCTATGTTAGTTACCTTTCTTGCTGCTGTGACAACATTTTAACAACAACAACAAAAAAAAAAAAACTTAAGGAAAGATGGGTTTGTTTGAGTTTGTGTCATGAGAAGCCACAGTCCATTGCGATGAGGGAAGAATGGTAGAGTCTGTGGCAGCAAAAGCCTTCTCTGGGACCATTGCGTCTGGGACGGCCGGGAGACAGAGAGCAGGTCTTGCTGGCACTACTTTCCCCTCTTTATTCAGCCCCAAGGATGTTTGTCGTTGCTTTCGTTCAAGCCAGATCTTCTCTCTGTGTTCAAACCTCTCCTGAAATACTCTCAAGTATACACCTGAAGAGGGGTCTTCTGGTAACTCCAAATCCAGTCAAGTTGATCATATTGATCATAATAACACTGTGCTAAATGAAGAAGCCAGATTCAGAAAGACAATAGCATGTATTTTGTCATATGTGTAGAATCAAGGGGGAAAAAATCAGAGAAGTGGGACTCTATTAGTTATTCTTATACTGCTGTGAGAAAATACCACGAACAAGGTAACTTCAGGAGGAAGGGATTATTTGCGGTTTACTGTTCCAGATGACGAGTTATCACCATCATAAAGGGACGTGTGACAACAGGCAGACATGGCTGCTGGAGCAGCAGCTGAGAGCCCACATCCCAAGCCACAAACAGGAAGCCCAGGGTAAATCCAAAATGACACAAGTCTTTTAAGCTTTCAAAAACAACCGCCATCAGCATACTTCTTGTAGCAAATCCACACCTCCTAACCTCCCAAATAGGACCACCAATTGAGGACCAAGCTTTCAGAGACTGTGGGAGGCATTTATCATTAAGCCAGTTCAGGACTTATTAGGAAAGAAGACAAGGAACTGACAAGAGATGAGAGAAAGTCATGGAGGGATGATCATGACCAGAGTGCATCACAAACATGTATGACATGTCACAATGAAGTCCATGTTTTATACTATTACTATGTGGTCTTAATATTACTCTATAATTAATATAAGTATATTGATATATAATTAATACATAAGAGTATGTTAGGATACAATTTTAAAAATCAAACCAAGCATTCCCAACTTATTTTTGACAATATTGCAAAGACAATTATAAGTGAGTGGATGCTGGACCTGTGGACATCAAGCACACGAAAGAAAACTTACCTAAGTCTCAGACTTCACACAAAGCATTAACTTCAAATGGGCCACAGATTCAGATGTAAATGTATAGACTTTTAGAAAGAAAAAAAAAAAAACAGGAGAAAAGCTTCAAGATTGAAAACGAGGCAAAAAGTTCCTCCTAGACTTGACACTAAAAACATACTCCATTAAAAAGAATAGTAATTTTCACATTATCCAACTAATCAAAATTTAAAAGCTTTGCCTTTGAAGAACCCTGTTAAGTGAACAAAAGACCACAAGCTGCAGCCTAGGAGAAAATATATGCAAATTATGTATCTAAAAGTGGACTCAGATTTAAAGTATCTAAACTACACGCTTGACAGTAAAAAAGCAAGTGGTGCAATCAGTTCCCTGAGTCTTCTGCCCGTTTTCCTCTTTCACTACAAAAGCCCATACACAAATGGAAAACAGGTCCATGCAAAAAGAGGTATCGGGGAGTTGAAATGAAGGTGAGATCCCTCTACACACCTATCAGAATGGATACAATTACACAGATGTACTAGGTACTAGATCTATGACAGATACAGATCACCAAGAGACGGGCGGGGTGGGGGGAGACGCAGGAAACTGGACCACCTGGGACTGCAGGCAGGAAAGTGGCAGACCCACATTTGAAAATGGTTGGCAATTGATCTGAAAATTAAACATACAACCACCATATGATCTCGTGATAACAACTTGGCACTCGTCCCAGAGAATTTAAAAGTGATGTCCACTCAAAAACCTGTGCACAAATGTTTATAGCAGATTTTCTTATAATGGCCTCATGCTGGAAACAACCCAGACATTTGTCAATAGACAAATACTGAATTGGAGTGTCACGGTAGCACGGGTAACCACTCAGCAATAAAAAGGAACAAACTATTGACTCAATCGACATCCCAGCTGACTCTGGAGAGAACTGTCAGAATGAAAAAGCCCAAACAGATGTACGCTGTCTGATCTGATGTAAGGATTGTTGTTTGAATGGCAGGATCATGGAAATGCAGAACTATTAGTGGTTGCTCAGGGTTAAGGGGTTAAATGTCAGGGGAATGTGCATGTGGCTGAAAGGACATGGGAGATCTCCGTGCTGGTGCTAATGTTCTGTCTTAACTGTGTAAATGCAGCACAATCCGACCAAGAGACCGCACTGCACAGTTGTGAGCCTTGGGCACTGGGGTAAGTGGGGAAAGGGTGTACAATATCTCTGTACAATTCCTTCCAGTTACATCTGCATTGGTATGTGTCTCACAGTAAAAATATTATCACAAAATAGTAGGCTCCCCATCCCAGATTTCCCCCCTCTTTGAAACAAGGTACAGTATCTTTCCTAGATCATAGGAAGCAGTTTCGTCCTCCCTGTATGTATAGCCCTATCAGCAGACTCCAAGCTTCTCTACCATGGAAACAGAATTCTCAATGAATGCCTCCATCTGTTCGTCTCTTCTTGGCTAGCTTAACTGTCCCATGGCATACCCTGAGAACCACTTCCACCTCTGCCCCACTCCGGTCCAGCAGATGGACCTATGGATATTTATTCTGGAAAGACAAAGCCTAGAAAACAGTTTAATGCAAACAAACAATTAAGAGACTGGTAAGATAGGGCTGGGTTACTTTGTTACTTTTTAAATTGTTTAAACGAATTCATTAGTAGACGGTTGTTAGTAAGCATTTTAAAATGTAAAATGCATTAAATATATGGGATTTAGTGTTTTACATTGATCAACACTTAATTACTTTTAACTACTTAGAGTCATCCCTTTACCATTTTAGTACTGGTACTGGGGATCAAACCCAGGACTGCACACTCGCTAGGCTAACACTCGTGCACACCTCCTTTCTCATCTCAACCCTCTCCCTCCTCTCTGTCCTCCCTCCCACCTTCCCTCCTCTCTCCAGTTCCTCTCTCTCTCTTCCTGTGATGCAGCCCAGGCTGGCCTGTAACTTCCCATCCTCCTGGCCCTCCTCGCAGGTGCTGGAATTACTGGTATGCCCCAATACACCTGCCGGCTGCCTCTCTTAACTCATATACACACCACAAATTTTTATATTGTAAATAAAATAAGTGAAAAGAGGTGCACCTTATTACAAAACCTTTCTCTTGTTGCATGCTTGCTTATTCCACACTGGGAGAACTCAGTTACTGGCATTATGTTTATGGTTCCGGTGGTCAGACAGTTAAGGAGAAAAGTGGAGCAATGATGTGGTTTCCCTATGAGTTTGTATTGCAGACACTGCTATTGCCGTAAAGAGAATGCTTCAGGAAGCACTGATTTGGGTAGGGATTTGGGTAGTAAAGCTTCTCTTAACTTAGCCCTATCAACAGACTCCAAGTTTCTCTGCCATTGAAACAGAATTCTCGAGACATGGAATGCCTCCATCTGTTCGTCTCTTCTATGGCCAGCTTGACTGTGACATGCCATGCCCTGAGAGCCACTTCCGATTGGAGTGGGGGCAGGAAAGACAGATGGTGCAGATGACAAATTTATCGCATTTTAACATGAGAATATATACATAAAAATAAAACTGAGATAAAAGTTTAGAATTTGAATGTTACCTTTCTGCAAAAGTGAACAGATATTACTTACATGTCAATAAAAGAAATAAACTTGAAGGGAGGCAGAAGTCAAAAAACAAAGGCAATAGTAAAACAGATCTATGTGAGGCACACAAGTCTTAGAAGCAATCAACTTAAAAATAAAAGAAACTTCCAAATTAAAAACAGAATCAAATACAATTTGGCAGTTCTCACAGAGCTAAACATAGAGTTACTATGTGACCCAAAATACTAACCTGATATATATTCTCAAGGCAATTAAAAACATAGCTGTTCAAAAACTCGTATGTGAATATTCATAGCAGTGTTATTCAAAATGATCAAAAGAACTCCATCAGTTGATGGACAAATCTTTTAAAATATGGTATTTTTCAGTCATGAAAATAATAAATAATAATATTACCAACTGCCATATGAAAGCATTATGCTAATGAAGTAAGGCCAACACAAAAGTTCATGCATTATTGTAGTGATATTTTATTTGTATTTTAATAAATAAAGCTTGCCTGAAGATCAGAGAGTAAAATAGCTACACTGGTCAGTCTTACAGACCAAGCAGTGGTGACACACACCTTTAGTCTCAGTAGCCACACTAGTTTGCCATAGAAACTGTGTGGTAGTGGTACAAGCCTTTAATCCCAGAACTAGAGAGGAATATAAGAAGGGAGGAGACAGCTCTCACACACAGTCTCATTCTGAGGATTCCTAGAAGCAGATTTGCCATTTCAGACTGAGGTAGAAGAGCCAGTAGCTGACTGTTTTGCTTTTCTGACCTTCAACTTGAACCCCACTATCTGTCTCTGGGTTTTGATTAATTGTGCTACACATTATATCATTCCATTCATATGAAAATTCTATCAGATCAAGGTATTGATGATAAATGGTAACTGAGCACTCAACTTAGACAGGATATTTATATTAAGGTTTGGGGAACATGGCAGAAGAGGGGACATGAGCATATAAGAGCAGGAAAAGAGAGAGAGGGGCTGCAGAGTGCCATCTTCTGGGCATGGTGCAGCCATTGCAATCATAGACTCAACTACCCTGAGCCTCCCCCAAGACTGGCCCTGTCCAGCAATGACCAGTTATGGGTGAGGAAGAACTCATGAGCCCCAAGCTCGCCCTGCTGAATTGTTGATGACTAAAAGGTTCTGGGAAAGAGTGAGTCATTCATTTCCTTCAGCCGTTTATCTGCTGGGGAACCTACCAGGCTCCAGCAGATAGTTCCAAACCCAGAGCAACACAAATGGCCATGGCTAAGCTCAGTAGTTCACAAATGAAAAAAAAAATCATATGTGTGTATACACACACACACACTCACACATATTAGAAAGATTTGTAGTGAGGAGGAAAAATTGAAGGGGTGGGAGGCAAAAACTAATTAGAATGCATTTCCTACATAACAGAAATGTCAAAGAAAAAATCAGTAATAATTTTTTAATGTGAAATGTCCAGAATGGACAAATCCATAGACACAGGTAGTAGATTGATAGGTACCACAAATAGAGGCAGAGGAAAATTGGAACTGACTGCCGTCCAGTTCTTTGCAGGGGTGTGGTGGTTTGAATAAAACGCCCCCCATGGGCCCATAGGGAGTGGGACTATTAGGAGGTGTGGCCTTGTTGGAGACCGGGTGCCACTGGGGGTGGATTTTGAGGTCTCGGATGCTCAGACTAGCCCAGTGTCGCTCTCTCTTCCTTCTTCTCTTCCTGACAATCTGAGTGTAGAACTCTCAGCTTCCTCTCCAGTACCATACCTGCCTGTTGGCTGCCATGCTTCTCGACATAATAACAACGGATTGAGTTCTGAAGTATAAGACAGCCCTAACTAAATGCTTTCTTTTAGAGTTGCTGTGGCCATGTGGTCTCTTCACAGCAATAGAATCCCTAAGATGGGGTATTGTAGATGATCAAGAATTAGATAGTAATGATGGCTATACAACATTATAAATATGTGAAAACCACTGAATTATGCCCTTTAAATGGCTAAATCATGTTATAAGAATTTTCTCTCGAAAGACAATAAAGAGTTAATATCTCTCTGGCATAGGTAAACCTGGAAAAGGTGATTTTGGAAGAGAGATGCTGGTGAGAAAGGACCACATACCACCTGCTGCCAATCTTATGCAGGGTCTAAGATGCTGGTGAGAAAGGACCACATACCACCTGCTGCCAATCTTATGCAGGGTCTAAGATGCTGGTGAGAAAGGACCACATACCACCTGCTGCCAATCTTATGCAGGGTCTAAGATGCTGGTGAGAAAGGACCACATACCACCTGCTGCCAATCTTATGCAAGGTCTAAGATGCTGGTGAGAAAGGACCACATACCACCTGCTGCCAATCTTATGCAGGGTCTAAGATGCTGGTGAGAAAGGACCACATACCACCTGCTGCCAATCTTATGCAGGGTCTCAGGGAATATGTAGAGGAGAAAGCTAGGTAGAGGCTATGCTGTGGAAGACGACAGAGTTAGGGAAAATTCTAACTAAACAGTATTGGGGTGTTCTTGGATGATGAAGATACTGTGTAGTTAGACAATGGTAATGGCTGTACAACTCCGAGTCTATACTCTTGAACAGATTATAAAATGTAAGGATTCTATCCCAGTAACACTGTTCCCATGTCAAGGGAGCTGCATTTAACTGCCCCAGCTCTCAGAAGTTGGTACCCATACTATGGCAGGAAAGGGTAAATAGTGTAATCATATTACAATCTCAAAAAATTGTAAAAAAATAAAAATAAAATCACATTTTCAGGGAAATGGATAGGGTTAGAAGTCATTACACTGAGCAAAATAAGCCAGATTCAAAAAGATAAATGTCACACGTTTCCCCTCTTCTGAAGACCCGGTTTTCTTTTCTGTCTGTGTGTGTTAGTGTGTGAGGGGAGGTGCAGATCGTGAAGCTGTAAGGGACTGAAGAGGGCAACAGAAACGTTAGGGTGGCCGAGGTAATAAACAAAATACATGTAGCATAAAAGAGAAGGGGGCAAAGGATGGGAGGGTAGGAGGGTAAGAGGGAGAAGAGGGAGGGGGAAGGAAAGAGGGAGGGAGGGAGGGAGGGAGGGAGGGAGGGAGGGAGGGAGGGAGGGAGGGAGAAGATGAGAAGAGGGAGGGAGAAGATGAAGGGAGGGAGGGAGGGAGAAGATGAGAAGAGAGAGGGAGGGAGGGAGGGAGGGAGGGAGGGAGGGAGGGAGGGAGGGAGGGAGGGAGGGAGGGAGAAGATGAAGGGAGGGAGGGAGGGAGGGAGGGAGGGAGGGAGGGAGGGAGGGAGAAGATGAGAAGTGGGAGGGAGGGAGGGAGGGAGGGAGGGAGGGAGGGAGGGAGGGAGGGAGAAGATGAGAAGAGGGAGGGAGGGAGAAGATGAGAAGAGGGAGAGAGGGAGAAGATGAGAAGAGGGAGGGAGGGAGGAAGGGAGGGAGGGAGGGAGGGAGGGAGGGAGGGAGGGAGGGAGGGAGGGAGGGAGGGAGGGAGGGAGGGAGAAGACCAGCAGGAAGGGGAAGGCATGCCAGAGGGGAATCTGGGAAGGGGATCGGTAGGGAAGCAATGGTGTATGGAAATGCTACACTGAACCCAATACCTTGTATGCTAACTTTTAAAACTATTTTTTGGAATCTCTTACAAAAGTAAAATCTTTAAGAAAAAAAACTTGTGTGAATAAAATGCACGCCAAGCTAAGGTGTAATTCAGCAGTGGAGAGGAATACTAAACCCAGAGCAAATGGCTGCCGGGTTCGTCCCAGCGGGCTAAGATTGCATAATGGAAAATGGTTCATCATACAAAGGTGACCTGTGCTTTAGCAGCACCCGGGCTTTGTTCACGGCCGTTCTAAGTGATGACAATAATTCGATTTGTTTGCGGTTTGCTCCTAGCGCATTAGTTTCCCACAGCCTCACAACCTCCCTTTTCGCCCAGTCTTTTAGATTACCGTTTCCCTGGTGCATCTGTTTCTCCTGTGCTGTACAGTTTATAGCGTGACAGACACAGCAGGGGCAGTCGTACTTATTTACTTAGCTTCCACTTAGTTAAATCCATTGCGTCCATTCTCCTCCACTATCTAATAGCTGAGAATCCTCCGGCCACTGATTGTTTCTAAAGCATCCTGACCATTACCAGACAGCCCAGAGCAAGGAGTGGGCAGCACAGAGGAAGCGGTTCAAAGCAGCCTCGGGAATCAGAAGGATTTTATTCTGTGACTCTCAGAATTTTTGCCAAAATATCAAAACTTCACTCTCAGTAATAAATAATTTAGAAGCCATAAAAATAAAAATATATTTATTATTTGTTTATTATGTTATGAGAAATACTAAGAATTGTTTATTTTAAAAATACCTAATTCTGGGTAGTTTGGACTGTGCTTGCCTTTCCTCTGTATATCTTGCAGTTTGACATAAGCATCTTCTAAAGGATTCCCCTTGCTAATTGTCACTTTCAGTATGGTGAGACACTTCTGAACACTCTTTAGTGTGGCACTTGTCGCCTGCACTTCCGGGGCGTCTCTGTTCTGACCACTCCTTTAGTATGGCATATTGTCATCCTCCCTGCCAGGGCGTCTCTGTGTTTTCAGCTGCGACCATTTTCTCCATGTGGACTGGCAAATGTGTCCGGCTGCCTCTCTGGGGGTGTGTCTAGGCTGTGACGACATTCTTAGCTGTGTGTTCTAAACGCCATTCAGCCTTGAGTCAAGTTGTACATCCAGCATTATTGCTTCTCATTCTTTGCCGTGCTTTTAATTTTAGTGAACAGTTCTCTCTCTCTCTCTCTCTCTCTCTCTCTCTCTCTCTCTCTCTCTCTCTCTCTCTCTCTCTCCCAACATCCATTTTTATAGACACCGTACAGGTTTATCACCATTCAACAAGGGGCAGTAAACAGCTGCACTGTTCTCTGTCTGTGTGTGAGCTGCATAGGAGACGCACAGTGACCGATCACCCACTGGTAAACTTTAAAAAAAGTAGCAAAGCTGACCACAGATTTGTGTCCACCCATTATTGGTGTAGCACTTTAGCAACGGAAGATCTAGCTATGCTAAATGAACATTACAGGTAAGGACTGGTGTTATCTAACCAAACTCCAGTAACTGAAATGTGTGTCTAAGTTGTGTGCAGAAGACACACCCATCCATACCTGTTCTTTCCTGTATGCACTGCGCCCTTGGAAAGCCAGACATGGTCCTGGCTTACTATGACTAAACACAGCTAACCATTGCTGTTACCTTATCTTGGTACAAAACTTATAGGACTAGGAAGTGAATTAACTTAGAAAAAAGTAAACAAACATCTAATACATATTTTTTCCTAGTGATGTAAAACATTTCAAATATTTAGCTTTATTTAAAAATGCAAGCTGTTTCTCAGTCTTCACTTGTCTAAGTAGTTTTAAATCTAAATTGAGAACAAAAACTAGGCACTAGGAGACAGCTCATATGGTCAAGTGCTTTCCTTACAAGCACTAGTACCCAAGTTCGGTCCCCAGGACTTATGTTTAAAAAGAGCTAACTGTATGGCTCACACTGACAGAGGACCCATGGGGACTGCTGGCCAGCCAGTCTAGCCCAATTGGCAAGCCATAGGACCCAGTGAGATTCTTTCTCAAACACAAGGGGGACAGCTCCTGAGGAAGGTTACCTGAGTTTGATTCCTGGATGCCATATGCCCACGTACCTGCACACACATGAATGAACACACAAACACAGAGGGCAGGTAACTAGGAATTACAGGATTAGCACATGATCTTCATTTCTTCATCTCTCCTTCACCGAGTTTGTTGTTTAGTTGGCCATTTTGTATTTGACAAGCACCTTAGACTGGTGTTAGGACTTTCTTGACTAAGCCTTCCCTTGCTTATCACAAAGTCCCTCTGGCTCTCATCAGTTCTTCCACTCGAGTTTGACATATCAGGTTTTTTCGCTAAGCTGCCCCCACTTTAGTGTTGAAGCCTAGTTCCTTTCTACATCATTTTACGCCACTGCAGTTGGAGTAAGGATGTTTCTCCTGACTGATGGTGGTTGTGCCCCTTCCTTTGGCTCAGTTATTATATTCTCAGCCCTCCTGGTGTGCCCTTCATTGAATGTGTGATTATTTTTTGTACAAGTGATTCTACTAGAAAAAAAATAGTAATAGAAGAAATCTCAAAAGCTACTTTTTCTAAAGAAGCGATAACCCGGTCTTCAAAGAGATGACCCTTTCTTCCAGGTTGTCATGGAGCTTGAAGCAACACCTAACCAGCTCCAAAAATAGTAAACAGAAGGCAGACTTCAGCATACTTTTGTCCTTCTACAAAAAGAACTTAGTGGTGTAAATTTTTACCTTTTATTTTAAATACACATTTTTCTGTGTATTTTGATTTGTGGTATGTATATATTTCAGGAAAACAAAGCAGTCTTGGTAGGTAGTAAACACCGTATATCAATTCTCTTTCTTAACTAGCATCTGATGTGATCTAATACTATTTGTGTCTTCTATTAGTTTACCTAATATAACATTCAAAACTTTCTTTGACATCTTTTCATTTAAAATCAGAAATCTGTTTTATTGAAGCCTTTCCCAGATCAAGTGGAGCCAGGGGAGTGCAGTTCCAAGAATCTGCCACACTGAGGCGGGTGGTGAATGTTTCTGTGACTGGCTTCCAGACCGTTACTCAATTCCTCATAAGTGACAATAATAATAATACTCAGGAAATGAAACTCGTCAAGTCCAGATACTATTGGGTACTGGGCACCTCCTTCTCTGTGTAAATGGTGGTGTGTGTTAGTTTCTAAAAAGAGGTCTGTATGTTCAAATAAAAGCACGCACTTCCATTCTTTTGGTTGTGAGTTAAATAACAGAAAGTAGATACATGCTCATGTCTAAACTACAGAAAAGGAAAAGATCTGCATCCTTACTGCTTGAAGCAGTCAAGCAAGATTGGTCATCCCCCTCCTCGGTCATCCCCCTCCTTGGTCATCCCCCTCCTCGGTCATCTCCCTCCTCGGTCATCCCACTCCTTGGTCATCCCACTCCTCGGTCATCCCCCTCCTTGGTCATCCCACTCCTCGGTCATCCCCCTCCTTGGTCATCCCACTCCTCGGTCATCCCACTCCTTGGTCATCCCACTCCTCGGTCATCCCACTTGGTCTTCCCACTCGGCACCCCTCAGTCCTCACATCGGGATCATTCTTGCTTTGTCTGACCAGATGGAGAAGAATGCAATTCTTAAAGAATTATAAAAATCACAAATATAGCACACGCATTACAACGGCACCCTGATTGTTGTGCGGCAGAACACATGCTAGCAAGTCTTCCAGATTAAACCCATTCCAAAATAGACCACTTGAAAACAGCATCCTTGATTAATATTCAGGAATGAAGATCTTTAAAATTAATGGCCTCATAATACATAAAACCAAAGTGACAGGAAAGAAAAACCCATAAAGCCAAAACATAAAAATTAGGTTTTTTGAAACTTTCCATGATTAAGGCAGCTTATAGTTGTATAGCAAAAATATGAGATGGGTGACATGAACAATATCGTAAACATAGTCTAATACACAGGACCCTACATTCAGTACTTAGAGGCTGCCTATTGTTTTCAAGGTCAAATGGAGCATCCACAAAACCTGACCAAGACCAAGACTACATTCTTGATCATAGTGATACAGTTCTCTATAAAGCAATTGTTAGAAACTTTCTTCTCTAAAATCTTTTTAAAAGCTCAGGTTTTAAAAAACAAAACATGTATTATAACTTGTGACTCATGCTTTAAATAAAGCATGGAAAATGTCTAGAACTGAATATTAAAGTTACTGCATATAAAAACAAACAGAAGGAACCGGAAAGATGGCGCCATGGGTCAGAGCACTTGCTGCTCTTGCACAGAAACTGTGTTTGACCCCAGCGTCCACATCGGGTGGCTCACAATGCCTTTAACTCTAGTTCCCAGGAATCTGATGCCCTCTGGTCTCCACAGGCACCTGCACACCTGTGGCACATATAAGTTCATCAGGCAGACACGCAAAAAGGATAAACGTTTTCTGAAACATATAGAATACAACTGTGTCAGTGTGAGAGGCAGTTAAAATTCTAAGCAAATGCATTAATAGAATGAAACCTTGAAGTTAGTAGGGCAAACTTCAGCTCAAGAAAATATCAGGCCGGGCAGTGGTGGCGCACGCCTTTAATCCCAGCACTCGGGAGGCAGAGGCAGGCGGATCTCTGGGAGTTCGAGACCAGCCTGGTCTACAAGAGCTAGTTCCGGGACAGGCACCAAAGCTACAGAGAACCCCTGTCTCGGAAAAAAAAAAAAAATCAAAGGAAGAGAAGGGGTAAGGAAATGAGGGAGCCGATGACAGCGTCAAAGCATTTGTCCCGTTGGGTCTTCTTTCCTATGTAATTCATTTCTCCTCTAGGCACAGGTAAATGAACAACTGATCACACAAATACATCTTTAAAATACTCCCCAAACCACAAGAGAGTCATACAACCCCAGGTCTAAAACCAAACAAGAACAAGGTTTATCTCAGGAATACAAGGACAATTTAACAATAAAAATGTTGAGCGAAGAACATTGTAACAACAGGATTCATGTTCACACATTTATAAAAAATCACTTGCTCAAATCCAACATCTGTTAACGACAATAAAATATTATAAAATAGGACGGGTTTTTTTTTTTAAGATGATTGGCCTTGTTTTCAGAATTAATGGGAAGAAAGAAGGATCCAAAAGAGTGAAGATATGGGATAAGTGGAATGTCTGGGCTCGTGAAGTGATTCTTTTATGCACTGACCTGTCTTGTCAGCTCATAACTTTTTAAGTTACCTGGGGTTTGATCACAGGAACCATGTAAAAAAAATAATTAAATAAATAAATAAATAAATAAATAAGAAACACAAGAAGCTAGGAAGCTAGATGTGGTGTACACATTTGTGATCTCAGTGCCCGAAAGGTAGAAACAGTCAGAGACTTAGCACTTGCTGGTCAGCTAGCTACTCCATTTGGCCAGTTCCAGGACAGTGAGAAATCCTGTCTCAAAAACCAAGGTAAACAGCACCTGAGAAGTGACAGCTGAGGTTGACCTCTGGCCTTCACATATATATGCACACATACATGAAAGCACCACACACACACACATACACACACACACACACACACACACAGAGAGATTCTGAGTAAAACTTAATTTTAATGAAAAAATAAATACGCACACATATATAGAAGAAATATGTAAGAACATTTGCCACAGTTTAAAATGAAGCATCATGCACAATCTAAATGTCCCTCAACAAATTAAGGCATGTTATACATGATCTATACTAGAACACCATTTATGAGCTATAATAAATAAACTCTCAACTTATTAAATGGCAACATATACTGGAAAAAATGAGGTTATGTAATATCACAATAATATTTGCATAACATTTCAGAGCATACACACAGTAGATATATTACACATCAAAAGATTATATACCATGATAAAATAGGATTTACTCCCAGCATGCAAGGCAAGTTTTAAAAAATACAAATCAATCAATGGACTACATCACACTGACAAACTGAAAGATAATAATGACATGATTGTCTCAATTGACAGAGAGAAGACATTTGAGAAAGTTCATCATCCTTGATTTTAAGAATAGTTTGTGTGTAGACGGAAAGTTCCACAACATAATAAAGGTCTTTTATAGAAAGATTAATATTATAATATCATAATCAACAGGTAATGGCTGGAAGATTTTACACTAAGGTCTAGCACAACATAGGATGCCTATTCTGACCACTTCTATTCAATGTCTTATTGAAAGTACCAGAAAAGTAAGCAGATATGGAAAATAAAGGACAAAGTAAATCTAAATTAAAAGGGCCAAGTAAAACCAGGAAAACCAGTAGCCTCTTCAATAACTGACGCCAGAGATACTGGGTTTTTACTTGAAAATGACTGAAATTGGACCATTGTGTCCTGTATAAGAATCAACTTAATGGGCAAAAGACCTAAACCTAAAATCAGAAACCACAAAACTCCCAGAAGAGAATATAAAGGAGAAACTGCTTGCTATAACCTTGAAGTTATAGATATCACATCAAAAGCCCAGGTAACAAAATAACTAGTACTGTATCAAAATGGAAAGCTTCTGCCTGGCAAAGGAACCAATCTGCTACATAAAACCTTGCACAGTGGACAGGGAAAGTGCATTTGTGAATGATAAGTGGTCAACAGCTAAAATATTTATAAGGAGCTTTATGGGCTAAGGATGCACAGATCAAGTTGGTAAAGAGCTTGACTGGCATATACTGGCCTTGGTTTAATCCACAGGACCAAATAAGCAAGGTGTGGCATTGTGTGCCAGCAATCCTGACATTCAGGAGGCAGAGGCAGTAGGACCAGAAGATCAAGGTCATCCTTGGCTGTGTGGAGCTTTTAAGGACAGTTTTGCAGAGCCATTTGAGGAGGTGTGGTGGTCCTGGAGGAATTATATTACTGATGAGGGCTTTGATGTTTCAAAAGCCCCAAGCCCTTCCCAGAAGACTCTGTGTTATATTTGTAGTTCAAGTTATGAGCTTCAACTCCAGCACCCATGTCTGCTGCTTGCTGCCATATTTCTCTGCCATGCAGACTCCAATCCCTCTGGAACCATAAGCCAATTAAACTTTTCCTTCTATAGTTGCCTTGGTCATTGTGTTTTATTACATCAATAGAAAAGTAACCAGTACAACTTGTTAAAGAAGATCAACTTTCCAGTATTTGTACAGTAAAGACATTAGTTAATAGAAATTTTGCTTATTTGTGGACATTCTGTTGAAGCTGGCCAACAACTTACTGTTGAGCCTTTAAAAAGAGTACAATATGGCTTGAGTTTTGTTTTACTTTATTTGTTTATGAGACAGGGTCTGTAGCCCTAGCTAGCCTGGAACTTAATATGTAGATAAAACTGTCTGACCTGTTCAATTCACCTACCTCCACCTTCTAAGTGCTAGGTTTAAAGACATGTGCCTGAAGGCCAATCTGTGGGGCATTTTCTTGATTAATGATTGATGCAGACAAGCCCAGCCCACAGTGGGTGGTGCCACAGGAGAGCTGGTAATCTTGGGCCATACAAGGAAGCAAGCTAAACAGGCCATGAAGAGTAAGTCCATAAGCTACATTCCACACCTCTGCTTTAGTTCCTGCCTCCAAGTTCATGCCTGAGTTCCTAGCCTGACTCACCTTTGATGGTGGACTATGGCATAGAAGTGAATAAACCCTTTCCTCCACAAGTGGCTTTTGGTCAGGCTCTCTGTCATCAATAGACATCAAGCTAGAAGCAGGAGAATGCTCGTTAATGTCATAGTGTGCAAATCTCATCTCGAATAAGTCCTAGAGACCAGCTGTGGCAAATAGGACCTACAGTTAGCACTGCTGCATCATATCCTTTAACCTTTACTAAAAGGCCATGTCTTAAGTGTTCCCACCTCACAAGACATAATAAAGAAGGCAAGCGGAAGCTTTTTGAGGCCATGGATATGTTTATGGCATGGATTATGGTAATAGTTTCACCAAGGTATACTTATTTCTAAATTAAGCAAACTGTATGCATTAAATATGTACAACTTTTGTATGTCAATCACATTTAATAATGTGGAACTATTTTTAAGAGATACTTTGAATTGCACTTTGAATATGGTAAAAGAAAAATTCAGATAGCCTAAATGGATTTTAAATGAAAAGACTCCTTCCCACACACTATATCCTGGGCCAACTCCCCAGAGACAACCATTGTTAGAAATTTCCTGTTTCTCCCAGATATCCCACACAGGGACAAGCAGTTCTATTCCATACAAATGGATTTTTAAATGTCTGTTTTCTCTACCTAACTTAAGTGTACACTATGGGCTTCTGTCTGACTCCAAAATTGTAATGCAAAGTCCTCAGATGTGGCATCAAATTTAAGTAAAATCCAATTATAACAACAGCTCAGTCAGACAAGTACTTGCCCTAGATGCATAGAAACTGAATTCAGACCTTGGAACCTAATTTTAAATCTGTTGGGTGTATACACACTTGTAATACCAGGAAGTGAAGGCAGGTGGATCACTGTGCCTTACTAGCCAGCCAACTTAGCCTACTTGGTAAATTCACGTTAGTGAGACCATGCCTTTATGTCTTTTTTTTTAGTTTTTTTGGTTTTTCAAAACAGAGTTTCTCTGTGTAGTTTTAGGACCTCTCTGGGAACTCTCTCTGTAGACCAGTCTGGCCTCAAACTCACAGAGATCTGTCTGCCTCTGCCTTCCAAGTTCTGGAATTAAAAGGAGTGCACCGCCATCACCTGGCAAGACCATATCTTAAAATAAAAATGAGGTAGACAACACCTGAGGAATGACACCCTTCATTGTCCTCTGACCTGTACACACATATGTACCACGCCCCTTTACAGACATGAGCGTACACACACAGAACAAGACCCCAAAGGGGCTTTCGTAAGGTGACGAAGGTCTGTCAGCCACTAAACTTTTCAAGAGAAGTCAAGAGAGAATAGTCTCCAAACGATAAGTATGAAGGCTTGAGGCTGTCATGTTACAAGCATGTGACATGTAAATAATGTGTGGTATGATGTGTCAGGGAAGGGAATTGTAGAATCCAAAGTTCACGTATACACATATTCATATATTCACATATACATTTATATTCCATATATTAATAATTACATCTAGGGTTTAGATCAGAGGAAAACTACTTGTCTAGGATTAATTTCCAACATACACATGCATGCACGATATCTCTATATTTCTTACCTTTTTTCATTAGCGCAAAAATTTAGGCAGAGCTGAAACACTCTAAGAATTTGTTCACCTATTTATGGGCTCTGCTGATAAACAATCAAGATTAATCCACGACCTGGGGCCATGTTGGTGTCTGAGGGCCAAGCTGTCTCGGGGGCCAGACCAATCTGAGTGGCCTACACTACACCCAGAGCAATGGTGTCATCCAGGCCAGGGCTACTGCCTAGGACCAGGTCTGTGCCTGTCGCCCTACCACAACTGGGGTCTGTGTTAATGTCCATGGCTCCTATACATTGAAAGCCTTGACAATCCCAGGGGTCTGGTCTACTACCTGTAACCATGTCAGTGTCTGAGGGTCATGCTGTTGTGAAGGTCATGCCAATCTGAGTGGCTTGCATTGTCACCTGGGGCCATGGTGACCTCTGGGCCCCAGCTGCTACCAAAGACCCTGTCTGGGTCCTTGGTCCTACTACAGCCAGAGTTTGTGTTGATACCCATTGCCCATAGTAACACCAAAGGCCACATGGATACTCAGGGTCTAGGCTGAAACCTTTGGCCTTGTTGGTGTCTGAGGGACATGTCGCCACTGGGATCATGCTGATTTGGGTGGCCTACACTGCCACACGGGACCATGGTGTCATCTGGGCCCGGGATGCTGCCTGGAGTCATGTCTTGGTCTATGGCACAGCAGCATCCAGGATTTGAGTTGATGTCCATGGCTTCTGTTACCAGAGAGGGCTGTGTGGATGTTAGGGGTCCAGACAACCACATGAGACCATGTTGGTGTCCAGTGGCCTTACTCCTACCAGGACCATACTGATCAAGGTAGCCTATACTGCCATAGGGGCCATGGTAACGTAGAGACCCAAGCTGCTGAAAGTCATTTCTGGGTCCATGTTCCTGTTGCAGCTGGGGTCTGTGAAGATGTTAGTGGCCCATGACGCCAAAGCAGGTTAAGAGGAACCATGTGTGTTGAAATCTGCAGGCCATGCTGAGCCGCACACCCCTCACTGGCCCTGGGAGAGAGCTGGCCCTGCCCCTTGCTGAACACAGCAGCAGAAGAATTGGCCCCGCCCCTCACCATGGGTACAGGGGAGCTGGTCCCAATGGCATGGGCCTAGGAGGGCTGGCTCTGCCCCTTGCCTGAGAGGCGTGGTCTCAGGGCCCCAGCCAACCAGCTCAGCTACCACTAAGACCCACATCCTGGGCCTTGAATGGACCCACCCTAACATCTACCCAATCTATGACCATTGAAGTATGAACAGACTAATCCTGTAGAATGATAATGGCAGGATCTCCATGACTCAGGGCAGCAGAAGGGTATCCAAGAGGAGTTTTTGGTGAGGGTCCGGTGATGACAGTGTGCCAGGGGCCGTGAGTCAGACCAATGACTCATTATAATGAACATTTTGTGGGAGGGGCTGATTAGACAGAAGGATACACTGTGTAACACACTGCAGCACCTAATACCACTAGGAGAAATGAAGAGGGTTGGAAGAGGAACAGGGTGGGCTTTTTTGTTTGTTTTGTTTTGAATTGATTTTGGGGGGCTGCGGGGATGCTGCAGGGGTGAGGGAAGATTGGGAGGTGAGTGGGATTGGAGTTCATGATGTGAAATTCCCCAAGTATCAATAAAGAATTGTGTTATTAAAAAAAAAAAAAAAAAGAGTACCATTGTCAGCTCTGAAGCAAGTCTCCTGGCTGGTGGCCCTTGGGCCAATGTGTAATTATTTGAGATCTGGCTTAAGTTCTCTATAGTTCATTTTAGTTTTCACTTAGAAGCTTTGTGTTAATACAAAGTCCATTCACTGAAGGATTTGCCCGGGATTTCTGTAATAAAATAGAAGAATTTGCAACAACAACAAAAAGTTATTATTGTTGGTAATATTACCAGTAATATTGGTAACCAAGAGTCTTTTTTATTGTTTTTATTGAGCTATACATTTTTCTTCATTCCACTCCCTTCCTACCCCTCCCCTTCTGCCCTTTCATGTGACCCACGCTCCCAATTTACTCAAGAGATCTTGTCTTTTTCTCCTTCCTATGTAGATTCATGTATATCGCTCTTAGGATCCTCTTTGTTGTCTAGGTTATCTGGGGTTGCAAACTGTAGGCTGGTTTTTCTTTGCTTTATGTCTAAAAGCCACTTATGAGTGAGTACATATTATATTTGTCTTTCTAGGTCTGGGTTACCTCACTCAATATGGTTTTTTCTAGATCCATCCATTTGCCTGCAAATTTCAAGAGTCTTGTTCAGAGAAAATAACAGAGCACAGTTCCCTTCACTTGTTACTTTTCAGTCCAGCGTGTGTGATCCTTCTCTGAACAGAGAGGTTTTCTCCCACTTGTTTTTCTCTTAAACTCACTTTGGGTATCCAGCAATCAGGGAAGTGTCTCCTTTGTCTTTCAGGCCCTTCTGACCTACAAGACTGACCCAGCCATGAGAAAAATGTTGAATCATCTCTACTTCTATATCATGCCTGTGTTTAATGTCGATGGGTACCATTTCAGCTGGACACACGTAAGTTGCTTTGCCTATACATTGAAGAGGAGACTGAATAGGCCATAAAACAATAGTGAATCGGGAAAGGAGTTTGCTGATCTGCCCTCTAGTGGGTTCAAGAGACGTCAGAGGCTTCATCCTCAGTCATTTTCATAACTTGCTTTTGCATACGATTTTATAGAAATAAAGATTTCCCTTTCCAAATACATTATTAAAAATCACTAGCATTGCCTAACCTATTCAGTTTGCCTATAAAGATAAACCAAAGGAGATAGAGGAGAAAATGACTAAAATACATTGTATCAAACGGTCTAAGAAAAAAGCCAAAAATATAGGAGACACTAAGATGGTGGCAGAAAGCAGAGCATGGGGCTGGGGCCGGGCTAATCCTTGCCTCTGTCTTCTCCTAGCTGGTCTGTGCTAGAGGAACTCACCCCAAGGTGCTGTGGTGCCTTTACCCACTGGGCAACTAAAATACATATGAATGTCTTTTTGTGCTGACTAGGTTTAACTCTCAACACCATCTAGAATCACAACTTAATGCAATCTAGAATTGCCTGCGATCTGATCAGGCTGGCCTGTGGGCACATCTGTAGGGGATTGCCTGGATTGTTAATTCATTTAGGAAGAACTAGCTCAGTGTGGGCAGCACCATCTCACGGACCCAGCTCTGGACTGTATAAGAGAAGAGAAAGCTAAGAGACTAGCTGCTCCAATTCCTGTCTTGACCCCCTCCCCTCCCCCACGCAAAATGACAGACTGCAGCCTGGAAGTGTAATCCAAACAAACCCTTTCTCCTCCAACTTTCCTTTTGTCAGGGTATTTTTATCACAGCAATGGAAATGAAGCTAAAACACCTCTTAAGTACCGTGTTCACTGCCTGATGTTTTAATCATGTCTAGGATCGATTCTGGAGAAAGACAAGGTCCAGAAACTCTAGGTTTCGCTGCCGCGGAGTTGATGCCAATCGCAACTGGAAGGTGAAATGGTGTGGTAAGTGTGAAGCGTCTGGGTTTTAGAACCTTGGTGTGGCTGGTGTGAAGCGTCTGGGTTTTAGAACCTTGGTGTGGCTGGTGTGAAGCGTCTGGGTTTCGGAACCTTGGGGTGGTTAGTGTAAAGTGTCTGGGTTTTAGAACCTTGGTGTGGCTGGTGTGAAGCGTCTGGGTTTCGGAACCTTGGGGTGGTTAGTGTAAAGTGTCTGGGTTTTAGAACCTTGGTGTGGCTGGTGTGAAGCGTCTGGGTTTCGGAACCTTGGGGTGGTTATTGTGAAGCGTCTGGGTTTCGGAACCTTGGTGTGGCAAGTGTGAAGTGCCTGGGTTTCAGAACCTTGGTGTGGTTAGTGTGAAGACTCTGGGTTTCAAAACCTCAGTGTGGTAAGGGTAAAGTGACTGGGTTTCGGGACCTTGGTGTGGTTAGTGTGAAGACTCTAGGTTTCAAAACCTCAATGTCGCAAGTGTGAAGCGTCTGGGTTTCAGAACTGTGGTGTGGCAAATGTGAAGCATCTGGGTTTCAGAACCTTGGTGTGGCAAGTGTGAAGTGTCTGGGTTTCAGAACCTTTGTATGGCTAGTGTGAAGCATCTGGGTTTCAGAACCTTGGTGTGGTAAGTGTGAAGTAACTAAGTTTCAGAACCTAGGACAGCACAGAGACCACCCTACACAATGATGCGCCAGGCAGGACTTCACTAGGAGCCTGATGTGTGTATGTGTGTGAAATCCTGACATAGACATAGATTGAGGCTGGAGCTATGGCTCAGAAGGGGAAGCTCTGGGTTGGATTTTAATCACCACAAGTAAATAAATAAATAAATAAGTGAACAAATACATGGGTAAGAACACTATAGCTATAATTTTCAAAAGAAAGTCTTAAAATGCCTTTTAATATGTTAAAAAATCAAAGTTTTAAATTTGTCAACTTAATCCTGAAAATTTGCCTATTTCGGCCCTAATACAATGGAAGGTGCTTAGTCTTACTGCAACTTGATGTGCCATATTTTATTGATATCCTTGGGAGGCCTTCCCTTTTCTGAATAACAAAGGAGGAGTGATGGATGGAGCAGGGACAGAGGGAAGGTGCAGGGAGGGAAAAGGAGGAGAGGAGGGAAGGAAAACTGCAGTCAGGATATAAAGTAAACAATGTTAAAAATTTAAACACAGATAAAAGCAGAAAGCCGAGAAATAGTTGCTCTTCATACCTAAACTAGCAACTCAAGGTTTGCTGTGTGACTTGGTTCAGTGTCTCCATCCATATATGCCACCAGAGCAACACTCAGCCTGACCTCACGTCTGCAGTGATCAAGGACGTCCTGTCCTTGGCCGGAGTCTACCGTCCTGCCGCTCAGTCCTTTACTAGACGCTCACAGGGAGAAGAGATTTCCCTGCATCCCACACGGTTGTTCTTCAAGCAGGGAGAGAATGCTGTTTTGTGAAAGGCAGACTTTGCAGAATGAAGAGGCAGGGATGGGGCGGGAATAAGAAAATCCCTCGGCTGGTGTACTCGAACAGAAACAGGAGGGCAGAGGTACTGTACACGGCTGCCTACTTGCAGAATCCATAGTTAAGTCCTTCAAAGTATAGACCATAGAAGTCGATTCATTCTATCATGTTTGGGGGGACTGTTTTAGAAGCCACTACCCCAACCCCCCAGTATCAGACAGAATAACTGGGCATGGGCTCAGCCTTCTTCCACCTACCCTTCCAGGTAAAGGCTTTCAATTAACCAGAAATGTGAATAAGAACACAGAATTGCTGAGGAAAAAAAGGCCTCAAATTGTGACAGGTGTGGTTTGATTCTGATCAGTGATTTGGATGACTCTTTAATCTGTAAAATTGTAACTCCACTTCATGTGGTTTTTATACATGAAGTATAAAGAATCTTACATGGGTGGAGTGTCTAACTCACTTCCAATCCTGAACACCACTGACCTTCCTCCCTATATCTAAAACAGAGTTAGCCCCTGAGCCTTAAGTCAACTGATGAAATATGTCCTTTCTTCATGTGATGTAAGCAATCTCGAAAGTGCTCACGTTTTTGGAGAAGAGAATGCATTGTGTGGATGCCCTGTGGTATTATAGGTGAAGAAAATGCATTGTGTGAATACCATGTGGTATTATAGGTGAAGAAAATACATTGTGTGAGTACCATGTGGTATCATAGGTGAAGAGAATGCATTGTGTGAATACCACGTGGTATTATAGGTGAAGAGAATGCATTGTGTGAATACCACGTGGTATTATAGGTGAAGAGAATGCATTGTGTGAGTACCACATGGTATTATAAGTGATTTTGGGGGTCTGCTAATTGTTTTCTCCAAAGTAGGCTAAGTCGGTGTGTTCAGGGTAACTCTCTCTGAACATTTGTACCACCCCTCCCTAGCTTAACCTCCACGGGCTTTTCAAAGATGATTACAAAGTCATGAGGATGGAATGTTCAGGAATGGTATTAGTCCCCTTATAAAAGAGGCCAAAGGAATTTGATCTCCCTTTTCTACGGAAAGATACAACTATAAGGCTACAACTGTGAGAAAATTGATCCTCACCAGATACTGAAGTATTTAATACCTTGAACTGAAACCCTCCATCCTCTAGAACTTGGAGCCACAAATTTCTATTTATAAATCACCTAATTTGGTGCATTTTGCTCTAGCAATCAGAATATGCTTAGATAGTCCCTCAGTCCTCTAACTTAGAAAGCAGTGTGTGTGTGTGTGTGTGTGTGTGTGAGAGAGAGAGAGAGAGAGAGAGAGAGAGAGAGAGAGAGAGAGACCATATGTGCATATGTGTGTAAGAGGACACACTCCTATATGGACACTGGGGTCACAAGCAGACATTAGATGTCCTCCTCTGCCACTCTCCCAGAACACGGGGATCATGGTTTCTTGGCCAGGCTAGAAGTTATCAAGCCCCAGCAATCCTCCTGTTTCTACTCATTCCTGGGCTTGTTGGGTGAGTATTTGAAATATCAATTCCAGTCCTCATGATTGCTCAGCAAGGGCTCTCAACTTCTGAGACATTTCTCCAGCCTATGATATTTTTTAAATTCCCCTTTCCATTTTCTCTGCTGGAGGCATTCACAGCCTCAAAATGCCAGGAATGCCCCACTAGTTCCTAAGTGTCGGTACCCATATATACATATCACATGTATGCCACAATCATCTCAGTAGAGTACACAGGAGGAAAATGAGTTGAGTAACCCTAGCAGGCAGGCGGCTCTGCCTATGTAACATTAGAATGTTGATTATATTCGGTTACAATGAAAGGAGAGCTGTGCTCTTTGTTCTTTCTGAGCCCAGCGTGCCTACCTCGTGCTTATTCCTTCTTGGTTTCTGCCTTTCCACTGTCGTCTCTACTAGAAGTCTTTTGATTCTCCCCAAACTTTTATTAACCACTGATTTTTTTTTCCTATGATTCAACACTCAGGACATAGGAAGGATTGTATCAAACCTCCCTTGCAAAATAGACCAGAATAAATAATGTGCAAAAGCCGGCAGCCAGCCTTGGGTCTCTGCAGAGATTCAGGTGGTCTAAAGATAGATACGCAGGCTCCCTCCCTCTCAGCCGCAAGTCTACGCCACGATAGCTCTGAGCTTAATTAGTGAGACAGGGACCAGTGCTGAGGGAAGTACTGTAAGATTGGAAGTATAACGAAGTAAGTATGAGTTCCCCGAATAAACTCCAAATGAACATCCATAGCACAAACATCCAGGACCACTGAAACCACTACCGAGTCAATATCAAGCTGAAAATACAACTGTTTCTCTCTCCCTAAGCCAGTGAGTCTCGGGTGTAGAGAGCAGAACATAAAGCTGCCTCTTACTGTGAAATCCCCGCAGACTCCCGTAGGGTAGTGGATGCGGGTTACAGCAGAGGAGTGGAGAAAGCAGCTTAGTAAGAACATGCAGAAGCAGGCACGCCTTCCTAATGTTTCACCCCTCTTGGGGGACCTCGAGCACTGAAATGATTACTTCTCTGAACGACCAGCAGAGGGGGCCGTGAGAGGAGTGCCGCAAAGCAGGAGGACACACATTCATTTTGTTCATTCATTTGCCAGCGTTCATTGAGCACGCTGCTCTCGAATAATCACTGTGCTTTTTTCTTCCCGCTGTGCACTCTCTTTGGAGTATGTCATGAGCACTGGTCTTCCCAAATTGGAACAAATCCAGAAGAAAGACATAAACTTTAATTACTATTTAGAAAAGCCTACAATAAGAGAATATGATCACAAATCATTTTTCTAACAAGAAATTTGTATGTACTATAGGGACTCATGTCTGTAATATAGGAATTTGTGTTCGTAATATAGAAGACTCATACCTATAATATAAAGACATGTCTATATTATACAAAGACTTTTATCTACAATATAGACTTGTATCTATAGGACAGAGACTTATATTTATAATATAGGACTTATATCTATAATGCAGGAGTTTGTATATAAAATATAGGATTTATACCTATAATATAGGTCTCCTATCTATAATATAGGAACTTATATAGATAATGCACAGATTTATATCTCTAAGGACCAACATCTATAATACAAGAAGTTGGGTCTATAAAAGGCTTCTTACTGCCTGCATGACAACTCAATTTTAAAAAACACACAAATGGTTTAAACAGATAGCTATTATTAAAAGGAGTTATTAATGGAAATAAGCACCTGATGATGTCCTCAAAAACATACATCAAAGCCACACCAGGGTACCACTTCACATATATAAAGACAGATAATAAAATAGATAATAAGTGTTGGTGAGGGTAAGAAAAACTGAAACATTCGAACTTGTGGGTGTGGTGTGAAATGCATTCATTTTGGAAACAGTTTAGTATCCCAACAAAAATTTAATATCAATTCTGCCTCTAGATGTTTATCCAAGAGAAATGAAAATGGCAAAATATCAGTCACACAATAATCTGGAAGTGAATTCCATAGCAACGGTGTAGATAGTAAGAAAAAAAAAGACAAAAACCTAAAGTCTACTAACTGTTCAATAGGTAAACAAAATACTTCCATGGAGGAAGGGAACATTATTCCCTGTCAGGATTCCTAAGTCCGTAGCTGGGAGAGATTTCTGTAACAAAAGACAGACTAATAAGGTTAACATGAGACGCCCGTTGCCCAGGATAAACCCCAGCAAATAATAAATAAATGAAACAGCCCACTCAGCAGCATCGACCAAGAACAGTGGACTGTAGAGATGTGCTAACACAGATGGAACTAGAGATCAGTGTGTGTTAAAGAAACTCTGAAAGATGAACATATTTCCAGACTTTTGTAGATCAAATTTAAAATCACCTTTCAGCAGGGAAGTAGCAAGACAAAGGAAAGAAAGCATCCTTGGGCTTGGAAATGGGAAAAAGCTGGGGCACTAGCAGTGGGAAGGTCAGGTCAGTAAGTTGGTTATTTAAGTCCCTCTGGCTGAACTCCCAAGATAAGGACCTACAGGAATCTCCAGTGATGTTTCTGTCGTTTCTGGGGAAGAATGAGGGGTAATCTTTGTGATGTATGTCTTGCTCTTAGGCAAACAGGAAGGAGGGGGAAATTTCTGCCTCCTTTCTTTAAGTATCCTTACTCAGCAATCCTTCAGATTCAGAGGAGGCATATTCTGGTCTCCTTTGCCAGGGTAAACTTTCTGTGGGGGGCGGCAATATAAAGAAATGAGGTACTAGCATATGCTTCAATATAGATGAGCCTTGAAAACGTGGTGCTAAGTGAGATAAACATATCACTGGAGACTAACTACCATAGCATTTATATGAAGTATTCAGAATAGGCAAACCTATAGAGACAGAATAGATAAGTGATTACCAAAAGCTGGTATGAGGAGAAACGAGAGAATGATTCCCGTTGGGCAAATGGCTTTATTTTTAAGGTGATGGAAATATGATGAAATCCAATAGAGGTGGTGATTGTGAGTGTAGTAAAGACCACTGAATTGTACACTATTAAGGAGTTTGTTTTATGGTACATAAGCTATAGCTGCTATAAAAATGAACAATGATGCTCTTGTAAAAGATTTTTTAGCTTCTATTGAGGAGCATTTAGGCATGTATTTAAATAGTCTCTCTTTAGAACAGATTTACCTAGTGTTATAAACTTTAGTATAAAATAGAGATAATTGTGTTATTTTTTAGACTTTATTGGTATGTGTTTTAATCAAAAAAATGATCTCTTTTGGATATACAGGTGTCTTTTTATTTTAAAAAAAAAATAATATGCAGATATCTTGATAGATCATCTGGGGTAAAGGGAGAAACCTTTACAGGCTGGTAGCCTCCAGCCAACACCTGTGAAGTAACAATAGCAGGCCCCTGGCTGGCTTCCTGAGAGGCTGGTTCCCCCAGCTGGAGGGCTTTTGTTTTCAGAGAGCTCTCCTCAGAACCTGAGTGGCAGAGCTCTGAAAATAGAGAGTTTCAGAGACTGGGTGTAGGACAAGGAGAGGAGGCAGGGACCACATTGCTAGATTGTCTGTGGGGCGATTGGGGTGCAAAGATATATCAAGAGGATTTTAGTCAGTCTTTCCAGAAAGAATATAAATTCTCTTTAGCATTTTGTAAGGGCAGTCATTGGAGGTGTAATCTGGTATATAATCTAGTTATCCACTAAGGACTGTGGATCTGTTATGAGAGGGTCTAAGGAAATGCTGACTCGCAAGATAAGCTGAGGGACAGAATTAATCCACGTCAAAAGTTCAGAGCCTTGGAGCCCACAGCAAGGAGATGCTGCCTTGGGAGGCTGCGAAATTTCATCACTGGGGATTTATAGGCAAGCTCTGGATAACAAGGGACATGACAGAGCAGACTTCAGGACACTTGTCACTCTGTTGGTGGTGCTGCTGGCATGTGTCATGTTAATCCCATGTCAGATGAGACCAAATCAAATAGTAAGGGCCTTCTCAGTTCTACATGATAAAATTGTATCATAAATTCCTGAACTAACGAGGCCACACCCACCTTCAAAGAATTATTCCTGATCCTAGAGAAACCTGAAGTGGAAATCTATTGACTGTTCTTGGTCTTTGCTTTGTGACCAATTAAATGTGAAAAAGGTATATTCATTAATATCTTCTGTGAGAGTGAAGAAATTTTAAAATTATAGTCTATCAACTAAAGTCCTAAGTTTGGTTGAGCTTTATATTAAAGGAGTTTAAGAATCTAGAATTCAGTGATTGGAAGCTGACATCATAAGGGATTTGCTCCCCGTCGGTGGCTAACATTTGCTAAGGATAACTCATGGCGTAAGTGTGGGGCCTGAACTTCTCATTGGTAGGACAGCATCATCCATGGGTGACTAAAGAAGAAACGAGGAAAGAAATTTGGAAGCTTGTTCAGGAGGACAATGGGAAGTCAAATCTGTGTGTCACCGGTGTCCCTCTTTGTAACAACAGCTCTGACCCCCTAGGGATCAACCTGTCAGCAGCGGTCACCATGACTCCTGTGCAGAAAGAGTTAAGGAATGGGCAACGCCGAAGGAAGATTTCAGGTGTCATCAGGGGAATGATAGAATTGCTTTGTCCAACATTTTAAGGCACACAAGAGAGATTGCAAATGTGTGGTAAGAAAGGAAAAAAAATAGATTTTCCCATGAACTATCTTGGGCCATCCCATACCAGTCGCTTTGATCTACAAGCCCATGTAAAATCTGCAACATGGTGATAAATTCTCCAAGAAGTTTTCTTCTGTTTCCCTAGCCAAAACTTAGCACCTTCCCATGCCAACAGGAATTTTTCTAACCTACACTTTCATCAAAGGTGTGGCCCTTTGAGGTCCTGAGGGTCTGTCCAGGCACTTGACCCTGACCCCTACACCTGAGGACTCTAATCTGATCTCTGTTTCCCATAAACACCAGTAGAACCAGCCTATGGGAGGGAGGATCAGCAAAGAGTCCACACCCGCCTTCAGCTCTTCACGTTTTTGAGCCCTTCCTTGCATATTTAATTGGATATTTTGATCATTTAGATGTGTTTATAGCCAGGGATCTTTTTATCAACACACTTGTCACAATTCTGTCATCTCACAGAAAATCCAGCTATCATTTTCTTTTACATAAACACAATTAGAATTAAATTGTCCCTTCCTACTGCTATTGTCTTTCCAACCATGTCTGAAGTAATCTTACCTGCCTCTAATCACATAGAACAAACCAGTATGAGGCCACTTTCTCCTTTGCTGTCTCCTACAAGCAATCAAATTCTAAGAATCATATCAGAGATTTTAGAGAAAAATGTGTACCTTAAGGCAGGAGAGATGATGACTCAGTGGCTAAGTGTACTTGCTGTTCCTGCAGGGAACCTGAGTTCTCTAGTCTCAGCATCCACGTCGGGTGGATAACTACCTCTAAGTCCAGCTCCGAGGGATTTAGCGCCCTCTTCTGGCTACTGCCGATGCCCACGCACTAGCAACATACAAGCTTACAAACACACGCACATAAAATAAATCTTTAAGTATGTAGCTGTATAGTTTTTATCATTCCTATTCCAAAAGTGGTCTTTTAGCTTCTGTAGAATAGGCCTATGGGTGTCTGCGGAGAACTTTATAGTGCATGTTGAGGCTGAAGGAGAAATGGCTGCCATTGGTGTTTACCACTTCCTTGAGCTTTGCTCTGAAGATTCTCTTGACATGAAGTCATTTGTGACGCAGGCATACTCCGAAAAAAAATCTCTCTCTGGTATGCCTTCTGTATTGCCGAAGCCTAAAAGACTTCACATCCCAGATTCCCTAACCCAGATACCCAGAGTGACTTAGGTTCTACCAGCTTAGAGCCCTGTGGAACGGGAGTATGGCGGAAAGACAGAGGCCCTGTACCCCGCGGCTTCTGCAAACCCCTCTGTCCAGCTCCACTAGGAGATGTGTCATTACGTGAGGCTGCTCCTGGCTCCGCTAGGCCCCAAAATATGTAGCTTCCTCATCTCAGAAGAGGCAATAGTCTTCTTGTAGCTCTGTGCTCTCTCTTCAGATCATCCAAGAGGGTTCAGGGTAGAGGCTTGCTTGCTTTTTTCTCCCCTAGTAGCTCCAGGAGACATTCTCTACATTACTCTGTGTGTGTGTGGAGTGTGTGTGTGTGTGTGTGTGTGTGTGTTTATTTATTTATAGGAAGGATATACATGTATATGTATATGATGTATATCCCTCTACTTAACCTAGCCACAGTGGATTCTGGGCCTTTCATGAAATTCTGACCAATAAAATATTCTTCATAAGCACTCATTTCCCAGTTCATATCCCTGCCTTAGACAAGAACTGAGTTAACATTCAGCTCATTTTTTTTTCCTTTACTTATTATTCTTGGGCCAGGACAGATGATGGCTCAGTGGCTAAGCGTACTTGCTGTTCCTGCAGGGAAACTGAATTCTGTTCTCAGCGTCCATGTGGGGTGGATCATAACTACCTGTAAGTCCGGCTCCGAGGGATATAGCGCCCTCTTCTGGATACTGCAGGTGCCCACACAAAGCAGCATCTTTTCCTTCTCTGTTTCCATTGACCATGTTGCCTTGCCCTTTTAAAGTTAAAATGTTACTCAGCTGTTAGGCTGTCCCTGTAGCTCTCCTTGACTCCCCAAGGTGTTAATTCCTTCCAGTGTTCCTGGCACTCAACAAACTTAAACACATTTTTTTGTAAACTTAATTTTCTTCATGAGCAAAAATGGAAAAAAAATGCATTGTTTCCAAAGTTTAAAGAAAAAACAAAGAACACTTCTGTTTTCCTCTTTTCCTACTCACAAGGTTTTTCAGCTACATCACTTGTGAGGTTGCTCTGATGTTCTTTTTTTCTAATCTAGAAACTGATTTTACGCAAAACTCAGTTCACCCTCATAGTTTATAATCCACACTCCTTATTAGTGGCATGCCCAGTTACTTTATAAAATGACCTTCTCATGAACACAGACAGTAAACAAGGTTTGGTACATACACAAAATGTTTATTTCTGTGATCAACCATGAGAGTAAACATGTTAGGTAGTAGCACCCCTTGTGATATTATGAATAAATATCTTTGCCGAGGCGCCTGATAGGATGAGGGTGAGGTTTGAAAGTCTTCTGAAAATCACCAAAGAAGGCAGCATGTAAAGGCCATATTGAAGGGCAGCACAGACGATGACAGAATCTCTTTTGGTTCTTGGGACACAGGACCTGGAACTCCTTTTTAAGTCCAGTAATTTTACTACCTTTGTGTTAGCTGGCAACTCCGCTATGCTGCTGATTCTTCAGGAGGCCTCTCTTTGGTGGGGTCTGTTTTTGTTGTTGCTGTTGTTTCAGTGGGGTTTTGGGGGGTTAGCTTTTGTCAACTAGTCCCTTTGTTGCCGTACCAGCTGCTCTTCAGCCTTAGTATGTCTGGTTGCCTCAGAAGCAAACCACGCCTCTCCACTAACTGTCCTTCTGCCACCTCAGTTACACCTGACAAGTCATGTTCGTCTGATTTCTTTCTAACACTTCCTAAACATTACAGCAATATGCTCTTTCTGGATCACTGTTATTCAATATTTTCCATATTTTCCAATTCCTGATTCCTTTTCATTGATATTGTTATTTTTAACCTAAACTCTTTGAAGTAACTACCCTGTTATTTAAAAAAAAAAAAAAGTCTTGGTTGGTGTAACCCCAGAATAGTACTGAGAGTCTAAGTACACAAATATCGGGGTACTTAGACAGCTAAGTCAAGAGGATTAGGAATTCTAGGCCAGCCTGGGCTCTATAGTGATAGATACCCTGTCTCAAACACTAAAGAAAGGAGTTGACCTCGTTTGTTGGTACATTCCAGTCGTCCCAGCACTTGGGAGACTAAGGGGAGAGGGTTGTAAGTTCAAGGCCAGCCTGGGATAAATAGAGAGAGATGCCTCCAATAAAATAAAACATTCCACAATACCATGTATAATAAATATATACTGTGAAAAAATTAAGGATATCTTAAAATGCTTTGTAGGTGTGGGTTGGTGATAATGTTCTCACGGTTCATTCTTAAAACTGGTTTGTATTTTTTTAAATTGTGATGATAGCAGAAGTGTGAGCATCACTTCACCTCTGTGCTGCCAGGCACAGGATCTGAGTGCATTGCAGAACCCTAGTGCAACAGAAGGTAGAAGTCGACAAAAGATGACAGTGTGACAGTTCCGGATATTTTAATATAAGATTTTATTTTGTACTATGAGAAAAAATACCAAATATATTTCCCACAAGTAATCCCCACAGAGGTTATCAGGCGCGTGACTGAATTTGTGCATCTGTTTATTCAGCTCCTATTTATTGAGCCGGTTGTGGAGGAAACAGCAATGAGTAAAATAAACTAGGTCAGACTATGAGAGAAGGGCTGAGAGCAGTCACAGTAGCAGGAAAATGCTAAGAAGCTGCTCCTGGAGGGGTAGGTTAGCTATCACCCTGGGGACACTGGAAAGTGTAGGTGTCTGGAGAAGGAGCCATGCAGACAGCTGGGACAGTAAAGATTCCGGGTTGGGAAGAACTTGGAGATGCTTAAGACAGAGAAGCGCGCTGGTGCTGAGGCGGTCAGCAGGTGATACAGTGATACATAGTGAAGATGCTCAGTCCTGCTTGGAACGACAAGAGAAAACACCTGAGCTCAGAAGAAACCGCAACGTGAACCTGCTGACTTCAAGAGAACATCCCGGCTCTGCGTAACTGCCACGTTCTAGAGGACAGATCTTTGGATTCAAATCATAGTTTTCCACTTGAAAGCATTGTTTTCAAAATCTATTTTTAAAAAGTGGATCTAAGAATATGGCTCTCTACATTCTTAGACAAATGTGGTAATGACAGTATGAATACTAAATGTAACTATATCTTTATTGCATGAAAGAATTAAGTGTTCTTCTAAAAAGTGGAAATAAGTATCCTCAGGGCCTACCAATGTAGATGTCAGTCTCACCAAAAATACCCACACAAGGACATTCATATTTAACCAGATATTATCTGCACTCCATGGCCTAGTCAAATTGCACATAAAATATAACTATCACAGGAGCGAGCGACCTCCATGAGACCAGGTCCCAGCCAGCAACCTCCACAGGACCAGGACCAGGCCAGCAACCTTCACTGGAGCAGCTCAGGGAGCAACTTCCAAAGGAGCAGGCAGGAGCTAGAGACCTCTGCAGAATCAGGCCCAAGTAAGCAATCTCCAGGGGAGCAGGCGCAGATCAGTGACCTCCTTCTGAGCAGTCCTGCATCCTCCACAGGAGCAGGTAGGAAGGAGCAACCTCTGAGAGAGCAGGCTCAAACAAATTACCTCACTGGGAGCAGGCCTGAAAGACTGAAATTGCAGAGCAACCTCTCAGAGAGTCAAGTGACCTCTGGGGTGACTAGAACCAGGACCCCGACTGCACCACAAGGAGCAACCATCTGAGCCTTGGATCCACTGGCACCTGGAAGATTGATTATCAGACACATGGCCCTAACTACACTAGTCAGAGGAAAGATGGGTAGACAAGGTAAGAACACACTCAAGTCAGACAATGGTAGCACATGCCTTTAATCCCAGAACTTGGGAGTCAGAGGCAGACAGATCTTTGTGAGTTGGAGACCAGCCTGACTACAAGAGCTAGTTCCAGGACAGGCTCAACACCCTCAACACCACAAAGATCAACACAACACCAACAAAAACTAGTAGTTCTACAACAAGACTTGAACACCACAATACAGATGAAGCTGAAGAAAATTACCTAAAAAATAAATTTAAGACAATGTATAATGCCATTAAAGAGGAAATGAAAAATTTCCTCAAAGAAATGGAGAAAAAGACAAACAAAAAATTGGAAGAAATCAACAAACCCCTTAAAGAAAACCAAGTAAAAGCAATAAACAGGTGAAAAAATGATTCAAGATTTGAAAATTAGAGACAATAAAGAAAACACAAACTAGGGGAATTATAGGAACAAAATATGTTAAAATTATCAAGAGCCACAAATGAAAGCATAAACAGCTGATACAAGCGTTGAATATATGATAGAGAAAATAGACTCATCAGTCAAAGAAAACATTAAATCTAACAAAAGCTTAACATAAAATATCCAGGAAATATGGGACCCTATGAAAAGACCAAATCTAAGAATAATAGGGATATAAGAAGGAGAAGTCCAACTCAAAAGCACAGAAAACATATTCAACAAAATCATAGAAGAAAACTTTCCCAACCTAAAGAAAGATGTGCATATGAAGATATAAGAAGTTTACAGAACACCAAATAAACTGGATCAAAAAAGTCCCCTCACCACATAATAATCAAAATACTAAGCATACAGAATAAAGAAAGAATATTAAGAGCTGCAAAGGCAAAAGTAACATATAAAGGCAGAGCTATCAGAATTATGCCTAACTTCTGAATGGAAAAAATAAAAGTCAGAAGGTCCTGGTCAAGAGTTATGCAGACATTAAGAGACCACAAATGACAGTCCAGACTACTATACACAAAAAACTTTCAATCTCTATAGATGGAAAAAACAAGATATTCCATAACAGAACCAGATTTAACCAATACCTAGCCACAAACCCAGTGCTACACAAATTGCTAGAAGGAAAACTTCAACCCAAGAAAGTTAGCTACATCCACAAAAACACAGACAATAGATGATCTCACAGCAGCAAATCCCAAAGAAGGGGAAAACACACAAAAATAACATCACCAACAACGAAAACTAATAGAACAGGAACTAGCAATCACTGGTCATTGATATCCCTTAATATAAATGGACTCAACTCACCTATAAAAAGACACAAGCTAACAGATTCGATACAAAAACAGAATCCATTTTTCTGCTGCATACAAGAAACATACCTCAACTTCAAAGACAGACATCACCTCAGAATAAAGGGTTGGGAAAAAAATTTCCAATCAAATGGACCTAAGAAACATTTAGATATATTAATACCTAATGAAATATACTACAAACTAAAATCCATCAAAAGAGGCAAAGAAGGACATTTCATATCTGTCACAGGAAAAGTCAATCAAGAGAAAAATCTCAATTCTGAACATCTATGCCCCAAATACAAGAACACCCTCATATGTAAAAGAAATACTACTAAAATTTAAATCACACATTAAATCCCACACACTAATAGTGGGAGACTTCAACAGTCCATTCTCACCATTGGACAGGTCTGCCAGACAGAAGCTTAACAGAGAAATAAGAGAACTAATAAATGTTATGACTCAAATGTACTTAACAGACATTGATAGAACATTTCAACAAACATAAAAAGAATATACCTCCTTCTCAGCACCTCATGGAACTATTCCAAAAACTGACCACATACTAGGTAACAACATAAACCTCAACATATACCAAAAAAACTGGAATAACCCCATGTATCTTATCATATCACCATGGCTTAACATTAGAATTCAACAGCAACAATAATTTCAGAAAGTTCACAGACACATAGAAATTAAACAATGCTCACCTGAATCACCAATGGGTCAAGGGAAAAATTAAAGACTTCCTAAAATTCAACAAAAATGATAACAAAACATACCCAGATTTATGGGACACAATGAAAGCAGTGTTAAGAGGAAAATTCATACATACTAAATGTCTACATAAAGAAGCTAAAAACAAATCCCAAACTAGTGAATTAACAGAACACCTGAAAACTCTAAAACAAAAATAAGCACACTCACCCAGGAGGACTAGATGGCAAGAAATAATCAAATTGAGAGCTGATAACAAAAAATAGAAACAAAGAAAACAATACAAAGAATCGATGAGATAATGAGTTGGTTCTTTGAGAAAATCAACAAAGTAGACAAACCTTTATCCAAACAAACCAAAAGACACAGAGAGAGAATATCCAAATTAACAAAAACAGAAACAAAAAGGGGGATATAACAACAGACATAAAGAAAATTCAGAGAACTATCAGGTCATACTTTGAAAACCTGTACTCCACAAAATTAGAAAACTTAAAGGAAATAGACAATTTCCTTGATAAATATCACTTACCAAAATTAAATCAAGACCAGATAAGCAAGTTACATAGACCAAGGACTGCTAAAGAAATAGAAACAGTCATCAAAAGTCTCCAAACCAAAAAAAGAAGAAAAAAAAAGCCCAGGAAAAGGCAGGTGGTTTCAGTGTAGAATTCTACAAGATTTTCAAAGAAGAACTAATACCAATACTCCTCAAACTGTTCCACATAATAGAAACATAAAGAATATTGCAAAATTCTTTTTCTGAGGCTACAATTATCCTGATACCCAAACTACACAAAGACATTACTAAGAACGAGACTTACACACCAATCTCACTCATGAACTTTGATGCGAATATACTCAATAAAGTACTGGCAAACTGAATCCAAGAACATCTTAGAAAAATCACCACCATGAGCATCCCAGAGATGCAGGCAGGATGGTTCAACATATGAAAATCTGTCAATGAGGCATAGGTGCTGAGAAGTCCCATCTGGATGGGTGAGTGTGTGCTATCCTGGGGCGCACTGTCCCGGTAGAGAGCACAAACGCCCCCCCCCCCCCCAGCTCCTGCTGCAAGGCTTTCTTTCCTACACACCCGCCCCCCACCCCCACCCCCAAGCCTGCCTTGTCTGCAAGGTCCTTAGCTGTGGAACAGTTTCCTGCCCTTTCACTAAGGCTACCAACCCAGAGCAGTGAGGGCCTGACTAGAGGGCAGGCCTCAAGGTCCCCGCCAGGGAAAGCGGGCCCCCGCTGCTGGGGCTGCAGTCTCTGCTGTGATCTCCTGGACCTGCTCTGCCTGCGCCCTACTTCCCTTTGTCCCTGGCTCATTGGGGCATCCAGGAGTTCCTGTGTAGGTGCCGAGAAGTTTCATCGGGACGGGTGAGTGTGTGCTATCCTGGGGCGGATGGTCCCGGTAGAGAGCACAAACGCCCCTCCCCCAGCTCCTGCTGCAGGGCTTTCTCTCCTACACACCCGCCCCCACCCCCACCCCCAAGCCTGCCTTGTCTGCAAGGTCCTTAGCTGTGGAACAGTTTCCTGCCCTTTCACTAAGGCTACCAGCCCAGACCAGTGAGTGCCTGACTAGAGGGCAGGCCTCAAGGTCCCCACCAGGGGAAGCAGGCCCCTGCTGCTGGGGTTGCAGTCTCTGCTTGTGATCTCCTGGACCTGCTCTCCCTGCCCCCTATTTCCCTTGGTCCCGGGCTCATTGGGGCCACCAGGAATCCCTGCATAGGTGCTGAGAAGTCCCATCTGGATGGGTGAGTGTGTGCTATCCTGGGGCGCACTGTCCCGGTAGCGAGCACAATCGCCCCCCCCCCCCAGCTCCTGCTGCAAGGCTTTCTTTCCTACACACCCGCTCCCCACCCCCACCCCCAAGCCTGCCTTGTCTGCAAGGTCCTTAGCTGTGGAACAGTTTCCTGCCCTTTCACTAAGGCTACCAGCCCAGAGCAGTGAGTGCCTGACTAGAGGGCAGGCCTCAAGGTCCCCGCCAGGGAAAGCGGGCCCCTGCTGCTGGGGCTGCAGTCTCTGCTGTGATCTCCTGGACCTGCTCTGCCTGCGCCCTACTTCCCTTTGTCCCTGGCTCATTGGGGCATCCAGGAGTTCCTGTGTAGGTGCCGAGAAGTTTCATCGGGACGGGTGAGTGAGTGCAATCCTGGGGCGGACGGTCCCGGTAGAGAGCACAAACGCCCCTACACTAAGGCTACCCAACCAGAGCAGTGAGTGCCTGCCTAGCGGGCAGGCCTCAGCAACCCCCGAAAGGGAGTGCAGGCACCTCCAGCTTGTACTGCAGTGTCGCCTGTGTTCTACTCGACCCCGCCCGACCCCTTGCATTCGGCCTTCTTTACGCGGGTCATTGGAATACCACGCATCCATGTTTTGGTGTTGAGGAGTTCATCTGGAAGGGAACGGTTCCTGCCCCTACACTGAGGAGATACACCTAGAGAGTTAGTCACAGCAAAGACTGGTCCAAGACATCAGGCCTCTCCTGGCTCCATTTGAAGGAAAAGATGGGCAGGCGCCAATGCAAGAATTCCCCCAACAACTTGAAAGGCAACGTGACATCACCAGGATCCAGGAATACCGAAATGAGAAGTGTACACCCTAATCCAGAAGAATTAGAAGAATTCGACTCAAAAGTGAATTTTATGAAAATAATAGAGGACCTTAAACAGGAGGTGAAAAACTGCCACAACCAATTAGAGATTACAAACAAAAAGGTAGAGGAAATGAATAAATCTCTCAAAGATACCCAAGAAAACCAAGAGAAACAAGAAAAAGTAATCAAACAGGTAAGGGAAACGGTTCAAGACTTGAAGAATGAAGTGGAAGTAATAAAGAAAACACAAACCGAGGGAAGGATGGAGATGGAAAATTTGAATAAACGAACAGGAACTACAGAGACAAGTACCACCAACAGATTACAAGAGATAGAAGAAAGAATCTCAGACACTGAAGATACCATAGAGAAAATAAACACTCTCATCAAAGAAAACAGCATAACCAACAAATTCTCATCACAAAACATTCAGGAAATCTGGGACACAATAAAAAGACCAAACCTAAGAATAATAGGGATAGAAGAAGGAGAAGAAGTACAGCTCAATGGTCCAGAAAATATATTTAATAAAATTATAGAAGAAAACTTTCCCAACCTTAAGAAAGATATTCCTTTGAAGGTCCAAGAAGCATACAGAACACCAAATCGACTGGATCAAAAAAAAACATCTCCTCGTCATATAATAATCAAAACACAAAACATACAGAATAAAGAAAGAATATTAAGAGCTGCAAAGGAAAAAGGTCAAGTTACCTATAAAGGTAAACCTATCAGACTTACACCTGATTTCTCTATGGAAACCATGAAAGCCAGAAGGTCCTGGATAGATATACTGCAGAAACTACGAGACCATGGATGCAAGCCCAGACTACTATACCCAGCCAAGCTTTCATTCACTATAAATGGAGAAAACAAAATTTTCCAGGATAAAAACAAATTTAAACAATACGTAGCCACAAATCCAGCCCTTCAGAAAGTAATTGAAGGAAAATCACAAACCAAGGAGTCCAACAATGCCCACAATAACTCAGACATCTAATGACCCTCCACCAGCACAACTTGAAGAAGGGAAACACACAAACTCTACTACCAAAAGAAGGAAAGAAAGAAAGAAAGGAAAAATGACCGGAGTTAACAACCACTGGTCATTAATATCACTTAATATCAATGGACTCAACTCACCTATAAAGAGGCACAGGCTAAGAGATTGGATACGAAAACAGGATCCAACATTCTGTTGCTTACAAGAAACACACCTCAACCACAAAGACAGACATCTACTCAAAGTAAAGGGCTGGGAAAAGGTTTATCAAGCAAATGGACCTAAGAAACAAGCAGGTGTGGCCATACTAATTTCTAAGAAAGTTGACTTCAAACTAAAATCAATCAAAAGAGATGGAGATGGACATTTTTTACTCATAACAGGAACAATTCACCAGGATGAAGTCTCAATCCTGAATATCTATGCCCCTAATATAAAAGCACCCACTTATGTAAAAGAAACGTTACTAAAACTCAAGGCAGTCATCAAACCACACACACTAATAGTAGGAGATTTCAACACTCCTCTCTCACCAATGGACAGGTCAATCAGACAGAAACCTAACAGAGAAATAAGAGGATTAAGGGAGGTAATGAATCAAATGGACTTAACAGACATCTATAGAACATTCCACTCAAATAAGAAAGAATATACCTTCTTCTCTGCAGCTCATGGAACCTTCTCGAAAATAGACCACATACTCGGTAACAAAGCAAACTTACACAGTTACAAAAAAATATCGGTAACCACCTGTGTCTTATCAGATCACCATGGATTAAAGTTAGAATTCAACAACAATGCTATCCCCAGAAAGCCTATGAACTCATGGAAATTGGACAGTCAACTACTGAACCACACCTGGATCAAGGAAGAAATAAAGAAAGAAATTAAAGTCTTTCTTGAATTCAATGAAAACGAAGACTCAACATACTCAAACCTATGGGACACTATGAAAGCAGTGCTAAGAGGAAAGTTCATAGCATTAAGTGCCCACATAAAGAAAACGGAGAAAGCACACATTGGAGACCTAATAGCCCACCTTAAAGCTTTAGAAAGAAAAGAAGCAGACTCACCTAGGAGAAGTAGAAGACTGGAAATAATCAAATTGAGGGCTGAAATCAACAAAATAGAAACACAGAAAACAATCCAAAGAATCAATGAAACAAAAAGCTGGTTCTTGGAGAAAATCAATAAGATTGATAAACCCCTATCCAAACTAATCAAACGGCGGAGAGAGAATACGCAAATTAACAAAATCAGAAACGAAAAGGGAGACATAACCACAGACACAGACGAAATTCAGAGAATCATTAGATCTTACTACAAAAACCTGTATGCCACAAAATTGGAAAATGTAAAAGAAATGGACACTTTTTTAGATAAGTACCATATACCAAAGTTAAACCAGGACCAGGTGAACAATCTAAATAGACCTGTTAGTCGCGAAGAATTAGAAGTTGTTATAAAAAACCTTCCCACCAAAAAAAGCCCAGGTCCAGACGGCTTTAATGCAGAATTCTACCAGAACTTCCAAGAAGACCTAATACCTATACTCCTTAATGTATTTCACAATATTGAAACAGAGAAGTCATTGCCAAATTCCTTTTATGAAGCTGAAGTTACTCTGATACCAAAACCACACAAAGACACAACCAAGAAAGAGAACTACAGGCCAATCTCACTCATGAACATCGACGCAAAAATACTCAATAAAATACTGGCAAACCGAATCCAAGAACACATTAGAAAAATTATCCATTATGATCAAGTAGGCTTCATCCCAGAGATGCAGGGCTGGTTCAACATACGAAAATCTATCAATGTAATCCATCATATAAATAATCTGAAAGAAAAAAACCATATGATCATTTCATTAGATGCGGAAAAAGCATTTGACAAAATTCAACATCCCTTTATGATAAAGGTCTTAGAGAGATTAGGAATACAAGGGTCGTTCCTAAATATAATAAAAGCAATTTATAGCAAGCCGTCAGCTAACATCAAATTAAATGGAGAGAAACTCAAAGCTATTCCACTAAAATCAGGAACACGACAAGGTTGTCCACTCTCTCCATACCTCTTTAATATAGTGCTTGAAATTCTAGCAATAGCAATAAGACAACATAAGGGGATCAAAGGGATTCAAATCGGAAAGGAAGAAGTTAAACTTTCATTATTTGCAGACGATATGATAGTGTACATAAGCGACCCCAAAAACTCCAGCAAAGAACTCCTTCAGCTGATAAACACCTTTAGTAGCGTTGCAGGATACAAGATCAATTCCAAAAAATCAGTTGCCCTCCTATACACAAAGGATAAGGAAGCAGAGATGGAAATCAGAGAAGCATCACCCTTCACGATAGCCACAAATAGCATAAAATATCTTGGGGTAACCCTAACCAAGGAAGTAAAGGATCTATTTGACAAGAACTTTAAGTCAATGAAGAAAGAAATTGAGGAGGATACCAGAAAATGGAAGGATCTCCCTTGCTCTTGGATAGGGAGGATCAACATAGTAAAAATGGCAATTCTACCAAGGGCAATTTATAGATTCAATGCAATCCCCATTAAAATCCCATCAAAATTCTTCACAGATCTTGAGAGGACAATAATCAACTTTATATGGAGAAACAAAAAACCCAGGATAGCCAAAACAATCTTATATAATAAAGGATCGTCTGGAGGCATTACCATCCCTGACCTCAAACTCTATTACAGAGCCTCAGTATTGAAAACAGCTTGGTATTGGTATAAAAACAGAGAAGTTGATCAATGGAACCGAGTAGAAGACCCTGATTTCAACCCACAAACTTATGAACACCTAATTTTTGATAAAGGAGCTAAAAGTATTCAATGGAAAAAAGAGAGCATCTTCAACAAATGGTGCTGGCAGAACTGGTTGTCAACGTGTAGAAGAATGAAAATAGATCCATATCTATCACCATGCACAAAACTCAAGTCCAAATGGATTAAAGACCTCAATATTAGTCTGAACACACTGAACCTGATAGAAGAAAAAGTTGGAAGTACTCTACAACATATGGGTACAGGAGATCACTTCCTACGTTTATCCCCAGCAGCACAGACATTAAGGGCAACATTGAATAAATGGGACCTCCTGAAACTGAGTAGCTTCTGTAAAGCAAAGGACACTGTCACTAAGACAAAAAGGCAACCCACTGACTGGGAGAAGATCTTCACCAACCCTGCAACAGACAAAGGTCTGATCACCAAAATATATAAAGAACTCAAGAAACTAAACTTTAAAATGCTAATGAACCCAATAAAAAAATGGGGCACTGATCTGAACAGAGAATTCTCAACAGAAGAAATTCAAATGGCCAAAAGACACCTAAGGTCATGCTCAACCTCCTTAGCGATAAGGGAAATGCAAATTAAAACAACTTTGAGATACCATCTTACACCTGTCAGAATGGCTAAAATCAAGAACACCAATGATAGCCTTTGCTGGAGAGGTTGTGGAGAAAGAGGCACACTCATTCATTGCTGGTGGGAATGCAAACTTGTGCAACCACTTTGGAAATCAGTGTGGCGATTTCTCAGGAAATTTGGGATCAACCTACCCCAAGATCCAGTAATACCACTATTGGGAATATACCCAAGAGATGCCACATCAAATGACAAAAGTATCTGTTCAACTATGTTCATAGCAGCATTGTTTGTAATAGCCAAAACCTGGAAACAACCTAGATGCCCTTCAATGGAGGAATGGATAAAGAAAGTGTGGAATATATACATATTAGAGTACTACTCAGCAGTAAAAAACAATGACTTCTCGAATTTTGCGTGCAAATGGATGGAAATAGAAAACACTATCCTGAGTGAGGTATCCCAGACCCAAAAAGAGGAACATGGGATGTACTCACTCATAATCGGTTTCTAGCCATAAATAAAAGACATTAAGCATATAATGTGTGATCCTATAGAAGTTAAATAAGAAAGTGAACCCAAAGAAAATCATATAGTCATCCGCATGGAGAGGGGGAAGTAGACAAGATTGCAGGGCAAAAACTGGGAACTTGCGGGTGAGGTGGCATGGGGCAAAGGGGAAATGGGATGAGAAATATGAGAAGGGGAGGATGGGAGGAGCTCGGGGGATTGGGATGGTTGGGATATAGGAAGGATGGATACGGGAGCAGCGAAGTATATATCCTATCTAAGGGAGCCATCTTAGGGCTGGCAAGAGACTTGACTCTAGAGGGGTTCGCAGGTGTCCAGGAATATGTCCCCAGCTGGTACCTTGGGCAACTAAGGAGAGGGAACCTGAAATGACCCTATCCTATACTGATGAATTTCTTGCATATCACCTTAGAACCTTCATCTGGCGATGGATCGAGGTAGAGACAGATTCTCAATTTGGAGCAACGGTCTGAGCTCTTAAGGTCCAAATGAGGAGCAGAAGGAGGGAGAACAAGAGCAAAAAATCAGGACCACGAGGGATGCACCCACCCACTGTGACAGTGGAACTGATTTATTAGGAGCCCACCAAGGCCAGCTGGTCTGGGACTGAATAAGCATGGGTTGATTCCGGACTCTCTGAGCATGGCGGTCAATGAAGACTGATGAGAAGCCAAGGACAATGGCACTAGGTTTCAATCCTAATACATGAACTGGCTTTGTGGGAGCTTAGCCTGTTTAGAAGCTCACCTTCCTGGACGTAGATAGAAGACCTCCGTCTTCCCGCAGGGTAGAGAATTTGGACTGCTCTTCAGTATCGAGAGGGAGGGGGAATGGTGTGGGGGGAGGAGAAGAGGAGTGGGGATAGGGGGAGGGGAGTGGGGGGAGGGGGCAATATTTGGGAGGAGGGGAGGGAAATGGGAAACGGGGAGCAGGTGGAAATTTTAATTAAAAAAGAATAAAAAAATAAATAAAAGAAAAAAAAAAAAAAAAAAAAAAAGAAAATCTGTCAATGAAATCCACCATATAAAAAACTGAAAAAAAAAAACACATGATTATCTCATTAGATGCTAAAAAAGCCTTCTACAAAATACAACATCCCTTCATGATAAATGTCTTGGAGAGAGCAGGGAGACAAGGAACATAGATAAACATAGTAAAGGCAATCTACCATATCAAGCCAGCAGCCAGCATCAAACAAAATGGAGAAAAACTCAAAACAATCCTACTGAAATCAGGAACAAGGCAAGGTATTCTCCTTTCTCCATATCTATTCAATATAGTATTTGAGATTCTAGCTAGAGCAATAAGACAACAAAAGGAGATCAAGGAGATACGAATCAGAAAAGAAGAAGTCAAACTCTCACTATTTACTGATGATATGATAGTTTACATAAGTGACCCCAAAAATTCTACCAAGGAACTTCTACAACTCATAAACAACTTTAGTAATGTAGCAGGATGCAAGATTAACTTGAAAAGATCAGTAACCCTCCTTTATATAGATGGTGAATGGGCTGAGAAAGAAATCAGAGAAATATGGCCTATCACCCTTGACAATAGCCATAAATAACACAAAATATTTTGGAGTAACTCTAACCAAAGAAGTGGGTCCTGTATGACAAGAACTTTAAATATTTGAAGAAACAAATTAAAGAAGACATCAGAAAATGAAAAGATCTCCCATGCTCTTGGGTAGGTAGAATTAACATAGTAAAAATGACAATCTTACCAAAAATGATCTACAGACTCAATGTAATGCCCATCAAAATTCTTCACAGACCTCAAAAGAATGGTACTCAACTTCATATGGAAAAGAAAAAACCCTGATAGCCAAAACAATCCTGTACAATAAAGGACCTTCTGGAGGCATCACAATCCCTGATTTCAAACTCTACTATAGAGCTACAGTATCAAAAACAGCCTGGTATTGGCATAAAAACAGACAGAAGAACCAATGAAATAAAATCAAAGACTCGGATATCAATACACACACCTATGAACACCTGATTTTTGACAAAGAAGCAAAAAATATCAAGTGGAAAAAGTATATGTGCTAAATGGTGCTGGCATAACTGGAAATCAACATGTAGAAGAACGAAAACAGATCCATATCTATCACCATGTTCAAAAGTCAAATCCAAATGGTTCAAAGACCTCAATATAAGACCAACCACACTGAACCTCATAGAAGAAAAAGTGGGAAGCATACTTGAATGTATTGGCACTGGAGACCACTTCCTAAATAAAACCCCAGTAGCACAGACACTAAGAGCAACAATTAATAAATGGGACTCCTGAAACTGAAAAGCTTCTATAAAGCAAAGGACAGGGTCAACAAGACAAAACGGCAGTCTACAGAATGGGAAAAGATCTTCAACAACCCCACATGGGACAGAGGTCTGATCTCCAAAATATACAAAGAACTCAAGAAATTGGACACCGAAAGAACAAATAATCCAATTTAAAAAAACATGGGCTACAAACCTAAACAGAGAATTCTCAACAGAGGAATCTAAAATGGCTGAAAGACACTTAAGTGTGGAGGCCCAAAGAGGCCAAAGATCAGAGAGTTTGGGACTTTTGTCTAGTTCATTCAAGTTTATTGTGCTTCTTACAAAGGTCCCACCTAGTTGTAAAACAAAGTTCTACTCTCTCAAGACTGTTGTCAACAGGTGTGGCTAGTTGCCAGACCTCACACTCCTGAAATAGGGAAGTAGTTGGTTCCTACCTAAAAGGAAAGTCTAAAGATCCAACTAAGTTCCAGTTCCCTTTAAGGAAATAACTTGGGATTCCACGCAGGGAATAGATTGCCTACAGAGTGTTTGGTCTAGGGCCTGAGTCAAGGGCATGAGCATTGAAAGTACCCCATGACTTTCAATTTGTGTGTTAATGCAGTCTTTTTGTTCTACTGCTGCCTTTTGATGTCAGGGGTATAGTGAGCTGTTGGAAAATAAAACACGGGCGAATTTTCAGTACTCACTGAAAACTTCCCTCCCAATACTATCCTATATATTTCTGCATTTTATTTTCATTCACGTCTTCATATTCTTTACTATATTTCTAAATTCCCATGCCTCCACTCTGGAGAAAGGTATTTTTGTAGAGGCTGACCCCCCCTGATAACACTAGTCTGTGTCAAGTTGACACACAAAACCAGCCAGTGCAATGTCTTTCCCAAGCAGTGGGACTCATGGCTCCACGGCACACAGGCTCGGGGGAAGCTTTCATAAAGAATTGCTTCCAGGTTCACACGAACAGAGAGAAGATGCAAAGCACAGCCCCAAGCCTGCCCATACCCCTTGATCCAAAGTCTAAGCTTTTGATTTTGAAAATGCAACCTAAGGAAGCAGGAAAAGAGTTGACTAAAATTATTTGTAATAAGAGTGAAAACAATCCAAACCTTGAAAAATATTTAAATTATACATTCAATTAGGGAGATGTCAGGAAACCACAAAAATTGCTAAGTTCTTCTAAATATATATATATATATATCTTTACATATACATATTTTAAAAGCTTATTAACAAGGGGACTGGTGGCTTGGTGGTTGAAAGCACTTACGGCTCTTATAGAGGACTAGTTTTGTCTACCAGTCCTGAGATGGCCACTAGTAGCCATCTGTAATCCAGTTCCAGGGAACCTTACCCCATCTCTGTCCTCCATGGCACCACATACACACCATGCATATACGTACATGCAGGCAAAATTTTCATACACATGAAATAAAAATTAATTCATCTCTTAGGGAAGGAAGCTTATGAATAAAATTTAGACAATGCTGGGTTTGGTGGAACACATCTTAACCCCTAACACTTGAGACCCTGAGGAAAAAGGATCATGTGTTCAAGACCATTCTAGTCTACAGATCGAGTTCTGAACCAACTGTGGCTACCTAACAAGATGTTATCTTGAAATGCAAAGCAGAACAAAAACATAAAGAAATGAAAACAGATCCAGTATTTCGCTGTATATACTTAAGGTTTCACTGTGGCTACAATTCCAACAAGCTTATAAAATATATGAATCTGTATGTAAATATAACAAATATATGGAGGGGGAATATACCAAAATAACGTTGGTAGCTTTGTACTGTTTTATCTTCTTTTAGTAATATATATTCTGCAATGGATTAAATAAAATGCCTCAGGTTCCCGAGTGGCTGCAGCTGGCAGTGGGCAGCAGACCATGAGACCATGTTGCAGGTCCCCAGCAGTCTCTGAAAGCAACTGGTCGTAGGCAAGAAGCCACAAGGTGGGCAAGAGACAGAGACATGGATAGGCACGCCATGCAGAGTGAGCTTGGATATTTGTTTAGTGGGTTATGGAAGGGAAGGGAAGGGAAGGGCAGGGAAAGGAAGAGGGGTAAAGGAAGAAGGGGGAAGAGTAGAGAGAAACAGAGAAAGACAGCGAGGGGGGAAATGGGAGAAGTGGGGAGAATGGAGCAAGGCAGAAGCTACCTCTTTAGGAGAGAGACAGAAAAGAAAAGGGACACAGGCTGGAAGCTGAAGATTAGCTTGCCTCAGTGGATGGGGGTGTGGCTTGTCTCTTAAAGAGACGGAGCAGAACATTACATATTCTGTGTTCATTTTCCTCATACAACCTGTAGATGTTTAGCTGAATGACCAATCAAGCTGCATAGCCAACAATAACTTTGAACTCTTGATATTTCTGCCTCTGCTTGCCAAATTCTAGAATTTCATGCTGAATTAAAATGCATCCTTTAAAAAAAATCCTATATTGAAACAAACCCCAGAGATAAGCCATTTAAGATCCTGTTACCACAGGAAGTTTTAAGTTAGGACACCTAACTATATTACTCTAATAATCAGCAAACTATATATATCCACTTATCTGATAACAAGTAGTCAGTCCTGAAATTTTATATATGTATATAAATATATACATATTTATAAATGTGTGTGTATGTGTGTGTGTTTGTGTATCAGCAATTAAAAACTATGAATGTAAGCAGGAGAAAGGAGAAAGGGGAAACAGAGGAAGGTTGGAGGGAAGAAAAGAAAGGGGGAAATGGTATTTTATTTTAACTTCAAAACTGAAAAAATAAACCCTCTATATCACCATAGGACTTATTCTATAAATATTGATCAAGCACTTGTGATGTTTATCTTTATTATCAACTTGGCTGGATTGAATAACCTAAGAGATACACCTCTGGATATGTCTAAGTGCGTTTCTGGGAATGTCACCTTAAGTGTGAAACTCATGAGTGGCACTGTTGTAATGGATTAAGTAAAAATGCTGCAGATCCCTGAGTGGCTGCAGCAGCAGAAATGCTGCAGGTATCCAAGCAGCGGCAGTGGGCAGTGGGTCCAAGAGCAGCCAGTCCCAAGCAGGCTCAGCACAATTCCCCAAGTGGCTGCAGTGGGCCATGTGAGGTAGTAAATACTATAAGGTGAGACAGACAGATGGGCATGTCACAAGACCATGCTGCAGGTCTCTGAAGGCAGCAGGTCCCAGGCAGGGAACCACTCATTGGGCAAGAGACAGAGACATGGATAGGCACATCATGCAGAGTGAGGTTGGATATTTATGTAGTGGGTTATGGAAGGGAACAGGAGAAGAGCAGAGAAAGGGAGAGGGGGAGAGAGAGAGAAGTGGGGAAGGGGAGAAGTGGGGAGAGACAGAAGCTGCCTCTTTGAGAGGGAGATGGAAAAGAAAGGGACTCAGACTGGAAGCTGAAGATCAGCTTGCCTCAGCAGACTGGGAGGGAGTGGGTGTGATTTGTCTCTTAAAGGGACAGAGCAGACCATTACAACTGTCCCATGACCTGTGGTTCTAGAGAGATAAAATGGGGGAAAGAAAGGAAACCAGAATAAAATGGGGAAAGAAAGGAGACCAGGTGAACACCTTCTTTCCTTCTCTCTGCTTCCTGATCTCTCCCAACATAGGCACACTCCTGCCACACAGGCTCAATCCTGATGGGCTGTGTCCTTAAACCACACACTAAAGTAAAGTTGCTTCTGTGGGGCATTTTGTCACAGCCACAAAAACAGTATCTACCACAGCAACTAGCAGGCAGGCACTCTACTGGGAACCTGCTTTGCAATGCTGCCTCAGCATGCAGGTCAAGAACACCGTTCCAAACCTTAGTCTGCAAGTACATCTTTCCACCTATGTGTGTGCAAAGGACACATAAAAATACCTTTCCTTGCAGTCTAACATAAACCTGTGGATGCTTCTTTTATTGTATTATATAGCACAGTTATATCTGCTAACACAAAGGGGGTAGAATCCAATTTGAAGAGTATGAACAAATAGGCAAATTGTGTATTGCCCCTTTTGACTAAATGTGTAATTCTCTTAGAGACTGATTGTATTGTATTCACATGTGAGAAACAATAATGAGAGATTAGGAACAGCTCAAATGCCTGTCATTTGACTCATTAAGTAAAATTAGGCTTTTCATAGTATGTTTCATAGCATAAATGGATAATCATGGTTGTCAACTAGACTGTATCTAGAATAACCAAAACCCAGTCATCTGAGCACACCTGTGAGGGACTTTTCTTGGTGTAATGATTCAGCCACACAACATAGCTGACACTTCCGGTTTCCAGGGCCACACATGTGCGGACAAGCCCTCAGGCATAAGTGTCTAATGGCCCCAGGAATCTTAAAGGACCCCATGTCACCCACATGCAGCATGGTTACATCATCTACGCATGACGCAGGTGCATGATCCCTTGCGCACATGTGTGATGACGTAACCACACCATCCCCCTGTGTGCATGCACTAGGCAGCCCTTAAAAGCTGGGCGCACCATCTTCAGTTCTCTCTCTGCACACCAACCGCACCAAGCCTGTACACACCCCCACCCAATAAACTCCTAAGCGGGTTTGTTGCGTGTTCCATGTTTCCTTCTCACTCGCGCAGGTAATTTCACCTGGCCGGATTACTTAAGGTAGATATCTGGGCCACACTTTCTGGTGGCAACCCATATAAAAGGACATGGAAGAAGGAAGGTTTTGGCTTTTGATTGCTTGCCCTTCCTCTCACTGGCAAATTAATCTGTTCTGTTCCTGAGACACCCTTTTGCTGGATTCTAGTGTAGACTGAAACTGTCAGCACTCTAGGACTTCTCTGGGACTACTGTCCCAGACTGGGGCTGCTTCAACATCTAGGATCCTAGATCTTTTCATCAGTAGACAGCTATTAAACTACATATATAAACATGAATACACAAACATGCATGCATATACACACACTCATGTGTACACACACTCATGTGTACACACACATGCAAACAAAGCAAGACAAAATGAGTAACATATAAAGTATACTGTTATTTTAATTGGCAGCCGTAGTGGGCCCTTCCCAACTCTTGAGCAGAGGTCCTAATTTCTGTGCCCTCAGACGTCAAGGAATAAACACCATAGTTTAGGTATGGTTTGCACCTGTCACCCAAAGCTTCCTGTGTTGGAAGCTCTGTTGGTTGACAACACCATTTGTCAGAGATCAGCCTCAGCAAAATACCTCTCACCACGGTAGAGGCGTGGAGATTAGAAATATAGTAAAGAATATTAAGACGCAAATGAAAATAATAAAACAGAAAACATATAGGATCGTATTGGGAGGAAATTCCAGTGAGTACTGAAAATTTACCCGCATTTAATTTCCAACTGTTAAAAATACCCCTGACCCCAAAAGGTAGGAGTAGGAAAAAAGACTGCATTAACATGATACAAGGAAATGAACATACCAATTGAAGGTCACAGGTTACATTCAAAGTTAAACATTATTCTGTTGCTAAAACCAAACAAGTCTCACTCACACACTAGACCAAAACGTTCTGTAGGCAAACCACTCCCTGGATAGAATCCCAAGTTATCTCCATAAAGGGAACTGGAACTTAGTTGGCTCCTTAGACTTCTGTTTGAGGTGGAAACAGATCTACTTCTCTATTCCTGGAGTACAAGGTATTGTTATTAACCACACCTGTTGACAATAACCTTGAGAAAGCAGAACTCTAAGCAGCACCTAGGTGGGACGTCTTTGAGGTAGAAGCGTGGTAACCTTGAAGGAACTAGAGGTAAGTTCCACCTCTCTGACCTTGCCCAACATGGAAATAGGCTCACATTTTCAGGCCTCCACAAAGCTTCTACTTCAAAGTGGTGATACTGAGGTGATGGAACATTAAAGATGTGAGATGCAGTGAAAAATTGTGTGGTCAGTGGAGCAACTGTCCTTAGGATAAAATAACTGGCTCTCCTGGGAACCAAGGCTGGTCTCTCAGGAGGGTTCTTATAAAAAAGCAAGCCTGAGTCCTCCTGGGCTCCAGCTTCTTCCTCAGTATACCATGAAGTCATCATGTGAGCTAGCCCAAAGGGTTTCTCACAAGAGACCGAATCAATGCAACAGACCCCTCTTGGCCTTTGCACCTCCGAAGGTGTGAACTTAATAAAGAGCTTTCCTTCCTAGAAGGAGGAGGAAGAAAGTTATGGGTGGGGAAAAGACATTTTCACTTATTTATATAAAAAAGCTTACCTTTCAAAAAATAAGCCCATAGACTATCCATGAAATAACACAAAAAGAAAACAGAGTAAAATTTTTGGTTTCTAGGGACAAAGAGTGGGTGCCTATATGGATGAAGAGAGTATTTTGTGTGACTACAAATACCCCATGACCATTCAAAAGGCTTCTCAATTAGTAAAATCTGCACTTTGTTGAGAAAACTAAAAATAAAATCTATGTGCTACCACTAATTAAAGCACTCCTTCCTCCTTGCACCTTGGTTTTTTTAAATCAGCTGAATTAATTTGCATTAGGAGAGGGGATAGGGCTAAAAGAGGCACTTCATAGGCCTTGGAGGAAATCATTGTACCCTTCTCTTCCACCATTCTTATTGCCCTCACCCACCAATCTTAACGAATAAGGGAGAGCTATCCAACAAAGGCCATATTGCTCCTTCTCTCTCTTGGGCGTCCTGCATTATATTTCCTAGTAGTTCTATAGAGTGTTGACTATGAAAGAGAGTTCAAAAGTTTTACACTGATTAAAATGTTTTGCAAAATTTATTGCTTTCCCACATATGTAAATGAAACATGTATAGTAACATAACATTGTGTGTTTTGTAAAATAGACTATTCATCAAATTATACAGATGTCTTTTCTCCTTTAAAAATGACTTTTTTTAGGTAGAGTCCTACTATGTAGCCTCAGCTGTCCTCAAACTAGAGATTCCCTTGCCTCAGTGTAAATGGTCTGCTCTGTCCCTTTAAGAGACAAGCCATGACCACTCCCCCCACCTTCCACCAAGACAAACTGATCTTCATCTTCCAGCCTGAATCTCTTCCTTTTCTGTCTCCCTCTTGAAGAGGCAGGTTCTGTCTCTCCCTTCTCCCCACTTCTCCCCTTCCCCCGTTCTGTTTCTCTCCCTCTCTTTCTCTCCCTCCCCCTCACTCTGCTCTTCCTCCCTTTCCCCTCCCTAACCCACTAAATAAATATCCACGCTCACTCTGCATGGTGTGCCTATCCATGTCTCTGTCTCTCACCCACTGGGGCTGCAGCTCCCTGCATGGGACTCACTGACCGTCATGGCCTACTACAGTCACTTGGAGAACTGCACTGTCCCTGCCTGGGACTGGCTGCTCTCAGGACACACTGCCCACTGCCTGCCACTACTTTGAAGACCTGCAACATGGTCTCGGGACCTGCTGCCTGTCACCCACTTTGGAGACCTGTGGTGTGGTCTCATGGTCTGCTGCCCGCTGCAGCCATTTGGTGATCCGCAGCATTTTTACTTAAACCATAACACTTTCAAGTAGTGGGACTATTGACATACATCATTACACCCAGCTCACATGTTTTAATTGACAAATAAAGTTTATCAATTTATTGTGTATAATATGATGCCCTATATTACGTATATAATATGATATGGGACCAGCATATACTTAAAAAGAACATCTGGCATTATCATCATTCTAAACTACAAAATTCTAAGGTAAAGATTCTAGAATGCCCCACTAGCCAGCTCTATATTAAAAAATAATGGAGCAGTGCAATGACCCAGCAGGTAAAGGCTGCCACCAAGCTCAATGACCTCTGATTGATGCTAATATTCCAGAAATCCACATGGTAGAAGGAGAGAACCAAATTGTCCTCTCACCTCCACTGACACGCAGGTAAAGGTTCACCCATGTGCATATGCAAACAAAATAAATGTAAAATATTTTTCATTAAGAAAAAAATACTCATTCATTTAATTCACTACCCCTAGATTTAAGAAGGATCCACCGATGGCATTGTAATAATAGCATTCAAAAATATTGCTTCCTTTTCATTTTATTTTTTTTAATTTTTGTTTTTAATTTATTTGTATTTTGTGTGCACTGGTGTTTTGCCTTCATGTATGTCTGTGTGAAGGTTTTAGATCCCCCTGGAACAGGAGTTACAGACAGTTGTGAGCTGCCATGTGGGTGCTGGGAATTGAAGAGCTGGCTGGCTCAGCGGTTAAGAGCACTGGCTGCTCTTCCAGAGGACCCATTTTATTTATTAATAGTCTGGAGTATCTCTATTTTATTTGCGCATATTTTTAAGGTTTGTCTGTATACTAGGAAACAACAATTCAGGCTCCCGTGAAAGGCGCTCTTGCCTTTCGTTGTAACCTTAAATTACAACTGACCTTAAAAATGCAAATAGAAATTGGATGTACTAGACTAAGAGGGACCTTGCTGCAGGGCAGGTTGACTCATTCAACAAACATTTATTGAAGCCCCTGCTGGGAGAAAAGCATGGGGCCGGGAAAACAGGAATAATATTCCATTTTCATACGTAGGACATAGCAGTGCAGTGTGAGACATTGGCATGTAACCACAAGCAGTGGCTTGAAGCTTACTGAACACCAGCAAATAAAGGCAGTAGCATCTCACTCTCGGAGGACGGGAGCTGGAGCGGGAAACCTGCAGGCAAGGAGCTTTTGTTTGCAAGAATGAACAGTTTTGAGATAACGGAAGGAAATGAGAAGAAGGGGCAGCGATTTCCCAAGTCGTGCCCCCCACCCGTGCACAGCAGTATTCTGATCAAACCAGAATGGTAGGCTGTGCCAATGAACAAACAGTCCTCCAAAATCCACGGTTGCGTTAGAATTCATGCTTGGGAGATAACAATTATGCAGATAACTGTACTAGGCAAAGTAGACTTCATTCCCTAACAATGCTGTGTGCCCTAATATTCGTTCCTCCAGTCTTGCCCCTCAGATCACTAACCTATATGTGATCTCCATCATGTTGTCTTTTCCAAAACATCTTTTACAGTCATCCCCTCCAGGATGTTCCAGAAATTCAGAAGATAACAAAACGCACAGATGCTCAAATCTTTGATGCTTATTCCCCCCCCCAAAAAAAAAAATCAAAGAGTATAAGTAGAAAAGAGAGAGGGGTGAGGGATGGGACAAGAATTTAGGAGAAAGTATCCTTTACCCTGAATCCCATAAATATAACCATTTACTTTGTAAACGTGGTAAGGGCAGCACATAAGACGCAGGAATAGAAGCAGGAGATGGTGTAATTCCTTCTATCAGGAGGGTTTACACTTTAGTAAAAAGGCCATTATATTGCCTGGGAACAATGCCATGAGGGGATAAATAAAGGATGGTTACAGAGTATCTGAATACCTTGTTGTGCTGTGATGACTTAGGGCATGAAATAACCCTTACAGTCTGGAAGGTAAAAGTTCAGATGTGGTGTGACAAGGCCACACACACACGCACACACGCACACACATATGCACACCAGAGGGAAAAGTGGTTTCCTTTATCAAAGCTACCTAGATATAATCTTTGCCTTGTGATTTCTTCCTCCACATTCCTCTCCAGTAGCATAATATGGTATGTTCTTTCTCAGACTCTACCTCCTTTCATGGCTTTCTCCCACTTATACAGTTTCTTGGAATTACACTTAGAGCATGTCCAGATAGTCCCAGACAATCTCCCTAATTTAAAATCCTTAACTTATCATGGATACAAAGTATCTTTTCCATGTCCACTCACATAGATTCTGCAAATTGGGGTTTGACAAAGGGTGGGGGCCACTATTTAGCTTATAACAATGGGTTTAGGGGAAACCTAGCCCCTTTATTCTGGAAGCTGTACTGAGTCATGATTTTTAGCATAACATGGTAAGATACACATTTCAGTAAATGTAATTCAGGACTTCAAGGATACAGATTGAGAGAAGCCTGGAGCCAAGAGAACTCGGGCAAGAGCTTTAACTAAGAGATTATTAACTAGAAGTAAATGGATGCGAAAGGAAATTAAGACCATGGTACTAACAGTTCTGTGTCTTGCTGAGTACAAAAGATTATGTCTGGCATTAGGTGTCATAGGATACGATGTTAAAACAGAGAGAGAAGCAGATTTGAGATTTAGAAGACTCTGGGCAGGGAACAAAGTTGATTTAAGAAAAATTAAAGTTTAAGTAAAGTTTAGGATACAAATTATCGTTGGAAGCTGTCTCAATGACTGAAATCAATTGGGCAATGCAACTCTTACAGGGTTATCCTAAAATCATTAAAAACAGAATTTAAAAATACCCACAAAAATATGTAATTGTTAGATTCTTTTAACCTAAACTGAAACTCATCCAATTAGCATACTGATGAACTATCAAATTATAAAAATAAAAATATCCTAACGACCACTCCCAACAACTCTCAACTTTTCACTTCCAAAGGCTCTCAAGCTTTTATTTCCTTTCTCCAGGCCTAACTAAGAATGAGGTCACATCCCTGGGGTCAGTTCCCAAATGCTTATGTTCATCTCCGTCCCTTCTCTTTCCTTTCACAGGAGTATGTCAGAACACCTGACAAACTCTCAAGAAAACAGAACGGGATGAGTGAATTTTCTTATTGTTCTAGCAATGTACTTGTGACCAAAAAGCGCACCTTGAAGGGGGAGGGACGGTTAGTCTTGGCTCATGACCTGATACAGTGCAGCATGGTAGGAAGGCAGAGCCACAGGAGCGCAGACAGCTGGTCACATTGTACCCAGGGTCAGGAAGCACAGAGACAAATGCTGTGTTCATCTTCCTTTCTCTTATTCAGTCTGTGATTCCAGTCCATGGGATAGTGGCCAACCACATCAGGGTAGCTCATCTTTCCTCAGTTAAACCTTCCTGTAAGTCTGTCAAGATGCCCAGAAGAATGTTTCCATGGTGATTCTGAAATCCTTCCAGATTGACAATAAAAAGGAACCATTACTAACCAAACCAATTGTTTTAAATAATCTTACAGCATAAACAACTACTGTAATGGTCTGTTCTGTCCCTTTAAGAGACAAGCCCTACCCACTCCCTCCCCTGTCCACCACCTAGGCAGGCAGATCTTCCCTTCTGCATCTGGCCTTAGCTCTCTTCCTTTCTGTCTCTCTCCCAAAGAGGTAGCTGCTGCCCTGGCTCCTCTCCTCCCCCCTCCGTCTCTTCTATCTATCTATCTATCTATCTATCTATCTATCTATCTCTATCTCTGCTCTTCTCCCTTCTCCCCTTCCCCCCTTTCCCTTTCCCCTCCATAACCCACTAAACAAACATCCAACCTCATCCCCCTGCCATGTCAACACCTTCTCCTGCCACAGCGAGAATGTGTAACTTGGGTCCCATGTCCACCAGGACAGTGCAGCCAGGACAGTGCAGTCTGTTAGAGGTGAACTGAGCCGGTTAGTGGTACAGCTGTGACTGAGCCCAGTCCCATGACTTGGCCATTGCTCTTTCCCTCGCTTGTCCATCTTCCCACCTAAGTCCAAACTCCACCTGATTTTATCATTCAGTGGGGCCACAGAAGCAGCAGTGCTCCCCTACTTTGTCATTCACATATGTGTCGTGTGTGTGTGTGTGTGTGTGTGTGTGTGAGCGCACACTCCAGCCATGGAGTCTCTTTTCTAACACTGCAGTTTCCCCATGAATCCTAATTCCACTCCCAACACCTATCCCTCCCCAAGCTCCTTTGCCCTCAGTCTGCATTGCAGTTATAACTTGCGCCGTCTTGTCCTCCCATTTCCTCATATGTATACGTCTTGACTTCCGTCCGGATTTATGAGGTCCTTGTAAGGTTTCCTATCTCATACTCAGGACTAAAGAGGTGATACAAAAGTTAAATGGTACAAAGCTGAAAATGTTCTAAGTTGTCTGCAGGGTCATTTGATGAGACTAAAATCTTTGCTCCGCACAGCAGAGATATCTGTTCACTTATTCTGCTGCTGTCCTGGATGTGAAGCTGGAGAAGCAAATTGTGTCTCTCATCAGAAACAAAAGATCAGTACCCACAATCTAAAGGAAAATTGAAAGCTTTAAGGTTCTCACGTTCCTAAAACATTCAGAGCAATGTGTCACTGACTTGCTCCTTCCTCCTAAGAGAAATGTATTTGGCTGTGTCCTAAGCCCCTTTGTTGTGTTTTGCTTATTTCTTTGAGATGCTGTGTCCTGGTGCTTTAGCATTGCTTTCTTCATCTTCCGCAGTGCAGTCAATATTTCAGATCAGAATCTGTGTGACTGAGGCCAGATCTGGACAGAGCTCTTCAAGTAATGTGTATCCAGCAGAGCCATGTAAACTCTCGGAGAGCCTTAGCATTCGATCAAATGTGTGAGCTGCTTCTTTACATTTTAGCAGCGTCTAAATATTGTCTGCAGAGAGCTATAAATAATATTAGACCTGTTTTAGTGGTCTTACTTCCACCTGAATTAATTTATTGCCACATTAGAGACCTAGCTAGCTGAATTCTGAATTTTATTTTGTAAAGGCAGGGTTAGTATAAGAGATGAGTAAGGCAAAAATTCAAGATAAACACCAGCAAAAATAATCCTAAGCATAATATCCGACTTCGCTGCTGAATCAATACTTAATCTGCAGTAAATAACACTGGCGGAATGCCAATCCATAAAATAAACCATAAAATGCTATTGAAAACTCTAGCATCTAAAGTGCTTCTCAGGCAAACAGCAGAGGCCAAGGTATCATCCTTCTTAATAGTGTGCAGTTTAACTCGTGAGTCAGAATAATGAAATAAAAAGCTTTTTCATTTTGTTCTATGCTCAATATTAATCAAACACCATGTTAAGCATAATCACGTAAGATGCTGTGAATATAGACAATTTTAATGCAGGGACCCCCGTCACACAGGACCCCGGTCACGCAGGACCACAATTAGAATCACGGGGTGACCTAAGACCCACCAGGTAGCTGCAGACTCAGGCACCATCCTGCCTGACCCTTCTGAGTTGCCAGGGTTATAGGCATACTCCACCATTCCTGCCCCCTAAGTCACTTTTAGTCATGGTGCTTCATTACTGCAGCAGAAATAACTAATACACAGGTCCAAATGCTTTGCTTGTAGAAAGCCAGCGTCACCTTCTCAACCTGTATCTGAAAGATAGTGATAGGAAGTGTCCCTTTTCCTATGTGTTAGTGAACACTGCATGATCTGTCTCCAAGGGTGCACATTCTCTAAAGGGGAGGATTTGTGTATGTGTGCATACATCTATCTGTATGTGTGTACATATGTACATATATAACCTAACTGTAATACACCAGCCGAGCTATCAGGTTTACAGTTTCCTACAGCCAAACACAGCCACCTATAGATCAAGGTTATATTCAATACTCTGTCACTCCCCGTGATATCTGGGTCCATACTATACCATCTACACTACCATGAGACAGAACACAAAGTCCAGAGCCTACCCAGAAGAGGTTAGTAGTGGCTGGATATAGAAGAGACACGCAGCTTCAGGTCAACAGAAGTGTTTTGCTGTGGCTATCCACCCAATGGGGACAAAGCAAGGTGTGTAAACACCTCTGACCTCACCTGAGGCCATTTGCTTTCAACTCCAAAAAGGAACAGAAGCACTGACCTTGTTGAAGCATCAGAGTTACCCTTCTCGCTGTTTGTGCTTGAATAAAAGCTGTTATGATTTGCTTGCTTTGCTTTCTTTATACAGCATGAAAAGACACCAATTCCCATTCTTTGTGTGTTGAAAACAATTAGTGTCTGACCTCAGTGAAATTTAGAAGTGTTCCTTAATTATCTTCTCTGGTAGTTTGAACAATGGAAGTGATTATCCTCAGTAATTTAGAGTATTTGGTTATTTAGAAGAGGTTTTGATTTTCTAAGGAAATGTCAATCGAACTTTACGTGTTGTCCTAAATATAAGGAGAAGTGTTCTAGATTGCTTATAAAAAAATACACTCAACAGGTCATATTTCACCTTTAAAAGTCTCCAAAATAAAGTTTAAAGATCCTAGGCCTTGGTGACTGATTCACAGGTTATATTTGATAGAAGTGGAAACAAAGAAATGGAAGGGAGAAGATACAAAATAGACCACATGCGATGACCACACTGTTCAAGATACAAGATATGCTGATGACCACATGTGATGACCACACTGTTCAAGGAAGACTGTTATCTAGTCACAACGATGACAACAACAGAAACAAAGACATAATAAAGGAAAATGATAAAACATGAATATGAACCATAACAAACGGAATGGCATATGTTGCCTTTGAATTGGGTGACTCGAAGTGTATCAAGAGCCTCCCCAAATCAGGACAAATTGAATGTAATTCCAATGAGACTCAAGATTCGAGAGTCCACTATTTAATATGCATGTGTGTGCATGTGTGCACGTGCGCACGCACACAAGTATAGTCAGGTGAACACGTGGAGGTCCAAGGACAACTTGCATCAGTTTTCTTCATCTACCACAAAGGGCTCGGGGTTCAAAGTGAAGTCACTCATCTTGACAGCAAGGACGTTCTGACCTCTGAGGGATCTTAGGAAGTATCTTGCCCCAGGAGACTCTTAATGAAGTTTCTGTTTTATATTTTGCTTTTAGTAATTGAGTAAACGAATCATAAATTTCTATGGAAAAGTAAATGGGACTATGAAAAAAAATCCCCATAGCAGAAGACACACTGAGATTCCTCAGCTGTTAGAATAACAACATAGAAAACATGGCTTAAAGCACAGAGAGCCCAAGAGTACATACACACCCGTGAAAGACTTAAAGTGTGCCTATGCTGGGACAATTATAGTGGACGATGCTCACACAATGGGGTAGTTATCCGGAGGACCTGAAGTTATAACAAAATACATCCTAAGATAAATCCAGAAGTATTAGTTGGAAGAATTTAAGTAGCAAATTTCCAGAAGAAAATTTAGAAAGATTACATGTAATCTTTATTAATGGGAAACTTTCTCATCCAAGACCAGTAAACCAAAATCCATTTAAGAAGAAGGGACATAGGAATGATATAAAATCTTAAATTTCTAAAATGAAGACGGTGACTAAGAACAGTTGAGTAGGAAAACTATAGTCGGGTAAAGTGCAATACAGACAACAGTCTTAGGAAATACTTCAGATGTGTGAGGAGAAGACTAAAGGGAGCTGGAGAGCGGCCAAGTGCTAAGAGCGCTTGCTGCTCTTGTGGAGGCCCTGTGCTCAGCTCCCAGACCTCACACCACAAGGCTCACAAGCGCCTGTAACTCCAGCTGCAGGTGAGCTAACCCCCTTCTAGGCTTCACCTGCATTCATCTGCACATACCCCCTCCCACATAAACACATTATCAAAATAAATCCTTTTTTAATAGAAAAAAAAACCAGCCCATGAATGAAGGACATGACTAAGCAATTCAGAAAGAAACTCCATCTAAAACAAATATGAATACAAGCATACTGGTGGTAAGGCCAAGAACATGCTTGTGAATGATTTCTGATAAGGATTAAGGAGAAATGACCCCCATATCTGTGTTAATATGAATAATCACAATTTTACTAAGTAGTCTGACACAAAAATGGAAATTTAAAAAAAAAATAAGCTAGACAGTAGTGGAGTCCACTACTCAGTACTCAGGAACCCCAGTACTCAGGAACCCCAGTACTCAGGAACCCCAGTACTCAGGAAGGCAGATCATTGAGTTCAAGGCCAACCTGGTCTACAAAGCAAGTTCCAGGGCAGCTTGAGTTGCACAGAGAAACACTGCCTCTAAAAAACACAATAAATAAACAGATTAATAACTTTGAATTGTGTGAATTTATTCTTTATGCTACAGCCCTACTTCTGTGAATTAACTCCCACAAAATTAGTCTTACTCGGATATAAGAACTGTGTATTTTGATAATTATTTCAGGCTACTTACATCAGACAACCCTTGATGCCCTACTTTATTGAGGCATTGTTTATCGTGGTAGGAAAAGAAAAGGGGAGAGAAATAAGTGTAATTCTCAACAACTGGGAGAAAAACACCATTTATGTTACAATTACAGTAGAATAAATTCAAAAGAATGAATACAAGCTGCTATCTAAGAAATTCAATAAAATATAACTGAAGAAAAAGCAAGAGTTGTATCTAAATATATAAACATGGATAGATGCATGGGTGTATACAAAACATATGTATACTTATGTGTGTATATATGTGTATGTTGTTAAATCATATTTCTGACTTCACTCTGCTACTAGCAGGCTATTTGAGGGTAAGCTGACAGTTTGCAATACATGTAAGTAAGTTTTGCTTTTTTGTGTGCTGGAGATCAAATGCTGGCTCATAGACACACCAGGTAATTGTTCAACTACTGAGGTGTATTACTGCTGCTTCACCAAATTATTTTTGCAATTTTTATAAATTCAATAGAATTCTGATTCCACATATGAGACATTTTTTAAAAATGCAATAGAAAAGAAAAGTATGCATTGAGAATGAAACTATAAATCAGGTATGGTAGCACATATCTAAAACACTAGAAGCTGGGAGGGCAAGGCAGGAAGACTGCAATATTCAGAATGAACCAGGGCCATACAGTGAGTTCCAGGTTATCTTGGGTTACAACTGTCTCAAAAAAAATTTTTTCTAAATAAAAATTTTAAGAACAAAAATCACATGATCATCTCAATAATCTTTCACGGAGCCCAGTGCCCCTTCATAAGAAAAGCTGTGAGGGGGATTAGGAAGAGAAGAAAGAGCTCCACAGAGTGAAGGCTGCACACCAGAAACCACAGCAAACGGACCCTCCAGTCTCTGCCTCCCTTTTGTTGAGACTGCGGAACCGGGTATTTCTAACTTGTTCCTGCAGATCAAATCCAGCCCTTGCATTTGCAAGGCAAGTGTTCTGCAGGAGCCCCCACTCCCCACACCCCCAGTCCGTGCTGGGAGTCTTAGCGGGAGCAGTGAGACAAGAGAAGCAAAGAAGAGTAATGTAAAGAAAGAAAGAGGTTGCCCTGTCCTTATTTGGAAATCCTAAATTCTGTACATGAGATTCTAAAGGCGCCACCTGAAAACTCTTAGAAATGTTACTTTCAGGAGCGGGGCAGTGGTGGCGCACGCCATTAATCCCCGCACTCGGGAGGCAGAGGCAGGCAGATCTCTGTGAGTTCGAAGATGCTACTTTCAGAAGGGGACAAGATACAAAATTAACATTCAAAAACCAATAGCTGGATATCAGTAACTAAAATGCTAAGAAACAAGGGAAGCGATCCACTCAAAATCACCTCATGAAGATAAAATGCCTTGGAATAAACGGAAGCAAATAGGTGAAAGACCTGCACAAAGAAGTTTAAAGCACTGAAGAAAGTAATTTCAGAAGACACTGGTAGATTAAAAACAAAACAAACAAAAAAAACCTTGCATGTTCATGGGTCGAATGAAAGAAGAACAGAAAATACCAGAGAAAAGATAGTGTTTTCAACAAAAGAGCTAAGGCAGCTAGCAAATGAATCCACATGGAGGCAAAAGTATCTTACTTAAAGATCTAGACATAGACAAGGGCTTTCCGATAGTGCCAGCAACTGACAAAAAGGACCTCGTGAAATTAAAAGGCCTCTGGACAAGGAAACATTAACTGGTCAAAGAGCCTATAGGAATGGGATAAAATCTTGAACTATATATCTGATGGAGGATTAATATCTAGAACAGACTAAGAACTCCAACAACTAAAGAATTCCAACAACCCGATCAATAAACACAGTGATGAAATGAACAGTCTACAAAGATGAAATACAAATGGCCAGTAAACATGCAAAAACTGCTGAGCCTCGCTAGTCATCAGAGAAAAGCAAACCAAACCTACCCTGGGCTTCCTTTTAGCTCAGTCGGACTGTCAGTCATTAAGGAAAATCACGATTGACAAAGACGCAGACAAAAGGGAACTCTTAAGACATTGCTAACGGGAATGCAAACTAGTCCAGCCTCTGTAGAAAGCAGTGTATACGTTTTCAAAAAATAAAACAGAAATAGATCTCTGGATGCCCAGCCAGTCACAGCACTCCGGAGTGTTTACCCAAAGGCCTCTAAGTCAGTATATCATAGAGACACTCATACATCAGTACTTATCAGCACTATTCCCAACAGCTAAGCCACGGCTAAGCCACGGAACCAACCGAGGTGTCCATCAACTGAGAACAAATAGAGAACCTGTGGTAAATGGATACACAATGGAATTGTTTCCAGTGAGGAGAATAAAATTATGTGTTTGCAGGGTAAAAAAAAATGGATGCAACCGAAAACAATCATACCTAAGTCTCAGAAAACAAATAGCCTATGTGTTTTCCTCATCTGTGTTTCCTAGATTTCATATAGCTCAATCAAATCACATATGCATAAACAAAGGGCAAAGTGAAATTAGGGCAACAAGGGAGACAGATGGGAGGGAAGGGCATGGGAAGGGAGAGGAGGAAAGTGTGGAAGAATACAACACATACCTGTATGAAATGTCTTGATTTGAATTTTTAAAAAATATACTCATTATTTTTGTTTTTGTTTTGTCAACTTGACCTAAGCTAGAATTATCTGGGAAGAGAGGCCTCAACTGAGAAAATGTGCTCCCCCCCCCCCACCAGATTGGCCTATAGACCAGCCTGTGGAACATCTTAGTTAATGATTGCTGTAGAAGGGCCCAGATCACTGGGAGAGGTACCACTTCCCACCCACAGGCAGGTGATCCTGGTGTGTAGAAGAAAGCAGTCAAGGGGAGTAAGGCGGTAAACAGCATTGTTCTACCTCTCAGCTTCAGGTCCTGCCTTCCCTCTGGGTGGAGTCTGGCCTGAGGACTGGAAGCTGAAGCTACCCTTTTCCTCCCCAGTGGCTCTTGGTCCTGCTGTTTACCACGCCCTTAGTAACTCTAACAAAGAAATTGTCCAATATAACCAATGACTATACCACGGTAAACATGCTTCTCCAGATACTGTTTATTAGAGGTCCCAGTCCCATCAGTTCCGTAGAGGTCAATGGCTGTGAAATAAAACCGAATTTGATTACCATTTTCTGATTTGATGGCTTTCTCATTTTAAAATGTTTTCCTTCTTAAAAATCTTAGGTCATTATTTTTGTTTTCTAATATTTCTAGAGTGTGTTTGTGTATGACAGAGGGATTTAGAGAGCAGAAGAGGGCACCGGAGATCACTTGGGGCTGGGGTTACATGTGCTTGTGAGCCAGGCCACCTGGGTGCTAGGTACTGAACTCAGTTCCTCTGTAAGAGCAGCAAGCCCTGAGCCCCCTCTACAGCCTCATTTTCTAATATCTTTATATTCATACAATTGATGTATTATAGAAATAAAACACTGCTAAGCAATTAGCATTTTTATCAGCCTAGCAAGCTACTACCATTCTTCAGAACATTCTCCCTAGATACTTTAACCACTTTATTCATACAATTTCGTGTTCTTTCTTTCTACTAAATATTCATTTTTCTGTCTATTTACCAAATGAACTCTCCAATGGCTAGTCTTAGAGAAAGGAGTTTTTAATATTGAGACTACAGATTACAATACACCTTCACATAAAAATTCTAGTTAGGAGATCAAAGAGCTTTATGTGTTCATGGTTTTTTTAATATCATAATTTATATCTTATTTCCATTAAGAAAAAGCCACCCGTGGACACTGCCGTAGCACAGACGCTGGCTTTCAAATGAGGCTTTCACCCTCATTTGAAGAGAATGGGGCTCTTTTGGCCTCTGATGTTCTGTGCTAGCTGTAGGGCACAGCAGGCTCTTTTGAAGGCATGTAAGATGGTCAAGGAAGCAGCCCTGATTACCAATGTAGGCTCAGCGTCAATGCTACCTGCCTCACACTTTGTGCTGAACTTTAGTACTAGACGTGCCTTGCTTTTGTGCCATGGTCGATTTATTTATTTACTTCCTGAGACTATCCTCTAACTTAAATCTGGTCTAGACTGCCTCTTCCAGGAGACAATGTCTCCCTCATAAACACTCTTCTGAACGTTCACACAAGACAATTACTTCTTCTCCCTACCTTCCAACCTAACTAAGCCATCCTTTCAAAAGTAATTTAAAGAGAATTTGGTAAAGTTATTTTCTACCATCTATAATTTTCTCAGAAAATTTTCCTCTCGTCTTCCTAATATTTTTTTTTCTAAATGTCATCACTTGCCATCTTAATTATACATGCTCTATATATGGCTTTTACTTGCTGAGCCTTTGTGGAAGCACCAACAGGAGCCACATTGTTGCTAGGGAGCTGCAGTGCTATTCATTGTTATTGTCTCCATAGCTTACAAGAATAAGTTTGTTTCCTAAGCCTAATGTATCCTGCAATACATGGTTTTCAGCCTATGCTGAATTTGTAACCCCATGATGTATGCCCACCCCTTTTGCATTGCTAAAGTTCTGAACACCTGTGATGACTCCCCTTCCAGAGGATGTACTGTAGTTATCTACCCCACAGGCAGCCCTGAGTCCCCCTACCCTTCTGTCCAGGTGTTACTATGACTTATGTACCTCACGGGCAGCCTTGGATCCCCCACCCTTCTGTCCGGGTGCTAACAGTTAACAGCTGACCTTAAAAAGTACAACTGGGACCTTAAAAGCCAGTGAGGTGGCTATCTGGCCAGTCTAAGTAAAGCCTGCTTAATTAGGTAGTCATGGAAACGGACTTTTCTCAGGTCTAACACCAACTCTCTCTTAACCATCAAATACATGTTCAAAGCAGGCTTTCCTTTGGGTCACCAACCAGTCCCCAAACAGAGACACTGAGACTTAGTATTAGTTATGAATACTCGGCCTCAGCTTAGGCTTGTCCCACTCGCTCTTATAACTTAATTTAACCTGTTTCTCTTCATCTACATTTTGCCTTGGGGCTTTTTACCTTTCTTTCATCCTATATGTCTGACTGGCCCCAGCGGGGATGAGGGTGGGCCTCCTCTTTCTCCCTTGCTCTCCTTGCTCTCTTCTCTCTCTTCTCTCAAGCCTAGATTCTTCCTCCTACTTATTCTCTCTGCCCATCAGCCCTGCCTGTCTCTCTACTGCCTAGTTATTGGCTGTTCAGCTTTTTATTAGACCAATCAGGTGCCTTAGGCAGGCAAAGCAACGCATCTTTACATCACTGAACAAGTGAAGTCTAAACAAATGTAACACATCTTTACGTAGCTAAAGTAATATTCCACAACAAAAGCCGCTTTCTCCCACCCCTCACCATGCACATAATAAAATCTGCATCAACAAAACAGAGATCCTCAAGAACCCCCTCAAAACCATCTCCACACTCAGTGAGTCCATGCAGAAGGATGAAGGAAAAGGGCCAGAGCAGTTTCTCAACCCTCCTAACACTGCGATCCTTTAGCTCAGTTCCTCACGTTGTGATAACCTCCACCCATAAAATTATTTTCGCTGTTATTTCATAACTGTCATTTTGCTACTGTTTTGTGTTTTCTGATGGCCTTATTCTGTGAGAGGGTTGTTCATCGCCCCCCCAAAGGGTCATGACTCACAAGTTGAGAACCACTGGGCTAGAGAAGGCACCCAGCTAGCAGTAACCAGATCTTATGGTTGATTCCTGTATCATTATCTTTTACACTATTTACACTGTTAAAGTAGAAATTTTATTTTGGTGTATTTGTGAAGTGAGGATCCGATAGAGCTTGCTCTAGTACTCTCTAATGAACTAGCTTTCTCAGCATCCTTTACCAGGCAACCCATCCCCGTAGTGATCCCTGATGCTGCTCTCCATGCGTGCAGCAAATTCCTATATATTCTGCCCCATTAGTCTGCTAGTCTATTCCTGACTCTGTATCATTTTTATTAATGTACCTATACAGGATGTTTTAATGCCTGTTGGGATAAGCCCCTCTCCTCTGCTTTTCTAAGGCTTTCCTTGATATGCATTCCTTCTCAAAAACTTCAGTGTTCTTCTGGATATGTTAACAAAATAAGCCATATGCGGGAAAAAACACTGCAGGTTCTCACTTACATGTGAAACTAAAAATATTGGTCTCAAAGAAAATAATTAAATCCTGATTACTAGAGGCTACAATGGGTGGGTCAGTGAAGTTGGATATTGAGTACAACCATATATCAGACAGGAGAAAAAGGCTTATTGCTATATAGCACGGGAAAGTGAGTATTGTTTACAGCAACTTGTTATGTATTTTATAAAAAAAAAATGGGAAATGGGAGTTTCTAGGTTCCAATCACAAAGGAATGATAAATGCTTGAAGAAAAAATGGTAATTACCCTAATTCAATTACTGCACATTGTATTCATGTATCAAATTATTATATTGTACCCTGTAAATGTGTGCACTTATGTGTCAATTAAAATAATGTGGTTATGATGGTTTGTGTCTGGTTGAGGCTGCAGGATTACCATGAGTTTGAGGCCACCCTGGGCTAGAGAGTGAGAGAGAGACCCGACCTTAAAAAAACAAATGAGTGAATAAATAAATGATATATTTATTTACTTTCAAATTTTATGCTGTATGTATGGGTGTTTTGCTTGCATGCATGTCTATGTACCATGCGTATGCCTGGTGCCTTCAGAGGCCAGAAGATGGCCCCAGAGCCCCTGGGATTAAAGTCAAAGATGGTCATGGGCCACCGTGTGGGTGCAGGGAATTGAACATGTGTCCTCTTGAAGAGCAGTCAGTGCTCTTAACAACTGAGCCGTCTCTCCAGGCTCTAAACCTAATTTATTTTAATTAGAGTTTGTAAGATCATTGTGTAAATGCCTCTAGCCACCAAGCCATCTCACCAGCCACATTGGCTTCTTTCTTTCTTTCTTTCTTTCTTTCTTTCTTTCTTTCTTTCTTTCTTTCTTTTCGGGAGGAGATGGTTATTTGAAACAGGGTTTCTCTGTGTGCTGGCTATCCTGGAACTCTCTCTGTAGCCTCTTTAAATTTTTAATTCGAAACAATCCTTCCAAGTTCCTGAACTTAGAAAAAAATATCTTTTCATTAATAACTTTGTTTAGTGATGAAGCAGGCAGTGATATTTGAAACTGAGAACGTGATGGAGATTGCATCTTAAACATTGACCCCATGTAAATACAGACGCGGGTAAAATAGAAGTTAACAGTGAGGGAGATGTTTCTGCTTTAGTTTGCCGACAAACTAAAATTAACTCACTTGTCAAGTTTTAAGTCCTATGAATCCAAAGCATTTCAGCTAATTTTGTGAGAGTACTCCATTATTTATAAGCCGATTTGAATAAAGCTCTTCTGGAAAAGCTTCATTGTGTATTTATATCATATAACATCTACCCAAAGGTAGGATACTGAAACGTTTGCTCAAACAGACCAAGATTATATAACCCTTAAGCTAAACCTTGTGTCCACAGACAAAGGAATAGGGCAGAGCAAATTTCCTCGATTGGAAATGAGGGCTAAGGCCTGGTGTGAAGCCCTTTGGTTCCCACTACTGGGCAGCGTGAGGCAGGTGTGATCAAGGGTGTGGGCTTGCCTCGCAGAGTTCAAGGCTAGCCTGAGTAACTTAACAGGACGCCTTCAGAGAGAGAGAGAGAGAGAGAGAGAGAGAGCTCTAAGGGTGTGTTCAGCCCAGCAGCAAAGCACTCACTCACCTACCATGTGTGAGACCCTGGGCACTGAAAGAGAGAGAGAGAGAGGGAGGGAGAGAGAGAGACGTGCAGCTGTTCTTTGTCCTTTGTCTCAGCTGTAGCGTTGGTTGTTGGCGACACATCATATAAGTTATAGCTCAATAAATTCTATTTTAAAAACCTAAAGTAATAAAAAAATAAATGTTTTTAAATTAGAGTTCATACTCTTCAAAAATCTGCTGATGGAATTTTTGTTGGAGTTTTACAGGACAGAAAGAGTAACTAGGGAAGAACCGGACCTTTATAATACTGTCATTATACTCAACGTGGTCTGGTTTTCTTGACTGTAGATAGTTAAGATTTTCCTTATGACACTACAGTAAGGGGTTGTTTGATAATATTCATAATAAATTGTTTTTCCTATAAAGTAGTCTCATAAAAATAATGAGGAAAATAAAATGACACTGTTGTATTTTTAAAGTTGGTTTAAAAGTGTTCCAGTCTCCTCTCCTTGAACAATGTCATGAGTGTAAAACACTAGGCATGTGTTCTACAAAGGACGTAGTTGGAGAAAGTCATGGGAATTCTAGAACATGGTACCTGTCTAGAGGAACTAGGTCACTGGGGATAGGGCTTTAAAGGTATCTTGTCTTTATCTGGCCTCTGTGCGAGCGGTGTGTGTGGGTGTGGGTGTGGGTGTGGGTGTGTCCCTTCTTTCCTCCTCCTCCTTTCTCTCCCTCCTTTCCTTTATTTTCCTCTCATTTCTCTTTCTCCACCCACCCCATGAATAAACTTCACTGCCACCTGCTCTTCCCGCTGTGATGTTTGCAGCAAGGTGATCCCTCAGAACACCGCAGTGGGACACGGCTCTTCCAAAATTGATGTGAACCTGGACTATCTCTATGTGTTTGGAATTGCTTGGTGAGGTGCTGCATATTAGAGTGAGCTCTAAGGCTCACACAGGAAGGACACTCAGCATCACACAGAGACTTCCTCAGTGCTGTGGCATCAGCCCTCAGCATTATGCCACAAACAGTTTAAGGGCACTTGGGCAAAACATCACACCAGAAAAAGTACGTGGTAGAGGAGAACATTCGTAGCAGACAAGAAACAGAGGGAGAACAAGAGAGGCAGGAACTAGGGTCAGCATATCCTAAAAATTCCCATGACCTCCCAAATGACCAACAAATGAGCCTGAGGAAGACATTTTATATTCAAACCGTAATAAAGACCATGTAGAGGAGGAGGAGGAGGCGTTAACCGAAGTGACACGTCTATAAACCAATATAATGAGAACCCAGAGAAACTGCAAGTGGCAAGGAAGGACTCTTCCTCAAGGCATGCAGGGGAAGGGCAGCTCTGCTGGTGTCCTGATTTTACACTGCTCTGTCCCAAGAACTGTGAAAAGTATCATTTCTGTTGCTTGAGTACAACCAATCTGCAACATTGCAGCCTGGGAGGCACGGAAGTCGGTATCTGCTGTTTCTACTACAACTTCATTGCATAGACACGATGTTGCTGGATCTTATTGTTTTTGTAGGAAAATGTCTTTGTAATCAATGCTACCCTGAAAATTGTTTCTGCTCTCTTACTCCTGCCCTGTTCTCCACTGTCTGCTTTTTCTCCTTTAATATTTTTTGTTAGACATTTCATAGTGACTGCTATTAATTGTGAACTTGGATCCTAATCTTCTCTTATTCCCAAGCCCCACACTCAGGTTTTTTTCAACATCAATTTCTAAATTTAATCAATATCTACATCTCCTTTCAAAGAAAGACTAGCTTTCTGGGGCCCGTCAACAGTCCATCGTGGAAGTGGAGGAGCTCACCAGACCCTCTTAGCTGTTGGGGGTGAGAAGTTATTGGCATTTAATGATTGCTAGTGGGAGGAAGACTCAGAAAGTCACAGCCATCCCTGAGCTTGATGGCCAATATGGGCAGGTAATGGTTGCTGGGGGAGGCAGAAGCAGTTTCTTCAGTGTTTCCTGAGTCGTCCGTGCTCCAGCATGTAGCTTAATTAAACTTATTAGTTCACACACACATGAAAGAAACGAAGGAAGGGAAAGAGGGAGGGAGGGAGGGAGGGAGGGAGGGAGGGAGGGAGGGAGGGAGGGAGGGAGGGAGGGAGGGAAAAAGAGAGAATAAAAGAAAGAGAAAAGAGGAGAGAGAAGAAAGAAAAGATAGAAGTATGAGAACTAATTTGAGGTTGGGAAGACAAATGGGATCAACACGAGTGAGAGGGAGACAAGAGAAAGTAATTGAGGGTGAATAGAGTCAAAGTATATTAAATTCATGTGCGGAAATGTCATAATGAAATCCGTTATTATGTATAATATGTGCTAATAGAAAAACTGGAAAATGACGGAGGATTTCAGCATAGTTTCACTCCCTCTGGTCCCCATGCTCCATCTCCCACCCGTTTGCATTTCTTGGAATATTTTAGAAAAATTGTAATTTTATATTTGATTTTTAAATTTTTGACTAATATATATTAGCTGCACACATTAATAAAGCAACACTTCTGGAGGAAAGTGAAGCGTTCTAGAATCAGATAGTAGCATCTACTCAGCTCTATACTTATCTTTATTTATTTATTTATTTATTTATTTATTTATTTATTTATTTTGGTTTTTCGAGACAGGATTTGGAGCCTGTCCTGGAACTAGCTCTTGTAGACCAGGCTGGTCTCGAACTCACAGAGATCCGCCTGCCTCTGCCTCCCAAGTGCTGGGATTAAAGGCATGCACCACCACCGCCCGGTTTATACTTATCTTTAAAAGAGCTGAATTATATGCTTTAAAGGATTACTTTTATTGTAGTATTTTGTTGAAACATTTCTCCAGGAATTTTTCAGAGTATCAGTGTATAGTATAACTTTTGCAGCCTTTTATGCCAGAGAACATATTTATCCCACTTCCACATTTCAACAGAGTTCAACTAGATAACAAAGAAAAGGTCAAGATTCAAATTTCCTTTATTTAAGAAAAAGAAGAAGAACTTTGAAGTCAAGTGAATTGGTACAATCCTTAGGGCAGAGAAAAGAGATTCAAAAATTTGAAAACAAGCTGCATTACATGACAAAATACTATCCAAAAAAGTCAAGGGCTTAGGGACATAGCTCAGGGACGGCATACATACAAGACTCTGGATTTGATGAGAGCGTGAGAGAAAAAAAGACACTATTAGATACAGGAGCCCTGATGTTACTGTTAAAAACTCAAATGTCACGGCTGGAAAGATGGCTCAGTGGGCAAAGGCACTTGGTGTTGCAACAAAGGCTCCAACTTCAGTCCCCAGCACCCACGTAGCAGCTCACAGTGGTCCTTAGTTCAGTTCCAGGGAATCTGGCACCCTCTTGTGGCCTTCTCTGGTACCAGACATGAAACTGGTATACACACACACACACACATGCACACACACGCGCGCATACACACACACAAAGACAAGCACTCATACACAGAAAAATAAAAATATTTCAAAAATCAAATGTTAATCTGACTCATTCTTTTTAGAAACAGCCTATTTTTCTTCTGGAATTTTTTTCTTTCCTTAAACTTTATTGTGCTCAAGTGTTGATATTTTCCCCATCTGTCTTTTTTTTTTTTTTTTTTTTTTGGTAAGTAGTGTCTGTTTAATTTTCCCTTCATTGTGGAGAAATTTTAATTACTGGTTCTTCAAGTGTTTATTTTTCTCTGTCCTTCTAGATCCCCTATTAATCACGTTGATATTTATTCACTTCTCACACTCTTTTATTTCTGTCTCATTTCTCCAGCCCTTTATCCCTTCTGTGAAGCTTCAAACCAGCTCATTAATTTGTTCAACTGTCTGCATTTAAGCCATGAGTTAAGTGACTGAAGAGGCAGGCATTGTTTTCCAGAAGTAGGGGAATGGTAATGGCCAACAGTGTGAAGGTTCACAAAATATAATTATAACCACAATTTCTTAGAACAGCAATGCTTTGTGCTTCTTAGCTTTTTCCATCCCCTCCATAGACCTCTTAATAAGCCTGCTTTGTACAAAAATGGTTGTTGAAAAAAATGTTAAAAAATTAAAATTTGAGCCAAACCCATGGTAGCTCCAACCTGTAACCCTGGCACCCTAGGAGGCTGAGGGAGGGTAGTTAGAAGTTTAACACCGCCAGCCAGGGTTACATGAGACCCCGCCTCAAAAGAATATAAATAAATAAATAAATAAATAAATAAATAAATAAATAAATAAAATTTAGTTTAAACATTTTTATATTTTTAACACAGTGTATCCCCAAGATGAGAAGCACCCTGAGTTTTTACAAATCAGTCTAGACATCTCTGGTCTAAAACTATCCTGGACTTTGGGTAACTATGTGTTTTGTCCTACCCTAGCTCTATCAAGATCTGTATATTATCAGACACTCTTTCAGATGTCCTCCCCTTCCTCTTGATTGGACATCGAGTTCCTCAATAAACACGTGTAGAACACTCCTCGCACAGCTGTCCTAGCTGCGAGGAATCCAGCAGGAGGCAAGAGTTCATCAATGAACCCTGACGAGGCAGCTCCTAATAGAACGGAGGCCTTTCCTGTGTTTCCTTTGTATCCCAGGCTTCTAGGACAGTGTAAACACAGACCGAATGCTAAACAGGTAAATATTGAACACTAATTACCCGTGCATTCATTGTCATGAAAAGGAAGAGCAGGTGTTGGAGGGCACATGAATGAGAAGTCGACCTGCTGCAGGAGATTGCATAGAGCGATTTCTCCAGCAAGAGAATTAACAGCTGAAAGAGATGTTCATTCAAAGTGTTCCTTACCACTTTAAACAACAGCACCTGGCTCCCACTTAGGGTCTCCTACAGTGCACGGGCTTGAATAGCTCAAAATGGCCATTATCGATTCCTGCAATGAGAAATTGGATTACTTATTCAATAACATCACCAATTTTTAGAAATACAAAAAGGCCCAGTTTAACAATGCCTGTTTGTGTTTCTGGTTTCTTCCCTGCCTGAACCCCACACACACACACACACACACACACAACCACCCATTTTCTCTTCTGACCTGCAGATGAAGGAGCCTCTGCACACCCTTGTGACGACACTTACTGTGGTCCTTTCCCGGAATCTGAGCCGGAGGTGAAGGCTGTCGCAGACTTCCTTCGGAAACACAGAAAACGCATTAGAGCCTACCTGTCCTTTCACGCCTATGCACAGATGCTGCTGTATCCCTACTCTTACAAACACGCAACCATCCCCAATGTCAGCTGTGTGGTAAGTATGTGTTTTTGTATGTGTGTCAGGCCTCGTGGTGCTTCTGAGTCCTAGTGATAGTAGCAAATGTGTCTATTCAAGTATTTTATATTCATGAACTCATTTGTTCTTTATATATTTTCACGTTCCCATTTTACAGATGAGAAAATTGAGACCACTAAGCAACTAGGCTAAGAACTTTCTGAGTCATAGCAAAGACTCAGCCCCAAGTCTAGCTCCAGGATTGTTGCTTTTAACTGCTATACTGCTTCCCAAATGCAATCATTTCAAACCTGTTTTACAGTCTTACCACAGGTTATACAGAAAAGGTCAGGGTGGATTTGATTAATATTATAGTTTTGGCCACATATGCAGGGCTTTAATTAACTTTATTGAGTCAATAATTGCTCATAAATTATAGTCTGACTCAATAATTAAAAGCAAGTTTTAATTTTTAAGTGTTGTTTGCTTAATGCTGCTAAGTCTCTGTGCACGTAGCTGACATACACTACTAAGGACGAATGGACTTTCAGGGCTAGATTGCATAAAATCAAAAAAAGACGAGACGAAATTCTTTTTCCTTATCTCACAAATGCAACAAGCGACTCCCTAGAGGGCATCACTCACTGTTAAGGGAGCCACTTCAGAACCTATAGCACAGGAAAGCCAATAAAGCCCAAAACGAAGGAAAACTAATAAATAATGTTAGAAGTCAAACTAGCAATTACCTTTGGGGGAAAGAGAGGGGTGGGGTGACTAGGGGAAGCTTGGGGAGTTCTGAGTTATTGCTGTTATTCTATTCCTTGACCTGGAAGGTTATAGGCATGTGTTCAATTTGTGGTCATTTTTACTGAGCTATAAACGTGATGTTTGTGGTTGCTTTTTCTTTCTCAACTCCCGACACTAAATGTATGGTGCCTTCTCCCACATGTTTCTCCAACACTAACTAAGGCGCCAATTCAATTTCAGTTCTGACACTAACTGCCCAGAGCAGCCGTCAGACTCCATAAGTTAATAATAATAAAGTCCTTTGAGATGGCATTCACTCCAGAGATTAACTTCAAGCGGGGAATTTCAACACTTGTGTAACTAAAGAGTTCAAGGTTCCCACAACCTGCCTCCTCGGTTTCTATAATTTACTGGAACAACTCAGAGATCCTAGAGAAAGGCTTACTTACTGTTACCAAAATATTAAGCACATAACCCTGGAATAGCCAAAGAGAAAGCACATATAATGCACGTCTCAGCAGAGGCAGAAGGCCACAGCGCTCACCTCTGTCCAGCACTACCTGTGTGCTCACCAAACCAGAAGACTCCAGACTCGACTGTCTAGGGATAGTACAGGTTTCCCTTATATGGCAGAATCAACCAAATTATCGCCCATGCATAATCCAACTCCCTCTCTTTGACTGCTATAATAGGGATGAGGGGTGCAGATGGCACCTATGACGTAGAGGCCAAGGATGCTGTTAAACACGCCGAAATGCACAGAACAGAACCCCACCCCCACCACAGCCCTTCATCATTCAGTCCACAAGTGAAGAGTGACATTGTTTTTAAAATCTGGGGTGGAGACTGTCAAGATAATGGCTCAAAGGTTAAGGGTGCTTGTTGTTACAAACACGAGGACCTTGAGTTCAGATCCCCAATGCCCATGTAAAAAGCCAAGCGTGTGGTCTTATATGCATCAGAAACCCCAGCACTTTGGGGGACAAAAATATAAAATTGCTGAGGCATGTTGGATACCAGCCTAGCCAAAAAACAACTGGGTTTCCAACTCAAGAAGAGACCCTGCCTCAAAATGTGGCAGCGTGACAGGACGCCAACACCTTCTCTGACCACACACACACAAACACACACACACACCACATACACAGGTACACACACAACACAAACTTCACACATACTTATAATACAATGGTATATAAGGTGAAGTGAGGGAGAAAAATCTGGAATGGGCTAAGCATAAACTAAATCATTAAAACTAAGACGAAAATTTTCAGAAACTAAGAAATCCCTGAATGTTAATAAGAAATCATTACACCCTATTAAAATTCTTTAAAATGTTGCACCAGTTTGTAAGAGTCTGCTTCTGATAATATTTTAAAGTCGTCCATTAAACTATTTTAAATATGGAAATATTTTAATAAAACTGTGCTTGCTCAGCTGAGGGCCAACAAATGTCCTTTCGACAATTGGAAGGAGATGATTGGGAAAGGGAGAGATCCCTTATGAGCTGAAGGTCCAGGGGTATGCCTTGATGCCAACAGCTGCAACCCTCCAACCAGTGTTGACGCTTGGGAGAGCTTGAAAGTCCAAAGACAGGCCCTCTACCTCACCAGGGACCATCCACATACCTCACTGCTGTGGTTGGTTCTTCCCCTCCTTCCTCCCAATGCACTAGGGAGAAACAGAACTAAAACATTAGGTACCCCCATAGGTAAGACGGTGAGAGAATCTCGGGAGTGGAGAGAAAATCTGCCCAGCACACAGTGTTCAGTCCTAAGTGTAGACATCCCGGGAAGACATCAGACACTGGTCCAATTGAGGCTCAACACTAGCAAGAAAGCTCACAAGATAAAAGCAAACAAAACCACACCAAAAAGACAACAAAAAACAAAACAAAACAAAAATACCCAACAGATTTCCCAAGAAAGTTCAGAAGTTCAAATGTACAAATGGATTCATTTATGAAACAGGAAGGGGTTAAAAGAGGAAAACTTTAAAATATTTAAAGGTATAGTAAAAAGATGAAAAGGAGCAGACACAGGCAACAGAAGAAAACAGCATGAAATGATTATTGTATAGTGAAAACATATATGAGCAAGTTTGGGTGATTATATAAAGGGCCATAAAACATAAAAAGAACTTATTTCCTCTCCACAAGAATATTCTCCACTACTCTTCTTCTGCCTTTTATTTAACCTTATTTCTTCTGTACTAAAGAAGACTCAGGAGATGGAATACTTCTCAATGCTCATAGGCAGATAGAATTAAAGTTATGAAAATGCCTGTATTACCATATGCAACTTACAGAGTTAATATAATCCCTATCAAAATTCCAGTAACATGGAACTGGAGAGATGGCTTTCCGGTTAAAGACACTGGATGCTCTTTCAGAGGACCTAGGTTCAATTCCCAGTACCCACATGGCAGCTCACAACTATCTGTAATTCTAGTTTCAGGGGGATTTGACGCCCTATTCTGGCCTCCAGAGGCACCAGGCATGCCTGTGTTACGCAAACATACATGCAGAAATACGCATACATACACAAAGTCAAAAATTAAATACTTCTAAAATATTTTTAAAATTCCAGTAACAACATTTACAGAAGTAGAAAAGGCAACTTTAAAATTCTTTATATAAGGATAACGAACCAAAATATCCAAAGCAGATAAAACAATGCTAGGGGCATCAAAACACCTCATCTCAAGTTATACTACAGAGTCAGAGTAGCAAAAACAGCATAGTACTAGCATTAAAAAGTAGACATGTGGACCAACAGAGTAAAATAGAACACACACACACACACACACAATGTCCTTACGTGTGGTGGTCTGAATAAAAATGACCCCCATAGATTCACGGGGAGTAGCACTATTAGAGGTGTGACCTGGTTGGAGAAAGTGTGTCACTAGAGGCAGATTTTAGGTTTCAGAAGCTCAAGCCAGGCCTAGGGGCTCACTGTCTCTTCCTGCTGCCTGCCACCCCAGGTGTAGGACTCTCTGCTACCTCACCCAAGAGCCGTGTCTGACTGCACACCACCATGCTTCCCCGGGATGATAATGGACTAAACCTCTGAATTCTAAGCAAGATGAATTAATTGTTTTCCTTTATAAGAGTTGTCAGGGTTGTGGTGTCTCTTCACAGCAATAGAAACCCTAACAGACACCACACAAGCCACATAGTTGTTTTCACAGGTTTCAAATAACATTCACTGGCATGAAGACAGCCTCCTCAGAAAATTGTGCAGGGAAATTGAAATAACCCTGTGTAGAATAATGAAATTACTACACCTAATCCCTCGTCTTGCTCAAAAATAAATTAAAAATGGATCAGTGTCGATGGAGGCTGTTTGTTCCCAGCAGCCCAGACCCAAAATAACGACACAGAAACTATATTAATTGCAACCCTGCTAGGCCAATGATTCTAGTGCATTCCTAGCTAGCTCTTACATCTTAAATTAACCCATTCCTATTACTTTATATTTTACCACAAGGCTAGTGGTTTACCAGTACCAGTGTGGGCGTCTTTCTCCTCTGGTGGCTACATGGTGTCTCCCTGACTCCTCCTACTCTCTCCTCCTTATCTGCTTGGAATTCTCTCCTTGTCCTATTCTGTACTGCAATAGGCCCAAAGCAGATACTTCATTAACCAATGGTATTCACAGCATACAGAGGGGCATACCACATCACCTCCCCTTTTCTGTCTAAATAAAAAGGAAGGTTTAACTCTAACATAGCAAGAATGCATACAACAAAACAGTTATGAACCAAGAATTACAGTTATAATATTTAGTTCATTTATATTTGTCAAATTAAGGAAAATACTCTATCACCTATCCTATCTTTGTGAGTCTAAAATTTTATATCTAATCTATCTCTTATCATAAGTAAGAAAAACTATAACTATGTATTCTTCAACTCCATCAAAGACCCCAGAAGGATATAATATTATCTAAGTTAACAGGAAGTACACTGTAAGCAACTTCCAAAACTCTAGAATTGACAATTGACAGACACATCTCACTGCATGGACAGTTACCCAAAGTTCTTCTGTAACGCTGGGACATCCATCTTCAGTCTACAGGCCCATAGTATCCGGCAGACTTTTCCATGAAGCAGGAAATTTCAAAGACAGTTTCACCTATAGTGGCAGTTTTTCAGTCACTTTCTTCTGTGTCCTGAAAAATATCTGGCAGACTCTTTCATGAAGCAGGAACCCTGAAGGACTGTCTCACCTTTAGGCAAATTCAGCAGTCATTTTTCTGTGGTTCCTACATGTCCAGTTCATACAGCATAATATCAAGCAATCCAGGCAAGAGCAGATTCCTGCCCAAATGGTTAGCAAACTCCATGAAGATCCTCTTTGATGGCCATCATCCTCTTGAAGTAAATTGGTGCTGCCAGAAGCAGATGTGTCTCATTGTCATGAAAAGTCCTAAATTCTTAAAAACATTTTAAATGCCACATTCTGTTAGTTTTTGAAAGGTTTGAAGAATACATAGCCATCTGAAATATATCTCTGTACATCTAGAAAACCCAAATAACATGACTACAAGCTTGACTGTTATATATGATTATCTATTAACCTATATTTCTTAATTTTACATTACATTTTCAAATAAACTTACAAACACAATACCTTAATCAGAGCAAAAAATACATATAACAAAATTAATTTTAAATTTGTATCAATAAACTAAGATCTATACCAATGCAAAGTATTCATCTCTATATTATATTCCCGTTTAAATGTAAACAAACTTCTATAAACAACATTTGGGAATTTGGGCATAATTCTATCCAAACTGCTTCCTGCTTTTTGTTGGGTGAAGTAGTTTTTAGGGGCTTACAGAGATCTTTCAGGGGTTCTTGTTCCATCAAACCATATTAGCCTGGAAGGAATCCACAGGTTTTGGATCCAAATTTTGAAGTCAAGATACCTTTAAAGTGTATATATATATATTGGTTTAGCTTAGCAGCCCATACAATGAAATGTCTCTCTGTACTTAGCTCATTCACAATCAAATGAAAATACAATAATATACATAATCCAGACTCTCTGTGTATATTCCATCTTTACGTGGCTTATTTTTCTTTATTCCTTTATAATCTATGACTCTCTGTACTCTGTCTCTTTAAAGACTTTGTTTTATTTTTTTAAAAATTTACTTCTTTTTATAACTCTCTATACTCCTTTTCTTCTCTCTCCCAAGCCTATGTACATTTTTTTTGTTTGTTTTTGTTTTTTGTTTTTTCAAGACAGAGTTTCTCTGTGGTTTTGGAGCCTGTCCTGGAACTAGCTCTTGTAGACCAGGCTGGTCTCGAACTCACAGAGATCCACCTGCCTCTGCCTCCCGAGTGCTGGGATTAAAGGCGTGTGCCACCACTGCCCGGCTGTACTTTTTTTTTTTTAACACACTGAGTCTCATTTAGAGGTCTTTTTTGTCTAAATCTGTCCTATGGTGTATCTGTAATCTTTTTCTGTACAGAAGCACTCCTTAAAATGCTAAGTGGCATGGCGAGGACTAAGGCTACTTTGCCTTTTGGTTTCACCTAGTCCAATATGGCAGAGGCATGTTTACCACCTCTGTGATCTGTGCACACTGCCCCAGTTCCAGGTATGCAGCGGGTTTATGTTGTGCCATTAAGCAGTTTGTAACACACTGTACACAAACCCCATTCAAGTGCTCGGCCTCCTGAAAAGTCGGAGTTCGTGCTAGCAGCATGAACCAGGAAGCCGTTGTTTCCTAAGAGCACAGTGTTTTTGTGTTTTTGTGGGGTTTGTTTGTTTGTTTGTTTGTTTTTTGGCTGCTCATGCTGAATTGGGAAAACCTCTCTCTCTCTCTTTCTCTCTCTCTCTCTCTCTCTCTCTCTCTCTCTCTCTCTCGACAGAGTTTCTCTGTAGCTTTGGAACCTGTCCTGGAACTAGCTCTTGTAGACCAGGCTGGCTTCAAACTCACAGAGATCCACCTTCCTCTGCCTCCCAAGAGCTGGGATTAACTGTGGCCACCACAGCCCAGCAGGAAGACCTCTCTTAAAGAAGCCACAGTGCCCCTGTTTGCCAACAGCAGACAGAGCCTATCTGAAAAAATGTAGCTACCAGGAAACTGTACTTAACACCGTTCTTTTGTGCATCAAATTCCTTTTCAAGCTCTCTCAGGTTCTATGCAGATACAGTCGGCACACAGCACACCATTCTGTTGTTGGAGGCTGTTTTTTCGTTCCTGGCCGTCCAGACCCAAAATAAATATGTAAAATATTTCAAGATATGTCTGAAAAGAACTCCAATAGCACAAGAAGTAATCCCCCAAACCGGGGAAGGGGGTTCCGTGAAAGTAGAATCTTCCTGCACAGCAAAGGAAACAGTCAGCAGACTGACAGAGCCTACAAGATGGGGAAGAAATTTGTGACTGAAAGCTAGAACATGCAAAGACCTCCCAAAATCAAAAATCCCCATCAGTACAAGGACTAACAATTGAGTATGTTTCCCCCGAAAATTACAAGTGGCCAATAAATATCTGAAACATGTTCAACATCAGGAAAATTAAAATTAAAATTGCCTTGAGGGGGCCACCTCACTCCAGTCAGAATCATCAAGAAAACCAGCAATGCATGCTGGCAAAGATACGGTGAAAGGCTAACCCTTGTACTCTGTTGGTAGAGCCGTAAACCACACAACCACTGTGAAGGTTCCCCAAAAACTAAAAATAGAGCTCCCATCGGGGCCAGCTGGGCTGCACTTGGGCACCCAGCCAAAAGACTGTGTCAACACGCATGATCATTGCTGCTTTGTCACAACAGTCAGGGCCTGGGACCAGCCTTCCTTCACCAACACACGCATGAAGAAGATGCATCCCACAGACATAATGGAGATTTATTCAGCTATAAAGAAAAATTGTGACATTTGCAGGGAAAAAAAAATGGCTGAAACTAAGCATTATGATACAACACAAGCCAACTCACAAAGACAAATGCCTCCTGTTTCCTCTTACATGAAAACCTCAACATAAAAACCTTTGGGGCGAATGTGGGGTGAGGGTGGGTATGGGTGTGTATACTAGGTGTGAAACTCTAAGAGGACCCTGAAAAGAAAGGAAGAGATCTTAAGGAAAGAGAGGGTAATGCCATATATGCAGCTTAAAAGTAGAAAAGGGGGTCTATAGGGAGGGAGGGCGGGCAGGGAAACAGGGAGAAGAGTGAATTATAACAATTATGGTGCATGTTTAAGAATTCCACAATGAAGTCCATTCCTCGGCATGTTAATTTAATAACAGTTAAAACTGCACAAACCTTGTTTAAATAAGCCAAGTGGCACTTTGTTTCTTAATACATTTTTTCATAAAAAAAATAGTGGAAACACGCGTCTTCTAATTGTAGAGACATCTGCATTTGCCATGGCATATTGCTAAGACTATTGGAGAAAATATGGAACTTTCCATAGACTCCTCATGACAATATTTACATTTCTTTATTGACTCCTGCGAGTACGTCACCATCAGTGAGATCACTATGAAATGGTCTGCCAGTGCCTGGAGCCCTGCCCTGAAGTAGCCACAAAGTCACAAGAAAGGCCACGTGTATTCATGAGCTTGACAAGGACAGCAACCTGAGGCTCAGTCCACTACACACCATCGTGCCCCCCAGGGTGCTTCCAAAGAAGCATTAAATTATTCACCAGCAAACTGAAACGGGAGAGCTGTGTGCTGGTTTCAGCTTATGTCTTTCCTCCTGTTTGTCATCTGATACTTGTCTAGACCCTCGCTAAAACTGGACCTCTGACAGCTTCTGGAAGACTTTTAAAGAACAGTACCATTCTGTTGGAATAGCCACCATTTGGGATTTTGAGCTTGTTAAGGGGTGTGTGTGTGTGTGTGTGTATGTGTGTGTGCGTATGTACATGTGCGTGTATGTGTATGTATGTGTCTGTGTGTGTGTGCATGCATGTGTGTATTGTTGTGGTTGTGGTTTATTCACTGATTTTCTACATTTTATCATCAGATTGAATTAGCTATGTGAGAGGCTTTGTAACGTCAGAAGTCAGGAGGTGCCATTAAATTGATATTCTTGTTCCCAGTAGGAACAAACCCATGGCATGAAGGTAGCCAGTCTCCCTTGGTGGTTTCTTAACTGATCCAGATGCATTTGAAATATCTGTCCACTTGTACTGAAATATATATACTTGTGGATCAATATGATTGTCTGGATACTCTTGCAGACTTATGCTTCTTCAACATTCCTTTGAGAAATATCGATTAAGTATCTATTACATACACAGACACGTTGCTAAGGACAGGATATGAATTAGAGATAATATTGACATTGTTGCAGCCCAGTCAGCTGTTTTGTAATACACAGAAATAAGTGCTCCTGACCTAAAGGGAAGAAGATAGAATGCATGAGCGACTTCAGGAAATATGAGTACTTGTCCTAGCTTATCCGTTCTTTGCTGGGTCACCCCAGGATACCTGTTTCACCGCACTGAACCTGCCTTTTCTTAGCTACAAAACAGAACTGCTGTTATCATTGGTTTGCGTGAGGATCAACCACATCGAAGTTATGTTTTAAAACGTGCTTTGATCCTCAGTACTCTAAAAAATAATAGTGTGTTGCAAAATGTACAATTAAGGTCATGTTATTATTATCAGATATAACTGTTAACTAGTGAGCCCTCTCTTCTGTTTCTGTTGACCACCAAGAAGGCGCAAGCAATCAGCCGGCCATCCCAGAAGTTTCAGTGCCGCAATGTGACAGTTTCTCCATTTTGCCCTCCCAGGGATTCGCAGCTCACAAAGCAGTGAAGGCACTCCGGTCGGCACATGGGACTCAGTACAGACATGGCCCTGCCTCCCAAACGCTGTGTGAGTTCCCCGTGCATGTCCTATAGGATTGTCTCTCTTGAACCAACGTCCTATGCCATGACTTCCCTTTAAGAAGAAAAGTGTGTTCTCCCTGAAGCAAAATTTGTGATGGTCAGAGTAGCCAAAGACGATGGGAAGAACTGATATCTGATTCGTTTTTCACAGCTTGACAAAAATCGCTGTACCAGTTTAAGCCAATTCTAAGCAGAGAATATGCTAAGCATACGGTAATGACGGTAAGTTAGATTGAGATCCCCTGACAGTGGAAAGCACCAAAATGGGCTCCTTAAGCAATTTGTAAGTACTGTAAGTGTGGAAATGGCCTCAGGAAGATAATGAAGTAAATGTTTCAGCTCTCCGACAGCTTCCCTTTTGTCCTTTGTCTCCTCCGTCCCTGTTATGAAATGCCATTTCGCATATAGCATCTTCATCTAGACTTTCGCTTGAAGATTGACTTTAAAGTATTTCTTTTATATAAAATAAAAAGGAACCAAGTATATAGAAAGAATTTGGACACTGTCTGCTATGGATTCTCTTCTGAGTCTCTCAGCTGTGTTGTCCTGGCCAGGGGATGAATTAGTTCTCGCTTTTAACTTCTCCAAATGCAATGTGGGTAACAGAATTACATCATTTCTTGTGGCCTTCCAATTCTACAATTTATTTTTATTGGAAAAATCTAATGAACAATCATGCATATATTAGTTCTGTGAGCTTGTGGTCACATACTGTATGTCTATGGACATATAACCAGAATCTGATTATGTTCCTCCCATAAGGCCAAAATTCTCCTTGGTTCCTTACCATAGTGTTACTGTCTTACCCCTCATTTTCATCGACAAAGGTAAAATTGCTTGTTAACATTTTAGGTCAAATGAGTTTATATTAAGAGTGAGAAGGGCACAAGAGTCAATGGGTTAACTCCGTAGTTAATGATCCTCCCTCCCCCATCTACCTTCCCGCCTGCCTCCCACGTTTCTTCCCTCCCTCTACCCACCCTTCACTTTTCTCTCTGATCCACCTTTCCTCTCTGCCCCTCCTACTCCCCCCTTCCTTTCTCACATGGTCATGATATTAAATGAAGCCTGCCTTAAATTTATCTTCTTTGTGCCCCAGCCCCTGCTACTTTGCCTGACTTTAGAACTGCTATTTAGTAGTTATCCTGAAAGGGGAAAGCGGTATTTACAACCAAACCCATACCAGCTGATACCAGTGTGGTACCTATGCTGAGAGTTTTAAATCATTTTCCAAGTCTTACCAGAGTGTTCATGTTGGTACGAAGCGTAGCCACACTATTATATTTACAGAGAACAATCTGTTACCATAGAAATGAGCCCGTCGTCACATCCCCATGATGTAATTAATCCTTGGCACCTGCTATCTCTGTTTGTACTCTCTCCAGAGGGACACTGAAGCCACAGCACATTTTCTGTCCTTAGCCAAAGCCAAAAGAATCTGAGAGGTAGCAGAGCTGCGTGGTTGTCCCCTTCATATAATGAGCCCAATGTACCTTGTACCTAGGAAATTGTATTAAAGGGCACATTGTTGCCAGGCGTGATGGTACATGCTTATAATCTCAGCACTCTGGAGGTAAAGGACAGGATTGATAAAAGCCGTCTTGGTCTATATAGTGAGTTCTGGGCCAGTTTAGTCTATATAGCAAGTTTCAAAACAGACTGGGGCTACATAATGAGACTCTATTGGGTTTTTGTTCGTTACTGTTGTTGTTTGTTTGTTTTATAAAAGAGACCAGATGGTGGTGGCACACACCTTTAATCCCAGCATTTAGGAGGCAGAGAGCAGAATCTCTGTGAGTTCAAGGCCAGACTGGTCTACAGAGTGAGTTCTAGGACAGTCAAGGCCACAAAGGCTACACAGAGAAACCCTGTCTCAAAAAACAAAACAAAACAACAAAAAAGGAACTCATTGCTCAGTGGATAAAGTGTTTGCTGTACCAAACATGAGGACCATATTTAAATCCTCAGTATTCTGGCTGGAGAGGTTGTGGGGTAAAGGGAACACTCCTCCATTGTTGGTGGGAGTGCAAGGTGGTATAGCCCCTTTGAATGACAGTGTGGCAATTTCTCAGAAAATTAGGAAACAACCTTCCTCTAGACCCAGTAATACCACTTTTGGGTATATATCCAAAGGATGCTCAACCGTGCCACAAGGACATAGTTATGTTCATAGCAGCATTGTTTGTCATAGCCAGAACCTGGAAACAACCTAAATGCCCCTCGACCAAAGAATAGATAAGGAAAATGTGGTACATTTACACAATGGAGTACTACACCGCAGAAAAAAATAATGACATCTTAAAATTTGCAGGCAAAATGATAGAGCTAGAAAACATCATATTGAGTAAGGTAACCCAGACCCAGAAAGACAATTATCATATATACTCACTCATAAGTGGTTTTTAAACATAAAACAAAACTAGCCCACAAATCACAATCCCAGAGAACCTAGACAACAATGAGGACCCTAAGAGAGACATACATGGATCTAATCTACACAGGAAATAGAAAAAGACAAGATCTCCTGAGTAAATTGGGAGCACGGGAACCATTAGAGAGGGTTGAAGGGGAGGGGAGAGGAAAGGTAGAGGAGCAGAGAAAAATGTAGAGCTCAATGAAATCAATTAAAAAAGTAAATCCTCAGTACTCACAGGGCAGGAAGGGGCTCAACAGGACTGAGAGAATAGGAGGGGTGAAGTCAATAAAGGGGCTTCGAGAAACAGAATTCCAGTGTCCCAGACCTTGAAAGAAAAGAACTGAGTAATAGAACAGCAACGGGCTCTCGGGGTAGCTTGATTATTGTTGCATAAAGTGAGAATCAAGAGTGAAGATAAATGTTGTGGGAACTGGGGCTGAGAAACTTGAGGAGCATCACATTGGCACAGATCCATGCTTAGACCAGATCCCCAAAAACGACAGCAAGTACACTTTGGAGGACCCACGAGGCAGATGCCGAAGAACTACTGTTAATTTAGTCTTCCAATTTCTGTCTGCCGTCACTTTGTGTGTGGAAGCATGTATGTGGAGGGCATAGGACAGCTGTGTGGAGTCAGTTCTCGCCTTCCATCTTCACATGGGCTCCATTTTCAAACTCAAGTCCTTTGCAGCAAGTTTATTTGCTCAGCCATCTGTCTTGAACCATTCTTGGTAAAGTGCTATTTCATTGGAAGCATTTGGTAGAGTTTAGTGAAGATACATTGCGTGTGTGTGTGTGAAAACTAATGCAGACTCTTTAGTGACTCTTTCTTTTTAACTTTTAGACGTAAGTTCCGGTAACTCGATGGATTGGGCTTATAAAAATGGAATACCCTACGCATTTGCTTTTGAACTGCGAGACACCGGGCAATTTGGATTTCTACTGCCAGAGAAGCTCATTAAACCGACCTGCACAGAGACCATGCTGGCCGTGAAGAACATCACAATGCACCTGCTAAGGAAGTGTCCCTGAGAGAGATCCAGGTCTGGTCTACCAAGCCAGAGAAAGCAGATTCTGACCAAAAGCCTACTTGGCAAAAAGTAACCGTTTAGACTGCAAGGATCCATGGACCTTAAAAAGATCTTTTCATGCAATTTGACACTTTATAACAACAGAAAATTAGGGCAGAGCCTGAGTTGGTATGAGAAGAAAATACACTTTATATCCCTTTAGAGTCTTATTTGATTACATTGGGAAGAGAATGTTTTCAAATTCCTTTGTCTCAAGAAGTGTACAGATTAGTTGAGGATTTCCCTTCAATCAGCCTCTATGCCTTTGATTAAGATCTAAGTTACCAATGACGTAATTACTTGGTTCTTATTTGCAATGGAAAGAATTATCTGTATTTCTTAATAAATACATAATTTTTCAAAGACTAACATTATTCACACATTCATCTCAGTTTAGAGCACTGTATCCACCTATAAAAACTCTGGCAAGTGTTTTGGTAGAGTCATAGCAAGCAGCTATGGTTCCCTGTGCGACATAGACCCCAGCAATACTGAATTATGGCTCAAGGAGGAGCACTTGAGGTTCACCCCAGCTGAGAATGTACTGGCAGGTAAGGGCTGCTAGGGATCAGGGAGGTCACTTTTCTCCAGGTGTGTAGCCACTGGCAAGTCTCTTATGATCTAGTAAATAACCCCACACTCATGTACATGCAAACAACCCTAATTAAACTCTAGGTTATTTTTTAAAAGAGTGAGAAAAAAGAAGAATGTAATAGAAAAAAGATACCCAAAAGTAGTAGGGCAGGGTTAGGAGAGGAGAAGGGAATGACTATGATCTAAACACATTGTATACATATATTAAATTGTCAAAGAATAAAAAATCAACAAAATTAAGTGACTTATATTTATATTCTGAGAATCCCATTTTAAAAAATAAAAGTTAGTAGGGTGGTGGTAGCCCACACTTTTAATCCCAGCACTCGGGAGGCAGGTACAGGTGGATCTCTGTGAGTTCGAGGCCAGCCTGGTCTACAGAGTTAGTTCCAGGACAGCCAAGGTTACACAGAGAAACCCTGTCTCAAAAAATAAAAAGTAGAGAGAAAGGAGAGAAGGAAGAAAGAAAGAAAAAAAGGAAGAAAGAAAGGAAAGAAGGAAAGAAAGAAAGAAAGAAAGACAGACAGACAGACAGACAGACAGAAAGAAAGAAAGAAAGAAAGAAAGAAAGAAAGAAAGAAAGAAGAGAAAGAAAAAGAAAAAGAAAGGAAGAAAGGTTAAATAAGCCAGACATGGTTACGCAGGTTTACAATCCATGACACTCAATAATGCTGAATCAGAAGGATTCTAAGATCATAGACTACTTGGACTACAGAGTAAGTTCAAGGCCAACATGGCCAAATCAATGAGACTCTCTGAAAATAAAAAATAAAAGGTTAGCCAGGCGATGTTGGCGCACGCCTTTAATCCCAGCACTCGGGAGGCAGAGGCAGGCGGATCTCTGTGAGTTCGAGACCAGCCTGGTCTACAAGAGCTAGCTCCAGGACAGGCTCCAAAACCACAGAGAAACCCTGTCTCAAAAAACAAAACAAAAAAAAAAAAAAAACAACAAACAAACAAACAAAAAAACTAAGAAATATAGCTAAGTGGTGAGACACTTCACCTAGTATGTATGAGACTTTGATTTCACTCTCCAATGTTAACAAAAAGCAAAAGTCAGTACTAATTTCAGGTGCCAGGCACAGGAGTTTTACACTGATATTCTCATTTATTCTGCACAGTATGAGATTCAAATGAGGAAACTGGATTATAAAGGTGGCATAGACTTCCATTTCCAAGAAGTCAACAGGATATGTATCTTTATCATTGCAAACAACTTATATTCCTGGACAAGGTGGAACTTTTCTTGGGACGAGGGTCTCTTTTGCCCCTGCCTCTTTACTGCTCAGATTACACATATGTACCATAACACCAGGCCTATCATATTTAAAATCATCATAAACCATCAGGCAAGAAAGTAAAGAAATCTTAGGCCAGGCCTTGATTGAGTTCAGAAACTAGAAATGTAAACCATGCACTCTTGACCTCAGGGATGCGTGCAGATCTGAATTCCACAGCACTGTGAGAAATGGGGCCAGAGGACTAAGTCCAGGGCTACAGGAAGCTGTGACACTCTAATGGGCCATTTCCGCCAGAGTTCTGGGATTCCCAAGGGTTGTGCCTTTGATGGAAGGGTAAATTAGATTATCATACACTCTTATTACACACATGCGTATAGACACACGCACATGCACACACACAAACATACACTCACACACTCTCTCTCTGTCTCATCCACATGCATGCACACTCACACACACTCTCGTGTTATTTCTCATGAACCAGCAGGAAAGATGACCATTTCCAGTTTGGACAAGAAATTGCCACTCTAAGTTCCGGACACATCAGTTCTCATGCAGGTTTGTGGCCTAAACTCAGACTTCTTACATGGTCTGATAAGCTTCTGGCCAACAGTTTAATTCAGATTTGTCCCAGTTTGAACTGGTAATACCCTCAAGTATTCAGCGGAAAGCCTCTTAAAAGTTTTGTCTGACCGAAACACAGCTATCAGCATAAAGGGAAGGTCTGGAAACTTCCAGTAAGGAGGAAAAGATCAGTCAAAGGAAGGAGGACATACACAGCACACACTTCCCTGGCACCCCTAAAACGGAAGACGATTGGGGAAGTGTCTTCAGGGATTTGAGGAAAAGTCACACACCCCCAGAAAAACATCAATGAAATATAGGGTAAAATGTAGACATTTCCACAAAAGGGAACTCCTAAAAATTTCCCTTTTCCTTGAAATTCCTAGCAGGAGTAAATCAAAAGAGATGTAGGACTCAAAAGCATGGAATCATGTTCGGATATAAAATGTCCCCCAAAGTGTCATCTGTCAGGGGTGTGGTCCTGCTGCTGGCACTGTTTCGGGGGCAATGAAACTTCCTTGGAAGAGGTATGTCTGCAGGCAGGGTGTCAGGGTCATTGTGTCCCTGGGACCGTCCCAGTCTCGTGGCCGCCATGAGGTGAGGAAACTCAAGCTCCACCATGCACTTTGTGTGTGCTGCCCTTCCGTGCACCTCTAAACAGAACCAAGGCCAAGATGGCGGAATGGAAACTGCTAGCCAAAATGAACATTTGCTCCTTGGTTTGTGTCCGTACTTAGCTGCAGGGCTAATAAAAGTAGCGCAAGGAGAATCCGACGTAGGAGACAGGAGTAGAGAGAAACTCCAAGGTGATAGCTAAAGAAAGGTCTCGGATAGCATCTTGGGGACAGACTTGCAGAAGAATTAACTTAAGTAGAAGGAAGAGAACCGAGGCTTCAGACGAGCATGGCGATGCGTGTGAAACACACACACAAATATGTCCAAGGTAATGTTTACCTGTGTAGAACTTGAGGATGAACTCACAATGTGAGTACCGAAAAACAAGTAAACAAAAACTGTATTTAAAATGAACCCAAAAGGGGGAGTGGGGGTAATAGTGTATTTTTTTAAATTCTTTTTTGAGACAGGGTTTCTCTGTAACTTTGGAGCCTGTCCTAGAAATCTCTCTGTAGACCAGGTTGGTCTCAAACTCACAGAGATCCGCCTGTCTCTGCCTCCCAAGTGCTGGGATTAAAGGTGTGCCCCACCACCACCCGGCATGATGGTGTATTTTTAAAGAGCTACCCTAGAATTCTGCATGACTTAGTTCTAAATAATACAGAGGCAATTAGTGTCAGACATAAAAACACCATGACAGGAAGAAGCAAGATGCAAGTGAGACAGGAACATAAAACAGCTTAGTCTTCCTCCTCCTCCATGGAAGGAAGTTAGGTAGTCTCCAAGGCTGAGAAAAGTCTAAATACATACGTTATTTAGCCTAAGAAAATAGTGCCAGTGAGATGGCTCAGCAGGTAAGACTTGCAACAAAACCTGATCAAACAACCAGCCTGCTCAAACCCAGGAACCCACATAGAGAAAGGAGAGAACAAACACCCACAAGCTATCCTGACCTGCACATGTGCACCTTGGCATGTATGCGTGTGTATATGTGGATGTGCCCAGAAACATACTCACAAAGAAATATGAGGAATGAATGTAAATATTAAAAGAAATAAAGAGAAAGATTAAAAACTACTGAACTAATGAAAGAGACTAGAAAACAACACAGGATGGAATGAAGGGTTGCTGTGTTTAGGATACACTTCATGTTATTAAATAAACTTCCAATCGGGGAGAGAGTTAATAAAGTATTTTAATATAGGCTTAAGCACAAGGATTAAGAGAAAGAGAGGCACAAAACTAATATAAGATACGGCTGAGGGTGTCAATATGAGCTTCTTGAAGAAGAGCCATAGAAAACAAGACCAATTCTATTTTTATTAGGAAATGCACATATGAAAGCAAATACTTCTTTTAAAGGAAAACAATATTTTAAAAGAAAAGTCTTCATTACTCATTCTCTGGTTTTGAGACAAGGTTTTGCTTTGCAGGTCAAGTTGTCCTGAAATTCATAACCCTCCTAACTTTTTTCCCCTGATGTTGGAATTACCACATGTGCCACCATGCTAATTTTTCTTTCTTTCATTGCAGAGACGTATTTATAGGACAAGCCATAGAGAAGAACCATAGGCTTGGTTCTGTGGAGAAGAAATACCCTTCTCCAGCAGCAAACACTCAGGAGTGGCCAGGAGTTTGGAGGGTGCACTGTTCTTTTATCTCTACCAGTGGAACAGGTACAAGCCAAAATGTCCAGCACAGTTAGGAGAGAAGGAGGCCAATAGACTCCAGGGATGAAAATAAAAGATAATTCTCAAAGAGCCTGACAGGAGGTGTCCCACCAGCACGCCTTGTCTAGTGACCTGTGTGGGTTCTCACGCCAGAGCGCTTTCCCCTTCGGTTGGGAGCTCAGACTCCCAGTTGGTGTCAGTGCATCAAATAGCATCAGCCTTTATCAACAATCACCTCTGGAGTGTGTGGGGAGAGAAAAGAAACACAACAAACCTATAGACAAACCTGAAAATTCATTCTTCATTATATTTGATGTCTAGCCCTACCAAACCCCATATAGTAAAACAGTTGACCAGTGAATACCAAGAACTAGATATTCACATTATTTTGTTATCCTTGCTGTTACACAGCAGCTGTGCTAAGAATACTTTTTCAGAGGCCAAAGAAGGGCACACACACAAAGTCATCATCATCACCTTCATCATCACCTTCATCATCACCACCCACTGACTTCAGGGTACCCAGTTTCTTTACTATCCATATGTAGATTCTGAATGAAATGATTTTGATGAAGTTCATGTAAATTCTTATCCATGATTACTCCAACATTTCAATAATACTGTATACATTTTATGCCTCAGGTACTTTAAGTAGGTATTTTAATATGTGTAGACTATTTTCACATTTAATATTTTTAAACTAAGCCACAAAATGTATGGAGGGATGATTTATGTTCATATCACTCTGCCAGGTGCTGTGTGTGAAGAACAGAAATCTTTTATTTATGCCAATTCTTACTTGGAGAATATAAAAATTTTCTTCAACTATAAATAGAACATGTATTTTAAAAATTCTTAGTAAAATACCCCCATACACACACTACTATAAAGTAATTTTATAATGCTGATTATATCAAGTTTTATTTTTCTAATTAGATTTAGCAAATGTTTAAGTGTCTTATGCGTGCCATAATAAAGTACTACAAACTGGGGACCTTCAGCAATAGAAATGCATTATCTCACGGTTCTGGAGGCTAGAATTGTAAACTCAAGCATCAGTAGGACTGGATTTCTCTGACATGTCAGAGAGAACCCGTGTCGCTTGCTAGCTTCTCTGGTCTTTTTTTTCTTTTTTAAGCTGTTTTCTTCGGTATTCCTTGACTTTGGGCTGTATAGGTCTAACCTTCACATTGTGTGTCTCTACCTTCAACTGACCAGGTTCTTAAAGGAACTCTAGTTGTGTTGTGCTCACTGGTTCTTTTCTTGTCAACTTGATGTAACCTGGAGTCACCTGGGAAGAGAGACCTCCAACTAAGAATCTCTCTCTCTCTCTTTTTTTTTTTTTTTTTTTTTTTTTTTTTTTTTTTTTTTTTTTTTTTTGAGACAGGGTTTCTCTGTAGCTTTGGTGCCCATCCTGGAACTAGCTCTGTAGACCAGGCTGGCCTCGAACTCCCAGAGATCCGCCTGTCTCTGCCTCCCGAGTGCTGGGATTAAAGGCGTGCGCCACCACCACCCGGCAAGAATCTCTTTCATTGGCCAATCGGATGTCTGTGGGGGCATTGTATTGATTACCAATGTATGCAGGAGTTCCCAGCCTGCTGTGCATGGTACCATCTCTAAGCAGGTGGGCCCAAGTTGCATTTTTACAAAAAGCTAACTGAGCATAAACATCAAGGAACAAGCCAAGGTGTAGCCTTCCCCTGTGATCCCCACCCTGAGTTCCTCAGCTGGCTTCTCTGTGATGGATTGTGACCTGTAAGTAAAAGCTGAAATTCTCTCCTCCCCAAACTGTTTGTGGTCGGTGTTTTATCACAGCAACAGAATGAAAACACTAGTCATAGAGATCACGCAGCCTACTCCAGTATGACATCACCTAACCAAACATGTCTGCAATAACCCTGTCTCTAACTGACAGTCGCATTGAGGTACGTATATGTACTGTTCAAGTTATAACTCCACAATCAAGTTTTAAGAGACTATTAGAAGAGGTAGGATGAGCTATTTATAACTTATCTTTTTTTCTTTTTTTTTTTTTTTTTTGGTTTTTCCAGACAGGGTTTCTCTTTAGCTTTGGAGCCTGTCCTGGAACTAGCTCTTGTAAATCAGGCTGGCCTCAAACTCACAGAGATTCACCTGCCTCTGCCTCCCAAGTGCTGAGATTAAAGGCGTGCTCCACCACCGCCCTGCTATATCTTATCTTTTTAAATAATAAAACTATCATTCACATTTTGATGTGCACAACATAACATAGGAAATGTGCTACTTTACTTAAAGTCGCCTATTACCTCAGTTCTTGATGATTATTTGGGGCTGATGTATCATAAAAAGTATTTACACCTAAGTTCCACTGGATTAAAAACTAATTGATTAAATCAGACTTCCATGCAAATGTTAATTATGTTGTAGATGAAGCACAGTAATTATATAGTGATTGTATTTAATGGAATATTTTCATGAATCATAATCAGAATATGGCATAATAAGCCTGAACACAGTCGCACTGAATACCTAATGCATTTCACAAAATATACTATACCAAGAACTGCTAAGACCGGTGAAAAATCTCATGAAGATAAGCTTGAAGTTCATTGAAGGCAGATTCTAATTAACTCCTTGCTCCCAACCCCTGACACTCTATCACAACGGTGACCTATAGGACTGTGTCCTCTTTCCCTAGTGGATTCCTATGGGGACCTCTTCAAGAGCATCTATTCTTGCTGTGACAGTCCAGCATAGGTGAAGCAAGCACATCCAATTACAGCTGAAGACATTATAGTATGTAGACATGATAATTAGCCTTATAATTTAATTATGCATTAAACTAAGAAGCTAACTTCATGACCTAGTGATACAGCAGAGAACCGGTGGGTTCTCCACTTCCGAGTGACTGAACAGTAAATGTCTCCCCAACTGGGAAGAATTAAAAAAAAATTAGCAGTCTTCTCTCTCAGTGAGCTGACAGACAACGGTGCATACTCCAGGAAAATACATAGCAACAACCAAATGATTGGTATGAGGATCGGTTACCGCTATGGTCTGAGTAGAAACCCCAAATGCCATATGGTGAAAATCCAATCCCCATGTTCACACGCAAGCAGTGAATATAGGCTGGTAAAGAGGTAACTAGAGTTGGGTAAGCTCTTACAGGAGGGGCCCTGTGACGACATCAGAGCTTTGTAAGAAGTCTGAGTCAGTGGGCTTGCTATCTCGTCACATGATGGCCTCTATCATGTTTTGATGCAACAAAAAGACCTTGCCACAGGCCAGCACCACTCTCTTGAATTCTCAGCTTCCAAACTGCAGTCTCAACAAGCCTTTTGCAATCAACCTAGTCATTTGTATTATAGCGCTAATTACCGAATTTCATTACAGTTACTCTTCTGCGGAGGCATGAATGGCTGCTACCCAGGTTAGAACTCTTCAGTTACTGAAGCTGTTTACAGCACATTAAGAAAGGCTGTCTGATGTTTGCTAAACAGAAGTTATGCTGTTAGGTGTATTTTTATACATCTATCTGTTTGCAAAATTATTAGCCTAAAAGTACCCGTTTGGTGGTTTGTGGTATGAAAATTGATGGTTTGTTGCTTTTGATCACGATAAAAAATATCATAAAGGAATTAGTATCTAATGTGTCACTTCATGTATCATGAGCTCTCATGAGAGACACATGAGGACACCCTAAAATAGGCAATGCTTGCTCCATTCTCAAGGAGAATCCAAAAATCAACTATTTCCAACAATAACACTGAGTAGAATTTACTGCCTCCAAACTAATTCTGTACTGAGAACTAAAAACCATGCTCTTTTGTCACACTGTCAAATACAAACACCAGTCTTTCTCCTTCTTTCAAAACACACGGGGTCTATTCATTTTTATGTGTTGCCTCTAGTCAAGGTGCTTTTATACAGAAGTCTCTTTGAATAACCATCAAAATTTCAACCACAAATCTTAGGGTAACTGCATACTTGGTTAGGATCAGTCGACTATTTTAGGAAGTACTTAAAATATCTCTAGCAAAGGTGTCTGTCTTATGACTGGCTATGTGTTTCCCATGCACCAGCATTTCCCTTCCCTGTAGTACTGAAGAGAGTTTTAGGTTTTCTTACTTCAGCCTCTAGTGTTTGCCTCCCTCCTGGGTTCTGCTTCACTACCCCAATTCTTGAGTTGAATGATGGAAAATGCAAGATGAGGAAAACAAACCAGGAGCAGGAGGATCTTTAGATGAAGCACGGGGGGTTTACTAGGAGCCATACAGAGTGGAGACATGAGCAAGAAATTTAATAGGAATATAAAGAAAAGCTATTTTAAGATTCATTGTTGAGAATTATATATCGGTTTTTTATCACATTCAAAGAAAAAATTGAAAATTTAGAATTATTAGCTATATTCTTGGAAATATATAATCATTTTTGAAATAAACTAGCTATAGTCCATCCTTGCTAACATTCAAATCTATAATCAAGCTGGAAGATGTACCTCAGTGGTAGAACATCTGCCTAGCATGCACAAAGCCCTGGTTTCAATCCCCAACACCATAAAGGTGAAAGAATCGTAGCGGACATTTGCCTTGACTTGCGAGGGTGACTAGAAACCACTCACTGCTGGTGTCATATTTATGAAGGCAGAGCCATAAGTATCCTGCTTTGCCAAGAGAGAACTTAGAGAATGTAGCTCTCCAATCTCCTCTGTAACAGTACTTCCTAGTCAGGACCACCAGCCCACAAACAACAGCACAGAGACATATTAATTATGAAATCTTGGCCTTAGCTTAGGCTTGTTCCTAACTAGTTTTTATAACTTAAATTAACTCATTTATAGTCATCTATGCTCTGCCACATGGCATTACCTTTCTTTCATCTTGCACCTCCTGTTTCCTCTACTCTGGCTGGTGACTCCACCTTTCTTCTTCCCAGAATCCTCCCTGTTCCCGGAAGTCCCACCTAACCTTTTCCTGCCTATCTGTTAGCCATTCAGCTCTTTACTACACCAATCACGGCAATACACCTTCACACAGTATACAAATATCCGATAACATACAGGCATGTAACTGAGACTTCTCCGATAAGAATCAGTTATGACACATGCTCTGTTATTGGCCAGGTATTTCTAGAGAATATACTTGCTGTTAAAGTTTCTAACTTCAAAACAGAAAAAAAAATGAAATGTGTGAATAAATAAATTAAATAAATAGAATATATTATATAATTATAAAATAAATAGTATCCCTTTCACTACAATCTACTTGGTCAAGGTATAGATCTCCTGCTCTCTCACTGTCTCTCTCTCTCTCTCTCTCTCTCTCTCTCTCTCTCTCTCTCTCTCTCGGTGTGGGAGGGCCTTCTGTCTATGTGTTACTTTTATTGGTTAATGAATAAAGAAACTGGCTTGACTTATAGCATGGGAGGAGGAAGGCTGAATTAGAGAGAAGCCATGGAGCCGCCAGAGATAGAAACTGGGAACTTTACCTGGTAAGCCACAGTCACATGGTGATATACAGATTAATAGAAATGGGTTAAATTAATATAAGAGGTATCTCATAAGAAGCTAGAGCTAATAGGCCAAGCAGTGGTTTTATTAATATAGTTTCTGTGTGATTATTTCATGTCTAAGCTAGCCAGGTGGCTGGGAACCAACAAGCGGCCTTCCCAATACTTTTTCTTCCTTCCTTCCTTCCTTCCTTCCTTCCTTCCTTCCTTCCTTCCTTCCTTCCTTCCTTCCTTTGTGTGTGTCTGTGTATGTATGTCTGGGTATGTGTGTTTACATGTGTGCATACATGCAGGATTGTATATCTGTACCGAAGCTAAAGGGCCTTAGTATCTTCCTTAATCACTCTCCACTTTGTTGTTCTTGCCTTGTTTGGAGGACATCATACTGATTGTCCCACTTTAGCTAAACTGGCTGGCCAGCAAGTACCAGGGATTCATCAGTCTTTGCTTTCTGGCACTCAAATTATAGGTTCTCACTATAGGGACCGGCTTTTATGTGGGGGCTGGGTTTCAAACTCAGAACCTTAGCTCCTTTATTAAGTGAGACATCTCCACAGACCCTGATTCTCTTTGTGACATCCCAAGATTTCAGAGATTCTGGGCAAGCATGTACTTGGTGTTGCTTGCTTAGATTTTACTTAATTGACATTTTCACAACTCTTAAATGTGCTTAAACCGCATCTTGCCTTCATTAGGATTCTGAATCCATGCTTGCCTAAATTCAGTACAATGTATATTCATGTGTCTAAAATAGTACTGCGAATGGATTCACACTCACTTCTTTCCTACACTTCTGGGTCTTTTCAGTAAGACAAGATCATACGCAAAGGAGGACTATAGATATCGCTTGCTATAGATAGTTGACCTTGTAAGAAAAATTGTCACTATCTTTTTGTGAATGCTTATTCTTATTTTACTTCCATAATTGTCCAAGAACTGTGTTGTCTGTGGCATCTAGGATGCACGTACTTGAATTTCAATGTGAGGTTTTATAGAAGTGCCATATAGGTTTCAGTGAGGTGTTAGGTCACGCCTAATGTCGGTAAAGCCCTCAGAGACTAAAAATGCCTCTAGTATGTCCTTGTTTTTGTCTCCTCTATTGGCTTTGGCTTTCCTACACACTTCCTTTTTAAAAGACCTTAAACAGACATACAAGTGTCATTTTATGAATTAATTGGGTTACATTTAGGAATATATATATATATGTATATACAAACATATGGGCATGCTACAACCATTATTAAGAAAAGATGAATTTGAAGGAAGGAAGGGGTGTATGGGAGAGTTTAAAGGGAAAAAAAGAAAAAATGTAATTAAATTAAAATCTTAAAAATAAACAACAACCAAAGAATCATTTCTGAAGTGAGTTGCTGCATAATAGATATAGTGTTTCAGTTGCGTGAAATGGAGTCCAGAACATCTGCTATACAACATTGCACAACACTGAGTTATTAACTGGTTTCTTTTAAACCATGCTGGAGGTCAAATCTAGGGCTCTGTGTGTGCGAGGCAAGCATGCTAAGCCATAGCCCCTCAGTTGATATACTGAAGTAGTTTTGATAGGATTGGTCTCATGTTACGTGTTTTCACTGCAAAAACATAAAGATAGGCTTTCTTAGAAGAGCAGGAAACTTAGAAGGAAGACCCACACAGGATCCACATGTTGAGAAAGGGAGGTTGAGGCAACAGCAGACAAGTCTTTGTACTGAGGGAAAACATTAATTTAATGAAAGCACCCTGGGGTGGGGTCTTTGGGATTATAAGTGATCAGTAGATGGACACTCTGATCTTTTCTCCAAGTCAGGTTTGAGATGTCTTAATTGGGAGATTTATTGTTTTCTATTGACAATTGTTGGCAAAGGAATAACTTGAAAACAACTGTTCCAGTAAATATCTCTCTGGATGGAGAAAAACATTTAAATACAGGCTTTAGTGGAATGAACTCTTCCTCCTTGCCTCTCTGGAGTAGCACAGATTTCCTTCTCAAGCCTCAACTAGTCTATGATAACTATTGAATATACTTTTACTCTCCATAGACAGTCAAATAGCCAGAGATAAATCTGTGTCTCAGGAGAATTTGTATACTTACTCATTATATGTTTATTGGACAACTTCTGTATAAACGATACTGCCTTCTATCAAGGCAAGCTACAAGCAAAATTATTAAGAGGAAGGTTTGTTCAATACCTTCTCTCTTGGAAACTTTTCTGTCCACTATGCAATGTTGCCCCTCACTAGCCTGGAAACCAAATCACTACCACCTACCCTCCCCCTCCCCCTCTGCCATGTGCAGCATCCAGGCCCTACCTGACTTTCTAGATGGCTCACCAATATTTGTCTCCTCACTTTCTGCCCGAACTGACCTCTCCAGTGAACCCAAGAAAGAAAGTACTCTCATTTACCTGTTTGTTGCCCAAGCTCAGACATACTTCAGTCTAAGAGACTATCCAGTGGTTGAGAAGATGTCTCAATGCTTGCCTCACCAACAGGAGAGCCTGGGTGCTATCTCCAGCATCCATATAAAAGTCAAGTGCACACTATGTGCTTGTAATACCAGCCCTGGGAGGGCAGTGACAGGGAGTTCCCTGGGGATTGCTGGCTAGCCAGTTTTTCTGATGACATGGGCATTATCCTCTAATCTCCATATACATATACACTTGAACACACTACACACACACGCGTGCACACACACACACTTTAACCTTCTGCACATACATAAGCTTCTAGCAGGGAAAAATTTTTAAATAATCACAGGAAAGAATTGCTACTAATTCAGGACAGGAAGCATCCACTACACTTTAGCACATTAGCCCATGTCTTCCCTTACTCCTCTAGTGTGCAAAGCACATTTTTGACCTAGCTTGGAGCCATATATTTTTCCCTCCTCCTTTGGGTCCAGTCAAGCACTTAAAGCTCTCCAGTTCACTGATGGCTGGACACATGATCAAACATTCCATTGTTTAGGCCCTAGGTCACTTATGGACCTAAAGCATGCTAAAGTCGTCAAGTCTACAAACAAGAGATCTCTGTTCTGGCAGTAAGCCACACAGTCATGTGCTGAATTGCGTTCCAGAGAGTTTATTTCATTTATGCTTGTTCACGCATTGCAATAAATACACAAGCTCGCCAACTTTTCCCCTTTAACTATGCCTTCTATATTACCCACCTTTTGGGGGAGCTGACCATAAGGAGTAGAAATTAAATTGTGTTAGTAGGTGGTATGTAGATCTTAAAGGCTTCCTCAAAAGCACGAGAGGAGCCAAGATGTGTAACATGTTACTTTTCTTTTTCTGTCCTGTTTTTCACAAGGCAGTCTGTGCAGCTTTGATCTCAGCAGATAACCTACATAGCTGTTCTTAAACATGACAGAGAATGTCTCCAGGAACTTCCCTTTGTTAAAGATCTGGGTTCCATGCATTTGTACTCAAAGAATTTCAGCAATGGATCTTGTGATAATAACACTTGAAAAGTGGCTTAAACTTCTTAAGTACCTTCCACATTGTGGTACCTTGACAGCATCCCTGTGAATTCAGAGGAACATCAGGATGCTAGCTACACAGCAAAGCTTGCTCAGCCATTACCAGACAATTAACTAATTGCTATGTAACCATTTGTTTAAAAAAAAAAGGTACATAATTGTTAAATGATTTGAGAATGTTTTCTGCCCCATTAGTGCTGAGGTTGGGAATACGAGCCAAGTCCTTAGACTTTATGTACTGATTAGAATTATCAAACACCCAAAGGGACTACAGTAAAATAAACTCTATTACCCAGATATTATAGGTATTAGTATTTCTTACCAAATAGTTCATCTGTCCTCCTTTAATTATTTTCCTCGTTGCAGAATTTTAATCAAGACACAGACATCATGGGCCACTAAACAGTACAGTGGTTTTCTAATAATGCTGTTCTTAGGTTTTTCTATGTATGTGTGATAGATTAGCAATCTCCATACAGTGATCAAATATCTGAGACACTTAGAAGAAATCCATTAAAATAAAAATCTGTGGCTGACAAGATGACTCAGCAGGTAAAGACACTTTGCTGACCAGCCTGATGACCTGAGTTCTCTCTGGGTCCACCCACATAGGGTTCCTTGGTTAAGGTTTCTGTTCTCTGATGAAGTATCATGGCTAAAAGTGAGCTGGGGAGGAAAGGGTTTATTTGCCTTGCACTTGCACACTGTAGTCCATCATCTAAGGAAATCAGGACAGGAACTCAAATGGGGCACGAAACTGGAGGCAGTAATGGATGCAGAACATGGAGGGGTGCTGATTCATGTCTTGCTCCCCATGGTTTGCTCAGCCTGCTTTCTTATAGAACCCAGGACCACCAGCCCAGGCACCATGCACAATGGTCTGGGCTCTCCCACGTCAATCACTAATTAATAAAATTCTTTACAGATTTATCTATAGCCCTGTCTTATAGAGGCATTACCTCAATCGAGGCTTCCTCCTCTCAAAGGACCCCAGGTTGTGAGAAGGTGACATAAAACTATCCAGAACGTGGTGGGAGGAGAGAACCAACTCCTGTAAGTTCTTCTATGACTTTAACAGACACACACACACACATACACACACACACACACACACACACGTCTATGTATGTACAAAAATAAATGTAAAAATAATAAAATAATATATTTTTAGAAAATTCCAGCCCTCCCACCTAAAGAAAAGAGTACGGGGGCAGGGGAGATGCTCAGTCTGTAAAGTGCTTGCTGGAAGACACTTGCTGGGCAGCATCAGGACCTGAAAGAGATCCCTCAGCACCCATATAAAAAGCCAGGAGTGGGGTATACACTTGTAAGCCCAACACTGGGGAAGGTGGACACAAGAGAATTCCTGGTTTTCTTGGCCAGTTAGTCTAGCTGAAGTGGTGAGCTCCAAGTCTCATGAGAGACTTTATCTCAGAAAGCAGGAAGAACAATAGAGGAAGGCAGAGCCGCAGCCTCTGACTTCACACTGGTGAACTCATTCACACACACACACACACACACACACACACACACACACACACTGGAAAATACAGACCCTAAATGAAAACCTAAATAAACCTAACTGCACTTGATTCTAATAACTCATTTCTATCACGAGAGATCACCTCGCTAAGTAGTATGATGTCAATGGCTTCACTCTGCATTAACACCTCATGATGGAAATAGCTTTCTAAGCTGTATCTCGGAAACTTGGAAGGAAAACAAACCATTTGAAGCCCCTGGCTCTTCACTTTGGTGTACAGAAGTGTGTGCTGCGTAATCTTTGACATCAGCGTGCCAAAGCCTTCACTCCCAGAGCGTGATAATGTCACCGTTGTCTCCGCACACACCCTGGCAAGAATCACTGATCACTTCATTTTTTTCCTTCCCTTCAATCTCCTTTTCCTGTTCCTCCAGCCCAAGAATTGTGCTCTTCTCTTCCATAGCACCACTGGGGAGAATGAGCTAAACCACTGCACATCCTTAGACACAGTGAACAAGATCTTCATTACAGAGAAGACCTTGGTGGAGGAGAGAGAGTTCAATCGAGCATGTTTGAGACCCTGGAGGACCACAGATCACATGAGCACATGACCAACTTCCAAGGTGAAGTTTGTCATAGTGGTAACTACCTCCAGAATGGTCCTTAGAGGCAAAGAAATTTGCAACATGCTCTGGAAGTGGCATAATTCTTAGAGAGCATTGTGGCAACTTCTACAGCCCTGGGGGTTACATCCTACAGGGGCCTTTGATACCCTAATGATGTATTAAGTGATATCAATATGTTAAAACAAACAAAAATAAAACAAAAGCTCTGCAGTCACCTGGTAGAGAAGTGCAGTCTGTGCATTCTGTGCTGTGCATATGTTGTCATCAGCTCCTCCTGAATGCACCAGGTATGTCATTGTGCTGACTGTGGTCTTCTCAACTAAGCATCTTGTATGAGAGAGCAGAAGAAGGATGGGGTAGTGAGATAGCTCAGCAGGGAAAGGGCTCTCAGGGCCTGGTGACCTGATTCCAACCCCTCAAAATTCACGTAGGTGAAAAAGAGCGCTGACACTATAAAGCTGTCCTCTGGCCTTCATACATGCATACTGGTGTGCACACGATCATACACAGACACACATACACACAATCACACACATGCACACACAATCACACACACAAGCACACACACAAGCACAGAATCACACATATATGCACACATACACACACTATCACACACACATACACATATACACACATATTCACAATCACACAGATATATATATACATATACATACATACACAATTACACACATACATAGAATCACATAAACACATACTCACACAATCACATACACACATACACACAGTTGTTGTTTGTTTTGTTTTAAGGGAAAAGAAACATGGAAAAAAGAGTGGAGAGGAGTGATCCTTTTTTTTTTAATTGACAATCTTGATCTTTCTCCAAAGTCTAGTCAGTAAATGAATAAAACTAGAAAAATCATACTGAGTGAAATAACCCAGCCCAGAAAAACAAATATCGTGTGTGCCCCTTCATCAGAGGCTCCTAGCTCCAAATCTTTAGATGTGAATACATAGCCTGAAGTAACTTCAGAAACCAGAAAAATAAAACGAGATCATTTCTGGGGTGGAAGACGGAGGGGCAATAGAGAGGGAAATAGCAGATATGAGTGATCTGATTGGGGAAATGGGAAAAGCTAGGCTCTGCTGAGGTAGGGGAAGGAGATAAATACAGAGGAAGGAGGGAGAAGGGTAAAATAACAGTAAGAGTGTCTGAAAATGTCATAATCATACTATGAACTATCTACTTAAAAAGAAATATATAATGCATATAAATCTGTGTATTATACATGCAGATATACTAAGATGTATGTGATATATATGGCTTAAATGAAATATTCTCATCTGAGATGATAATGCTTGCCTTCAAGCCAAAGATCATCTGATATAAACCCAAATACCAGGCATTAGAAGACCTGTTTTGAGTTGTTGGTCATGGTGGTAGAACAGACTCCCAAACCATAGTGTCTACTGTTATTTCCCCTGGTCCCCAAGTCCAAGAAGTAAAAGTTACTATTGCTGTAGACACCACATACTTCAAACACAGGGCCAAGAGAACCCTGATCTGGAACTGAGTGAATGCCTCCTCCCTGATACCAGAAGGCACCACACAAGCTTCCAAAGGAAGAAAGCAATCAATAGTCCTACCCAGCTTTGGTGCCTATGAACCACAACAATGACCAGCATACCACAGTAACCCTAAGGGTACACGTACCTTGGTGGTAACAGTTTTCTGATTGGACTTGGGACCTACTCACCAAGAAGTAAACTATGCCTGGTACTTGGAAGGCAGCCAACTAATTTACTAAATGAGCACAGTCCCTAACTACATTCTAAATGTTTGTCCTTAAACCCTTAAAGTCAGTCTTCACACTCGAGAAGAAAACGTCTCTTTGCAACAGACAGGGACCGCTACAGAAAACCACAACCAGTCAAAGCACAGAGTCGTGGAACTCGGTTTCCGAGGCTACATCTACAAAACCACCTCTGCACCTAAATCTCGGGAACATTGCAGGAAAAAAGGTGGGACTTTAAGAACTAGAGGGGTGTTGTGATACTGTGTCTCCCAGTACTGTTAGAAGCTATACCCATAAAGTCCTATCAACATGACCGCCTAAATACATGAGCTGAACAAGGACAACAACAACAGACGTTCCAAGTGGATGGGGGGAAAGACCGCAAGGCCTAACCATACACAAAGAACTATAGGTAACTAAAAAATGCTGAGAGCAGGAGAAACAGTCTTCCTTTCGGAGGAGCACATCTGATACCAAATGGCCCGTCCTGAAAATACAATACAGATTGAACATGTTAGGTTTAGAAATATATAGGTATACACACATGCATATATGCATGTAACAGCAATTCATGGAAAAAGAGGCCATGAGTTTGAAAGAGAGCAAGGATGGACATTTGGAAGGACTTGGAGGGAGAAAAGAGAGGTGGGAAATGATGTAATTATAATAAAATCTCAAATAAAATAATTTTTTAAAAGAAAAGGGTTTAGCCTGGGCTACATAGTGAGTTCCAGAGCAGCCTAGAATGCAAGGACCTGCCTCGAAAATTTAGAATGATAAATAAGACTTGGGAAGTGCTTCACTATCATCTACATATTTTTTTGTCTCCACAAACCTGCCATGACAGTTATCACTATGATACACAACACATACAAATAAAAATGACAATCTTGGGCTATAGAGATGGCTCAGTTGGTAAACCACTTGCTCATCTCACAGAAGTCACATAAAAATAGGCCAGGTAGGGTCACAGGTGTAATCTCAGTACTGAAAAACGGAGACATGTGGACCTCTGAAGTTCATTGGCCAGCCTGTTAGTCTACCGCACTTGATGAGTTCCAGGCCAGGCTAGTAAGAGACCCTTTCTCAAAACTAAATTGTTTTAAGGTAAATGGCACTCCTGAGGACTGACACTCAATGTGTCCTCTGGGGTGCACATACATTCACACACACGATCTTAATGGCTTATATAAGCTTCAAACTTGCTTTAGGATATTTCAAGTATTTGCTAAGAAAATAAATAGCATACACATCTCATTTCCCTTCCTCGACCACCACCTGACCCCTAGAAAAGTCAAAAAATGAAAAGTGCATTCAATCCCCATAAGCCCTAGATCTGTGTGAAGGCTGTGTATACTTAACTGTGGTTGTGAATATATTATAAATAAAATTCCTAGTGGTTTCTACTTGTTAAATATTTATTTGGTATACAATTTAACAAGGGTTCTCTAATATTACTATTTCATGGGTTTATTGAAATTTTAATCGTATTCTAACTTGAATATGAGATTTTAATTCCACTTTCACTAACGCACAATCCATTCACCTTAGAGGAAATATTTTCACCTAGAGAATGGCTGTAGAGTCTGAAGGTGACCCTGTATAATAAGCGATTTATTGGTGTTATATTACAGTACAAGATGTGTTTACTGCGTTGTCTTAGCAAATGCGTAGGTTACTGTTTGTGGCAGCATTAAAATGACCAAGGTACATACCAGGCATGCCCAGGAACAGCTGCAGGCACCTGTGTTATCACCTCAGACCTGAAATTCTCAGATATGATCCCTGTAATCAGTAGGATCAATAAGCATGTAAGGATTATTAAAAATTCAAACTGCGAGGCTTCACTTCAGCCCTACTGACCCAGAAAATTAACTAAAAGCTGAATTCTAACAAACTCTGCCTGTGGTTCTGAGAGAAGCCAAAGTTGAAAGACCATAGGCTACGATTGCTTCTTTCTGATTTTCACTGACGAGGAACCTATCCTTTCAACATGTGCTTCTTGGTTGTCAGGCTTATCCAATAAAAAATGTGGGCTGCTAATTAGAATTTGAATTTCAGATTTAAAAAATCAAATTTAAATGAATTACTTCTTTTCAAGTGTTTCCCGTATATAGTAGTCTATGTATTTAAAGGATACGGAACTACTCTGTACATACTTAAGCATTATTTGTTGCTTACCTGATATTCAATTTTAACTTCTAGTCTTGTGCTCTAATTTGTTTTGGTAGCCTTACCCCACTCCTAAGGGAACGCAGCATACTCCACAGGAATATGTAATCTAACCCAATTTTAGGAATTATCATCTTTCTAGATCTTCCCCTCTCTGTGGCCACATGGTGATGTGGGATTCCCATCTGTATGCTGTGAATATGTTTTATTGCCATTGGTTAATGAAGAAGCTGCTATGGGCCTCTGGAAGGGTAGATTACAGCAAGGCAGGAATTCCAAGCCGAGACAGAGGAGAAAAGAAGGCAGCGTCAGGAAGACGCCATGTAGCTGCTGAAGGAGACAGACACCTGGGAACCTTACCAGTAAACCAAAAGCCTCCTTATAAAATACAAAATAATAGGAATGTGTTAATTTAAGATATAAGAGTTAGCTAAAAAGACATCTAAGTTATTGACCAAGCAGTGTTGTAATTAATATAGTTTCTGTGTGATTATTTCGGGTCTGGGCAGCCAGGAAACAAACAAGCAGCCTCTGCCTACAACATGGCAGTGTACCTGAAGAGACCTTTCATTCCTGCCTAGTGAAGTCACTGATTAGTGGTCAGCTATTATGGGCAACGGGTAGAATCACCCATGTTCCCAAGCCTTGTGCTCATTCAATTGGTGGAAACGTTGGCTGTTATGAAATAATGAATACCAGTCTCATACAATTGACTTTTGTCTATGAATGTGTAGTTTTCTCTGTTTAACAGGCTCTATTTTATGCAAAACACTGGGTTTCTAATAGATCATTAAATATGAATTGAAATTGTTTTGTATCTCTTAGTCGCAGTGCATGGCTGATGTCAGGTCCATCACTAAGACTGGCCCTCTGAAAACAACAATAACAACAAAAAAGTGCAGTCAGACTACTTTGAAATGTAAATCTTTGCTGAGATAGCTATTGCTATCATTTCTCTTTTATTTTTGAGTTTCCTAATATGGCTCATCTCTTTAAATGTACATAAATCAAAAGGTGTAGAGTTTAGTTGTACAGTCCAGTGAGTTTTTAGCAAATAGACTCCTATAGACGCTGAATATTTCTTTCCCTCTAGAAGAGATCTTCACATTTCTTTCAAGTCAATACCCCCTGCAGAGGCAACTACAGTTCTGGTTTTTTATCATCAAAAGGAGTTTTGGTTTTTTTTCTAGGACTTTCCTCAGATTGGATTACTCTCATGTTTTTTAACATTCAAAACATTTTGCTCTGCAGGGTAGAATTTAAAGCATAAATATGCCTGTGCAATTTTCCCCTCTAAAGATAGTTAGACCTCTGTCTCCACCCTCAAGGTTGGCAGAGGCTCCAGAGAAACAGCAGAATCTGCAGGAGGGCCACAAGACAGGAACGCAGCAGCTGGATGACACAGGAGGTCTACCTGTGGCTCACCCAGTACCTCAGCATGCCCTGAGGTCCGACACCTTGTGTTAATTCTTTCTGGGGAGACACAAACAGGTATCTACTGCTCCCCTCCCTAGTGACAGACCTCCCCTCCCGACAACAGACCAAAGTAAGAATTTCACCAGGTCCAGCCTGTCAGTGAACCAGTGAATTCATCCGGGTTACCTACAGAACTTATGTGACCCAATAGCAGCTGTACCACGGAAAAGTCTCACCCCAACATGAAGGACAACTTCCTCATGCTGCACAAATGGAGTCCCCTTTCCAGTTAACTCCACAATTTATCTACCCTTCCACCTTCTTTGACCATGAAACCATGTGTAGTAGCTCAGAAGTGTATGCTGCTGCCAGGAAGACACAGAAGGGAGCGGCTGGGTTCTCAGGTGGGAATCGTGACTCTTTGACTCTTCCTCTTCCTTTCTGGTTTTTGTTGTTGTTGTTGTTGTTGTTTTGTTTTGTTTTGTTGTTGTTTCAAGACAGGGTTTCTCTGTAGTTTTGGAGCTTGTCCTGGAACTAGCCCTTGTAAACCAGGCTGGCCTCAAACTCCCAAGTGCTGGGATTAAAAGTGTGTGCCACCGCCACCCGGTTTGATTCTTCCGTTCTGATGAGATATATCAACAAGGTCTCATCTCAGGGTCTCTTCCTAGCAGTAACAGCTGCTTTGATGAAGATGACAAGAGTTGTTAGGCTTAGGAAAGAGTGTTCTGCCGCAGCTTAGTAGAGCACTCATCCCAAGGCCTCTATTTCTCCAGTAGATGTGGTTATGTTACCTGTGTCTCTTATGAGCTCCATATTAAAGACAGGTTCAAATATCCCAGGAACTCCTATATCTTAACTGGGGCAGAGGGTAGAACCACGGTGGTACATATAAATTAAAGGTCAAGAGATATTGCAAATGACTCTGTTCCAGCTGATATAAGCTCAACATTCATACGTTATTCAATATTTTAACACTCTGCAAATTGTCTACTTGAATAGCACCTAATAATCATTTTAAAAGTCTACTACCCATACGGAACATAAAATTTAGAATAGAATACATTCTCTATGGAAAAACAATTTCTACAAAGTTCCCTTTTGTCTATAGTCCTGGAAGACCCAGGGAGAAAAGAACATATAAATCCAAACAGCATGGATACCTTAAGAAAAGACTCACGATTATCTTTTGAGACAAAGTTAGAAAAATGCATACTATTGATAAGATGCAAGCTAAATGCAACTCAAAATGCTGGTGTTCATCGTACACACACACACACACACACAATTATGCTCTGACTTCAGGAGTCTAATACAAGTTTACATATAAACTTTTATAGGAAGACTCCGAGGTCACACTTATTTGCCATAAGTATAGTCCATTTGAGGGTCTCTGCTTTGCAGACAAAGTCTGATAAATACCCTCCCCCATGCAAGTCTTCCTGTTCCACAAGGCTGGGCTCTTTGCACAGGCTCTTGGACACAGTTTGAAGAATTTGATCATTATAAAGACCCTCCCTTGTGAGCAGGTGAAGGGCAGTGAAGCAGGATTGAATTGATCAGGGAATTGTACTACAATACATACCCAAGAAACAGCCTAGAACTCTGCTGAGTATTGCTCATCGAAATGTCATCAATCAGGTTGTATTTCTGGACCTCTCTCACTAGTTAGATACAAGTTGACTCAGGTGAGGTCAATTTGGGTGAGGTCAATCAGGAACTTTGTCTACCTGGGGGAGCTGACCACTGTAAACTGTGGACCACGTATTCCATATCTGGATATCAAATCCTTTCTTAAAAGTAGCTTTAAATATCTTCCACAATTGTTCAATTGTTTTCAAGAAGAATCCATATGGATTTTTTTCAAACCCCTAAAGCACAAGGCTCACATTGTGAAGTGAGTTCACATGCCTGGGCACTTTCCCTATCCTCTCCACATGACTAACGGCTTCCCTTCCTCAGGTCTCAACCTCAGAAAGACCTCCTCTCACCCAAAGCTTCATAATATTCATCCGACTTAGCTTCTCAGTTCCCTCCTTAAAGGGTCCACATGAGAGCGGGGCCCTGTCCTACTTGATTGTGCTGTATACTGAGCACAATGTAAATATGCTATATGTATAATGATCTGTCCTGTCCCTTTAAGAGACAAGCCCCACCCACTCCCTCCCATGTCTGCTGAGGCAGGTAGATCTTCCTTCCTGCTTGCAGCCCAAGTCCCTTCCCTTTCCATCTCCCTCTTGAAGAGGCAGCTTCTTTCTCTCTCTTCTCCCCACTTCTCCCCTTCTCCCAGCTTCTGTTACTCTCCAGAAATGTATAAGCAGAAGACAAAGAAAAACACTGTCAAATCTTGCCAAGACAGGGTAAGACAGTTCTGAAAAACTTCCTGCCTCAGAAAATGGTCTGTCAGTTTCACTAGGCCTTAGCCAAATTTGGTTGCTTCAACATTGCAAATGAGACTTCGGGTGATTGCTCAGGTAGCTAATTGTCTTCATCATATATTGCTCACTTTGGAATCTATTTGATTGTACTTCCTGCCTGCTCAAGTAATATTATCTCCCTTCTCAGGCCTTTGATGGGGTTGAAGATTAGATAGTTGTAGTTACTGTACTCTTATGATCTAGCCAAGCCATTTCCTGTACAAGACTTAAACTCCTTAGGATAGAATGTTTATTAAAACATTTAGCATATGTTCCTTGCTTAATATTGTTTATGCTGGTTGTAATTCTAATTATACTTGATATCTGTTCCTAGTGTATATTGTATATTATATTATATATAGTGTACATTATACACTATTTATACATTATACACTATTATTTATATATACATTATATAAATAATTATATAATATATAATAAATTATATCTACATTATACACTATTATTTATATATAGTACATTATACACTATTATACATATTATAGTGTACAATATGCAATATATACATACATATACAATATATACATGCATATACATGTACACATATGTGCAATATATACAATATACATATATATGCAATATATACAATATATGCAATAGTGTATATTGCATATTATATAGTGTATATTGGGTATATTGGGTTCCTAGTGTATATTGTATTGGGTTTAGAACTCTCTTATTTAAAGAAAAGGGGAAGGTGATGTGGGAACACATTCTGCTCCTTCAGGCAATAGCCTTTAAGATACCAGCCCACTTGGGCATGATGGTCTCTTATACTGTAAAAGTAGCTGTAAAGCTTGCACTCTTTCTCTCATGCTTCCACTTCCAGCTGCTTGACTCTGTTCCTGCTTGCGCAGAGGACTGTTATCTAGGACAGTGATCTGTAAATTTTTCCTTAAATAAATAACCCTTTTATTATTCATAATGCTGAACTGGTATGGGATTATTTTGTGACTTCCATCATCATCTGACACCCTTCCCCAGGTTTCTCTCTCTCTCCCTCCCTCCCTCTCTCTGCTCTTCCCCCCTTCTCCTCTTTCCCTTCCATAACCCACTAAATAAATATCCAACCTCACTCTGCATGCTGTGCCTATCCATGTCTCTGTCTCTTGCCTGCTGTGTGGCTCCCTGCCCAGGACCAGCTGCCTTCAGAGACCTGTGGCATGGTCTCATGGCATGCCCATCCATCTGTCTCTCCCTGTGGGACTGGCTGCCCCATTGAGGTCTCTCACCCACCACCCAGCTCCCTGTCTGGTACTCACTGTCCCTCATGGCCCACTGCAGCTACTTGGAGAACTGTGCCATCCCTGCCTGGGACTTGCTGCTCTTGGGACTAGCAGCCCACTGCCTGCTGCCACTTAGGGGACCTGTGACATGGTCTCAGGACCCACTGCCTGCTTCAGTCACTCGGGGATCTGCAGCATTTTACTTTTACCATAACAATATGTATCTGATAACTTGATTAATTAACTAAATATGCCTATCATTTTCATTTGAGATCTTGTCTCCTGGAAGCTAATCACAAAACAAGGAATTGGGTGCAAGCATTTTATTTGAGACGTAATCCCAAAAACACTGGTAGCAAAGTTGGACAAGTAAGGGAGCTGATGTATAACACTCTGTCACCGCAGGCATTGAAAGCAAAATCCTACTGAGAAAACCAGAGAACCAGCATGGAATATCTGTCTTGGTGTTATCTATCCAAGAAATGAAAGAGTACATAGTATATAATCCTATATATGTGAAATTTCTAGAATGCTTCAATTCACAGAGAAAGTAGAGACAGAAGATGGGGGGCAGAGAGCATACAACCCCTACATCTCTGATGTGCTTTTGTTTCTCTAGTGGCCAGGTCCAATCTGCTGGCCGTATTTGGTCTACTACTTTCCTTCTTTGCTCTGGACTCTTCCAGATACCTCTGGCTGTTCTCTCTCTCATATTGACAATAAAAACCCTTCCCTTTAATCATACCATGGAGAAGTCATGTCATTAGTTTATATAAGAAATACTTAGAGTAGCCACTAACAGGGCTAGAGTTTCTTTTGGAGAATTAAATATGTTCTGGAATTAGTAGAGATTGCTGTACAACATTTTAAATGCATTAGAGCCCAGTAAAATCAAATTGTATGCTTTAGTACCATGAATAAGATGTAAACTACACTAATAAAAACAATTGCAAAACAGAAATGGGGAACCTGAGATGCCAGTTCCATTCAGGAGTAAAACCCGTTGGGATAGCAGTGTGTATTTCATAGCATTACCCTGAACACAAGTTACACACAGTAACAGCAGGCTGTTTCAGCTAAGTCGAATGTTCTGGCAAGGATGCAGATACCAGCAGCCAGCAGTGCCTTCTGAAGGTGTGAGCCCCGAAATGGGAAGTGAAAGCTGGAGATAGCAAAACCTGCCTGGCATGTCCAAAGATAACTCATTCTGTGGGGAAGGAGATTCCCTTTAGCAGCCTCCAGCACCACGAAATCATTCTACACAGATCAATATGGACGACGTGTCTACAGAGTCCAATTATCTCAACTGTAACCCCAAATCAAGTAAAGCTGAGAATCGAGAGGGAAATAAAGGGTACTTTCCAAAGAAAGTGAAACTCCAGTTGGCTGCTTAGCAATCCCATGTTATGTGTCTGATTTCTAACGCTCGGGACCTCCAAAAGCTCCATTTTAACTAAAAGGAGCTGTCCAGCTCTGTCTAGGTGTAGATTCTTGAGGTGGGGTGATTGTTATGGATATAAACAGCATCTACCCCTCCCTTAAATGGTCCCAATAACAAACTAACGTAATAGTTCACCAAAGTTCACTCTACACTTGGTCTTAGCCAAAAGAACAAGAACTGATCCAAAGTTTACTCTACGGAACCAAAAACTTCACTTATGTATGGAGCAATGAGTGAGACATTACAGGTAGGACTGAGAACGACCTGAAAGCAGCCACACTGGAAGGTCTACCCTGCATGGATGGGTGACTCTTTGACAGGCTGTGGAGATGGAGTTCCCTCCCCCAATCCTCCCACCACCTAAATCCTCTAGACATTCCCAAAGCCCTGGGCGCCATGTGAAATGGAAGCAGAATCACATACTGGTTAGGAGGAGTGGCTGGATAATGGGTGAGGAGACCCCATGGCCCTCCCCGTACCCTTCTTCTAAGAGGAGACACAAAGCCAACTGGGACGATCTTTAAGAAGAGGTCAAACAGCTCCCAAGGACAGCAGCAGTTTGGCTTCGATGATAGTCCTATACAACAGCAGTGTAATGATGATCTTTGTACATAGAGGAACAAAGTCAGAAGTAGAAAAGCTCCAAACTGTGCAGCAGAGGTAGGAGGGATGCACATTGCAGGTGGAGGAAGGAATCACACCCCAGGAATACAAGAAGCTCTTAGCAGCTGAAGAAGGCAAAGACACAACTCCTCCCTTCAGAGCTTTGGGAAGAAGCCAGTCTGCCAAGTTCTTGACTTGAGCAAATCGATACAATGGCAGGTTTCTGACGTCCACAATTATACAACAAATTGTGTTGTTTTAAACCACTAAATGTGATGTATGTGAGCAGACAGAGTAAAGAAACTACCAAAATGGCCACTCTATTAGGTAAAAGGTTTTTACTATAGATAAGAGAAAGAGAATGTCCAAAGGCCTCTGGAAGAGTCCAGAGACAAGAGACAAAAAAACAAACTGGACGTGGCCAGTGCTATCAAGAAGTGAGAGAGCAGGGAGTGGGGGGGGGGGGCATCATGTTGGGTTATAGGAGAACAGATGCCTGGGATGGGAAGCCTGTGAGCTGAAGCAGGCCTTGGAGTTTGGGGTACGGAGGAGCCAGCGTGCTAGCATGGGGACTCTGAAATGTTTACCAAGTGCTGGTGAGTATGGACTGAGGGGGCCTGGGGGCCAGCATGGGCTAGGATTTACAGCCACAGGTACATGTCATTGGAGAGCCACTTGTCCCTTCTGGCAGAGGCAAGGGAAATAACTCCTCTTGGTGGACAAGAACTCATCTCACAAGTTTCTGAGGCACCACCAGAAATCCTTCCATAGCCCAGCTTAAACTGAGCCAAGACTCTCATTTCTAGACGGCTTGAGACTGAACAGTAACATCTTACAATCACAAAGGAAAACTAGGACAAGGATTATCAGAAAGTGCTTCTACAGAGCGGATTTTAAAAATGGTCATTACTTCCACACCAAGACACACTGCAAATTTGGAAGGAGCTTAGACTCATTAAGAAAATAAACACTGTGTATCTTTGGCTTCCTTGTTCAGCAATTAATTTCTTCCCCCCCTCCTCCCCTTTTTTTGTTTGTTTGTTCTGTTTCTTTTGTTTTGCTTTTCAGACAAGGTTTCACACATAGCCCCAAACTCATTAACCTGGAACTCCTTCTACACTTTGTAGCCCAGGCTGGCCTGGAAATCATGACAGCCCTCCTTTCTCAGTCTCCCTAGTGCTAAGGATTACAAGTGTAAGCCATAACACACAGCAAATTTTATTTTTAAAATATTTTTAAATGCCATACTTATACTTTGTATAAGTCTCTGTATTTTCCCATCTTTGAACAGGATAAGATTGACATAAATAGAGTTCATGCATGCTCATTTAAATACAAGGAATGTTGCTATTTATCTTTTAGATTTAAATGTATAAACTATATCATGTTAAGTAAAAATTCATACCAAAGTATTGGCGTATAAAAAAAATAGACAAATTCTAAGGGAATAATTTTTACAGCTCTAAAATATACTAAGAAATCCAGCTATTTATATAGCAACAACTCCACTATGTATCAGCAAACGCTAGTGTGCACATTGCAGGGTTGAAGGGAGAAGGCTGCCAGGCATGAATGTGAGTTTCTGAGGTCTAGTGGTGAGCCTGGGACACAGGAAGCTAGAACGAGGTAGATAAAGATGGGAGTCGGTTCCCAAGTGTTTAAAGGGTAGAAAGGAAATGATGTGTTCTGACATCCATTAAGAGATCCTTGCAGTTCTCCTCCTGCTCCCTCCCTGGTCGTGGGCTGAGTGAGCAGGGTCAGTTCGGGGAGACAGCTAAGTGTAACAGCTCCACTTCATTCCAGAAAGAGGAGGAATACAAAGGCTGGGGACTGCGGCTGGGGCATCACCTAATTTGCATTAAACAGCACGCTCCTATCATAAAGCTCCCAGTACAAGTCATCTTATCATATGTGGAAGCACGGTCCTATCACCTATCATAAAGCTCCTAGAGCAACGTCTAATTACCATATGGGTTGCAGGGGGCGGGGCGGGGCTCTAAAGGAACTATGCCAAGGATCACATTAGAGATAAATCAGGCCTCCAAGCTTAGCGACAGCTTTCAGATAAGGTCAGACATCCAGGCCTAGAGACCTTCTCCAAATAAGTGCAGGGAGAGAGCAGGAAGTTTCGCTGGGGAGGGACTCCTCCTTGTTGCTAAACTTAGGGAGAGCTGCCAGGCCATGGTAGATTGCACCATCTGACCGGCAGGGCCTTCCAACAATCCTTAGAGCTCATCTGGGGCCCAGTAAACTCTATCCTATCACCAGAAAGGAGAAGATAAAATTTAATCATGTCATTCCTGTGCTTTATTTTTGTTTGTTTGTTATTTATTTATTTATTTATTTATTTATTAAAGATTTCTGCCTCCTCCCCGCCACCACCTCCCATTTCCCTCCCTCTACCCCAATCAAGTCCCCCTCCCTCGTCAGCCCGAAGAGCAATCAGGGTTCCCTGCCCTGTGGGAAGTCCAAGGACCCCCCACCTCCATCCAGGTCTATTAAGGTGAGCATCCAAACTGCCTAGGCTCCCACCAACCCAGTACGTGCAGTAGGATCAAAAACCCATTGCCATTGTTCTTGAGTGCTTTAGATGTCCTAAAATTCTTAGGTTAATAGGAGTTGAAACCCTGCTTCATAATCTCAGTGGCATGTAAAACTCGGGAGGATTTGGTAACCGTCCTACTTGTTCAGCCTCTTGAGCTGCGCCACGCTGTCCATTGTACTCAATATCGCTAGCATCTCAGGGTCTTTGCAAACGCTGTGCCCTCTAATGGAGGGAAGCAAGCCCTTGTTCTCATCAACATCTGTTTTACTGAGCCTGAACATCTTCTCAGTGAGTTTCTGCTCTTAGAGTCGGTTCATGTGGATGTCAGCACCCAGCCAGCATACTTATTCTCAGCACCAGGATCGTGAGCACAGAACCTGGGTGTTCTTCACTATGACTGTCAGCCCCATGGGATGTAACCCATCCTGGAAAGGAAGCATCAGGACCTGGTACCAGCATCACGCCCATGCTTTCCACTGGGCTACCAGCAATAGCCATTTGTCCCTGACCCAAGATCTCCTGTCTTCGGCCACCTACAAGAAGTACTACCAAGCTACCCAGTTAGCTGTCAAGTGTGGTACATCCCAGTTTCTCACAGACTTTCAGAATTTTCTATCTCTCCAGACAGAGTGTGGAGCTTCCTCTATCTGTAGTCCCACAATGTTTGCTCAAATATATATGTCATTCTAGTGGGGCATGGATTATGGCACATAGGAAATGTTCAGAAATACATCTTCCCAGTAATAAAAGAAAATCTGACTAGTCTACTTAAGGCTTCTGCTCTAATAGATGCTGCTTTTCCTTCTAACTAAAACTGGACCCATTTACATGCAGTGGAGAAAATGAAGCCTTTCCTTGGAGCGACTCTACTCTGAGGACAAGGGGCTCTGGGAACCGCATAGTAAGCTGTTTCAATCTTTCCTCATGTCAATTAAATTCAACTACCATGATGCTGCTAATAACAGCCAGACTTTAAAATGCTCATTCATCTAAGAAAACATCCTTTTTGTAGTGTAGGGAACTGTGGTTTTTGTCCCTGGGATTAAAGGCTAAATCTACATTTTGAAATTTCTTTAGTAAATTTTTTTTTGTCTGAATGTTAAAAACTGAGGTTGGAAATCTCATTAATTATTCAATTCTTTTCCCAGTGATTTTTATCAAATTTTTTTCAGCCAGAAGGCATGACAGTCTGTTAATACAGTGAATAAAATGAATAAATAGATTCTTACTTGGTTATGAGCCCATAGAGAGACACTGAGGGAAGGTAAAGCAGCAAACAGAAGCCCCAGAAGTGTGCACACCATGAAATAGCATGCATCTCGCAAGCTGAGGGCAACAGGTAACTTACGCTATTCAAAAACTAGTTAGACATTTATAATTAAATCACAAAACAAACTCAGATTCTAATATTTGGAATCAGATTTGTACTGATAGAATGCACATTTTTGTTTGACAAAGGTCTTATAGGCAGGGCTCAATTTCCACCAGAAATGGGCCCTTGCCTAATGGAGGGGACCAATTCTGCACATCTGCCCTGCCAAGTTGGTGACCCATGAGGCCACACCGAGCTCACGGCAACACAGATTTATGCCTTGTTCCCCACACTCTGGCTCCAGGGCTTGGGCTGTGCAGAGGGTTACGAGATAGAGGCTTCATGAAAACATTCTAATATGTCCAGTTGAGAAACAGCTAACCAGCTGGCCTTGATCTGCTTTCCTTAATTTTATCATACTTTTGAAAATGGGAAAGTGGCACAATGAAATGTCATTAATTAGGTGACATAAGCAGGGGCAGGGAGACTACTGCCAGCGACCTGGAGAAGAATATTCTACACATCCTCATAAAGCTGTCAGCTATGCTGGCCGGCCCTGCCTGTGCCTCAAACCAGAGAGGGCAGTCTACATCTTGGGGCTCAGGAAAGGGATTGGTTAAACCCTCAAACCTTATTCAGGCATCCTTCTATTGGCAAGAGTAGGAAAAAGGGAAAGAGAAAGGTTCTTGGCCACTGCCGAAGGCAGGCACTCCATGAGACTTGCCTGACTTTTTCACTTAACACCACATCAGTGTGGTGCCTACTATGTTAAAATATTCATTAACACCTTCATTACCAACCAGAGACCACAGTCATGTAGAATCATCGTCCTTCATCAATTGAAAAGCTGATTTAGAGAATTCTGGCTCAGAAATAGATGAAGGAGGGCATGTTGAAAATCACAACGTAAGAAAAAGGAAAGAGAACTGGCAGTCTCAATGTGTCCTCACTCCACGACCTCTCCTGCTAGGAAGAGCCCCGCACATTCCCCACTCTTCTCAGACTACTGAATCCCTTCTATTGTCCCTATAAGGAAATGGCCAAGACTCCAGACTACTCCAATGTGTTTGGGTATGTTCTGTGCCACAAACTGACCTATTATGTGAATATCAGTAAAATTATCTCAAGTGACTCATGTTGAGGACACAGATAATATGCAGAACCCTGAAGGCACATCAGCAGGATTACCCCAAAGACATCTGGAGCCCCTTACGGTGGCTTGAAAACCCTAAGCCTCTGACCCAATCACTCAAGTCTGTGCTTACATCCACTAAACTATAGACTTGAGTAATTCTGGTGGTTTCATTTCCATTTTTCAACTTGGGGAAATAACTAGCAGGTGAAAGTTGTTTGCCACTTTTTCATTCGTACTGGCATCGGTAAGGCTCAAAAATTAGACTCCCCTATTGACTGCCCTCCTTGAGATTTGCCTACAGCATTCAAGCCAAGACATTGTGGTATGTGCTGCCTGAAGCTGCAGCTCCTCCTCCAAAGGGTGAGAAAGAGGGGGCACAGAGCAATGCCTCACACGTGTTTCTCAAGAGAAGTAGACTTACCACAGGCTTTAGACTGCTTTAAGATTCCATTTCAGCCGGGCATAGTGGTACATGACTTGAATCCCTGCAATTGGGAAGCAGAGGCAAGCGGATCTCCATGAGTTCAAGACCAGCCAGGTCTACAAAGTAAGTCCCAGGACAGTCAATGCTGTACAGAGAAACCCTGTCTCGAAAAACTAAAATTATATAGATATAGATCGATAGATAGATAGTTAGATAGATAATTGATAGATGATAGATAGATAGATAGATAGATAGATAGATAGATAGATAGATAGATGAAAAGAGATAAAATTGCATTTAGAGAAAAATAATATATATATATATATACCGTGAACTTCAACAAAGCGGTAAATTGATGAATTACTATAATGAACAATATCTATGTTCCTCAACTTTTTGCTAGAATGCTTAGGTTATCCTAAAGGACATCATTCATTCTGGCTAATGTATACATACCATTTAAAGTCCAATCACCCAAGCCATATTTCTCATGTAATTTCTGAATATCATATTTCTGTTAACAGCATCAACAGTCTTCTGTTTGGCCAGGCGTAAGACGCCACACCTATCTTTGATTCTTTTACATGACTCCCTCTTCCCCATGTCATCAGCTTCCAAACCCCATTCTCCCATTTATTTTTGTCACCAAAGTGGCATGCCTCTCCCTTCCTACCAAACTCTGCTTCTGCTACTAGCTGTGGCTGTAAACAGTCTCCCAACCTCCTGTTCCTTCCCCCTTTCATCCACATTACACAAGACAGTTCGGTTTACCTGCTTCTTGCATCACTTAGGTTATAGAGTCCTTATGTCTAACCCTCCTCCTACATGCGGCTGCCTACAGCAATGGTCTCCATCCGCATAAGACAGAGAACCTTCTTTGCTAACCTCTATGTTGTGTTGCTTGCTCTTACCCTGCCAACTTCTGAATAATAGTTAAAAACTCCCTGTTGCCAGCATTCAAGCTTTCTGTCAAACAGAATGCTGACCTGAGCAATCTGTAGGGTCTAAAGTAGAAATCCAGTTGCAACAGTAAGAAAGCAGAGGCTTGGAAGGGGCATGAGGTGTGCCCAGGGAATGACCCAGTACTTATGGAATGGGGGAGAACCTTGTCTCCAAGTATTCACAAGTGCACATCTAGGAGAAAATAGCTACACTCCAACAGAAACATAGTGTTGCAGGTCAAGGAAGGGAACAATGTGGTAACCAGGATGCTTTGATGGACATGAGACTAGAATTACACCATTGCGCTGTGCAGGCTGCCTTGTATAGAGTTTTCAGACTTTTAATCCTTGCCTTTGTCTTAGCTAGTAATGGTGTGTGTGTGTGTGTGTGTGTGTGTGTGTGTGTGTGTGTGTGTGTCTAAGCTAACATCATATGTTACAAGGCACATGGCTTATAATTAACAGTGTGCCACAAACACAAAATGCTGAACATCACGGGTACATAAACTCAGTTCCAAATCACTTAGGACAATGCATTATGCTCTTCCCATCTTGATTCCAACTTTCCCTCCAGTCTCCATTCCCATACTTCCCCTGGGGTCACGGGAGCCGCAATTATTTCTTTGACAAAGCAGCTTTTCTGTCTCTGGGACTTTATATGCAGAGGAAACATGGTGTTCTTTTGTTGTCTGCATGCTTTTATCGAGACCCAGTTACAACAGTGTCTCCTCTGGTGTTTTCTCCAGCTCCTCCGGGGAAGGGGTTTGTGCGCACAGCTCCCGTGTCTTCATTACAGCGAACGCCCTCAGAGAGTGTACTCATTGTTCCACGCTTATCTCTGAGTCGTTGATGGCAGCGTCTGCTTCCCAGGAGCACAGATTTCACTTTGTTCATCTCTGCATTTTTCCAACTCCTAGGCAATGATCAGCCCTTAATAAATATCTGTGGGATTGTTTGAGGTTCCCCCCCGCCTGTGTTTCAGGCCACCCTTAGCCTGTTGTTTATTAGATTTTCAAAAATTACCTCTCAAAATTCTTTCCAAACCAATCTAAAATACTTGCTATTGCTCAAATATGATTTAGCCTTTCCAATATCCCACCCAATTACCTACCGCCCAGTCCTAATCTGCTTATGTTCTGCAATGATAGTAAGCACATCTGGAGAGGTTTGGCTATAGACACACACATCTCTACCCATGACTCATGTGATTCAAAGGACTCTTTTGTGTGCATATGCGTGTATGTATATGTGCATTCATGTGTGTACACAAGAGTGGGAGGGTACACGTGCATGTGTGTACATGTGGCAGCTAGAAGTTGTAGTGAGTCTTTTTCTGTCCTGCCAGCCAGCTCCCAAATAATGACATGAAAATGTATGATTAATTATGAAAGCTTGTTAGGCTTGTCCCACTAGCTCTTATAACTTAAATTAACACATGTTTTTATTAGCCTGCACTCTACCACACGGCTTTTACCTCTATCCCATTCTGTGTCTGACCCATTCTGAGTCCAGCTGGATTCTCTGCCTCTCCTCTTTCCCAGAGTCCTCTCTGTCTCCAGAAGTCCCACCTATACCTCCTGCCTAACTATTGGCAATTTAGCTTTTTATTAAACCAACTAGAAGGCACCTTGTCAAAGACACATCTTCACAGTGTACAAAAAGATTATTCTACAACAAGCTGTCAACCTGAGTGTCCTTTCACAGGCATTGCTCCTCAGGGGCCATCCACCTTGGTTTTCTAAGACAGGGTCTCTCAGCCCAGAGCTTGCTAAGCGGGCTAGACTGACTGGCCAGTGAGCCACAGTGCTGCAATTTCAGTGAGCACCACCACACCTGGCACCTTTTTTTTTTTTTTTTTTTTTGTAACGTGTCTTCAATTCTAGTGATTGGGTAGCAAGCACTTTACAAACTGAACTCTTCAGCCTCAAAGGAGTCTTATGTTAAGGACACTTACATCTCTCAAAGGTGGGCATCTACTGTCCCTGATGACCCACTTCAAATTCATCTTTTTCCGAAAGTCGCTTTCATACCCAGACAAGGTGTTCTTCTCTGAAATCTTGATGTAAATGATATAGTTCTTAAGGTGGAGGCACAGACATCTGGATTGTCGTTACTTGAGTACACTTACTTCCTTGTGAGGTAATAATCCTTCTCAGACAGGAATGATGGCTTTCTAGGCTTCCTCTCTCTCCCTGATGCCTGGATAACACATCACACATAAAAGCACACACTTTCCCACCTGTTCTAGTGAATGAGCCGATGCAGATGTCTTGGATAATCTGTTCACCGCCTCTATTGACATCCAGTGGCACATAATAAAATTAAAGAATGTTTTACGCAATGCAGCAGTCCCAACGCTTCCTTGGTATATTATCACTTGTTATTCTGTGTAGCAAATTTTTGTATCAAATGCTCTACACAAATGCAGACCTGCCTACTTCATGAGGTAGGATTTCAAGACCCTACACAGATATTGCCATTCTACCCCAAAATGTGGAAATGATAATTAAAAACAATATAGCATTACATCCTAGTATAAGCAAATTCCTCTTTCCCCTCTTACAGGCAAACATAGTCTGTCCTCTTTGCTTTAGCTCAGGTATCTGTTATGGTGACTGTTTCTATGGCTTCATAATTGGTTGTTTTCACATTTATCGCCCCTGCCAGGATTGAACTTCTCAAGGCTAAGAATTAAAGATGATCAGTGATATAATAATTAGTGAGCATACATAAATAGCTTGCTTAGTTTATGCCTATATATTTTATGCACACACCTATGTAAATACCTTGCAGGGGTAATATTCCTGTAGCTAGTACTGGAAGGATGAGAGAATTCCTAAATGCTTAATATTTTTATCCTAAAATTTATATATAAAATGACTAGAAAGAGAAAAATAATTAAAGATATAGAAACTTGTCTGCAAGTTTGTAATTATAATTTAATATAAAATATTGAGGAAGTAGTGGTGAAAGCTCCAGTATAATTCAATTTCCACAGCACTTTCTCGTTTGATCTTAATGCTCTATAGTTTAGTATTATTTAATCACCGTGGTAACTCTGATCTTCCATATAATTTAGAGCAGTGTTTCTTGAACTTGAAAATATAATAATCCTCCAAATTTGCAAACTTGCCCCAATATGGCAATGAGTGTCTAAATAAATAAAAACCTTAAGGAAATCTAGGCATGGTAATAGGCACCTTCAATCCTCGCACTTGCGGGGCAGACATAGGCAGATGTCTGTGAGTTAGAAGCCAGCCTGGATAACAGAAAAAGCTCCAGGCCAGTCAGGGCTACTGTAAGACCCTTTCCCAAGAGTGCAAAGAAAAATCTAAGGAAAATTACAAATATCTTACACTTGTGGTCTCACAGAATTTTAAATGCAAAATAAAATTTTTAATTATAGTCAAATAAAATAGTAAAATGAATGAATGTCGATCCACATTAATGTGATGATGGATTAGGCTTTGTTGATGAAGCCAAATCACCATCCTCATTGAGACTACGGCACCCACATTTAATGTGGGATTTCTTGTGTTCTTGGTGCCCCCACAGTCTAAGTGAGTCTTGGCCTCAAAAATCACTCCATTCTAGCACTGCTTTCTCTATTCGGGTGTTAAATCAGTTGTTTCCTTTACTTTTTTTTTTTTCAAATGGCCTTTATTTTCCCATCTGACATTTCTATCAAAATGCCAGGTAGCTGGAGTGAGATGCGGTCCACCACAGAAAAGGTAAAAGGACACACAGAAGCAGTTAAAAACAAATTTATTTCCCCATTGAAACACTGACCCAGATTCGCCAGCAATTGGTCCCAGTTCAGTCTTACAGCGCTCCAATGCCCTGTTTGCTTCGTAATTCAGAAAAGCCCGTATAAAGCCCATCCTGAGCTTTTTTTTTTTAATATTTATTTATTTATTTATTATGTATACAATATTCTGTCTGTATGTATGCCTGCAGGCCAGAAGAGGGCACCAGACCTCCTTACAGATGGTTGTGAGCCACCATGTGGTTGCTGGGAATTGAACTCAGGACCTTTGGAAGAGTAGTCAGTGCTCTTAACTACTGAGCCATCTCTCCAGCCCCCCATCCTGAGCTTTACTACTTCGCATCACTTGGCCTTTGCTTAGCACAGATATCATTAATCGGGTTGTCCACTGCTCACTTGTTACGAGTCTTGAGGCCTAGGAGCTCAGTGGTCCCTCACACCTACCCAAACAACTGAAGGGGAAATAAACACCGCCACAAACCTCCGAGGCCATGGTATGTCATAAAGTAAATCTGGAAGTGAATCATAACTATCCTTCGGTTAACACGTTAGATTATCGCCAAATAGACCATCAAATTTGACTCAAGGGCCCACATTCCTCAAAAATGTGTGTTCAAACATTAAGTTTGACAAACACAGTTCCAGGGAAAACATGTCTTCCACTGTAAACTTTTAAGTTTTTGTAGAAATCCATTCAAAGTAGTATAAGGAACTTGTAAGTTTTCAGATAAGCTCACACTTTTAAAGTAGTGGTAAGGTAAACCATCTGAATGTCTAGGATGAAACTGATTTGTCCATGGTGGAGAATCTTCTCGTGTGTTTTTAAGTTTGGTTTTCAAGTATCTTTTAGAGAAATTTTGCATGTATGTTCATCCTGAAAATGGTCCATAATTCTCTTGGTCTCTCTCCTTTGGTGTCATTGCAATACTGATTTAGAGGTGTTTCTTTTCTGTCTTATGGAACAAACTGACGAATATTGCTGTCAGTTCATCTTTAATATCAGGTAGAATTCTGTGTTTGGTGCATACTACCCTGGGCTCTTTGTAGGTGGGAGATATTTAATTACTCTTTCTATCTCATCTGCTTATGATGGGTTTATTTAAATCATGTATGTCATTTTAGTTTGATAGGTCATACGCATCTAGAAATTCATCCATTTCTTTTGGAGTTTCCAGTTTACTGGAAAGTAAATGTTTGAAGTATGTTCTTATGATTCTCAGATTTTCATCTATATTATTGTAATGTCTCCCTTTTCTTATTGAGTTAGGGTCTTTCTACAGAGAACTGGCCATCCTGGAACTCACTATGTAGATCAGGCTGAACTTGATCAGAGATCTGTCTGCCTCTGCCTCTCAAATGCTGGAATTGCAGGTATGTACCACAACTCCCAGCCAACATCTGCCTTTTCATTTCATTTTCTGACTTGATTAATTTGGGTATCCCCTCCCCCTTTGGATTAATTTGGCTGAGGTTTGTCAATGTTTTCAAAGGAACAATTCTTTGTTTCATTAGTGCTCTGTATTATTTTGTTTGTTTGTTTCTATTTTATTAATTTCAGCCCCAATTTTTAGTATTTCCTTCCATCTATTGTCTTGCGCTATTGCTTGTTCCTCTTTTCCCAAGGTCTTAGGGCCATAGTTAATCTATTAATTTGAGATCTCTTAGTTTTTTTTAAATGTAAACATTTTAACTGTAAAGTTTCCTCTTGGGACTTCATTGAGCCCCATAGATTTTTAGTATATTGTATAGACTCAAGTACACAGAAAACATGATCATCTTACTAGATGCAGAAAGGACCTTTGATAAAATCCAGCATCCCTTCATGATAAAAGTCATAGAAAAAAAAATAGGGATACAGGGACATAGCTCAACATAATAAAGGCAGTGTACAGGAAGCCCATATCCACCATCAGCTCAGAGAAAACCTTGAAGCATTTAGATTAAAATCAAGAACAAGGCAAGGATGTCCAGTCTCTCCAATCATGTATATGAAGTCTTAGTTGGTCAATAAAACAAGTGACAGAAATAAAGAGTATTAAATTAGTACAGAAAAAAGTCAATGTATCTTTGTTTGTCTATGATATGATTTTATACATAAAAGATCTACAACCAATAAACACATTCATCAAAGTAGGAAGATACAAAATTAACGCACAAAAATAAAAAACCTTCTATCACTCCAACAACAAAATATGCTGAGAAAGAAATCAGAGAAACAATTCCATTCCCAGCCTCAAAATGAAATAAAATATATTGGACTAAATCTAACGAAGCAAGTAAAAAGACTTGTGCAGTGGAAACTTTAAGACATTGAAGAAAGAAATCGAGGAAGAATCAAAAAAGTGGAAAGACTTCCCATGTTCATGCATTGGTAGGATTATTATTGTAAAAAAACAGTCATCCTATCAAATGCAATCTACAGATCCATCAAATTCAATGCAAGATCCATCAAAACATCAATGAAACTCTTAATAGAATTTTTAAAAAATCCTTAAAATCTATATGGAAACACAAAAGTCCTGGGATGGCCAAAACAACCCTGAACAATAAAAACACTGTGAGAGGTGTCACCGTCCTTATTTCAAGTTATGCTACAGACCTAAGGTATTAGAAACAGCATGTTACTGACATAAAAAAAGACATGTTGACCCATGGAATAGAATTGAGGACCCATATATAACCTCCTACAACCACTGGATTATTTTCGCAAAGGGGCCAAAACTATACACTGGGAGAAGATGGCATCTTCCATGAGGCTAGTCAAACCAAATAGCTACATGCAGAAGACTGAAACCATATCTTTATTTTTCACCCTATACAAAACTCAGTATCAGCCCTGATAGTCTGGATCTGAGAAGAAATAGAGAATATTTTTCAACTGAGAGGCACATGAAAAGACTTTCTAAAGTAGTGTAGGCATTAAGAGCAGCAATTGACAAATGGGACCTCATGAAACTAAAAAGTTCTGTGCAGAAGAGGACACCATCGTTCAAGCGAAGAGGCAGACTACATCATGGGAAGAAATCTTCACCAGCTGTGCAACGGGCAAAGGGTTAGCATCTGGAGTCTAGGAAGAACTCAAACAGGCAAACACCAAGAGAACAAACATTCCGATTAAAAATGGGGACATGGAACCAGGGAGTTCTCAAAACAAGACATATAAGTGACTAGGAAACACTCTTAAAATGTTCAACATTCTTGGCTATCCAGAAAGTGCAAATTAAAACTTCTTTGGGATTTCAGCTTACCCAATTCAGAACAAAGAAGATTAAAAACAACAAAAGAAAAATACTTATTCACTGCTTGTAGGAGTACAAACTGGACACCCCATGTGGAGATCGCTGTAGAGGTCCTCAAAAATCTAGAAATAGGTGTACTAGATCCAGCTATACTACTGCTAAGAATATTCACGAAGGCATCCGCATCCTACTGCAGGGATACCTGTGCATCCATGTTCATTGCTGCTTTATTCACAATAGCCAAGAAATGGGAACAGCCCAGGTCCCCATCAACTAAAGAAGGAATAATAAAAATGTGGTAATACTATCCAGATATAATAAAAATAAAATTATTAAATTTTCAGGTAAATGGATGGAGCTGGAAGTAGTCATTCTGAGGGAGACAACTCAGGTGGACAAAGACAAATGACCCATGTTCCCTCTCATATGAGGAATCCGGTTAAAACTTCTGGTAAGTATAGTAAGTCACAGTGTCCATATGGGTGGCAATTGATGGCTGCTGGGGAAGAATCAGTTTTATTCAAGGATGTGGCCGCTGTGAGGTTATCAGTGCTCCAACAGATGCTCCTATATCCATGCACATACAAGCGGCACTAAGAGGACTCTGAGTTTGAAGCTGATGAAGAGTGAGAAATGGTGGTGGTTATCAGGGAGAAGTTGGGGAGTAGAGATTGGGGTGCATTTTATCAAAATACATCATATGCATGTATTAAATGATCAAGAAATAAAAGTAAAATAAAATGGTAATAGCAGAGCATCTTTAGTGAGCACCTGTGTTCCTTTCATTTTGTACACATCCTCTCCTTTCTCCACAGCCTGCTCTGTTCGCTCTTCCTCCTTTTAATCCCATGCTTACCTGTTATCTCTTCCACCTTTCCCACTTCTCATTTTTGTCGATTCTCCTCTAATTGAACATTGCATAAAATTGAAATTTATTTCCAAGTTATATATATATAATTGGTTTGAGTCTGTAGTCTGTATAGATTAGTAGTTAAATGCTTTTTCATCTCTCATGAGATGGTAAGATCACAAGATCTCACATCAAAGGTAAATTTTTAGGGGCGTATCCCTAGTTTCCCAATTTCAACAAGTACTTATAAGAAGACTAGAATGTTCTAACTGTACACACACACACACAGATCCCAAAATTTCCACTTTCATATCACTCGTGTGGTGACACATGCCTGTAATCCCAGGACTCAGCTGGTGAGGAGGAAGATCAGAAGTTAAGGGTCATCTTTGATGACATAGTGAGTTCTAGCCCAGCCTAGGCTGCCTGAAAACACAAACAAAAATTCTTACATATGGCAAAAATTTTCCTCTTAAGACAGGCTTATCTTCCACATACTAGCCAACATGTTTGATTTCTACACATACCCACGCTCAGTTTCAGACACAAAAGCTCCCTTAAAGGTCTTCCAATTCCAGGAAATACTCAACTTTTCTCTCTCTGTCTTTCCAAACCACAAAGATGTGGAGGGGAGGCTCCCTCTGAAGGGAGGAATGCTGTCCACTTGAACTGATAGCAGTGATTGACATTCTGATTTTCTTGAATGTGACTACAGAGAAATGGGGTTGATCATCCTGTTTGTCAAGACAATATGGAGAGGTGATTTCTGAGCTATTTTTTTTTTTTTTTTTTTTTTTTTTTTTTGGTTTTTCGAGACAGGGTTTCTCTGTGGTTTTGGAGCCTGTCCTGGAACTAGCTCTTGTAGACCAGGCTGGTCTCGAACTCACAGAGATCTGCCTGTCTCTGCCTCCCGAGTGCTGGGATTAAAGGCGTGCGCCACCACCGCCCAGCTTTCTGAGCTATTTTGACTCCTGCCAGCATCAGTGAGATGAAAGCACAGCCTGCTAGGCCTATCTCTTTGAAGGACAGTGGTGTTAGCTTGTATTTTAATGACTCCTTTTGTCGGACTTAAATCAGATGCTATCCTTTTAAAAGGCTTTCTTTGATCCGTTTTGTCAAAACCCACTGTTCTCACCTCTCCGTTTCCATAATTATGCCTCTGATGAATAATTGTCACACCACCTCATATTGTCATTAGGTATTTAAAATTCAAGTTGGACCTGATGGTATAAGCCTTTAGTCTTAAACTATACAACAGGTTGAGGCAGGGGAATCCAGGTTCAAGGTCAGCTTGGGTTACAGCGTCAGTTTGGTGCCAAACTGGATAATTTCCTGAGCTTATGTCTGAAATGAAATGTTAAAAAAAAACAAAACAAAAAACAAATAAAAAAACATGTCAGGCAGTGGTGGCATACACCTTTAATCCCAGCGCTTGGGAGGCAGAGGCAGGCAGATCTCTGTGAGTTCGAGGCCAGCCTGGTCTAATAAGCAAAACAAAAGAACAAGGGTCTCTATGAGTTCAAGATCATCCTGGTCTACATAGTGAGTTCTAGGGCAGCCAGAGCTACATAATGAGAATCTGCTTCAAAAACTGTGAGGTAAATTCACCAGAGAATACACATGAACACTCTTAGAATCAAAGAGAAGTCTGTACTGTGGGCCAGCAGTTGTATGGGGAACTTGCCCAAATCCTGCAGCCTGAACCACACCATTCTTACTCTTTCATGCACAAAAGCTGCACCGTTTGGTATACTTCCATCAGCAAGAACAGTTAGCAAAAAGTGAAAACTACAGAAGCCAAAATGCAATGTCGGCATATTTAAGGACTTTCCTACACCCTGGAACTACGGAGTAGGTCTTTGAAGGATTATATCTTTGCTCCTGTCTTGGTAGGTATGGGAGCCTATGTGCTGGGTTTTAAGGTTAGAATGCTGCTTCCAACATGGCATCACTTGGGCTAAGGTCTGGGGGCCTGTTGTAAAATAATACACGTACAAGAGAAGATTGGGGATATAACTCAGTGGTATGGGGATTGCCAAACAGGTATGAGATCCTAGATTTAACACCGAGAACATAGGAAAAAGTAAAGTTGACATAAGCTAAAACTATATACGAGGGACAATAATTACATAAAATTGGCTTGTAGGCAAGCCTGTGAAGTATTTCCTTGATTAATGATTGATGTGGGTGGGCCTAGGCCATTGTGGATGGTGCCTCCCCTAGGGCAGATGGTCTTAGAATGTATAAGAAGGCAGTTTGAATAAACCCAAAGAAACAAGCCAGCAAGCAGAGTTCCTCTGCTTCAGTTCCTGCCTCCAGGTATCTGCCTTGAGTTTTGCCCTGACTTAGCTCAGCGATGGGAGTGACTTGAGTGTGCTGAGATGAAATCAATCCTTTCCATCACCTGTTAGTCTTTGGCCATGCTGTTTTACCACAGCAATAGAAAACCTGAGTAAGATAGTTAGACTAAAAACCCGCTTGGTTATTATTTTGACGCCAAGAGTTGACCGTCTATGTCACATGACCTTGAAAACTAGCTATGTATCTGTGGCAGCTAGGAAGTTGGGCTTTCAAAACATAGCTCACAGTATTTTTCTTTCTTTCTTTTTTTTAAAAGACAGGGTCTTCCTATCAGCCCAGACAAGCTTTAAATTCAATCTTTTGCTTCAGCCCTCAGAGCCTTCAAACAACAAGAGTGTTCTACCATGCCTGGCATGGATTTTGTTTTATTCTTTACCCTAGCTCTACCACCTAAAAGCTATCTGTGCTGGGTAGTTTCGTGTTAACTTGACGCAAGCTAGAGTTATCTGAAAGGAGGCAACCTCAGATGAGAAAATGCCTCCATAAGACCCGGCTGTAGGGTACTTTCTTAATTAGTGACTTATGGGGAAGGACCCAGCACATTGTGCGTGGTGCCACCCCTGAACTGGTGGTCTTAAGTTCTATAAGAAAATCAGGCTGCGCAAACCTTGGAGAGCAAGTCAGTAAACAGCACCCCTCCATGTCCTTTGCATCAGCTCCTGCCTCCAGGCTCTGCCCCATTTGAGTTCCTGTCCTGATTTCCTTCAATGATGAACAGTAAGTTATATGGAAGTGTAAACCAAATACACCCTTTCTTCCCCAACTTGCTTTTGAGTCATAGTGTTTTGTCACAGCAATAGAAACCCTAATTTTAAAACACTATCTTTGGACATCTGTCACCAACGGTCTATGTGAAAGCACTTTACATACCACATGCTCTGGTTAATTGTCAACTTGATAGCATCAATCCCCCAGAAATGCTGGGCAATGGTGGTGCAAACCTTTAACCTCAGCTCAGGAGGCAGAGGGAGGTGAATCCCTGAGTTTGAGACCAGCTTAGTCCAGGATGGTCAAGGGTACACAGAGAAGCCCTGTCTTGAAAAAAAGAAAAAAAAAAAGAAAAAGAAAACCAGAAAATGATTAAAGTGCTCCAAGGATGTCTGTGAGGCATTTAGGATATAATTAGATCTTGGGCACTCTGACCTAAGGGGTGATTGAATCCATTGATGAAGTCAACATCTGAACAGATGGGACATGGTAAGACTGTGGAAGGTGAGGCCTACAGAGGAAATGAGTTACTGAGACATGCTTTTCTTTCTGCCCTGATTCAAGATATTCTGCCACACCCTCCCCACCATGATGGAGACAACTCTGACGCCATGAAGAAAATAAATCTTCCCTCTTTCAGTTGTTCCTGCCGGGCAGGTCACGATGACAATAACACTGATCTGCATACAAACCATTCTATAAATATGAGTAGCCGTGTTTTTGAGGATGCTGCGGGTAAAGGATCTTCAGAGACTGGGGCCTAAAGTGTGTTCTATTTCAAGTAAAACATAGGATGGGGAGTTCAGTGCCGTGATAGAAGCATCCTCCACTAAAATCAGAATTCATCTTTAGGATCATCTGAGCTGAACTATATACTTGCTTTACTGATACATGGAAGAACAAGATAGCAAGAAATTTTCAAATAATCTCACAGCCTATATTTCTGTAATAGCATGACCGTAGCTGTACTGAACCAAATTATAGCATGAAGGCAAGAGCTAAAAGCTCCTCCACGAGCCACCAGCTGAACAGAGGGCTGTGGCTCGTGTAGCTGAAAGAATTAAAGCTGCTTAATGTTTAAAAATAGCTTTTAATTCATAATTTTCAGTTAGCATAATTAGTAGGATGTGTGGCTTTTTCACAGTTTTTATGTGTAAGAGTGTTCTGCCTGTCTATCTGTCTATGCAATCATGTGCATGGCTGCTTGCTAGAGGCCAGAAGAGGATGGCCAATCCCCTGGAACTGAAGGTACCGACAGTTGTAAGCTGGCACGTGGGTGCCAGGAACTGATCCCAAGGACTTGGGTCCTCTGCAAGACCAGCAAGCCCCTCAACCACTGAGTCATGGCTGTAGGCCCTTGACAGTTTATTTAAAAGTATTATGGACAGACCGCCAGAGGACATAGGAAATCTCAGCTGCTTTATAAAACAGTGAGAGAAATTGTGTGACAGAGATCATGATTTTCAACAAGCAAAAAGAAATAATCTTCAGTTTTTGTGAGAAAGACTGCTCACATTCACAGAACCCCACTGTTGTAAAACATAACGTGAAATTGAAAATTCAAGGGATGTCTTTGAATGTAACAAAGGAATCTCAGAAAAAAAAACACAAAACACAAAACAAAACGCAGTTGCTGGAAACGTATACCCACACAGCTACAGTCAGAAAACCATGCACATTTGTCCTTTGACATCTGGTCAGAGGTGCTACTGTTAGGGAATAGCAATGTCTGAGGGACTGAGCGCTTTCCTCATGCTGGAAACTGGACAAAAAAATGACATGAATGCCGAGAGCTGTACAGTGTTCCCAGAGTGAGTGTGGATGCTGATTCATGCAATGGTATCTGAGCTCAGACACATTCCACTGCATGCTGGTTTCTAATTACCCAGATGTATGTCATCCGAACAGCACGCAAGCAGGATGACCTGAGTTCGGATCCTGGCAGACGCAGCAGCACATGCCTGTGACCCCAGCACTGGCGTGTGACAAAGTGTCCTAGTCAGCTTCAGCTGTCGAGTTGATACAGCTGAGAGTCATGAGAAGGGAGTCTCACTGGAGGGATTACACAGGTCAGATGGCCGGTGGGTGTGTCTCTGAGGGACTGTACCAGTTGTTAACTGATAGAGTAGCCCCCCCGCCCCCCAGCTATGGATGGCACCATTCCCTAAGCATGTGTGCCTGGGGTATGTGAGGGAGACAGCTGCCATCAACACCTGGATTCCATACGCAGGTACACACACGCACACACACCCCACATGTATAACTGCATATAACTGCATGCACACAAATCACACACACACACAGTAAGCACACAGTCAGAAGCACTGTGAAAATCAGCCCTCATTGGAAGGGAGCTGCACGGCGGTTCCTAGAAAAGGTTAAAAACAAAGATAGTGATGCAAGCAGGAAAAGGGAATGGTGGACTTTAATATTTTAAAGAATGCTCCCTTTGTGATGGCACTTTTGTTTTTCCATTATAAATTGTATGGAATAATATTTGAAATGTGCTGCAAAAGACTTGTGTGAAGTAGGCAGAATAAAAACATCCACAACTCTTTCTTATAAAATGCCACAGAACAGTAGTGAAATATTTTAGTGTTAGGTCATATGCTAATCTTATGTCAGGGGAACTTTAAATACTCCAGTAGAAAAATTAGACTATGTAGGTAAGCAAAAACTAAGTGAAAAAAATTTCTAGTTTGTTAAATTCAGAGAAAAACAATAAAGACATTTTCATTTATATACTTTCAGACTTTTTTTAAAGTATGAATACATTATACTATAACTTTATCCTTCCCCTCCCAATTACTATAATGTGGACATTTTTCCACGTTAACGTATTTACATGCCATCATTTTAATGGTATCATAGTATTCCAGTCAATAGCTATATTATAACTTACTTAACCAATTCTGCGTTAACAGATACTATGATTATTTATTATAAATGGCTTTACTGAATAATTTATTCTCCTCCCTACATGTAGGATCTTTTAAAACATAATTTTTATAAGCTATTCCTTCAGTGATAACTTCATTTACTCTTGGAAAAAAGGCCTTAGTTCCTCAGGTTGGCCTTCAAGACCCTTCCCTACAAGGTTTCTGGTCCCACCCCAAGAACCTCCACCCCTTTTCATCTCTCCTTGATTTGCTTGAGTGCCAGCTACCTTTTCCTGTGGCCAGATAAACCCACAGTGCTGTTAATGTCACAATAGTCCTTTCTGTTGGCTAACCTCCTCGCTATCTAGGCTTCTGGTGAGAACTCTGTCTTTGGCAAGGCCTGCCCTGACCACTTACCTTGTCCCCATTTTCAACTACTTCATTTCATACCGTTGTCTGATGTCTGAAACAATAACACTTCTTTTTCATTCTCTCTCTCTCTCTCTCTCTCTCTCTCTCTCTCTCTCTCTCTCACACACACACACACACACACACACCAGGCTGCTCGTGGGATCCATGTAACCTGAGCACAGTGCCAGGCACACAGAACCCCCTCAAACGCCACTCTTCCTCTTCAGAGGCCACATTGGCAGGAAAAAAAAAATGACCTAGGAATAAACCAGCCTTTTAGAATCCTGAGCAAATTCAATGTCCCCTCGAAGGTTCTGCCTCCATCATGGCCTTGAGGATAGCATTCTGAGATTTTCCTTTGTGGCCTTTACCACAAATAATTATCTCTATCACTATTTGTCTAAAGCATGTCTTTCTCCTCCAGGAGAGGAAAACTTCTCCAGGGTCAGGATTGTATAAACTCCCTGCTGAGCTCACAGCTCCGGCAATAATGTTGGCATAGAATAAGCACACAAAAAATAGTTTTTGAGTAAAAGGAATTGTAGTATTCTCTGGGCTGAAAGCACTAGAGTTTAAAAATAAACTATACAGAGTTGAGACTTGTCTTTTCTTAGCAGCTGGTTCCAGAATTCTTCTCGGGAACAGAAAGGGAGTGCCTGAAATTGATGGGAAGATCCCAAGGTAATGGGAGGGATGCGTGGCCTGATGGTTTGCCTGATACAGGAGAGAAATTTGGCCTTGGAGAGGAAGAAGGGGAGCAGGAACCAAGTTGATGAGCAGAAAGTGGGATGACAGATAAGGGAGAGTGAGTGACTAAAATTTCTTCTTTTTAAATTTTTTTTTAAAGTTATTATAAAAAAAACAGCCTTCATTGAGCCTACAGACACATGCCTATAAACCAGCCACTCAGGACTAGGAAGTTCAAGGCCCTCTCGGCTGCAGAGCCCATTAGAGTTCAGTCTGGACTAAGGAAAATCCTGTCTTTAAAAACAACAACAACAACAAAAAACCAGGTTCCCATTATGGCATTTTCATACATGTAATATCACCGTACTTTGCTCTTTTGTATACCATGCGCGCGCGCACACCCACACACACACACGTAGGAGAAAATGCAAGCATGACCTGTTAAATAACAAGTCGGGGACACCATGCTCCTGAGTACTCCCAGAAGTCGGAACCCTGGATTCTGAAGTAGCCTGAGTAGCTGGCCTACTGACCAGTCTGCAATCTCTGCTCTCCTTTCACGTGCTTTTTTCCATATAAAGACAGCGGCGTGAGCGCTCACTGTCCAACCCAAGGGAATGTGCTAACCAATCACAGTGGATAAGCTTCCACTGTATAAGTGGTTCTCAGCTCCCTTTACAGACTTGTGACTTTGTGGTCTTACTGGGGGATACCACAATAATGACCACAACGGCAAACTGCTATCCCTTCTCCCACGCCTAATAATTTAATCCCTCCCTCCTATTCCTGGTCCCCCACCCATATAAAGTCATCCCCCTTTGTGTACGTCATATTTGGAGTTAAATCTAGATTGTACTTATGACAGAAATTATGCCATGTTTGCCCCATCCCATTACTGGCTGGGCTCTGGACTCTCCTCAACTCCCATCCTTGTGAATGCCATCAAAAGAACTCAGCAGAGGCAAATAAAACAGTGTAGAAGTTACATGGAATGTATCACAGTGAAAAGTGGTGCTCTCTCAAGAGACAAGCATGGACAGTGGCCCGGGGCAACATTGTGTGGATCTACATTTAAGGATTTTCTAGAAGTGACAGCTTTTCCTGAGAGGCATTTTCCTTTCCAAGAGATTGACAGGTCCACTTGGATTAAATCTTCTGGGATGAGACAATGGTATATCACTGTCCTCTATCCGCAGATCTTGTAGATAGTAATTTTATAAGATTTAGGTAGTTATCTGCATGTGGACTTTTCTTTCCTGCCATTTCCCAAATAACTGACCCAAAGACTCAATATTAGTTACAAATGCTCAGTCAATAGCTCAGGCTTATTACTAGCTAACTCTTACAACTTCAATTAACCCATTTATATTAATCTACATTCTACCATTTGGCATTACCTCTCTTTCATCTTGCACCTCTTGTTTCCTCTATGCCCTTCTTCTTCCCAGTGTCCTTAGTCTGGCTTTCCCACCTAACCTTATCCTGTCCAGCTATTCATCGCTAAACTAATTACAGTGTAATTTACACAGTATACACGAGGATTATCCCACAGTAGTTATCTATTAATCAACTTTCAGGAAGTTCAGAATGCTTTGTCTCCACCCGGAAATGTGCATCAGATAGCATCCTTTTGAGCAATAGTCAGTACCCTGCAGCTTCAGCTCCTGGTTCCACAGGCTGCGGCTCATGAGGAAGGAGCCCACCCTCAGGGCCTTTCATGCCTGTTAAAAATCTAACTTCCACTTCCTCCCTCCACACGGTCCCTCTTCTACTGCCACATCATACATGTTACTATTTCAGATGCTGGCTATGAGAAAAAAAAGTGTATAAAACTTGTCTTTCTGTGTCTGGCTTATTTCATTTAACATGGTGGTTTTCCGTTTCATCCACTTTCCTGCATGCATGATTTCATTCTTCTTTATGGCTGAGTAAAACACACAAACACACATACCTCATGTTTTCTTCGGTCATTGATCTGTTGATGGGCATCTAGGCTGTTTCCATGTCTTGGCTAAAAGGGTAGGGCAGCAAAAAACATGGATGTGCAGTTATCTTTGTGTTATGCTGACTTTAGATTCCTTGAATACATACCCAGGAGTGGTTTATGACAGTTGTTCAACTTTTAGTCATTTAGGAAAAGTTCACATGCATTTCTTTGGTGACCACACCAGTTCATACTCAACCAGCGATATGTAATGGCCTCTCTTTCTTGCCAGCTTTTGTTGGTCTTTGTTTTCCTGATGGTAGACATTCTAACTCGGGTAACTTGGAATCTCAGAGCAGTTTTAATTTGCATTTTCCCGGTGTCTAAGGGTATTGGATAGTTTTCCTAGAATTTATTGGCCATCTATACGTTGTCTTTTGAGACACATGTATTTGGTTCATTCCAATTTATTAATTGAGTGATCTCAATTTTTGGTGATATATTTTTAGTTATTTATATATCCTTGGTACTAACAGCCTGTCATTTTTACAGTTGGAAAGGATTTTTCTCCCGTTCTGTGGGCTGTCCCCTCACTGATGATTGTTTCCTCGCTGTGCAAAGGCTTTGTTCTCTCACACAGTTCTATCAGTTCTTGCAATTAAAACCCTGAGCTTTTGCAGTCGTTTTAGAAGGTGCCTGTGCCGTGTTTTGAAGTGTTTTCTTCCAGCAGTTTTAAGGCTTCGGGTCTTATACTGAGGTCTTTGATCCATTCCGGATTCACTTTGCTGCAGGGTTAGAGATGAGGACCTAGTTAGAAAACTTCCTTAAGGAAAAAAAAATCACCATTTTCACACCTTTCTCCAAAACCTTCAGTCAAGTCTACTCTTGCATCCTGTGCAAACTGCCTGCTCGGAGTGTGTGGATGTGTGTGTGTGTGTGTGTACACATGACAGAAAACAGGAAAGGGGCCTAAATATGACATCTGAAACAATACACTGCCATGAAGAAATAAAGACTAGAGGGTTTGGCCAGAGATGACTTTGAGAAGAGTCCTGGGAACTAGCCATAAGCCTTGGATTTAGAGTATTAGCTTCACTTTATCTAGACCTCGGTAGTCAAGGAAACAAATGGGTTTTGCCTCTGAAAACGTCTGTAATTGTGGATGCTGATAATTGCTCACCAGGTGAAAATCTGGAAACCAGGACCTAAAAGAAGGAGAAAAATCAGAGTCATGGAAGAAAGATTGGAATGGGCGCCCTGTCTGCCTATCACCAGATTTGGTAAGTTTTGTCAAATTGTCTCTTCTTACTTTGTTTTATAAGAGATAATAGAAAGAAGGGGGTAGTGGCTTATTTTTATAATCCCTGCTCTAGCGAGGCTGAAGCAGGAAGATGACCTTGAGTTTTAAAGCCAGCCTGAGCTACAAAGTAAGACCTTGGTGGTTTTTCTTCTTCCTTCCTTCTTTCTTTTTGTGTGTGCATTTGAAAGAGAGAATGAGAGTGAGCAAACGCTGTACAAATAATATTGACACCTCCCTTTACAGTTATAATTAGGTCACACAAAATAAAATCCATAGCACTTTCTTAATTTTATTTGACTGCACTGGTTTTGCTGGTCTGTAACCTCCTGAGAGCGTCAACTTGGTGTTGTCATCGACTCCCTACCTGGGGAACAGACTGTGTGGCCGATTCTGTAAACAGCTTAGACGGTGACTCAGAAGTGACTAGCGGGGAGAAAATGCACCATTCTTGACATCTGTGTGATCTTAGAACCGGGAAGGGAGGAAAGAGTTGTCCAGTCACATACAAACCATTAGAATACATATATGTAAAATCCACTTTCTTCCTTTTCCAGAGACCACATCAGGCTGAAACTTGATTTGTTACCCATGTGAACAAATCCGTCAGCAGCTCCTGTTCTCATCAGAACACCCCTAATTCTTCCAGGAAAGAGCGGAAGACCGCGCTTTCTATGAGTCACACAGCAGTGCTCTCGCTCCGACGCCACCGCCATCTGAATGGGGAAAGGGTCATCTTCAGGGAGGCTAGCATGTCTGCACTTGCTACAGTCGAAGTTAATTATTAGCTGGGCTAGAAGTGGAGCCTGACTCTAGTCCTCATACGCACATTATCTCATTTTAAATGAGTAGAACACCCATATAAAATACGTGTGTGTGTGTGTGTGTGAATATATATTTGCACATACGCAAACGTTATAAAGAGAATAAGGGTGGGAAAGAATAATGGCACCCCTGCTAAAATCCTACTACATGGCAGAGAGGAATGGGGGCTGCAGTGATAATCAGCAGTGGGGTTATGCTCCATTATCCAAGTGTGTTCATGGGGGTCCATACAGTTGAAGAGGAAGGCAGAAGGGAGTCACAGAGAGAGGCTATGGAGGGATGGCCGGAGCGTCAGAAGCCACAGAGAGAGGCTGTGGAAGATGACCAGAACTCCAGAAGCCACAGACTAAAGAGGTACATAGAGAGTGCAAACCCAAGCAGCTTCCCCAGGCTGGGAAACACCAGGGAAGGGAAGGTCCCTGGAGCCTCTACACAGCCCTGCTGACACCTGAGTTCACCCCTAAACCTGGATCAGATACCTGACCCAGAACAGTGTCTATGGTTTTGTGGTGCTAGGAGTCACTCTCGGGGCCTTACAGGTGCTAGACAAGTGCCTTACCACTGAGCGCATCCTCAGCCCTCTCAAACTCTAAAGGAATGCCCTCGTCTTTACCTTAAGGCCTTAAAGTCGCAGTGATTTTTTTTTTTTTAGACAAAAGTGGAAGAATAGGAATACAATGGATGATTATGGTTATTGTTTTACTGGGGACCATGAAAAGGACAGAGTTCGATATTGTCTACATCTTATGAACTGCATGCATTATTTTTATGAAAGATTCTCCTTTAGTCATGTTCCGCACCCTCAGAGATATCCTGAATAAAATATAGCACTGAGTCATATGTGGATGTGTGCGTGCATGCGTGCGTACATGTGTGTGTGTGCATGTCTGCGTGTGCGTGTGTGTGAATGTGTGTGTGTGTGCATGTGTGCGTGTGTGTGTGTGTGTGTATGTCTATACACGAGTATACTTTCTCCCTATGAAGAACTTCACCTTGGCCTGCTGAGGCAGCTCAGCAGATTAAGACACTTGCCTTCAAGCCTGGTGGTCTGAATTGGATCCCTGAAACCCACAGGATGGAAGAAGCAAACGGACTCCCAAGGGTTGTCCCACATGTACGTGGGTGCTCACACATTCATATTAACATACAAAATTAATAAATAAATTTAATGAAAAAAATTTAAATATATTACTGCTAGGAATTTGTATTTATGAACTTTTGTTGGCCTCTACTAACTGAAGAAAGTGAAATCACCAATCAGAAAGATCAACTGTAATTAGGAAAATTACGAGATTGATTTTTTTGTAATGTTACTAAATGGGGGTTATGGTCAAAACTATTAAACATCTAAGCTAAAATCTGACAATATCCCAGCTGTTTCTTGATATTTCTAATCTCATTTATTGAAAAAAATAAACCATCGACTTACGAAGATTCATATAACAAAAAGTAGCCGAGTTTATTTTAATCAAGATCTCATAGGCAATTAAAACTCAATTTAACAGAGACTTGTTGAGGCCCTGCAGAATACCAGATGCCATCTGGATCCATCTGCCAGTGTGGGTCTCCTCGCCCAAATCCAGCAGAGGACAAAGGATGTTACTCTTGGGAAGGACAGTGCGCAGCCACTTGCTCGTCCTCTTGTTCATGTCCATGTGCTTGATGGCTGTGGTGGGATTCTGACAGTGGGGGAGGGAGCGGTTCGTGGCAGTGCTGCTGCTGATGGCTGAGTCAACAGCAGAGAGAGCTGGGACGTAGGGGCGCAGGTGACGTCAGACATTCTGAAGGTGAAGTTAGTGCTGCTGGTATACGGAGTGGGGGTTGAGTGGGCTGGTAGAGGGATCAGCGGAAGCAGAGACAGTGATTGCTTCACAATCCGTTAATTAGGACATCGGGCACTATCAAGATGTCCTTGTGGGTTGCAACACATTGGTTTTCCTCTCTATAGGTTTTTTTTTTTTTAAACCAGACCAGTGGATAGAGAATGACACCTCAGAAAGAGAACACAAAATACCCGCCTTTCCCTCCACTTCTGAATCCCATGGCCTGGTGCACACAGTTCCAGTACTTTGACCTATTGTAACTTACCATGTCTCATTTCCATTCCCTTGTCTCGCTTTCTCATCCCACAGTTGTGCGTGTGTGTGTGCGTGTGTGTGTGTGCATGTGAGTGCGTGTGTCTGAACTAGGGGATCCTAACCATGTGGCTACTACTTGGGGCTCCATTGAAGGCTTCTCTCAATAGGGAGTCGCTCTTGCCTCTTTGTTCCCTTAGACACCTATGTAAATCTCTGCCCTGTCATTCATTTCATCCTGCTTCAGCCTTATTGTTTTCTGTGTCTGGCTCTTCTCTCCTGGCTCCTCTTTCAGCTTTTGATGACTGACAGTCTCCTCCTTTAAATGCCTCTCCACAACATATAGTATGAGGGCTTTATAGAAGACAGAGATCACTGCTGGTGTGTCAAATAAAGCGAGCACATGGGAAGTGACTTAGCAATGATGTCTCCTCTGGCTTTTTCTCCTTCCCTTGAATTTTTGACAACCAGAGGTTTTTTAAAGGTCAGAATTTTCCACCTTGCCATTCAATGTGGAAAGTTCATGGGCGTGTCTCTAACAGGAATTAGGAAATGTTGTTAATCAAAACTGTTGCTTGCTTCTGCTAATTTTTTTTTTAAAGCTTTTACAAACAGCACCTGTTGCTTAATGGAACAGAGTAATGGATATGGAAGAAATGGCTCAGGGTTTTCAAGACACGTTGGCTGATAATATCGCTGGAGAGGAAGTAGAAGGAAGTAATTAACTTCCAGCAGCAGGAGGAGCCCCCTCTGCCCCTCCCAACTGTAATCACCTTCGCTTTTTCCTTATAAAACATGTTTTGGGGTGGGGAGGAAGGCAAGAAGGGAGACTGGTTTGACTTGTTGGTACAAATGTTGAGGTGAGGCAATGGTAATTCATGTCATAGTTGAAGCTTTACAGGCAGTTACTGAAGAGTTCCTGAGAGAGTCCAAAGACGCATTGATGTAAGTGAAAATCAAGGACATTTCACAGAAACCCTTGGATTATTTGAAGATTATCTGTCTTGGTCACTATGCTATTGCTGTGAAGAGACACCATGACCAAGACAACCTACAAAAGAAAACCTTGAATGGGGGGCTTTCTTCCAGTTTCAGAGGCTGAGTCCAAGATGGCCACGTGGCATGAGAGCAGAAGCTAAGAGTTTATATTCTCATCTATAAGTCCAAGGCAGGGAGCAATAACTGGGGAGGCTTTTGAAATCTCAAAGCCCACTCCCAATGACACAGCTCAACAAGGCCACACCTCCTAGTCCTTCCTAAACAGTTCTGAGGACCAAGCATTCAATATGAGCCTATAGGGGCCCTTCTCATTTCAACCACCACGGGGTCTTATTGGCTTGTGGTGTTTATGTCCTTTTGTTGTTGAGACAAAGTGTCACTGTGTATTCCGTGCTGGCCTTGAACTGTGGGTAGCCCCAGCTCCCTTCAAACTCAAGATTCTCCTCCCTCATCCTCCCAAGTACTCCAGTTATAACTGTATGCCACCACACTTGACCAAAACACGTTTTTGATGGTGCCTAGGAATCATGTCTCTCAAAATTTGTTAATTTATTCCTATGCAAGGGAAGTTACAAAGTAATAATTCTAGTGTTAGAGAAACAAAGAGATGGCCCTGTGCTACAGTCTGTTTCTGAAGTTCAAGATTATTCTCTATGCCTCTGTGCTTTGAAAGAACACTGTGGGTATTCTTGTGTGTGAATAAATATTTTTTTTCATTTATTTTACCATATTATGTATTTTGGAAAGCTACATAAATATTTAACACAGAAAAACAACAGAATAAATCTCTTCCTAAATAGACCTTCCTCATATATGCCCTTTCCTCAAAACAAGTATTTTCAGAAACAGAGGCTTCTTTCTGTGGAATGTGTTTTGCTAATGAGATGCAGGAATATATTAAGTCAGTCATACAGTTTGTTGATGGATAGAGTACAAAGTACAGAACCATAGTTTTTTTCTATATCATCTCTCCTTGTGACTGCCCCATGTCCCTTACATTTCTTCTGCTCTCTGGTAGTGGGGATCATGTGCAGGTTATAAACATTAGTGATCAAGTCTGAGTGACCGTCAATGCATCTGTACCTTCCCCTTGGAGATATTTAAACAAGAACGAGTCCAGATTTGAATTCTCTTCTTCGTGCTCCCAGTATCTTCCATCAGTATGTTGTATGAGGCTTAATCTGTACCTGCCTGAAGTCTGTCTTGTGAACCTGTTTGCCCCTGTGTCTGTAGATATGTATGCCTGCTGTTTTTGTCTCTGTGAGTGATATCTGTCTGTGGAATTGTGTATGTGTCTCTGTGGGTACCTGTATGTGCTGTATGTGTCTGTGTGTACAAGAAGTGTCTGGCTGATTATATATGTGTGTGTATCATATGAGCTGTGTGTATGTCCCACCTTTGTAAGTGGTATTTGTGGCTGTGTGTGCCTGATGTCTGTTGTATGTTATTACTCTCCATCTGTGTGCCTCGTGTGTGACTGCTGTGAACTCCAGCAGAAGTTCCAGTCTCTTAGAATGTTAGAGATATTTCCAGAATGCTGCCTCACTACAGAAGATGCTGGCAATGGCCTGGGCTATGTACTGAGGAACCAAGAACACTTTATATCCAACTGTAAACAGAAGGGAGGAACAATCATAGAAATATTATCCTTTTTCCTTCCCAATCTTTGTCTTAGAAGCATATATCCAATTACAAAAGTGTTAGACCAAAAGAAAATGGTAGGATATTTTGGGTTTTTTTAAAGCAGGAGAGAATGAGAATCTGTTTTGTAGGTTCTAGATTTTATTTTCCCCTTCTACTGCCCGATGTTGCCATTGAACTTTAGCAATCCATGCAGTAATTTCAAAGATAGATAGCGATCTCCATAACTATTCATGACCAAGGATCCTTCTGTTCTTGTTTTAGAAAAAATATAATAAGGGGAAAAAGCAGGAAAAAGAATGCAGGCACATTCCTACAATATGTGTTTATTGACATAACTAGGCTCAGGTCACAGTTTACAGCTAACCAAGTCCTAATTATATCTACAGAATGCACTTAACCCAATCGGCAGTGGTTCTCAGAGTTTGGTACCTGTAAATTATCATGAGAGGTTCAGGTGGTGGTAGACATACATACTCACTTGTGGGCTAAGGCAGGAGGACCTTGGGCCAGCCTGGGATACACAGGATGCCCTTGTCTGTGTGGGGGAGGGAAAAGGGAAAAAAGGGAGTGGAAGAGAAAAGTATTTTTAGGAAACACAGAAGTTGGGAGAGGCTGCTCGTTTGTTCCCAGCCACCCTAAACCAAAATAACCACACAGAAACTACATTATTTGCAATATTGTTTGGCCAATAGCTTAAGCATATTTCTGGCTAACTCTTATATCTTAAATTAACCCATTTCTATTACTTTGTATATCGCCATGTGCCTGTGGCTTACCAGCAAAGTTCCAGTGTGTCTGTCTCCTGCAGGTGGCTACATGGCTTTTCTCTGACTCTGCCTACTCTCTCTATATATCTTTTTCAACCTGGCTATATTCTGTTAAGCCATTGGCTGAAAGCAGCTTCTTTATTCATTAACCAATAAAAGCAACACATACACAGAAGGGCTTCTTCCTACACCACACAGATTGCTGAGTTACATCCCCAGGGTCTCCAAATCAGTGGGGAACATCTGAAAGCTCCCAGGGGACAGTGATGCTGCTGTCCCCACTATCCACAGACTGCTGTAAGGCAAATCTAACTCCTCCAGGAGACTTCTATGGAAGTTTTTAACACATAAGGAAGATAGCCTATGTGAACTGAACTCAGGCACATTGGGAGGGAAAAAAGCAGGTGGCCTTTTAAAAGTTGGCATGTGGTGAAGGCAAGGCAAGATGGGTGGGAAGGAGACAAACTCCTGGTATATTGGGTATAGAAGAGGTAGCAATGTGAGTTAGAGCATTTGTCAATCAAGGTTGGGCCATCAGAGATAGGTGCAGACCAAGAATTGTGCGGATAGTTCTGAGTGGGAGAGCGCTTACATCTCAGAGGATCAGAGAACTTGACACTGCAAACTCTTTAAAGTGACTGCTCCAACAGGGGAAACAGGGGGCTTTCTGCCTATAATGTTTAGCTGGCAGAAAGTACTGGAATTTTTCTGGTGCCACTGGGCTTTTTCAGATTAAAAACTATGGAGCTGAGGTTGTCACCTTGGGAATGTGCGGTTGGGCTGTTCAAACTGTTCTCAGGTCTGCTCACATGTCTACCATGTTGAGGGGAACTGCAAGGGGATGAGTTTGTGCTGTGTTGGAAGTCATATCGAGAAGAGGATGGAGTAAGAAGAGTTGTTCATATTTTTGATAGTTTCATCCTGTATGTTGAAATAAATCTACAGGTGATTCTATCGACCATGGCTAATAAATGATCACAACAGTGAGATTTACAATTTTAGCAAAAGGAACAAAATTTTCTTAAAGGCATTCTTCAGATAAGTTGTCCCTAATACACAACTGCAGAAGCAAGCGGCAAGCAGGGAGGATTCTGCACCCTGGCACTATGTGGCCATGGAACATCTGAGAGAAGCCACAACTACCTAATCTCTTCTAATGTGGCACAGGGCACACCAGTTTCAAGTCAAGGAAGGCAGGAGACTGAGAAGTCACTGCAGCAAACACCTGGAATTCAAAATTCAAATTCCTCTGTCTGTCTGTCTATCTACCTACCTATCTCAACATTAAAAAAATACATATTCAAGATGACAGTGAGCGCAGAAGACACAGTATAAGCTCCCTGCCTCTCTCTGCTCCTTAAAAACCCTTCCTCCATGCCCAGGGAGATTCATATCAAATGCTATAATTGCTACAGCATTTTTGTTCAAGGAGAAACATTAAACTAATGCCAAATGCAGCCTTGAATGAGATTAAAAACAAAAATGGAAACGCAGCCAAGGGGAGAATTCCTTTGCTGATGGTAAGGACAAACAAATTATGGGATCTGCTATGAAATTAATTGTGTTCCCTTCGTGCCCCAAATTTGTGTGTGGGAGCTCAATGTGATGGCATTTGGAGAGATCACCTTACCATGGATATGATCAGGGAAAGGTCATTCAAGGACACAACCAATGGGTACATTTTCGTATGAGATACCACCAATGGTTTACTCTCTTACTGGGTTGTTTGCAGGCTAAATAGAAAATATACTAATGTATTACATTTGTATTTGCACCTACAAACTAGGTTTCCCTTTTTTCTTTTTTAAGATAAGACCTCCAAAGTTGACCTCAAACTCAGTATGTATCCAAAGAAACCTTGAACTCCTGAACCTCCTGCCCGTAACTTTTCAGTGTTGGAACTACAAGTGTCACTGTGACCTCAGTTTACATGATATTGGAGACTAGAACCCAGGGCGTCATGTACACTAGGCAAGCATTCTACCAACCGAGCTACATCCCCAGTCCTGTATGAACCCAAGTTCTAAGGCTGTTTTGATTCACCCTGGCTCTTGGACAGATCCCTTAGAGAGTTGCACATTATCTCGAGGGTCTTCTGCTTCCCTACTCGGCTCTGGCTGGGCACTGTCTCCATCTACCTGCATCTTGCCTATGAAACTGTATCCCTCACACTGGAGCGCTTACAAATCCCCCAGCAGGTCTCTTAAAGAAATATTTTGATTTAGTACATTAAGGAAAACCAAGTATTTTGTCTTTCTAGCCAGCTCCAGATATTAATGAGGCTGAGACAACGCTTTGAGTATGAATACATTAAAGTGTGTGAAGGACCTTACACACCCATTCCTTTGTGAAGAAAAAATCATCAGACAAATGAGGACAGTGAGTGGTGTGGGAAGTCCTTCTATACATGTGTTGCTTTTATTGGTTAATGAATAAAGAAGCTGCTTTTGGCCAATGGCTTAACAGAATATAACCAGGCTGTATTAAGAGAGTAAGTGGAGTCAGGAGACACCATGTAGCCAAAAAAGGGGAAAGATGCAAGCTGCCAGCTGGAACTTTGCCAGTAGGCCAAGAGCTTATGATAAAATATAAAATAATAAAAAGGGGTTCATTCTAGATGTAAAAGCTAGCTAGAAATACACTTAAGTGATTGGCCAAGCAGTGATTTAAATAATATAACTTCTGTGTGATTATTTTGGGAGTCTGGGTAGCCGGGAATGAACAATAGGCTTCCTCCCACAACAAATGAGAAATTTATAATAATGAAAGAGATATCTCCAGAATGAATTTTCTCTACCCTGTGTCCAGTGGTTTCTAATTCGGAAGTCTTCTAGAGGTAAAAAATAAAAAAGTACTACTAAGTGTAAAATGTGCTACTGAGTTCAAATAAAAGTTATCAGATTAAACCTGACTTATTTTCATGAACTGTTCTATAAACTTTAACACATGCATGTGTGTAACCACCACCAGAATGAGGGTAGAGAATAAGTTATATCACTCCCAGGAATACCGGCCTGATCCTTCACAGACACACCTCCTCCATATCTGACAATCGCTAACCACTTGTATTTTAATCTTTGTGCTTTTGTCTTTGTGGGAGTGCCATAAAATGGATAACATTGTACATATTAGTCAGCTTTCTGTTTCTATAGCAAACACCTGAGATACTCAACTTACTGAGAAAAAAAAAAACACTTCAGCTGCTCAAGGGGCTATATACGGTCTAAGTTAGGATTACTATTGCTTTGATGAAACACCACGACCAAAACAAGTTGGGGAGGAAAGGGTTTATTTGGCTTACACTCCCATATTGCTGTTCATCATTGAAGGAAGGCAGGACAGGAACTCAAACAGGGCAGCAGCCTGGAGGCAGGAGCTGATGCAGAGGCCATGAACAGGTACTGCTTACTGACTGGTTCACAATGGCTTGCTCAGTCTGTTTTCTTATAGAACCCAGGACCACCAGCCCATGGATGACAACACTCACAATGAACAGGGCCCTCCACAATCAATCACTAATTAAGAAGATGCCCAACAGCCCAATCTTATGAAGGCATTTTCTCAATTGTGGTTCCTCCTTCTCAGATGACTCTAGCCTGTGTCAAGTTGACATAAAATCAGCCAGCACATAAACCTATGATCCCAGCACTTCAGAGGCAGAAGGATCCCTGCAAGTCTAAGGTTAACCTGGTCTACATAGCAAGCTCTAGAGCTATATAGAAAGACCTTGACAAAAACTAAAACAAACGAATGAAAAAGTAAGGCGTGAGGGAAGAGAGGACAGGGATGTGTTTACCGTGATTCATATTCCTGAAGGTTCCAGTCCATGATCCATTGGCCCCATTGTGTAGGGCCTGTGAGGCACAGCAAAGTATGGGCCCATAGCAAAACAAAGTCGTTATGTCATGGTCACACACAGAAAGTGACAAATAGAGAAGGGCACAATGCCACAATCCCCTCTGAGGGCACACTCTCAGTGATCCAAAGGTCTCTCTAGGCCCCATTCTGTAAAGAGTCCCTTTTGATCGTGTCATGCTAGGGACCAAGACTTTGACATGTTGACCGCTGGGCATATTGAATATCTAAAGATAGCAAATTTAGATGTTTCTGAAAAAAAAAATCAACTTAAAGGAAAAGAATAATTACTTTGGTTTACAGTTTCAGAGATTTCAGTCCAGGGTCCTTGTATCCATTGCATTTGGGCCCCTATTAAGGTAGTTTATCATGGGGAGGGGCACTTGGTGGAGCAAAGCTGCTTACCTTATGTTTGAAGAGGAGAGAGAGAGACAGAGACAGAGATAGGGAGAGAGAACATACCCTAAGGGGACATGCCCTTAGTAGTCTTTCAGTTGAGCTTTACCTTTCAATCACTTCTAAATACCAATCAAGCTATGGACCCACAAATGAACTAATTGGGGAAGTTGGAACCTAATGAATCAAGGCCTTACAAGGGCCCCATTTCTGAACACTGATTGGGACCAAGTCTTTAACATACAGCTTTTAAAGAGTAGTTCCGATACAGATCGTAAGAGCAAGCATAGAACTATTTTTAGATAATTCTCTCTTATTCAGCATACTGCTTTTTAGGTGGACCTAAGATGTTGTATGTAGAAGCTATCTTTAACTGTGTCCAAATGACATGAATGTCCTAGTTTTCTTTATATTGCCAGGATAAAACATTCCAACCAAAAGCAGCTTGTGGAAGAAAGAATTTACTTGGCTAACACACCCCATCACAATTCATCATAGAGGGAAGTTAGGGCAGGAACTCAAGGCAGGAACCTAGAAGGACGAAGCAGAGACCAGAGGCTCCTTAATGACTTGTGTTCCATGAGTCAAGCTCAGCCTCCTTTTCCATAACTCCAGGATCAGCTGTCCAAAGGTAGAACTGCTCACAGTGGGCTGGTTTCTCTTACATCAACTGCTAGTAACAGAGAATTCTCAACAGAAGAATTTCAAATGGCCAAAAGATACCTAAGGACATGCTCAACTTCCTTAGCTATCAGGGAAATGCAAATCAAAACAACTTTGAGATACCATCTTACACCTGTTAGAATGGTTAAAATCTGAGCCTGTTTTAATTGTCCTCACAGAGATATACATTTTGTTTTTTGTTGTTTTTGTTTTCAAGTCAGAATTTTCCCTTTGTAGTCCTGGCTGTCCTGGAACTCACTCTGAAGACCAGGCTGACCTCAAACTCACAGATCCACCTGCCTCTGCCTTCAAGTGCTGGGATTAAAGGCGTGTGCCCCAACAGCACCAGGCCAGACAGACCCTTTGTTAAGTGTTGAACTTTCTATGTAAGAACCCTTTTCCAGAGTTGCCGTACCATTTTGCACTTCTGTCGGCAAGACGTGCGAATGAGATTGACCTACATCCTGACCCCTCACATTGTCAGCATTTTTTATTTTAGCTACTTAGCAGGTGTACAGTAGTATCTCACTGAAGTTTTAATTTGCGTTTCCTTAATGGGCAATGATGTTGAATACTTTCTTCAAGATTTTTATCAAGTTTTAAATTGTGTTGATTTTTCTATTCTTGAGTATTTTAAAATATTCTGTGTATAAGTCATTTGTCAAACAAGTAATTTTTCAAAATCCTTTCCTCATTTTCCAGTTTATTTCTATTCTAGTTTGCATCTCCTCATTGTGATCAAACACTGATCAATTAGGGGAGGAGGAGAAGAGGATTTGTTTGCCTTATTCTTTCGGGTTACAGTCTATAGTTCTGGAAAGTCAGTCAGAGGCAGGAGTCCGGGATCTGCAGTGAATGCTGCTTACTGGCTCACCTTTTCTCATGTAAACCAGGCTCACCTACCTGAGGATAACACTGCCTGTAGTGACCTGAACCCTCCTACACCAATTAGCTGACCCAAGAAAATGCCCAAAGATGCACAGACCAGTGTGATGGAGACCACTGCACAGTTGAGGGTCCCTACAGCTTGTTTCAGGGTGATGCAGCCATTCAATCTCTTGTTGTATTTTATGGTGTCTTTTAGACATGGCTTTTAAAAATTGTAGTTTGTCAATGGGTTTTCTTCTCTTTAGGGATTATGCTTTGGTTGTTATATCTAAGGTTCTTTTTTGTTGTTATTCTTTTTGTCTAACCTCAACTCACAAAGACTTTCTTGTGTTTATATCTAAATGTTTTTGAGATTTGCATTTTACATTTTGATCTATTTTGAGTATGGTTTTTTTTGCATAAAGTGTTGTTTTGCATAACAATAGGTGATGTGGGGTTCCCTCTGTAAGCTGTGAATATGTTTTATTACCATTAATTAATAAAGAATCTGCTTTGAGCCTCTGGCAGCGCAGAATAGAGCAAGGCAAGAATTCCAAGCAGAGATAGAGGGGAAAAAGAAGGCAGAGTCAGGGAAACGCCATGTAGCTGCCAAAGGAGACAGACACCCTGGAACCTTACTTGTAAACCATGAGCCTTGTGGTAAGACAAAAATTATAGGAATGGGCTAATTTAAGATAATAAATAACAAGTTGATAATAAGCCTGAGCTAAAAGACCAAGCAGTGTTTTAATTAATAATGTTTCTGAGTTATTATTCGGGTCTGGGCAGCTGGGAAACAAACAAGCAGCCTTTGTCAACAAATCGGTGTGCCAACATGGGGCAACTACAATCACATAATACCTGAGAGAGCTTAAAAATAAATTCTAGACACAATAAAAGAAAGTTTAGCACAGTTTCTTGGTAGTCATTTTTTTTTTCTCTAATGGGCTTTTGTTTGCTAGTGGTGAGTAGGGGTGTTGGCTCCTTTAAGAGAGGTCTTCCTGACTCAGCACTGGAAGCAAAGGCTGCATGGCTTCTTTAGGGGAGGGCTTCCAGGTTCATGCTAGTTACACATACAGCTCTGGTTCTTTAAGGAGGCTGAGCACTTAAATAGGGTCTGTGAGCAGAGTGTTACAAATTGCTTAATGATGACATAGACATGCTGCGATCCTGGAGCTGGGGTGGTGTTCAATTTATTAATGTCAGGCTTTTAGGCATTAAAGGTCCCATGGATTAATTCGTCTACTTATTTTACTTCATTTTGGAGACAGGTCTCACTCCTGGCTGTCCTGGAATGCAAAGAGATCTGTCTGCCTCTGCCTCCTGAGTGCTGATACCATACTTGGTCACTGTGAATTTTTTTTAAAAATTCTGATCTCATCAGAAAGATTAGTACTCACCAAGTCATTAGGTCTGGTGAGATGACTCGGTCGCCTGATCTAGCCTGCCTAGTCATCTAGCCTGATCATCTGAGTTCAATTTTCCCAGAATGTTCATGGCGGAAAGAGAGAGCTCATGAAATTTATCCTCTCATTTCCACATATGCATTGTAACACTTGTGCACATGTGCACGCACACACACACATAAAAGAATCACTAGTGTATAAATTATATTTATTATTGTACAATTAATGTACAATTTTATATATTTTATACAATTATGTATTATATACAATTAATATTGTATTATTGAAATTAATTTTATTATTGTTGTTACAATAATTATTGTAATTAATATATTTGTTGTGATATATTATATACAATATGTAAAATGTTGTATAATTATTGCATATTATAGTCAATTAATATACAATTTTATAATCATACACATTAATGTATAGGATAATAATTGCAATAAAAAGTTTAAAATATTTAACATTTGATTCAATGTACTCGTAGTTGAGGGTAATTTCAAAAGAGGTGACGTGGTTACATATTATGACATTATACTACTGAAAAGCCATTTTCAAATGGATGCATACACATACATGATTACAAAGGAACAGGACAAAATTATTAGTAAGAGCATGCATGCACTCTGGCAAGCTACAAACATATTTGGTTCTGACACATTGTTCTAGTGAACTCTAGGTTCAGCGAGGGACCCTGCCCCAATATATAAAGTGTGAGGTAGGAATGCGGTGACAAGACAGAGGGAAGGAGATAAGTGTCACCTCTTCAGGAGGTGACAGAATTTTGAAGGGGCTCTGAAGGTTGGGAGAGCTGAGGAGAGTAAACAAAAGTCAGATGGTGGCGGATACTCCAGCTGCGGGAGGGGAGATGGGGTGAGAATAAAACACAGGGGGAGATCTGAAGGTTCTCTGTGTGAGTATGTGCAGCTGGGGGACGGACAAGGAGCTCGGCGACAACGGGCTAGAGTCACTTACAAATGAGGGCTAATAATGGAACCTTCATTTGGGTTGCTGTATTTTTCCCATAATAAGCTTATATAAATATTAACTATTAATATCACTACCGTTGAGAAATTGGTTGGAAAGTAGAGAGTGGCTGAATATGACACTCTAAAACATTCTACACTGGTACACTATTTTGAAACAAAGGCAACTAGAAATACACACAAGGAAACCTCTCATCCCCTGCAAGACTAAAGACTATTTCACTAAAACCAGCATACAAATTTACAAAAGTACCCTCTTCTCTTTATCGAGAGGTCGATAACTGAAGACAGTTCTGGATGCTCACTGGCCTAAAGACCTCATCAGAGAAGTCCCCAGCATACAAATTTACAAAAGTACCCTCCTCTCTTTATCGAGAGGTCGATAACTGAAGACAGTTCTGGATGCTCACTGGCCTAAAGACCTCATCAGAGAAGTCCCCAGCATACAAATTTACAAAAGTACCCTCCTCTCTTTATTGAGAGGTCGATAACTGAAGACAATTCTGGATGCTCACTGGCCTAAAGACCTCATCAGAAAAGTCCCCATGATAACCTTTACTAAGCAGTCTTTATCTTCCATTTCCCCATGTTTACTTCCCAAGTTCTTTTTGTTTACCTTGTTACTTCTCTAAAAGTGTACCGTTCCTGAAGATGCCTCCAAGTCCAAGTTCTAAGCAGCCCACTGTTGAGTAGCCATGTGTCCCCATGACAGACAGACATGTTAGTAATTGCTTGCTTGCTCTTGTTTACCTGTTAGTCAGTTCTGCAGGGCCCTGGCCAATGAAGCTAGGCTGGGTAGGTTTTTCCTTTTCCACATTAAATCAGGGGACAGATCATGCAAAGTTTGAAAGCTGAGGGAATTCAGAGACCACATGAAAAGCTTCTGGATCATTGTACTTTCAGCCAAGTAAACATGATATTAAGTAATATTTTTCCAACCACAGTCAATTTCATCCATCCTTAATTAAAAACGTAGTCCATCTTTATTTAAATTTCATATTCTAAATATATTTAAAAGAATCATGATAGAGTATACCGAGAAAGACACACTAACGTTCAGAGCAAAGTCTCTTATTGCTTTTGTTATCTGCTATTATTTGGCTCCTTAGAACCAAAGTGGGAAAGTTTTTCAAAGCAAGAAGCCAAAGCAGACAGCATACAGCAAGGTTACTGATAAAGGAAAAATAATGAGAAAAAAAAAATTCAGAGATAAGGTGAGCAACTCAGAAACAGAAGTTGAAAGTTTTGGAAAACTGCAAGGAACACTGAGGAGGCTTACTTAAATAATTGAATAATCCAAACATTACAGATAAAAAGCAAAAGGAAATGTAGAGAAATACCTGTGCACACATTCAGGTTCCTATACAACACCTGAGCTTGTTAGCCTCTGGACAACAGCAGACTAAACACAGCATTTCCCATTTATGGTCCATGAATATCAGCTCTACTCTAGAATCTAATCCCATCTTTGCTTCAAGTCACTTAACATCTTGAGTTCTGAGCAGGTGGGAGTGCTGCCCTCCTGAGCATCCCCAGTCTATTCCCACCTCTTGGGCGGGGTTCTAGGCCCAACAAGGGAGAAACTGGAATGGTCCCCTGAGAAAAACCTTACCTTCTGAACAATTAAGTCATATCACAGGAGTGTTTTTTCCTAAAGTTGAAAATTAAATGCCTTAATCTCAATACCAGTGTAACTTATCCGCACAACCTGGCTTTCACTCAAAACCTCGCATTTCTGAGCATTTTATCTTTGATGCCAATTTCCTATTAACTGTCCCACCCACCGCTAACATATACCTCAAATCTGTCCCCCTTCTCTCATCTCTAAAATCTTTTAGAACTTTCATAAAATGAGTGGAGCTCTTATCCTGAGCAGATGGACCAGCCCAGCTCCACACGGCCCTTGTATAAGATATGCTCTCAAGGCTCTGCTTGGTGGCCATGGGTCATAGAACAAGCCATCCAGCCCCGCTGTGACAAATTCTTCACTGTTCAGGCCACATCCTTGCTGCGTCCCCTCCACTCACCATACAGCAGTGGTATTAAAATTTTTTAGGAAATTTCATGCATGTATGTATTTTGAAACCACCAATTTGATCCTGTCATCCCTCACTTAAAAAAAAATCTTCAACAGATTTCCATTGCTGTAACCCAAACACATAACATGGCCCACAAAGTTCTTATGATTTGCTCTTAACTTCCTCTTGATCCTTGTGCCCACACCTTGTTTTGTTCCTAAAATTTGCCAAGAGGCCTCCACACCAATAAACGGCATAGAAAAGTCTTCGCTGACTTAGTTTAGCTAATTTCTCCTTTCTTCAGGGTCCAGTTTATCTGTCCCTTTTCCTGGCTAGTTATCCCTGAATCTAAGGTCTACACAAGACTGCCTGCTGGCACTCTTTAATCAGACTTCACACCCACTTTGCAATTACATATCCACTAGTCATTAACTTAGCCAGTCTCTACCTACTACGTTCAGTAAGCTACCCAAGGGCAGATATCATAGCTGACTTTGTCTGATGGCTTTCATGTATCCGAGTTTCTATCTGACAAGTGTTATCATGAGAATTCCCTGTGCCCGTTACACAGTAGATGGTAGATACAGGAGAAAATAGATGAGGTCTTTGCTCCTATGAGAGAAGCAGGCAACCAACAAACAAGTAAGCAAGGTGACAAAATGGCTACAGATGGTGACGAATGCAACTAAATATACTGTGAGCTCTTCAGAGGCAAGGATTTCTTATCGCTTATTCTTTTTTGTTTTCTGGGTTTATTTTATTTATCTATTTGAGCTTCTCTGTAGCCTTGGCTGACCTAGAACTTGCTCTGTAGACCAGGCTGGCCTTAAACCCAGAGGACCACCTGCCTCTGCCTCCCAAGTGCTAGGATTAAAGGCATGTGCCCTGCCCGTCTTCTGTTGCTCATTCTTGACACGCATGTCTGCTGCTTAGAATAAAACAGCTAAACACGAGTTTACTTTGATCATGTAAAATTCAAAAAAGGTACTCATAATGATGTTCTGCTCCAAGAGTAATTGGCAGGCCCAGAATGTCCTTTAATTTGCAGTTCTGCTTTCCTTACTATGTGGCCACGGACAGGAAAAGGGAATGGGAGGTAGTTTCTCAAAGTCTCTGTTTGCATAGGTTTGCTTTTACGAGCTAAACCTACTGGCTACATCTAGCTGCAGGGAAGGCTAGAGAAGGTTAATGCAGTTATGAACTGAGGCAGGTTTGCTGATCTGATGGTATTTACAGTGGAATCTGGCACAACCCTGGCACTATGAAGCAAAGACAATTCAGAAATGGAGTATGCTCCCCTAATGTATAACAGAGGGGACGTTATTATTTGGTGTAGGAGTACAATGAAGCTCTAATATCCAAGAATCTGGTGTTAAAATGAATGTAATGGATTTATGGATTTCTCAGGACAAACACACTTTAAACCAATTTCTTAATATTTAATTAATTGCTTAATATTTAATATTTGATTAATTGCTTGTCACCTTCAGATTTTCCATTGTTATTTTCTTTGGCTTTTTGCATGTCCCAAGTCTTGTCACTTTGCAGCGTTTACATCTTTCTGCATTAGGATGGCTGCTTTAGGATGAGTTCACAGCTAAAGCATCTAAGGAAAAGAACATCCTAACAGGGACCCGTGCTGCTGGAGCCACGCAATAGCTTGGAACTTAGAGATGCGCCCCAGATCCCCTTGTAAACTGTCTCCATTTATTTCATGGGATTCTTAACGTTTTCGCTCAGAAAGAAGCACTGCAGAGCTGTGAATTCTTTGGCTTTAAAACAGGCACAGCATGGTCACGAGTATCAGTTCGTACTTAGAGCTTTTCCATTCTGAAACCGGTTTTCAAATCCTGAGCGGAATCTCAGGATTAAAGGTACAGAACCCTACCGGGGCCTCTTGGATACCTTCTGCGCTCACAGTAACTTCAATCAGGAAGGACGTGAAACCCAGGGCTTACTTTCTTATCTTACAGAGAGATAAGAAAGTGAACACATTCCTGAATCCTCATCCATTGGTTTTTAGCTTACGTTTTGCAAAAGAGATCGTCCCTGAAGTAATCGGAGGGGTCGGTCAAGGATAGCAATTTCCTAGACCTGGGAAGGAAATTTAGACCCCGTGCGGCAGGCGGAAATCAGCTGCGTCTGAGGGAGCGACGCGGGTGTTTCTGTGGCCCCAGGACCGCGAGGGACTTTGCTCCTAGCGACGGACTATCCAGGAAGTTGGAGAAGCCATTGCCCGGTAGCCAGGGGTCCTCTCTGCCCGGTCTCGGGGGGCTCCCGGTGTGCTGCTACCCCGCAACCCCAGCGGCCCGCGGGAGCCCAAACCCCCGCTCCACGCCGCAGGACGCCCGCCACGCCCCACACTGCCCTGCAGGCGAACGCGGGAGGCTGCGAGTCCCCGCCAGGCCGCCGTAGAGTCGCGGCTCCGGCCGCTCCTCCCGCGCCGCCCTCCGCCCCTTGCCTCCCGGCGCCGCGGCAGCTCTGGGCTGGCACGGCCGCCGCCGCCGCCGCCGCTTCCTCTCTGCAGCCGTTCGGCCGCTGCGTGACGCGTCGTTTCCTCTCAACATGGCGTCCGGGGCAGGTCGGCGGTGATGGAGGCCAGTCCGCGGCTGCGGCGGGTGCTCGTCCCCACGGTAGCTAGGGCAGCCTCGCGCTCGCCGGGTGTGTGAGGCGCTGCCGCCTAGGCCCTCGGCCCCGGGAAGACGGCCGCCCGGGCCGCGTTCCGCCGCCGCCGCCGCCGGGCCGGAGGGACGAGTGAGGCGGGCGGCCGGGAAGCGACCCCCGGGCCGACAGGCGCCGAGGCCCGACGGGCGCGGCCCCCGAACGGCGGCCCCTCGAGCGCGGCCAGGCTCTCGACGCCCTTGCCGTCCCCGCGGCCGCTCCGTGTCGCCTGCCGCTTCCTGGTGGCGCCGCTGCCCTCCACGCCTCCTCGCCCCCACCGCCACCTCCTCGCCTTTCTCTCTCCCCGTCCCCCTCCGCCGCCTCCCCTCCAGCCGCCCGGACCGCCGCCGCCGCCACCACCTCCTCCTCCTCCTCCTCCTCCTCCTCCGCGTCCATGTATGAGGGCAAGAAGACGAAGAACATGTTCCTGACTCGGGCCCTGGAGAAGATTTTGGCCGACAAGGAAGTGAAGAAGGCGCATCACTCCCAGCTGCGCAAAGCCTGCGAGGTGGCCCTAGGTGAGCGGGGAGGAGGCCGCGGCGCGGGCAGGGGCCGCGGAAGGGGGGCTGGCGGACGGACGGACGGACGGACGGGCGGGCGGCTCGTCCTGGGAGCCCTTGGCCCCGTCGCCCGGCTGGAGTTGACAGCAACTCGGCTGGACGGCGGGGCACCGGCAGGGTGGAGGAGGAAGGGCGGCCAGGCGGGGCCCGGGGAACTCGAGATGGTTCAGGATCGCGGGGCACCTGTGTTCGAGCGTTCCACCGGACGGAGTTGGGGGGGCTTTTTTGTTTTGTTTTGTTTTTGGTTTTTTGTCAGTGGTCCTGGCGGGGCGGACCGAATGTCATCCTTTGTGGTGGAGCAGAAGATGAGCTGTTGTTTATTAGCTTAGAAATTGAGGTGGGGCCGATGTGACAAGCTCGGGCGTGGGGGAGGGTTCCGTATCGTAATTACAATAACTTTATCGTTTGGCGTGGTACTTTGGGAAAGCTAGGCTGAAGTTGTTCCCTTGTTGGCAATCTCGAGAAAGGGGGTTGCAAAAGGTCCCCGAGTTCTGTCTTCTCTCTGCCACAGGAAAATGAGTAGTGATGTAGCCTACTGGGCTGACCTGGAAGAACAAGACCGGGGATTCAGGGGTGGTGGTGGCGGTGTGAAAATGGGGAAGGAAAGAACCTTTAGATAAACTGGCTTTAGGTAACGCAGAAAGGGGTGTGTGTGGAATGAGCGAAATGTAAAAGACAATGACACCCACCAGCCACATGTCTGGACAGTGGCAGCTGCTCTCAAGCTTCAATTGTGATTTATAGTTCAGACAGCAGAGACCCAGGGTAATGAAGCCGCAGCAGGGAAAAACCCAAACAATACCTAGAACCACAGTAGGCAGATAATGATTTGTTTGAGGGGGCCCTTGGTAGGCCTGGTGCATTCAGCAATGAGGAAATTGTTAAGGGAGAAACCAGGACATTTAAAGTACAGATAAATTCCTAATGCTTACACTTTTGTTTTATAGCCCTGAGTGAGAGCATTTTAGGTTTGCAAGAAATTAAGCTGGTTATAAGTGGGTTTTGAAAAAATATTTTGAAGGGTTTTGAAAAATATTTTGAATAACTTTATGCTAAAGTAAGGGGTCAAGGCAGCGTAAAAACAACTTTGCATCCAAGTCTTGAGATCCGTGGGAGACTATCATTTAACTTGTAAATGTTGTAGTTTCCTCCTTTTTTTCCTGAATTCTTAAAATTGGTAATATGAAAAACATCAAGTGGATTTCAGTTTAAACGGCATTTTTGTTACTGTTTTATTTTTAATTTTAATGTAATAGTCTAGTGGACTTAAATAGTTTTTTCTTTTACCCCTTCCATGGTCTTAAGTTCCCATTTTGTTCTTGTAATGATACATCTAACTCAGATGAGTGAGAATGCTGTTGTATAGTTGCAAAAACTGAATTTATATTTGGTTTTGGAAAGGAATCATTATTAATTGGGGTGATATGAGTGGTTTTAGAATTTTTAAAATAATTGTCCTCTGTAGGGTTATCAATAACATGGCAGAGCAAAGAACATCAATTCAAATTAAAAGCTTTAGTATTTAAGAACTAAGATTTGTCATGTTAGAGTGTGTATGAGCAATTTTTTTTTTTTTTTTTTTTTTTTTTGGTGGAGTGGTAGAAGCATGGAGACAGGCTTTAAGCAGGCTGGGCTGACATCCCTCTGTAGCTAAGGACAACTTGAATTTTCCTGAACCACCTGTCTGGCCTAACATCCCTTTGTAGCCAAGGACAACGTGAATTTCCCTGAACCACCTGTCTGACCTGACATCCCTCTGTAGCTAAGGACAACTTGAATTTTCCTGAACCACCTGCCTGACCTGACATCCCTCTGTAGCTAAGGACAACTTGAATTTTCCTGAACCACCTGCCTGGCCTAACATCCCTTTGTAACCAAGGACAACGTGAATTTCCCTGACCCACCTGTCTGGCCTAACATCCCTTTGTAGCTAAGGACAACTTGAATTTTCCTGAACCACCTGTCTCTGCCTCTTGAAATCTGGGATTAAGATAAGCACATCGTGCAGTGTTTTAGAGGTGCAATACAGGGGTTGGAACTCAGGGTTTCATACTTGATAGGTAAGCATGCTACCACTGGAACTATAGCCACAACCCAGAATATATTTTCACTATGTTAAAGCTTAAACATTTACAGGTTTTAAGTAGTTCCCCTTTCTGAATATTAATAGAAATAAACATGTTAATTAAAGGTTCATTGGAATGAAAGTCATGATCCTTAGTTTAAATCCTAGTTTTAGTACATTGCAGTATTACTATGCATGGAATTTCTCTGTCAAATGGAGTATTGGACTTAATGAATGTGCCATGAATGTGAATGCACTCTTCTGTTAATGTGTGCATCTAGTGTCCTTGCCATCGTTAGAAAGTCTGTAACTCCCTTAACTGAGGTCCTGGCACTTCTAGGCATAGGAGTTCCTAAAACTCTGTGCACCAACTGCCATGGTTCTTTAAGACAGATTTTGCCAGTTAACCAGCACCAGAGTACTTTCTTTATAAGAGGCATTTTCTGCGTTTCATAAAAGTTACATTTAGCCCTCTATAAAGCACATTTTCAGTATGCAATCTCATGGTAAATAACCCTGATGACTTTTTTTTTCTTTCTTGTCATCCATTAATGTTAAGTTTGGGATAACTCCTATATATTCCTGGCTGACTCATTATGTAGACCAAGCTATCCTTGAACTGTGGGACTTGTGGATATCTCTCTGCCTCTGCCTCCCAGATTCTGGGATTACTGGTGTATGCTACCATTGCAGGTGTGTGTGGCTGTTGTTAAAATCATTGCTTTATGGTGGTGGCACACACCTTCAATCCCAGCACTTGCGAAGCAGAGGCAGGCAGATCTCTCTGTGAGTTCTAGGTGGGCATGGTCTACAGAACTAGTTCCAGGACAGCTAGGGCCATACAGAGAAGTCCTGTCTTGAAAAACAAACATACAAAAAAAAAAAAGAAAAAAAAACTTGAGCAGATTCCTGTTTATATTCATTCCGCCTTCAGATATTATTGAGCACTTAACATAGAGCTGAAAGGAGATGGACAGTAAGCAAGAAAATAGGCTGTACTAAACTTTGATCCTTTCTTTTTTTCAGTTGAAAATAATTGTATTGGCTTTTAAGTAGAATTCAGATCATTGGTATTTGCAATAAGTTTATCCTTTTATTATAATGACCAATTAAAAATAAGTTTTTTGTAAATAACATTCAGAATTATAGCTTATCATGAATTCTTAAATTGTGTTTTGACTTAAAAGTAACCTTTTGTAACTGTATAAGCTAGGCGCAGGGGCTGGTGCACAGAGTTCCAGCAGATGGATCGCCAGGAGTGAGCTGTAGGCCCACTTGTTTGGGTTTCATAGCAAAATCCTTTTCCACTCTCAGACACTACACAAAGGAACTTTTATTTTTACAAACAGCATAAATTTAAAGGGTATACAATTGTTTAAAACTTATTTCAATTTTTTTAACATGCTAAATTTTGTTTTAAGGAATGGTTTTAAAAGAGCCTTTCCCTGTTAAATTGGTAGGAAGCCCACAGGCCCAGGAACAGCTCCAGGTTGCCCTCTCTTGGTCCCTGCAGACTACAGTTCTGTGCAGTGAGCGGTGAGGGGATTCTAGGCTGCTCTAGCTTAGTGTGATCCATGCCTGCTCTTGAGAATCCTGCATTAAAAATAGTCCGGCCATCTGCTGGCAGATGAGACAACAGCTGAGCTATTTTTAGTTTCAAAGAATTTAGGATTGTTTCAGGATTGAGCTTGAAGGTGGCATTGTTTATCTTTAAGGTGTAGTTGGGACCTCCCCCAGTGAGACTTCTAGGTTGAGGAGTTTCTTTGATGTTAGGCTATAACTAAGCTAGTTTAACTTCTGCCTCTAGATAGCTGTGAAAAATGGCTACCGATGTCAGAATTGAAGTTGATGGCTGAAAACTGACACTGGTATAAAGTAGGAGAGAAGGTTTAAGAAGTGAAGAATTTGAGTCAGTGATAGGACAGGGAGAGCTAGAGGGATGCCAGAGAACGATAGAAAGAAGAACCCTTTAGAGAAGTAAGTTTTGCTCAGAGAGGATATGAGTTTCTGTTGTTCATCATACTGTGAAGTGATCCTATTGACTTAGCTTTCTTATGAGTCTCTTACCCATGAACATAATTTACCCCAAAACATATAATTTATTAATTCTTTGTTTGTTTATGTTTTTGACAAGGTCTTTCTAGGTATTTTTGATTGGCCTGGTACTAGTTATGTAGACCAGAGTAACCCAAACTGCAGCGGTCATCCTGCCTTGGCCTCCCTAGTGTTGGGATAAGTGTGAGCCACTTTGACCTTGTCTAGTCAGAAAGAGGAATTTAATATCATGATGCAAATCTTACAGAACTTCCTCATCTCTGCCTCAGGAGCCACTCTTATTTCAGGTGGTAGTATTAAAAATACGTGTGTTGGGGGAATTACTGTGCACCATTTACAAGCATGTGACATCACTGAATAACTTCAGAATATTTATGTCAGTCTGTGTGTGCATGTTTAGTTATGGGTATATTTGCTCATGTGTGCATGCGCGGATGCTACAAGCCAGTGTTATCTTCCTCTGTTACTCTCTCTCTACCTTATATTTTGAGACAGTCTTCTATTCAGCCTGGAAATTACCATCTCTGTAAGTCTGGCAGGGCAGTGAGGACCCTCAATTTCCCTGTCTCCACACCTCCCAGCACTGGGATAACATGCCACCGTGCGTACCTAGTTTATGTGGGTGCTGGGGTCCAAATTCAGGGCTTCATGTTTACCCAGGGAGCTGCTCCAAGCCCCCACCCCAACACATTTAAGTTTAAATCAGTTAGCAAGGCTACCTTGCTATTTAGAGTAAAAGATAGCAGTCAGTACCTGAGCTGCCTGAATTTTTGAGTTGGCTAGGGAAGAAGAGTTTATGTTATGAAAAGGGAAATCAGTTTATATTGGTCTTTCACATTTCTGGTTGTTTTAAGGACCCTTGATTCAAAATAGCCTTGAATACAATGACCAGTGACACTAAGGCCAAGCCTTAGAGAAACTCTTACCCATAAATTTGGGTTGCCAAAGTAAGTTCAGGTTGCAGTCGGGTATAATCTTGCTCCCATTTTGGAAATTTAAAATGCACATGAAAGATTCTGAAAAAAATCTCCAAAAAAACCTGCTGAATTTTCTTTAGCTTTTTCATAAACTTATTTGACCTTGTTTTTCAGCCTCTTAATGTAGTTTATGTCTCAAGGATACATTTTCCTTTGAAACACCACTTAAGAGAAAAGACTAAGTAGATAATACAGTGGCCGGAACTAGACAGTCCTGAGCAGTCCTGTGTTGGGAAAACAGTAATCAGAATTAAGCAGCTGGAAGCCAGGCTTGGAAGTGCACGCTTGTAATTCCAGCATTTGGGAGGTGGAGGCAGAATAATCTTAGGAGTTTTAGGCTGGCCTTGGCAGCACAAGATCCTGTCTCAAAGCAAAAAGAGAAACAAACCAAAACCAGCAAGCTCAATTGGTGAGTTCTTATCTAGTATGCAGGACACCCTGCCTTCATTTTCCACCAATGCATAAACCAGGCTTGATAATTTATACCTGTAATCTCAGGACTCAGGAAGTAGAGATAGAAGGAAGGGTCAGGAGTTCAAGATCAGCCTGCGCTACCTGAGACCTTTGTTGGGAAGGTACTTGGTATGGTCAAGGCTTGTTTTAGTATTAACTTAGTTTTTGTTTCTTTTTTTCCTCCCACCTGGAGGAATATATAAATTGACTCTTCTGATAATCTTTATCTTATAGATAAAATTGTGAATAGAAAGTAATTTGAAGAAGTGTTTGTCATGATATTCCTCACATAATTGAGGAAGAATATCTGACAAGGTAAAATACACAAGCAAATTATTGTTATTTTGAACAATTTTTATTTTATGTATATGAATGTTTTGCCTGCATGTATGTTTGTGCACCACACAACTGCCTGGTCTGATAAAATCATCAGATTGTCTCCAATTGAAGCTATAGTCAGTTATGAGGGGCCATGTGGGTGATGAGAACCAACCATACCCAGGTTCTCTTTGAGAGCAGTCAGTTCTCTTAACTGCTGAGCCAACCATCTCTCCAGCCCCACAACGTATATTCCTTCTGATTATGCTTATAGCTCCACCTCTTAGGAGGCTGAGAGAGTAGGATAAATTGAGCCCTGGAGTTTGTGACTGTCTAGGCAATATATAGTAAGACCTTATCTCAAAGGTGAAAAGAAATTAATTAGGTGGTCGCTTGCTTAATTATGGGATTCTTCATGTTTCGGGTAGTGCACCTATGTTGGGCACACACTGTGAACCAAGCTTGCCTTCATAGGAGTTAATGTTTTAGTAGGGGGAGGATCATAGAAACTATTGATTAATAAGTATTATCAGTTGTTATCTGAAGAAACATCTCAGAAGGGGCTGCCTGCCAGAAGAGGCTTCTCTTTGTGACAACATTGAAGAGGAAAAGTGACAGAGATTCAGTCTTCTTTCCAGACTGATACCTAAATGAAGTAACGGACAACAGAGAGACCTGTGTTGTTGGGGGAAGTGGGAAGTGAGAAGAGCAGGTTTGGGCTTTTATCTGTGGGAAAGCCAGAGAGGATTTTTTTTTTTTCTTTTTGTGAAAGGGGCTCAAAAAGAGGCAAACTGGCCTAGAATTTCCTGTGTGGGTAAAGTTGACCTTGGTCTGCTCTTCCCAAATCCTACCTCCCAAGTGCTAGGATTACAGGTGTGTTCTGTGGTATCTGACCTCTGGAGAGTTGGGGGTGGGGACGACAAGCTGAGGAGATACATTGTTCCCATTGTTTTGTGGGTTTGATTTGTTTTTTGAGACAGTCTCTCAGTGTCTAATTTGGTGATCCTCCTGCCTTAGCCTCCTAAGTGGTAGGATTGCATGCATGTAATCACCAGGTTTGGCAGAAAAAGTGGTTGTGTATGTGTTGACTTTGTTATTTGGTTTTGGCTTTTGAGGCTTCTTTTGTAGTAAACATTATTGTCGTGTATTTACATATATTTTATTTATATTTTTTAAAGCAGTTTGATATTTTGATATATAGTCTGGGCTATCCTTGAACTCATCTCCTTCTCCCAGCCCCCATATGCCCCCTCAGCCAAGTGCTAAGATTACAGATGTGCTGTATTATGCCTTGCTTTAGATTTTTCCCCCCTTTTTCTAGGGGTTGACCCCAGGGCCTAATACACACTAGGAACGCTCTCTACCATTGAACTACATTCCTGATCCTAGAATTAAAAATAAAAAATGTATTAGTTCTTTGATGTCCAGTGTGTTTTGATCATCTTCACCACCTATTGCCTGCCCCTAGATACACGCCCCTTTCCCAACAACCTGACTTTGTGTACTCTTTTTTTTTTTTCCTACCAAGTCCTTTTGTGTTGTCTATGTATTCTTAGATATGTGGCCATTCGCAGGATCATAGTCAGCTTACCAGGTGCTACACACTTAAAGAAAGCTTGCTCTCCTCCCAGCAGCCATCAGTCAAAGCTCTGCTAGATAAGGGACTTCATGTCTACTTCCACTTTCCATGCTAGGATTGGTCTGGCATGCTGTCACAACCCTGTGAGTTCATATGTGTTGTATCCAGAAGACACTGATGTAGTGATATTTTGTTTGTGTTTTAACAAGTAAAGCTTGCCTGAAGATCAAACTGCAAAGCTAAGCCACTAGAGGCCAGAGAGTGCTGGCACACACCTTTAATCCCAGGAGACAGGCAGAGGGATCTGTTAGTTCAAGGCCACCCTGAGCTACTTGAGATTGAATCTATCTAAAAGAGAAATAGAGCTCACACAAAGGTGAGGACAGGAGTGATATGGCTGGATGGAGAGAGGACTATAAGGCGTGAGGAGACAGGAGCTCAGTGCCAGTCTGGTGTTTGGGGGAGACAGATGGAGTCTGGAGATGCAGTCTGAGCACTGGTAGAGGTAAACGGTCTCTGTAGTGGCTAGCTGCTGTGCTGCTCTGATTTCTCAACCCCTAATATCTGACTCCAGGTTTTTATTACTCTGCCTCTTACAGTCTTTCCACCCCTTCAGGTCAGGAAGCATGTATGTATCATATGTATGTATGTATTATATATGTATGCATGTATTGTGTGTGTGTGTGTGTGTATATATATATATATATAAAAACATCATTTCCTGCAAAGCTGTCTCTATCTCCTATTACCTCCTTTGGGAATTCTACGATTTTTTCCAAAGGAGATAACAGGAGATTTTATACTAAGAAAAAGGACACAATTCAAAATATAGTGGCTGTGATGGTCAATTTTCATTGTCACACCGACAAATTTCAAGTCACCTGGAGAGAGTCTCTCAGTAAGAGATTTTCTAGATCAGATTGGCCTGTGGGCATGTCTGAGGGTTATTATCTTGATTATATTAATGAAAGAGTCACTTAAAAGTGGGCTGCACTAGTCCTTGGGTCCTAGACTGCATAAAAGGAAGAAGTGAGCTGAGGCAAAACATGGGTTCATTCTTTCTGTGCTCTCGACTGGACTATAGTCTGAAATTGGGAGCTAAACTCCATTTCTCCTGAATACTCTTGTTGGTATTTTATCATGGCAACAAACAGAACTAAGCCAGTAGCCCATATCTGGAATCTCAGCATCTACTAAGAATGATATAAAACAAATTCAAATATGAATTGTCAGAATTTTTTTCAATGAAAAAGTTTTTTTCTAATGAGAAACTTTTCCCTTGTCTGGATCCTTCTGGAATTTTGCATACACAATTCATTAAGGATTTCAGTATGAGTCACTGCGGATTTAGAGTGGGCACTACAATCCAGTAGCTGTCGCCCTTACAAGAAGAGGGTGGAACATGGAGGCACACAGAAGGCACTGTGAAAATAGAGGAGGAGTTTGGAGTTATGCTGCTGCGGTCAAGGGAAACCACCAGAAACTCATCGGAACTTTTCCCCAAAACTGAGAGAATAAACTTTTGCTGAAGTCATTACGTTTATGGTATTTTTTTTTTTTTTCCGAGACAGGGTTTCTCTGTAGTTATTGGTGCCTGTCCTGGAACTAGCTCTTGTAGACCAGGCTGGCCTCAAACTCACAGAGATCCGCCTGCCTCTGCCTCCCAAGTGCTGGGATTAAAGGCGTGCGCCACCACTGCCCAGCCGTTTATGGTAATTCTAAGGAAACTAGTGAAAGTTTTTCCTAACCTCTCTGACCAAGTTGATTTTTTAATTTGGATTTTCATTTTTAAAATACAGCAAATATATTAAATTATATGTTGGGCTCTTCCCTGGTTGTCTCAGAATCTGGGAAGCAGTCTAGGGCTTGGTATGTATTAATTATAAAATATGAGACTTTAATGTACATTAATTAAATGGAAAAAGAGTCTTAAGCACAATTACATACATTTACATTCTCATGTGTAGCAAGTCTATGTAGATAGATGATACTGTTAGTCTATATAGCCTACATTATCTTATCATTCAGAAAAAGAATAAACATTTTAGAAATAGTTTCTATCACGATATCAACTGTAGGAAACTATGAAGTCATAATTCTTTCTTCCAATTCTGAATCCAAATGTCATATAATCAGCTGTTCACAGCCAGTGCCTATCCAGAATTGTCTAAGAAATGAGATAATAAAAACATAAGTAGCCAAGGTATGAATGCCAAATACTTTTTAATTTTTGATGCATGAGTTAGAAATGAGAATTTATATGGCATTTTCTGAAGTCTATTTATATTTATATAAATATAATTTCATTAAAATTGGCAATTTAGTTTTCACCTTTTCTAAAAAAGACAACAGACAATTCTTTTGAGGTTTTTTAAAAAGTAAAACTAAAAAAGAAATACCACCAGGATGTTGTCAATGTGGGAATATGCAGTTCTTTCTTTTTCTTTGCTCTTTTCTCTTCCTTCTCCCCTTTCCTTTCTTTGGTTTTACAGTGCTGAGGATGAAAACCAGGGGTCTCATGCCTGCTAGGCAAGAGACTAAGCTGCATTTCAACCATTGTTAATTTAGTAAGTAAAAAAATGAGGCTGGAAAGATGATTTGCTTGGTATTGTGCTTGATTTGCAAGCACGACAGCCTGCTGTCATCCCTTCAGCTCTTGTAAAAAGTCCCACTGTAGTAGTACACTCTTGAAGTCCCAGCACCGGGGGAGCTTAGTTTGTGAATCCCAGGTCCTATTGAGAGACCCTGTTGCAAGAAACAAAGTGAATCCCAAGGAACAAGATGTGCAGATAGATTTTGGTCATCACATACATGCACGCGTACCTGTGCATGCAGACACCAACTTTACTGAAGTATAATTTATATACTGTAAATTCTACCTATCGATGTGTTTACTGAATTGTGCAGTCACTATCAATTCAGTTCCATAGTGTTTCACCAGCTCAGTAAGACCCTAGTGCCCATTGACATCTTTGTTGCTTCTCTTCGTTCCACACATTTCCTAATGTGTCTCTAGAAATGCATTTTCTGAGCATTGTGTACAAATGGTCTACATTGATGAGGTTTTGTGTTGTTGAGTATGCTTTTGAAGTTCCCCTTTGTAGTTAACGACTCTGCTGAGTGCAATGGCACACATCTGAAATTTCAGGAAATTGAGGCAGGAGAACTATAAGTTTTAGGTAAGCCGGGGTATAACCCTATCTCAAACAACAACAAAATCAACAAACCTCAATTTTGTTAATGAATAGGAAAATATAGGTCCTTTATTTGAAATACTTGGGATCCAAAGTGCTCTAGACTTCAGAGTTTTTCAGATTTTAGAATATTTGCATAGACTTTACTGGCCAAGGGAACCCAAACCCTGACATTTGAAATGCTCTAAAGCCTGAAATCTTTTGAGCACTGACATAATACCCAAAAAGTTTTCAATTTTGGAGCATTCCAGATTGGCTATGTTCACCCTGTACCACATTTTGTTATCTATTCATCAGTTGGTGCACATTTGGGTTGAATGAAGAATGCTGCTATGACTGTTTGGGTATAAATCTCTGTGGACATAAGTTCTTATTTCTCTTAAGCAGATAACCTAGGAGTGGAGCTGATGGGATGTATAAGATTATATTTGAAGGATTATTTCATTGAAGCACTTGACATTTTGAAATGTTTATTTCCAGACCTCATTCTACACATATGGACACTGTAATATGGGCACGTACACAAGTGTGTTCTTTTTTAGAAAGGATTTTTGTGTGTGTGAGTTCCTGTGTATATCTGTGCACCATTTTGTACTATGCCTTCAGAGACTAGAAGAGGACATCAAATCTTTCTGGAACTGCCGGTATGGATAAGGTTGTTAGCCACAGTATAGAAGCCGGGAACTGAACCAGGTCCTCCACAAGAGCAGCAAATGTTCTTAAACATCGGCACATCTCTCCAGCACCCAGAAATATGCTTAAAAAAAAAAAATCACTGATTTCCAAGGCAGTCATAGAAAAAAAAACAGTTAATTTTGTTTAGTGTATTCTGGGTTCTATTCCAGTTAAATACGTATTGACTTTATCTTCCTTGGTCTTCAAAACTCTCCTGAATGCTTAAGAAATTGAACTATTTTCATTTTGTAGACAAGAAACCAAGTTTGGAGTTGGAATGTGGGCCTGCACTATTTAGGTAGTCCTTGTGTTCTGACCTAAAGTCAGAAAGTCCTGATCTGTAGTGTTAACAACTGCAATGAATGTTGGTAAGACAAGTTGCAACTGAGAAAAGGAAATTGAGAAAGAAAGGAACTATCAGGAAAAGAAAAAGGTTGGGCATTTTGCATGGCTATAAAGATTGCACATCCTGCAGCCTCAGCATTTGACAGGTGTAGGCAGGAGGGTCAGGTATTCAAGGTCCTCCTTAACTGCATAATGAATTTGAGGCCAGCTTGGGCTACTTAAGAACCTGCCTCTACAAACAAAACTTTACCAGTCAATGAGTAAAAAAACCTTGGGGCTTTATTTCAGAGGGAGACCACTTGTCTGGCATGTGTGAAACCCTGGGTTCAATCCGTGGTACTAGGAAAGGAAAAGGGAAAAGGATGAAACAGAACTAATAGGCAAAGGAACAAATGACATCAATAGTTATATACATTTCTATATAGCAGTACTGCTCTATAGAATTTCAGTGACTCTCTCGGGTATGTATGTTCTCTGGGTTTGTGGTAGTGTTGTAAATTCATCATAAAGATAGAATTTTAGTTCTGTCTTCCACTTAAGAAAGCAGGCGGATTCTTCTGTATTCACAAAAAGTTTTGATAGTGCATTTGAAAATTTGAAGAGTTGTGTAAGTTTTCAACGATTCTGCATAGACCGACTTTTATTATACCTGTAGTTCTACCCCCACCGTTTATTATTTGTGTGTGTGAGAGAGAGAGACAGAGACTCTCAGTGATCTTAGTTGTTTACATGTGCATAGGTGACGGATTATTTACAGGTACATGGCCAACTTTACCAATAGCAACACCACAAAAAGAACCGTCCCTAGCAGCCATTAACTTCTAGTGGCTCCTCAGGAGGGTTGAAGCCAGGTGAGTTTTCCCCTCATCCATGGTGGAATGCTGGTAGACCTAGGCTTGTGTGGGTCATGTTCAAGAAGTCACAGTTGTGAGTTCATGAGACAACAGCCATATCATAGCTGGAAGACAGTGTTCCACAACACTCTTCCTCCTGCATTCTTTGCACCCTCTATTGCCGTATTCTCTGAACTCTGTCTTATTTAGGGCCTATGTTCAGCACATTGATCAATTAGGAATCTGAGTCTACAGTAAAACTTCGGTCCACTCCAAAAAGAAGTTTTTCTCACCAAAGCAGAGAGCAGCACTAATCTATGAGATAAAAATAAAATATTAGGCCGGGCGGTGGTGGTGCACACCTTTAATCCCAGCACTCGGGAGGCAGAGGCAAGTGGATCTCTATGAGTTCGAGACCAGCCTGGTCTACAAGAGCTAGTTCCAGGACAGGCTCCAAAGCCACAGAGAAACCCTGTCTTGAAAAACAAAACAAAACAAAACAAAAATTTAGAAAACAGTTTTATGAGTACAACATGTTCTCTTAGCAAAACAATAGCAGCTTCTCTACCAGAGGTTGACCTAGTAGAGAATTTAGCCATAATTTTTTTTTTTTTTTTTTTTTTTTTTTTTTTTTTTTTTGGTTTTTCGAGACAGGGTTTCTCTGTGGTTTTGGAGCCTGTCCTGGAACTAGCTCTTGTAGACCAGGCTGGTCTCGAACTCACAAAGATCCACCTGCCTCTGCCTCCCAAGTGCTGGGATTAAAGGCGTGCGCCACCATCGCCCGGCTAGCCATAAATTTTTGATCAGGTTTATAATACACAGGCATGAATTCAGCCTGTGCAGCAGGCTTCAAATCCAGTCAGAGAGCATTTGGTTACCCTCATAACAGTCATGCCACAATATTTATTCATAAGGCTGCATCTGTGTTTGTTTGCTGCTTTTTGTTGTATTGTAGTTTTGTTTCTTCTGAATTTCATCTTGCTTGTTACCCCTTTTGTGAATTTATAAAGCCCTTCCTCTCTCTCTTAGCAATGGGGTCTGTTTTTTTTTTCTTATTTTGCTTCTACTTCGTCACATAAAGGCACTGTCTAATCTGTCTTATTTGGAAAACTGGACAGCTAGGTATTTTTAAGCAATATAAAAGAACCCACTTTTCCTTATTTGATGTTAATATGACCATCCTTTTGATATCTTTTTCCATCTTTTAACCTACCCTTATCGATATACTGTGTTTGAGGTTAGTATTAAGTAGTAGTGTTAAGTACAGTGGTCTGGCCTTACCTGTGGTTTTACTTTGTTCAGTTATCAGTCATCGACTGCTGTGTAAAAATATTAAACTTGAGTTTGCAGAAATAATTACCAATTTTTCAATCTTGTAGTAGCTCTTCGTCCAGACTGTCCATTCCTTATATGCTACCCATCCACTAGTGCAGTGGTTCTCAATCTTCCTAACGCTGTAACCTTTAATACAGTTCCTTGTGTTGTGGTGACCACCGAACAATAAAATTATTTCACTGCTACTTTATAACTAATTTTGCTACTATTATGAATCGAATGTAAATATTTTTGGAGAAAGAGGTTTGTCAAGGGGTGGAGACCATGGGTTGAGAACAGCTGGACTTGTTTGTCACTACTATCTCAGATATCAGATCCTCTGTCACAGTGCAGTGCTTGTGTTGTTTTTACTTAGTAATGGACTGAGAGTGGTGATGTTTGGATATGCTGAAAGTGAAGCTACAAATTTTTCCTCTAAGTGAAAAATGCAAGTTCTTTTTTAATGAAGAGTGCAAAAAATCATTTTAAGGATGGTGTGATCACTAATAAGAATAAATCACTACTCATAAGTTTGTGAATAAGGTAAAGAAATTTGCACTGGTTTTTATGTAAAAGTCACAGTCCTAGTTGCGTAAGTACCTAGTTAAGGTGGAAAGGGCATCAAGCTTGTATATTGATATATAGCAGAAGAAAACATGGAGGACTTGGTGCTGTCTGTCATTTAGGCACCTACTGATTGTGTTGGAATTTGTCTCTGTTGGTGTTAGGGGACACACTATAGTGTCTTGTGGTTTTAAAATTCAATTTGCCATTTTTTTAAAGAGAATAATTTATGAAATATACTGCAAAAGGGTAAGAGGGCAAGCAGGTGTCAGCAATAACTGGAGAACCAATCTGTCATTTTACATTGCTTCCTTTTCCTCTTTTCTCTGATTCTTGCTGTTATGTAAGTCTTAAATGTTTTTACACACAGCAAAGAGCATGCGACAGAATGACAAACGTCTCATTTATTGCTTCAGTCGTACTTCTAAATCTGAAGAGATAAAGATATTGTTATAGTTTCTCTTTTTTTAATATACTTTCTTATTTCCATTAATTTATTTTCTAATTTATAAAAATTTAAAGTGTTACTTGTATGTGTATGTTTTCAGAGCTGGCTGGCCATTTGGTACTGGATAATTGATTAGCGTGCTCCTGTGAAGTCTATTTCTCCCATTGTTAGGTATTTCTCAGTTGTCTGTAGATCTTTGTGTAGGGCTGAGGCCTCTTCAGCAAATAGACAAATTAGTGTGTCTATTGATATCATTCTTGTTCAGGTCATGTTTTGGCAGCCATGTTGGTGAGATAGATTTCATAGATTGGATTTCTCTGACATTTGTAGGAGTTACAGTCTCACAGCAAACTTCCTGTTCCTCTGGCTCTTCCAATCTTTCATCCCCTCTTCCACAGTGACCCTGATCCGTAGGTGTAGTTGTGTTGTAGATGTATCCACTGGGACTGTGCTCCATAGTTCTGCATTTTGTTCAGTTGGGGTTTTCTGTAATGGTCTACATGTGCTGCAAAGTGAAGTTTTCTTTGATGAGACGTGAGAACTACACTTACCTGTGGGCAAAGGACAAATATTTAGGATGTAGTGAGGGAATATGCTGATTTAGTAAAATGGTTGTTTCCAAGTTCTGTAAGATCCATGACTTCCTTGGCCCTGGGTAGTTGGTTTTGTTTCCAGTACCACAAAACGATTTTCCTCTTGTCTAGTAGGTTTTAAGTCCAATTGGAGAGCTGTTGGTTGCTGCCAAGATATGTGAGACACTACTGCACCCTAGAGTTAATCATGCTGTGGTGACCATTGTTGGGGTTTGTGGACATCATGGCTGGGGAGGACTATTGGTTGTCTCCCTTTGGAAGCTTTCATGCTTCTCAGGAAGGAGACTTTCAGGTCAAATCCAACTCAGGTCCTCTGGGTCCTGTGTCCAAAGTATAAGGTATCTTCAACAATTGCAGCTTAAATCTTCCACCCCTGGAGGAGAATGGCAACAGCAATTAACCTGTAATAGTTTAGGATCCTTTTGGTCATCCCTAACAACTCAAAAAAGGGTTTCTCAAGCCTAATGTTGGGATTTTTGTTAGTCTTTCCTTCTTGAGGGGGGCATTGACAGCCCATATGGGAAAATTTTATTTTATGTATGTATATACATCATACATATATACACATATTTATAGAGTTACATATGGTATAGGCATATTCTTGTGACTTTTTCAGACATCATTATTGTTTTATCTTTCTATCTTTTGTATTTATATAAATTTTTTTTATGTTTCAAAATTTTTTTTACCATGTCTATTGTTTGAAGAACATTTAAATTCCTTTTAAGGTAACCCTAGTGGTGATTTTTCTTCAGTTACCTTTAATTTTACAAGGTCTTTTTAAAAATGATTAACTTATTTTTACTTTCTTATGTGCGTTGGTGTTTTGCCTACATGTATGTATGTCTGTGAGAGGATATTGGATCCCCTGGAGCTGGAGTTACAGATATTGTAGGTGTCATATGGGTTCTGGGAATTGAACGGGGTCCTCTGGAAGAGCAGTCAGTGCTCTTAACCACTAAGCCATTTTTTTCCAGCATAGAAGGTCTTAATTTTAGGATTTATTTTTCCATTGAAAACAATGTATAAATCTGAAAATGTGACCAAATGTTAGCCTTTATGTGAATTTTGCTACCATCCAAATCTTCGCTTGCACACAGTGTGTCATTTTTTTGTACCCACTCTCACTGTTTTTCCCTTTCTTTGCTTCTCTGAAATTTAATTATAATGTATTCTGGCATCTATTTCCTTGGATATCTTTTTCTTATTTTCTTAGCTTTAAAACACATGGTTTTGTATATAGCACTACATTTTGTGTTTGTACTTACAAAGCTTTATTAGTTATGAAGTCAGTTTTGTAGTTAATAGCTAGTATTATAGCTTATAAAAGAATACAACTTGAGAATATATTCCCTTTAATAGAAAAATTAATTTTTTATATGAGGTATGTTCTGAGATCCAAAGTGAAACATTTCTTCCTGTGGTTTTTTGCAAAATAATTTTGAGAACTGTTGATTAAAATCATTCACGTTTTATTTTGTTTGAAGAGGGCTAATTAGCAGCAACCCTGGATTTGAGACTGATGCTGATAAGCAAAGAGATGGGATTTTTTTTCTACCTCCAAATTACGTAGTTTTCATAGCTTGTTTTTCTAACCAATTAAATCGATCACAGACTGATGTTTTTATACAGTTAAGATCTGAGTAAATTAAAAACAGCCTTCAAAGCATTCAGCATCCGTCTGTGTCCTGATGTTAGATGGAACAACTGAAGTAGGAAAGGGTGAGAAAAGGAAAGAAGGAAACACAAAGTGTATCCCATTTAACTGAAAATTTTAACCTCCCCTCCCTCCCCCCGTTATCAAGTCCTGCATCCTCTAAACTCCGGTGCCACTGTTCTTCATTGCTGTGCGTTTGCCTTTTTAGGGTTCCATGTGCAAATGATTGCTTGGTATTTGTCTTTCTATGCCTGTCTTATTTTTCCTAGGCATTGTAAACCTTTATTAACTTGTGTCTTTAAATAGTTCAAGTAATATTTTTGCACCGTCCCTCCTTTACTCTTACCTCTGGTAAAATGGAAAGGCTTTGGTCCTCAGGGAACTAGACTGAAATCCTGAATGTCTGGCACATAGTAGCCAGTGAGTAAATTGTATATATTTTATGAGTCAATGCTATAGTAAAGTAATTTAAGGAGGTTACTTTATACTTACTATAGTGCTTGGCAATAGCAGGCAGTAAGTAAATCATTAAATTTTTTTTTTTTGCCATATTTTTTTTCTTTTTTTTTTTTTTATTCTTTTTTACTTAAAATTTCCAACTGCTCCCCGTTTCCCATTTCCCTCCCCCTCCTCCCACATATTGCCCCCTCCCCCGTAAATCATTAAATTTAAAAGTATTGCATTACTCTTTCTGAAAAGAGACTTAAATATCTATTTATCCCCATAATGGATCAAAGAAATGATTCCACCAAAGTCTAGTTTGTTGAAGCAATTAGTTTAACTGCTTAATTTAGAGTTTTAGAAGTATGGATAAGGAGTTACCTTCAGGCATGCATGTGTGTGTAGGAGTGTGTGTGTGTAGGTCATGAAACTAGAAGGAGCACTGTGTGTGTGTGTGTGTGTGTGTGTGATGAAACTAGAAGGAGCAGTGTGTGTGTGTGTGTGTGTGTGTGTGATGAAACTAGAAGGATCGCTGTGGCAGTGAAGGAAAGGATCTTAAAGTAGAGGGGAGAAATAATGGAATACATGTAGCATGAAAGTAGAAGGGAAGCTTTTCTGTGGGAGAAAAAGAACCAGCAGGGGTGGGGTGTGGCAGGGGAAGGAAGGGTAATGAGGGAGGAAGAAAAGAAAGTAGTATGAAAATAACTTTACATTACTTTGCAGGCTAAGTTATAATATTAATTTAAAAAATTGGGCATGCATATTTTATAGGGCTTTTAAAAATAGTAATCCTAACTGGAAAAATTAGTTACTTTCAACACATATAAGCATTTTCAAGAAGTTATAATTCTGTTCATAATTTTCTTGAGGGGCGCACACGTGCTCTCTCTCTCTCTCTCACACACACACACACTCACACACGCACGCATGCACACACACCCAGAGGGAAAGAGAGAGACAGAAAGGTAGAGGGAGGAGTGCACATGTACCTAATACATTGTAGTTACAATATTTTGTTCCTCGTACTTCCGGTTAATGTAGTTGTTGGGGGGATGGGGAATAGTTTGATAATTCAAATTCTGTGGTTGTTGACACATATTCTTTGTGGTTTTTTTATTTGTACATTTAAGTGAAACAAAATTTTGGAGCCTGATTTTTTTAACTTATATTTTTTGCTGTTTTGTTTTTAATGTCCCAAATGAACTTCTGAAGACTAATCAAATTACCTAGTGAACTTTCTGCTCGCTTGTGCTAATGTTTGCTTTTTTTTCTTTTTGCCCTTACCAGAGGAAATAAAAGTTGAAACTGAGAAACAAAGGTTCGTATGATTTCTTTTATGAAATTAATTTGTATACTTGTGAGTCTTGGCCAAAGTAGTAATATAATCATAGGTATTTTTATAATTACAGATCTTCTTTATATAATCTTTGTAATAAAATCGAAATAGTTCTTAAGAAACAACTTCATATAAATTAGACATTTCTGAAATATCATGAGCTGACTTCTTTTCTTGAAGAATTTAATGTATATTTATAAAAATTACTAGGTGTCTTTGACCATGTTAGCTTCCTTAGAACAGAGCGGAAGTTATTCAGAAGTGTACTTCAGTATGAAAGCATGTGGAAAGTCTTAAAGCTGCTTAAAATTCCATGATATTGTGTTAGGTTCTTTGAAATGATTGTTTAGTGGACTGTGGGCTCTTTGGAAATAGAAATTTCATGTTGTGTTTGGCAGCTGTGGTGGCTGCCCTTCTTTCTGTGGCAGGCTGCTGACCTCTAGGCTTTGCTGTCCTTGTGTACTTCACAAGGACACAGAGTGGTTCCTATGGTTCCTTCTATAACTGATTTTCTTAATGAATTTGTCATCATTGAGTAAATGTGATATTCTAACTAAACTGTCCTTTTTTATTTAGTCCTCCTCATGGAGAAGCAAAAGCCGGATCAAGTACCCTTCCACCAGTGAAATCAAAAACAAATTTTATTGAAGCAGACAAGTACTTCTTACCTTTTGAGTTGGCGTGCCAGTCCAAGTGCCCCCGCATTGTTAGTACATCTCTAGACTGTTTGCAGGTCTGTATAAAATGATACCTAAAACTGTCTATTTTCAATGTATTTCTAATACTACTCATAGTTGGCTATTTAAGTATGTCCGTAAAAGCCTCAAATACTCTTTTTGAGGCAAGAAACAAAATGTCATTTATATTCCAGATAGACAGTAGTTTCTTCCTTTTTTCTTATTAATTTATTTTGATAGTAGTTTCAAAAAGATGTTTCTGATTAGTATCAACAAGAAACCCTTAGCAAACAAAATCTAACATTGTTAATAAAAGTGTTGATTTGTTCTCTTTCCATCAGTGATATAATGCTGTTGCATGTATAGTTCTTGAGATGAGCACTTGTATGTTCCTGTGTGATCTTGAACTCCTAGTTTCAAGAAGTCATCTGTCTCTGCCTCCTAAAGTAGTCAGGCCCACAGGCGTGCACCGCTGTACTTGAGTCTTCACTAAAGCCCTGTTATTTTATAGAACGCACCATTTTGGTGTTGACACTGTTTGCCTTCTTACTATTTCCCCACCTGTAGCATTCATTAATATCAGAAATATTCATGAGTGTTTCCCCTTTTTATTCTCACATACAAACTCACAGTATCTTAGATATTCTGTGAGACAGTCTTCTAGATGTTGAGTGTTTTTATTTGTTTTCAGAGATTGTCATTGTTTGAAGGTTGTACATTCTGCTAACAACTTAGTAGCTAAGAAAAAATGATTTGTTCTTAAGGTAATTTAAAGATAAATTCATCTTATTTCTGACCTTGCTTTCACTTATTAATAGCATTATTAATGCCCAATGCCTTCCTTCTCAGCTAAAATGTTAATAGTAAATGGATAATTCTGAGATTTTTGTAGCCAGTATTTGGAAACTAGATTTCATGAAGATTGATGATATAAGTTAGAAAGAGATTTGATGTCATTTGAAAGTGTCAAGATAGCACCCTTCCCCCAAAAAACTATTCAGTAAAACCTTGTTTACATAGAAAGTAGCAAGCAGTTCTAACATACCACAGACATGTTCTTAAGGCTTGGCTTTCTAAAAGTATTGCCTAATAGTTTTGTTATTATCAGACTGTGTTTATGATTATTCCAGCTACAAATAGTTATCCAATTTTAGATAGTACACTATACAGGAAAAAAAAGGCATAGTCTTTGGCTTTGATTATACCTTGATGTTTTTGTTTAAAAATTAATATACATTCATTCAAATGTATTTTTTTCATTCAAATGTATTTTAATTCATAGTCAATTAATGTGTTTATTAGTTAGCTTGACAAGCTATTTTGTTATGACTGTTTCAGAAACTTATTGCTTATGGGCACCTGACTGGCAATGCTCCAGATAGTACGACACCAGGCAAAAAATTAATTGATAGAATTATTGAAACAATATGTGGCTGCTTCCAGGGTCCTCAAACAGATGAAGGAGTTCAGTTGCAGATAATAAAGGTAATTAATTACATAAAATGGGTATGTTATTTATTATGTATACTTTTTAAACCAGAAGCTTTTTGCTTTGGAAATATTAGGAAAGGTTATTTTCTTTGCATTCTGGCTATGATAGACCATTGGGATAATACTTAGAACCGTCATGAGGTTTGCTGTTTTATGCTAAGAGTTTATTAGAGGAAAACTACATTCCATATCTCTTCTTTTGCCACCCTAGTCAGGATGATCCCTGGGGTCTTCACGATTTTTTCTGTGCCTATTCTGCTTTTTATACATGTTCCATCTTTTAAGTTTTAAGATGATTCATAAAACTGTAACCATATTCATTTTTTTTCTATATTGCTAGATCCCACTTGTCTTCTTTCTCAGCCCATGTATCACTAAGTATACTGGTTTTCTTTTGGCTTTCAGTATCCTCTTTTGCTCATTCACCTATTGAAAAAAATACAAGTTTGTGCTATAATGAACCTGGATGGTTGAAGTTGAGAAAAACTAGTCATGTTCTTGTTAATGTTACAACTATGGTAGTGGTAATATGTTTATATATTGATATGATAATTGTGTGAAACATAACTATGCTCAGTTGTGATGAAATGAAATATTCTGCATTTTAGTAAACAAAGAGTACTATTTCTAATAAAATTTAGCTAAAGAATGTTCTGGAGTTTATAGGCCGATAGGAAAGCTACTTTCTGAAATGAAAATTCATGTCTTTGTGCATAAACTCTGGATGCAGTATTGCTTGTGTTTTTTTCCTCTTAAAGGCTTTACTTACTGCAGTAACATCACAACACATAGAAATCCACGAAGGAACTGTCTTGCAAGCTGTGAGAACATGCTACAATATCTATCTAGCCAGCAAAAATCTCATCAATCAGACAACAGCCAAAGCCACTCTTACTCAGATGCTAAATGTTATCTTTGCACGCATGGAAAACCAAGCGGTGAGTAATGTTTGGAGTAGTTGCAGTGAAACGAGGTTTCCCCATGCCTTGTCTTTTGTGGACAGTAAGGCCTCCCAGTTCCTTGTATGTTTTAGTCTTCGCTTTACCAGTATACTGTACTGATTTTAGACAAGATGTATTTTTAATTTACAGATAGGATGTATAAGATTGAGTATCATATGCAAGTATTTGTATATTGATATTTTTACCAAACTTAAGCTTAATAAAGTATATACAAAACTACCTCATTTGATATGTTCAAGTATACAATGATTCATTAAGTCCAAAAACAATAGTGCATTTTTATATTGATGAAGTACATTTTATTTCTTCCATATGTTAAAGAGCTGTGATATTACTCATTCTTAAAACTATTTCAGGTTTGTTGAAAAGAGATTAAGAACTATAGACTTAACTTGGTTTTTTAATGTATTTTGTTCTTCATCTTACTGCATAGGTCTTCATAATTAAAGACTGAAAAAATAATTGAGAGATATTTCTTTTCCACCCTTGACTTTCTGCTTTTTGTTTGGTTTATAAATTTTGTGTATGTATGTGGTATATGCTGGTATGCTCCCCAACATGTGGCATCATGAGTCTTCCTCCATCAATTGCTGCATTTTTTTGTTTTGTTTTTGCTAGGGTCAGGTTCAGGATTTGTCTTTCCCTCCCAGCACTAGAATTACATGTTGAAGGAGCTGCGGGCCTGCTTTCCTGCCACCCAGCTCCCGTCCGCCTGGCTAGCTTATGCCCCAAAATAACAACACACAAACTGTATTGTTTTAAACACTTCCTGGCCCATTTCTATTAATGTGTGTAGCACCTTGAGGTGCTCTTACCAGGAAGACTCTAGCCTACGTCCATCCTGGGTCTGCGCTTCATCACGTCTGCCCCAGAGAGGAGAGGAAATGGCGTCTGTCTGAGGCATCTCACCTCACTTCCTCTTCCTCCCAGCATTCTGTTCCGTTCACTCCACCCACCTATGTTCTAACCTACCAGGGCCAAGCAGTTTCTTTATTAATTAACCAGTGACCTTCCTCCATCAGACACATGCCACTGCCCCAGGATTTTAACTTAGTGCTCATGCCTTCATAGCAAGCACTGTGCCCTGTGCCATCTCCCAGTGTGACTCCTGAACACACCCATACCAGGGAGTTAACTCTAGGGTAGAGCCTTACTTGGATTTCATTAGTCTCGTCAACAGCATCTGGTTTCTGACCTAGGATTCACACAGTACATTCAGTTGTTAGGACTTTGTCTTCTCCATTCTGTTAAAACGCCTCAGTGCTTCTTTCCTTGTTTAGAATAAGGCTGTACTTTTTTTTTTTTTTTTGGCTAGAAATATTTCATTTTACATACATCATGCCAAGACGTTAATGCCGATTCCTTTTTTGGCTCATGATATTAACCTTGACCATTAAGAATGTTTCTGCCAGAAGCTAGAGAGATGATGGTTTATCTGTTGAGAGCACTGGCTCCTTTTGCAAAGGGCAGGGTTTGACTCCCAGCACCCACACGTGTTGGTTCACAACATGAACCACTCTCATCTCCCTCCACACCTCCTCCTGGCCTCCTTGCATGTGTTGTACAGGGATATGATACACAGGTAAAACACCTACATACATATAAGTAAAACATTCTTATAAGAAGGAATATATCTCTCGGGTTCCTCCAGTGGAGGTTATTAATCTTTCTTTTTGGAAGGTATTTTAAGACTATGCAAATATCTTATTTTTCCCTTATACCCTATTTTAGTATCTTTCAATAGTAGATCTTGTTGGGAATAATTCTTACTCTGTTGTTTCCTTGGTGTTGTTTATTTTGTTTCCTTCCTTTTCTGTTTATTAACTAGAGTCCTCTTTTTGCAATTTCCCTATTTATTCAGGTATTCAAATAAAAACTACACCTGGGTCTTTATTCTATCTTACGTATAGTAACCTGATATTATCATGTTTTGCCCATGTTATTTCAGTTTGATATCCTTTTGCTCATTTGACAAGATCCCATTCTGTTTTAAATACCTCAATACTTTCCTAAATCTTAAGATGTTTTATGCTCCTTAAAAAAATACCCTTTGGGGGCTGGAGAGATGACCCAGCCGTTAAAGGCTAGGCTCACAAACAAATAAGTTTCAGTTCCCAGCACCCATGGCTGTCTCTCCAGCCACACACACACACACACACACACACACACACACAAAATATTACCCTTTTGTAGGCAGTTTCTCCATGTCACAGCATCTGTTCCCAAATAACCACTCAGAGACTTATTGATTATAAGAGCACCGCTGATAGCTTATGCTTGTTTTTAGCTAACTCTTTTAACTTAATTAATCCATTTTTATTCATCTGTGTGCTGCCCCAAGGCTTGTTTACCTCATGTACGTACTTCCCATCCTTTTCAGTCTGCGTCTCATGGCGTCTCCTCAGACTCCACCCTTCTTCCCAGCATCCTCCTAGTCTGGTCCTCCTGCCTAACTGTAGGCCAGTCAGCCTCTTTATTAAACCAATCACAGTGTACCCTGGGGCATGGCAAATGACCAGTCCACATTCCTAAAGAAACAAGACTTTTGCACTCCCAGTAGCCACCAGCTGCCAGTGGCTCCTCAACTAAGAGTAAAGCATAGTAATATTTCATTTGTATTTTAATAAATAAAGCTTGCCTGAGGATCAGAATGCAAAACAGCCCCATTACTCAGCCATACAGGCCAGGTACTGGTGGCACACACTTTTAATCCCAGCAGCCACATGAAAGATGTTATAAGTAAATCAAGGAGAAGACTAACATGTACTCTATGATGGTCACATACAGGTGTAGAGATGGGTGGAGGAGAGACTAGAATAGGGGCATATTTTCTAGCTGTATTTGCTCAGAGAGCCGGAAGCAGGAACTCAGAGACAGTAAACATACTAGTTAACTCGGTTAAGTTCCACATCCACTGTAGCATGGGCAACCTACCAGTGGTGACATCCCCTAAGAAAATGTATTCTTTCTTTCCTAGCAGCCATTAGTTGCCAGTAGTCCCTCTGCGGGTGCAGAGCTCATGAGCTCCTCCTTCATCCGTGCTAGAATGCTGGCTGGTTTGTTCTTGTCCGTATTTTGCAGGTAGCTGCAGCTGCTGTGAGTTCATGAGAACACTGTCCTCATTGTCTCTAAAAGATGTATTGCACAGCTCTCTTCTCCATCTTCTGACGTGTAAACTCTTTCCATTCCCACTTCCCTGATCCCTAGGTGGGAGAGGTTGGCATAGCTGTTCCATTTAGGGCTGAGCATTCAATAGACTCTTACTCAGTGCCCTGGTGAGTTATGACTCTCTATATTAACCACTGCCCACTGCAAAAGGAAGCTCTTCTCATTAAAGTTGAGAGCAGCACTGATTATTTTTTTTTCTTGAGTTGGTGGCACTGGGTTGAAAGGTGATGCTCTCAGATTTTCTGGTATTAGCAAACTACATACGCTGTAGTGTTGGTCTCAGAATTGTTTTCATTCTAATTGTCATAGTATGTGCTTTTATTTGTAAAATAAGAATTTGGGACTATTAATTATAAGGTTCTTTTACCTTTTTAGACTTTAGAATCAGTTAATTCAATTTTACTTATATAAATTTATATAATTCTATGTAATTTCAAATATTGCTGAAGATTATGAAATGATATTGATACTGTGAAATATTTATCTTTGTGGAAATTAATTCTTTGATAATCCTTCATACCAGCTCCTGAATGCTGAAAGAGATGTGTTAGGAGCAATAAAGTTCTAAAAAATAAAATCCTGGGATCCTAGTTGATGTTTTTATTAGCATCTTGTTAAGTGAGCCAGTTTATTAGGTAGTATTACATACACAAAAACGACAGATCTTCTAAAATAAAATTCACTGACACAATTATTTTTATGATTTCTAGATGACTGGGCAAAATGATGTAAGCTCTCATGACAGTTTTACTTACTAAATATAGTTTTAATACAGTGTTTAAAAGGTGTTTGATATGATGTCAGAACATGTTACAAAAGGGTATGTACTGAAAAGTTCCTACCCGTTTTTCTCCATTTGATCATTCCCTAATCTCCACCCCATGTAGATGTTTCTTGTGTATCTTTCTATACTTTTTATTTCCAGGTTCAAAAACAAAAGAGAGGGCGGGAAGGAGAGAAGGGAGCAAGAGAGAGAGGGAGAGAGACAGAGAGCATAAATGTGAAAAAGTATTGTACTTTGTTTTTGTTTGTGGGTTATTTATTTGGTTTTAGGTAAATATATTATTGGCAGCAATCCAGTTACTATTTGGCGGCATTAAAATTATTTTCATTTAGATAGTATATTTCTCAGTATCAGACATCAAATACAAAGTCTGAAGACTGAGTAGCTAAGAGCACTTGCTTCTATTCCACAGGACTCCAATTCGGTTCCCAGCATTCAAATCAGGTGGCTCAGAATCCAGCTCCCTCTCTTCTGGCCTTCATGAGCATCAGCACACATGTGGCATTCAGTCATGTGGATACTCACATGTAAATAAAATAGTAAAAAATGAACACCAAATCAAAGGACTGTGTCAGTGAAGACTTCCTCTCTGTTCTTATGCACCAATTTCCAGACTTCTAAGGAGTAGCATGGTTTCTTTTACTATGTTTTACTTTGGACTATAATTCTCAAGCCCAGAAAAAAAGGATACATTATATAAAAAATTTATAGTTAGGTGAATTTCAAGCTACTTATTTTACAAATACTGAAATCATCTTGTTCTTTCCAGTTACAGGAAGCCAAACAAATGGAAAAAGAAAGGCACCGGCAGCAGCATCATCTGTTACAGTCTCCAGTAAGCCATCACGAGCCTGAATCACCTCATCTTAGATATTTGCCTCCTCAGACTGTTGATCAACTATCCCAGGAACATGAAGGGGATCTTGATCCCCATACACACGATATGGATAAAAGTCTTCAAGATGATACAGAGCCTGAAAATGGATCTGATATTTCCAGTGCAGAAAATGAGCAGACAGAAGCTGATCAGGCAACTGCAGCTGAAAGTAATCTTGAGATGGGGCTGTGGGTGCTCGCATGTGAAGGGCAGAGGTGGGATGAGTTTCTGATGAATATGGAAGGAATGACTTAAGGATTAACACAAACTTTGTGACGATTGTGAGTTTCTCTGTCAGTGGTAGAGCTAGTTGACTAACCTGCAGAGTCTCTCTTAATGACTCATTGCATCTCATGAGCATATGCTTTGTAGACTTCTTTTTAAAGAGAGTCATAAACATCCGTTACAGAATTGCATAGGTACTCTCGTTTTCTTTTTTTACATTAGTTTTATAGCAAAAGATCTACTTAGGGCTTTTAGAATATGGTTGAAAATTTCATGCCATTATTAGTTTAGGAAATATCATGCCTGTAATCTCAGGATTTAAGAGGCTGAGACAGGAAGATCATGACTTTGAGGCTGGCTTCGTGTACACAGCAAGAACTTATTTCAGAAAAAGTAGCAAAATTAAATCTAAAAACAATTTTGATTAAGTAAATACAAAAAGTTCATTTAAAATATTTTTATATCTTTTTGTATATTAGTAAGGTTTGTGTGTAAGAGTGAGTGCAGGTGTGCCACAGTGCGTGTGCAGAGGTCAGAAAACAATTTTGGATGTCAGTCTTTGCCTTTCCACGTTTCTTAAGGCAGACTAGCTGACCCGGGACCTTCCAGGAGTTCCCTGTCTCCACCTCACATCTCACTGTAGAACTGAAATTACAGACAAATGACATTTTGTGCATTCTAATGATTTGAACTCAGGTCTTTATGCTTGTATAGCAGGTACTCTACCCACTGAGCTAAGTACCTAGTTCTGTGATACATTTTCCAAGAAAGTTTCTATGTGAGTGAAGTTAAATTGTCATAAAAAAAACTAATTTTTAGATAAATTTTTATATAGAAATAAGCACATGAAATCATTTTCTCTTTATTCTTTCAGCCTGCCAGAGAGTTTGAGTTGTTTCCTTTTTTCCCCCTTAACTTGATTTGAAAAATGATAGACATTGTGCTGCTTTGTGTTGTAGATAGGTAGGGCTTCGTTAGACTTTATCTAAAATCTTGGCTTTGAGGGAAGAACTCAACTCTTTGTTTTAAAACTATGTTTTCTGGAACTCAGTAGTGGCATAAACAAATGTGTATGTGTACCTCCTTTGATGGAGGCAAAAAGGGAACCAACCTAAAGAAACTTTCCTTGGGTACTACCCATTTTATATATTTTATTTTTGAAATAGGGACTCTGACTAGCTTGGGGACTCCCCAGTTAGGCTAGGCTGGCTGACCAGCGACCCCAAGGATCTACCTGTCTTCACCTCACCAGAACTGGTATTCTAAGTATACACCACCATGCCCAGTTTACATGTATACATGTAATTCTGACTACTCTAACCTCTGTTCTCTATAGAAGTTCCTTTTCCTTATAACATGTTTTTGTTTTGTTTTGTGACCCAGTGTGTTTAACCAGGGCCATCTGTGTGACTGGGTGTGTGACTCTCCATTGGAGTCTAGTAGACTCACCAGTGAAGACCCAGCTGATGTGGCAGTGACCCCCCCCCATTCCAGGATTTATCAGTGATCACTAGTTCAGTCAGGCCTCAGGGAAGGACATCTCTTGCACCCCTCCCCCATCTGACTGTTAACAGGCCTATTCTTGTGCTGGGTGTATGTAGACCAGTCCAGTTGCTTTGAGTCCATGGTTGGAATGACAGTATCATGCCTAGGAGAAAGGTAGCATTCTGAGGCTCTTGTTTCTGTGTTCTACTCTTACTTTGTCCCGTCCCCTTGTCTAAAGTTGGCCCTTACAGGAGGTGCAGCACTTAACCTCCATCTGGTCTCGGCACCTAGTATAGTAATGAGTTCCTGCACAGAGGGTTTTCTCTGGTTAAGGCGAGAGTATCATTTGCCTTTGACACTCAACTGGTGTTTTGTTTTGAGGCAGTTTTACTCTTAACAGCCCTGGCTGGCCAGGAATGTGCTAGATATAGACCAGACTGGCCTTGAATGCATGGAGATCTTCCTGCTCTGCCTCTGTAGTGCTGACATCTACCTTTTTCATGTGTTCTGAGTATCAAACTCAGGTCCTCTTGCTTTCCTGAGAAGCACTTTACTGATAGCACGGTCTCCCCAGTCTTCCTTTTGCTGTATTTGAAAAGGCTGCCTTAGGCAGACCAGCCATTCTCACTACTAGGTAAGCTACCAACTGGTGAACTCAAGTGCTTTGTCTAAACTGCTTTTGCCATAATCGCTCCTGCTTTTCACTGTGTTTAAAGTTGATTCAAAGGATGATCTCTGACATAGGAGGGGTTTTATTTGTTCCTTCATTTATTTATACATTCAGCAAACATGTTGAGCATTCTGTGTTTTATACTCAAAGTACTAGAATTTGGGGTTAAGATGATAGATATAGCTATTGCTTCTAGTGTGTTTGCTGCTTTTAGCCATCCAATGGATCAGATGAGCGTGAACAGGTATAATAGGTTTCCTAGAAGAGGCATGCTGGGAAGTTAGGCTGAGGAGAATTAGGAAAATACCTTCATAGAGAAGGCAATGATAGTTTAGTTGAGTTGTAGTAGTTAAAAATGACTAGAAAAACTGGGAAAATTTCGAACAGAAATAACAGGCTATGAGACAGGAACACATGCATGTGAGAGGCACCACTGTAGATGTATGTCTTCAAGAAGGCAGGGTTATCAGTAGGGTAGTGTGATTATTTTGACCATGAAGGCATTGTTCTAACAGTTTAGAGTGCGTGTTTTAGAGGGCAACTTCATTAGCCATGTGAAGTTGCACATAATAGCTGACTTCTCTAGGCAGTTCTTGTGTTTATAAATAATCACACATTTTTGTCAGTTTGTGAAAAATTTAATTTACTGTTTTGTGATTTTGTATATTTACTTACATTGAAATTACAGTTTTCATTTTCTGCTGTTTGTGAGACAGAGTTTCACAAACTCTTGGAACTTACTCTGTAGACCAGGCTAGCCTCAAACTCAGAGAGATCTGCCTGCCTCTGCTTCCCACATGCTGGAATTAAAGACATGTGCCACAATTTTCAATTTCAAGCTGTTTTTAGCAAACTGCAGCACAGAATTGAAGGCTTATAAATGGTAGGAAAAATACTTACCAAGACACTTACATTTTTAATCCCACAAAGGAATCTAAAGGCTATTTTTTTTCTGGTTTATGATCTAAGTATACTGATTGAACATACTTATTTAACAGATTTCCTATTGTGACAGTTAACTTTTTTTTAGAACATGGCAAATAGTAGATTAAAAACTGTGCAATAGATTAAAAACAGGGAGGACAGGCTCTGGGAAAACAGCATTTTTAAATCATAATCCTTTCTAATAGTCTGCATGGAGACCAGTGTAGACATTACTGTAGGCAGCAATATAAAGTTGGCTGCCATTTGTTATAGGGAGGTTTTGCCAGGTGCCTGGAGCATCCTGAAGTGCCAATTGAACCACCTTGAGATACTTTCAACATTTCGAAAGCCCCAGGTGTAATCCTGTTTTGGTCTGTGGTCATCTGTACAAGCTATCAGATTCCATCAATTTCTTTAACTGTCTGAAACCTGTTTTCATTTTTATTAAATTGTATAATAAAAAATTTTTTTAGCATGAATTCAGTTTTACATTGGAAATATAGATCCTTTTGTGAAGAAATAGTGAGCAAAACATTAATATTGTCCAAAATGGCCCAATCTCTGTCTCATTAGGTTTTTTTTTTGTAGTAAAATGCAATGCTGATATTTATATCAAAAGAAGCTTCAGTTACTTTGATGCTAGATATGACAGAGTACAGACATGTCTTTACCAAGTACATGTTAATATGCACAAGACATTAAAAGCACACATTACTTTTACATCAAAATACTCTTTGACATTTGGTTCTTTTTAGGAATAATCTGTGCACTCTCATTAGTTGAGTAGTAGTTTAATAGCTTATCCAATAGAACCTTGTTAAAATGGGTTTGAATTTTAAAAATGCTTAAGTATTGTCTTAATTATGAATTCTGAAAATTTAACAATATTATAGTTTCAATTTTTCAAATTCATTTAATTTTTGTCCAAAATTTTTTTTCATTGTACATGTTTGGTAAATGTTTCTTAGAAAGTTAAAATAATTTCTTGATTTTTTTCTCTTTCAAAGCATTATCTAAAAATGATATATTGTATGATGGAGACTGTGAGGAAAAGCCACATGATATTGTCCAGAGCATTGTAGAAGAAATGGTGAACATCATTGTTGGAGGTAGTGTACTTACTTGAAATTAGTTTATTATTTTTAAAGGATTTCATCTGATCATGCATGGAAAACCTTTAATGAGAATCCAAAGAAGTGAAATTCTCAAGTTACTGTTTGTATGTGTATGTTTGCCAAATGCAGTATGCCCTGCCCCCATCCCTACAGTATGCTTTCTAAGGTTGCTAATGGATGCTCTCTTTCCCCAGATAGCATCAAACCCAGTACCTACCCCTTTTCCTGTGCACGACTGCACAGGTGTGATGATGCCCTTCCCACGCCTGTGGTCAGAAGCTCCGTGTTTTTCTTTTTTGTTTTGTTTTCTTTTGTACTGAGACAGTGTTTTGGTATTAAAGCCCAGGCTAACTTTAAATTTGTGATCCTTCTGCTTCAGCCTTTCAAATGTTGGGAGAATAGCTGTGCACCCAGCTTCCGAATGTTGAGATCATAGGTATATGCTGCCACATTTGAATGAAAATCACGGTTTCTTAAAATATATGGATGCTAAGCTTGAATTGACATAGGATCAGTGCTTCACCAAAATATTACACTATAAAATGCTCTATATGGTCAAGTTTGTTAGGCACTTCATGAACTCATGTTTCTCATAAATAGTATTATTATAGTGAAGGTCAGATTTTTGGTAAATCCATTGAAATTTCAATTTATGATGATATGCACAGGGTAAGCAGAAGACCTAGGGAATATATTAGATGCACAGGATGGATTTGAACATTGCTATTTAGCTGTAGTGACTTACCAGCACTCTCAGTATTTCTCACTCTCAGCTCCAGGAGCAGCCTTCATGTGATTGCCTTCTATCTTTTCCATTTATCATTTTGTCTAGCACAGTCCTATGTTGTGGGCACAGTTGTATGTCTCTGTAAGGGGCACATACATTAAGTCAAGATACATTGTACTCAGAAGGACAGGGATTGTGGAATGTCTGTGGATAAGAAAGAAAAGGTTACATTCCATCATTAATGAATAGTTAGAATTCAGCGAAAAATGAATGATTTCTGCTTAAAGTGAGCTAGCAGGACTTCATATAGTAGGTAACACATACAGGGGATGGCATGCATCATGTAGTTATGGAAGAACGGCAGTTGATATACTGGAAGAGAGGACTGCATTCACGTGGTGATTTGGTACAATACATGAAGTGCCCTAAAATAGGAGAGAAATCACAGGAGCTGTTTAACAGGGTTATAAGTTACAGGGTTAGGATTTTAGATTTTACTCTAAGGACAAAATGAATCAGCGTTGGTGATTTTAGAACAAAGAATTTTGATAAGAAGAGCTATACTTTAAGAAACCAGGGCGGAAGAAAGGAAGACATTACCAGACTTGTATCACAGGAGTCCAGGGGTCTGGTCTAACTGTAAGAGTGGAAATGAGAGAAAGCAGGAGTGGTAAATAAGGTAACAGACTTTTAACCAGTTAGGTAGCTGAAGAAGAGAAAGCATGTATGTCACAGGTTCTAGGGCTACTTCACAGTGTACTGCTGTTGTGGGGAGCTGCGGACTGCGTTTCTGCCACCCAGCTCCCGGCCGCCTGGCTAGCTCATGCCCCAAAATAACGACACACAAACTGTATTCTTTTAAACACTGCCTGGCCCATTGTATCTAGCCTCTTCTAGGCTAATTCTCACATATTAATTTAGCCCATTTCTAATAATTGCGTAGCACCACTAGGTGCGCTTACTGAGAAAGATTCAGCATGTCTGACCTGGTGGCTGGCTGCATCGCGTCTGGCTCTGAGAGGAGCTGCCCCGCATCTGAGCTCACTTCCTCTTCCTCCCAGCATTCTGTTCTGTTTACTCCACCCACCTAAAGGCTGGCCAATCAAATGAGTCAAGGCAGTTTCTTTATTAGCCAATGACCTTCCTCCATCATACTGCTTCACTGAGAAGACTCAACAGAGAGTTAGTTGTCTTCATTGATAAGTTTTATTATAGCCTAAAGTTTTAGAGTAGTACCATTAAAGGAAAAGATAGATGAGATATATGAAGTAAAGTCTAGAGGGAACCAGGTATCCTGATCTATTCGTGATGCCATTCAGGATATTCTTAATTCCTCCAGTTTCAAATTGTGGGATATTAGCAAAATGTTTAATATGTATTTGAGATTTCAGGACCAGAATTTTAAGTGCTCTCACATCGTACCTTTTGCCTAACATGCACTAAAATTCCAGGCTTCCAAAAGAAAAATTGGTTTGCCATAGTGTAAACTGTTTGTACAAATTGTTTGGACTTAGTGACCCACTTTGATCATCTCTGGATGGAAACACTCCCAATGTACTATATCAAAAATTAGCCAAAGAGCAATACTTAAAAGTATGCTTTTCTAAGATGAGCAATAGACCTACGACTCTTTTCTTCATCAGTAGCCTCTCTGTTTAAAACTCAATACATTAGATGTTTAGTGATATACTCTTAGCAGAATTAAGTGATAGTATAGAATTACTTGTGGAAAAACACTAACACTTTTATCTGGCATACGGATTTGACCTTCCGGTCATCTATCTGCATAGTCAAGTATATCTGCATGGTTAAGACACACAGTAGAAATGAGCACGTTGTCCTCCTGATGCACCATGTTAGTAAACTTTATGTCACTGGTGGGTGTTTGTGGAAACAACTTAAAGGGAGAGCGTGTTTCTTTTGGTCACACTTTGAGAGATTTGAGTCCAGAGTCCCTCAGTTCTGCTGATCCTGGGCTGTAGTGAGGTACACATTTGTGCTGGAAGCATGTTGTAGAGCAAAGCAGCTTATGTCCTGGCAGGTAGGAGTGAGAGACGACGTATCTCCCAGTGACTGCTTCCTCCAGCCAGTTCCCACTGGTTGACTAATGCACCTCCAGAAACAGTACCAAAACCTCAGGACCAAGCCTCAGCACATGAGCCAGTGAGGGACATTTCATATTCACATATAACACTCTGTTCCTTGCCCCCAAAGGTCCATGGATATCTCATGATGTAAAATGTGTTTAGTCTAATTCCATGAGTCTTCGAAGTGGTAACAGTTATAGCATTGTTTAAAGGTCTTCACCGAAGCGAATTCATAACCGTGAGTCCCTTAAAATTAAAACAACAAGCTATATAACTTTCCTTTCCAAAGGGAGGACTGGGAGCAAAGAAAAGCTGCAGCCCATCAGGACAAACATCAAGTCCTGGCTAGCCATTGCCCTCTGTGGCTTTGTCCATGCTCATTTTCTGGCCAGACTACAAGTTTTCAAACCCTTATGTTGGGTTTTTTGTTTTTAGTTTTTTTGATTTTTTTTTTCCTCTCAGTTCTAACTACAATCTGATTACAGGCAGCTAATAATCACTATGCTTGCTTGACTGCTGAACTGCCTTGAGGTTTGTTTCACCAGGTCAGTCTGTCCCTGTAAATTCTACATTTTACAGAGTTGCAGGACAAAAACAAAATGTAGGCAAGTTTGTTTGCTTTTTTTTGTTTGTTTGTTTTTGCTTTTGTTTTTGTTTTGGATTTTTTCCCACCACATTGTAGCATGACTGACTTCTAGGCCAATTCCTGATATTTTCTTGATACCACACAAGTTCCTTCTTCACTGGCTACTCATTTATCAGCATTCTGGTTTTCTGACCTCCCACCAGAATTAGCCATTAGAGTCTACTTAGAACACTCTAGGCCAGTAGTTTTCAAACTGTGGGTCATGACCCCATTTGGGGGACAAATGACCTTTTCACAGGGCCACCTAAGACCATCGGAAAAGACATTTAGATTGCAATTCTTAACAGTAGCAAAATTACAGTTATGAAGTAGCAACGAAGTCATTTTATGGTTGGGCGTCACCATAACATGAGGAATGGTATTAAAGGGTTATAGCGTTAGGCCGGGCGGTGGTGGCGCACACCTTTAATCCCAGCACTCGAGAGGCAGAGACAGGCGGATCTTTGTGAGTTCGAGGCCAGCCTGGTCTACAAGAGCTAGTTCCAGGCCAGGCTCCATAGCTACAGAGAAACCCTGTCTCAAGAAACAAAAAAAAAAGGGTTATAGCGTTAGGAAGGTTGGGAGGCATTGCTCTAGACCTTAGATGTAAAACAGTTTGAGAAAGCAGAACACTGCTAAGTAATCACACCTGCAGCTTTGATGGCAAAACAGCATTACTACTCATTTTTTTTGTCTTAGACTTTTTGTCCCAATAACAGATATCTGGAAGAACTAATATAAGAGGAGGAAAGAATCATTTTTGCTCAGTCCAGGGTTGTCGGGCTCCATGGTGAGACAGAACATCATGATGGGAAAATATGTGGTGGGTCAGAGCAGCTCATCTCATAAGGACAGAAAGCAAAAGGGTGGGCATGACAAGACAGCCTTTAAGGACATGCTACTAGTGACCTCCCTACAAATTAACGTGGCTTCTAAAGGTGCATCAGCAACTGGAGGCTAGGCCCTGAACACAAAATCCTGGTAGATCTGAGTCACAGCAGGTAACAGTCTATTTAAAATGGTAGTTAAAATCCTAAGGTTATCCAATAGGAAAATGTAGAGACTAAAACAAAGCCACTGTGGTATTAGGAATATTAATTAAAAGTATAAAACATTTTAAACTTTATAGAAAAAAAGGAAAGTGTTCTATGCCTATATATTCTTTTAAAATAGTGTATTATAGGCGCATGTCTTTAATCCCAGCACTCGGGAGGCAGAGGCAGGTGGATCTCTATGAGTTCGAGGCCAGCCTGGTCTACAAGAGCTAGTTTCAGACTCCAACGCTGCAGAGAAACAGTCTTGAACCCCCCACCCCCCGCCAAAAAAAAAAAAAAAAGAATTGGGTCCTGTAGCATTCTAAGCCAGTGTTCTATATTGAGGTACATCTCCAGCCCCACTTGTTTTTATATATAAAGTATTATTGTAACACAGCCATGTTGCTTTTGCAGTGCCTTCCATAGTTAGAATAGAGACTGACTTATTAACCCTAAGATATGTACTGTCTAATGTTTTACCAGAAAACATTGCCAGTACCTAATATAGGTATAGGCTAGGAAGTAAAAGTTCTTTCATTGTTCAGCAACATTTCACATAGAAAAATCTCAAATCAAGAGAAAATGTCAATGAACAGGATTATAAGCACCTTTGTCTGGATTCATGAATGAATACTTTTGCTACCTTTGCTTTATGTCTTTATACACACCTCATGCATATATAGGTCTTTGTTGGACCATTAGAAAATTGGCTGTGTATATTATGACATTTTACCCCTATATAATGCCCAGATATATTTTTAAAGTTAGGACATTATTATATGTCACCTCAATTTTATTTCCACACACAGGAAAACTGCCACCTTTTAAAAGAGTATCTAATACAGTTAAGAGTTTTCCCACTTGTCCCAAAATGTGTTTCTGATGTTCTTTTCTTGCTTCTTTTAAAGCCCAAGACCTAATCTTAGCATTCTTCATTTTCTTCCTTCCTTCCTTCCTTCCTTCCTTCCTTCCTTCCTTCCTTCCTTCCTTCCTTTCTTTCTTTCTTTCTTTCTATCTATCTATCTATGTACATATGTATATGTTTGATCTCTTTAGTTATAGTCCTCTGATCTTTATCAAAAATAATTATTTGTTTGAGAAGAAATGAGTAATAGCTGAAGTTCAATAAAATTTCTCACTGTGTAGTGTTCATCAGAGCCCAGTTTAGTGAGCTAGTGTAAATTTAAAAGTAGGCCTCTGTCTATGTACATCTGGAATAGCCTTCTGTCAGATAGGTGTGCTTATTCACAGTACAACTTACAGACCATGTTGGGAAGCATGCCAAGTGCATGTTGCACCATAGTAAATACACTACCTTTTAACAGTGCCCATATGTATTTCACTCTGCTTTCTGGCCACTGTTTCATTTTAGATACTCTATGTTTTTTAAGTGCACTCTGGTTTAGTCAAAGATGCTTGAGTGTCTTTTCTTACCATTGTAGATATGGGAGAAGGGACTGCTATAAGTGCACGTACAGATGGCAACATTGGAACTGTAGAGGACGGTAGTGACAGTGAAAACATTCAAGCAAATGGAATCCCGGGAACACCGATTTCTGTTGCATATACACCATCGTTACCTGATGACAGATTGTCTGTCTCTTCCAATGATACTCAGGTGAGAGAAAGAAATGGGTGGACTGCCAGTATCTTAAGCAAATCTTCCCAGTTGATGCTTTTGGCTGATTTCCATTTGTGGAAATAAAAGGCTGGGTTTTGAGTGGATTTCTTTCTTTCTCATTGCTATAACTTAGAGCAGTTTGTTCTCTTAAGATGTATTAATAGCTACATTCCAACTCTAAGTTGTGTTTCATCTGTGTTCACAATCCCTCACCCACATTGAAGTTACGTTGAAGAGGAACATTCTTTCCACACATTCATGGGAAAAAATTTACAGTATCACAGGACAAGGGAAAACTTAGGAATGTGAAACATTTTATCTGAGTCTTTGTGCAGTCAGCATGGACGGGAGTGACAGGCCTTGCTCGTGCTTTTCTGCTTTCCATGATTCTGGTCCTTCTGTGTGAAGAGGGATTCTAGAGGATTTCATGATTGGTAAATGACTGTAAAGATTACTCCACTGTCTTATTCTGTCAGTGTCAAGTAAAAAATATGAACTGGTTACATTTTAGGAGTATGCCCGATGTCAAAGAAGGGATTTGAGGATTTTTTTTTCTTTGTTTTTTGATACAGGATTTCTCTGTGTAGCCCTGGCTGTCCTGGAACTCGATCTATAGACCAGGCTGGCCTTAAACTCACAGAGATCCACCTGTCTCTGCCTCCCAAGTGCTGGGAATTAAAGGCGTGCGCCACCACCACCAGGCCAAAACCGGAATATTTTAAAGACTATATTTTGAAGGTATTAATTTAGTGTTGGGTATGAGACTAGATATCAAAGATCAGTGTGGCAGATTCCACTTCAGGTTGTTTTTGTAACAGTTGGGGAGAACCCCACGTCAGAGTCAGTTGAATAATATACTAGAAGGCTAAAATGATTTACACTGGGATATGTCTTCATTTTCATGGTATATTAACTTGTTTAGGAATCTGGAAATTCTTCAGGACCTTCACCTGGTGCTAAGTTTTCCCACATTTTACAAAAGGATGCCTTTCTAGTATTCAGGTCATTGTGCAAGCTGTCAATGAAACCACTGTCGGATGGACCACCAGATCCAAAGTAAGTCACTTCGCTTAAGTTTTTAAGCTTAAAACTTACTGTTAATACATTTGTTCTTCTGTCCTGTAGAATCTTGAAAATTTGCTGAAGGGAATATTTTATTTTAAAAAATACATACCAAAAGTAGTAAGTTCAAAAACTATTGAAATATATACCTTTCACCACCACCAAAGGATGGGCAGCAATATAGAATAGTGAATACCTGGTACACAATAGGTATCAGTATATGTTAGTGAGTGAATAAATCAGTGATTTCATATTTTCACTTTTTGAGTAACTTTGGAACTATTAATGCCTAATGAATTACCTTACGATGATTTCTGTTGACACTGTACTAAGTACTCTGATAAAAGCTAATTATCTAATTCCCATTAAATATAGTTTGTATTTTGGGTGCTTGTTTGTTTGTTTTTGATTTAAGCTGGAACCATCTAGGAAGAGGAAGTCTCAGTTGAGGAATAGCCTCCATTAGACTGGCTTATGAGCAAGACTCTGGGACATTTTCTTGATTGATAGTAGATGTGGGAAGGCCCAGACTTCTCTGGGTGGTCCCAACTCTAGGTCCTGGGTTATAAGAAAGCAGGCTGAGCAAGCCCTGAGAAGGAGACTAGTAAGCAGCATTCTCTCCATGGCCTCTGCATCAGTTCCTGCCTCTAGGTTTCTGCCTTGAGTTCATGCTCTGGGTTCCCTTGAGGATGGACTGTGTCAAAGACAAATGAACTCTTTCCTCTCCAAGTTGCTTTTGATCAATTTAAAAGAAACTTTTTTTATTGTTGTTGTTTTCAATTATGACACATAGGAAAGTGCCATATTTTGTAGATCATAATGTTCATATGTATTTATATGATTCCAGTGAAACTTATTTCTTCTTGGAGTTAATAGAATGGCCTGTTTTTTGTTTTATTTTTTTGTTTTTACTATTGTAGCAAGATATAGTGCACTTGACAGTTTCAGGAGAATTTCAGGAAAAAGGATGTTTGGAGGAGTGACGTAGAGAAAAAGATGCTGAAATAGGGGGAATGTAATCATTCCTCCTTCAGTTCAACAAAAAATCTTTGGAGTATTTGAGTTTCTAATTCAGCTAAAGTCTGGAGAGTTACTACAGAAGGTCGAGAGCTAGGGAGATTGTAAAGTAGTACTAGGGAATAGTAAAGCTCTTGCTACCCAAGTGTGAAGACCTGTGTTCGGCACCTAGAATCCATGTAAATCCTCAGAAGTCTGCAGGCCAGCTAGCCTGGTACACACAGCTGCAAATAGTGAAGAGACCGTGTCACAAATAAGGTGCAGGGTGAGGAATAGCACCCAAGCCTGTCCTTGCCACAGTTTGTTTACATTCATCTGTGAATGTGCATGCGACACAGACACCCATGATATATATAAACACACTCATACACATAGGAAAAAAGCTTTTTTTAAAAGATTTATTTATTTATTTATTTTACAACATTCTGCCTCCATGTATGCCTGCACACCAGAAGAGGGCACCAGATCTCATTACAGATGGTTGTGAGCCACCGTGTGGTTGCTGAGAATTGAACTCAGGACCTCTGGAAGAACAGCCACCACTGAGCCATCTCTCCAGCCCCTGGAAAAAAAGCTTTTAAAACTTCGTAACGTAGCCGGGCGGTGGTGGCTCACGCCTTTAATCCCAGCACTTGAGAGGCAGAGGCAGGCGGATCTCTGTGAGTTCGAGACCAGCCTGGTCTACAAGAGCTAGTTCCAGGACAGGCTCCAAAACCACAGAGAAACCCTGTCTCGAAAAACCAAAAAAAGACAAAAAACAAAAAAACTTCGTAACGTTCTGCAAAACACATTATATTTTCTATAGTTTTATTTTGTCACATTGTTCTGTTTAGGGAAAAGCTTGTTTTATGTTTAGAAAGAAAATTTTAAAATATTTTTAGGTTCAAATCTCAAAAATCAGAAAAATAAGTTATTGCTTCTTCAGTTTTTGAAAATAGGAACTTTGCAGAAGTAGAATTAAACTTAGTAATTGTATACTAAATAAGAATATTTTTAAAACACCTTTCCTTATGGAAAATCAACATTCTCATTAAAAATTTAACAACTTTGGCATTTCCTTACAAATTGATGAGGATCTTCTTTAAGAAGAAAACTTGGTTTCGCTCGCTGAAACAGTCTACGAATGGGAGCTCACCAACTCCAGCTGGACTGGGAAGGACCTGTAGGACCAAGCTAGTTCCTCTGAATGTGATTGACAGGTGCATGGCTGGGGCAGACTACAGGGCCACTAGCAGTGGCACCAGGATTTATCCCTACTGCTTGTACTGGCTTTTTGGGAACCCATTCTCTTTGGATGGATACCTTGTTCAACCTAGATATAGTAGGGAGGGCCTTGGACCTTCCCCAAAGCAATGTGCCTTATCCTCTCTGAGGAGTGGATGGGGAGTAGGGTGGGAGGGTAAGTAGAGGGAATGGGAGGGAAGAGGGAGTGGGAACTTGGATTGGTATGTATAATTAAAAAAAAAAAGATAGCTTGTTTTCTTTTAAAAAAAATAAATAAGAAGAAAACTTTTAACAATTATGAGTAAGTTAACATCTCAGAGAAAATCCAGGTTGGATTCCTGTTACCCATATCAGGCAGCTCATAGCCAACTGTACTCCATTTGAGGGGATCTGATGCCCTCTTCTGATTTCTGAGGACACTTGCATGCATGTGATACACATAAAACTACTTAGGCAAACACACAATAAATCTTCAAAAAAAATTTTTTTTGAAGGATTAAGTCCAGGGAGAAAGCTCAGTTGATAGATAACATGCTTGCCTTGCTAGCTTGAGGACCTGAGTTTGTTTTTTAAAAAAGCGAGAATGTTGGGGTGTTTTTAACTCCAGTACTCAGGAGGCAGAGGCAGGTGGAGCTCTGTGAATTCGAATCCAGAGCAAGTTCCAGGAAAGCCGGGGTTACACAGAAAAACCCTGTCTCAAAAAGCAAAAAGCATGTACTTATAAGCCCAGTGGTGGGGTTACAGGACCAGACACATCCTTAGGACTCACTGGCCAACCAGCTTAGCCTGTTTGGCAAGTCCAGGCCAGTGAGAGACAGTGTCTCACAATTTTAAGAGAGGTGTGGATAGTGCCAGAGAAATGGCTTTCTAAGTGATCCTTTAGGCCCTACATGGACACATACTCACGAAAGGGGTTGGGTTTACTGCTGAGGATCATTTTTGCTGTGGTTTGATAAAATGCTAGAATTTCTGTAGTTACATAGTTTTGTCTTTGCTTCTGTGTTCTTTCTTGTTCTGCTTACTCTGCTAAGCAGTGACCAGCTTCAGTCATTATTTGAAACTAACTCATGAAAAATGGCCAGCATGAAGTTTCCAGTTTGGTGTAATTTAGCCCGGCATGGTGGTATACTCTTGTCATTCCATCTCGTGGAGGATGAGGCAGGAGGATTGCCATGTGTTCAGAGCCAGCCTGGACTATATAGTGAAAAACATGTCTCAGAGAATGTTTATCATTTATCAACATGACAGTCATTTGATCCTTACTTTTGTTAGTGTCTTGTAAGAACAGGTACATAAATGTCTAAAAGACGTTTTGTTTAATGCTAAGAATAGAAAGTTAAAGCATATTTATAACAAAAATCATTAGATCTAATTTATAACAAAAATCCTGCAGATCTAATTATTATAGTTATTGAGCAAAAGGACAACGTGAGGTAACTTAAAAGTAATTGTATGGAGGCCTCAGAATACCCACCACGAGGACTTTTCAGTAGCTCTTTCCAGTCTTGCCTTTCCTTGTTTGTAATTAAGAACAAGCATTTGGGGGTACTAATACTTTTGTATTAATAATAGTTACTAGACTAGAGTAATAGTTATCTTGGAAACAACATTAAAAGGCTCTGATACTATTGACTCAAGCATTATTTCAAATAGAAAGTATTTTTGGTGATGAACTATTGATATAAAATTAAGTATTGCTTTTTTAGATCTGCAAATTGCTGACACAACTATAAACATTTTAAGGAAGAAATCAAGAGCAAAAGGTTTCACACACTATGTGAATGTGACTGAATATAGTATTTGGAATAAGTTTTGAAAAATAGTTCCTATAACATTTAATGCTCTGCCTTTGAAATACTGCCTCCAGTGAATTTCTTTGGTCTTTTGGAACTAAGGGATAGTTTTCAGTGGGAGGAAAAAGCAGAAGCATGACACAGAAACTTAACTAGAAAAAATTGAGAAAAATTTCGGCCAAAAATTTTTCAGATTTTCATTACAGAAATGTTTAGAATAAGTGTGTACATATTGAGGTAATTTTAAAATTTCTAAAGGTTTCTATTTCAGAAGAGTAACAAGAATTTCAGATATTTATTGGGAAAGTATGGTTGAAATAATGCTATATTTCTAGTGCAACAAAAACATTTTTATTGGTGATTAGGGATTCTGATTAACATAACTAGAAAAAGATTACATTGGAACCACTTTATACTAAACAGAGCAGATATCTTCACTGCATTCATGTCATCTATAAGAAGTAGAGTTGTGTGACTTTAGTACCATGCTTTAGAAAAATAGTGAAATAGGGCGTACACCTGCAAGTTATTTTTATCTCTTCTACAGGAATAGTAGGCTTATGTTTAAAATATTTATAATTTTTATGCATGGATATGTGCATATATGCCCCCCTATTAACAATAAAGGAGAAGCAGAGGCCATGGATCTTTTTGTCATTGTTTTTTTCAGTTTTGGAGACAGGGTTTCTCTGTGTAGCCCTGGCTGTCCTGGAACTAACTCTGTAGACCGGGCTGGCCTCAAACTCACATAAATCCACCTGCCTCTCCTTCCCTAATACTGGGATTAAAGGCATGCACCATCACCAACAACCACCCACCTCCACCTCCTATTCTCCCCTCACCCCTAAAAGAGGTCAGAGAAGGGCATATGGGAAGGTTTGAAATGAGGAAAGAGAAATGAGAAATAATGTGATTATAATCTCAAAAAATAAATTTAAAAGCAAAGCATATGAAATTATGTGTCTCCAGAGAAGCACTTGGTGTTAATGGCCAAGTTTATGAATTTGTGGAATGCAGAATGTCTTTAGGTTAGGATGTTATTACCAAAATGATGACCTTGTCCCTATACTGTGCTTTGTGTTTCACCTCTTAGGTCTCATGAGTTACGGTCCAAGATTCTTTCATTGCAGTTACTTCTGTCCATTCTGCAGAATGCAGGACCTGTTTTCAGAACAAATGAGATGTTTATTAATGCTATTAAGCAGTATCTGTGTGTTGCACTCTCAAAAAATGGAGTCTCATCTGTTCCAGAGGTTTTTGAGCTTTCTCTTTCCATATTTCTTACTTTATTGTCAAACTTCAAGACACATCTGAAGATGCAAATTGAGGTATGTTCTAAATTTAGACATTAAAATTTAAGGTTACTGCTGGCTATTTTGTTCCATGTTACATTAGCAGCACATGAACACTTCCCATACCATGAAGTAATGTGTGTGTGTGTGTGATCATATGTTTCATTTTGTTTAGTTGTTCATTTAGCTGACTTGTGTCTCTGAAGTACTAGATGTTGGCTAAGCAGTAAGAGTACAAAATGAAGGAACAGCCTTTGTGTTTAGGAAATTTGTACTAGTTGAAAAAAATAGGTTTATCCTTTAAATGCTGTGAAATAATTTGGCGTGCTCTTTCGCTGTCTCTCTGCATGTAGTGTGTGTATGTGTTTGTGTTTTGAATGTATGCACGTGTTGGGTGTTCATACCCATGCAGAGGCTATAATAGAATGTCTTCATCTGTGACATTCAGCTTATTTCCTTGAGACACCGTGTCTCTATGAATCAGAACCTTCCATTTTTAGCTAAGCTGGCTGTTCAGCCTCCTTCTAGGATCCATTTGTCTCCACCCTGGAATGCTGGAGTTATAGGCATGCACAATCAAGCCCAACTTTTTATGTGATGTTGGAATTTGACCTTAGATCCATAAGCAAGCAGGTACTCTTATCCACTGAGCCATTTTTTTTCCTGCCTGAATTTGGCTATCTTAAAAGAACAGGCAATGCTCTTAACCGCTGAGCCATCTCTCCAGCCCCACATCATGTTATTCTTAAGGTCTTCTCCCAAGATGTTGAAAGAACAACAATTTTTAAAGTCTTAACAAAGCTAAATTAGTGGATATTCCAACTATGTCTGCATTTATTATGCTGTTGGATCAGTTCCTAAGTTAGATTTTTTTCTTCATCTTGGGATAATTCATTGTTCAAAATAAATGTTTTATGCTTTTGTTATTTGGTAGATGCTTTTCACAACTTCTCAAACTACTGTTTTGATCCAGGCATTATATATTTTAGAAATATTCATTTTAGTGTTGGTCTGTTTTCACCTTCGTATTATGTTTTATGTGATAAATAGTCTTAAAAATTTGTGGTTGCAAGCATGTGCCCATGGAGACGATGTTGGTGTTGTCTGTCTTCTTCCGCTGCACTGATTCTGGAGCTTACTTGTTGAGCTAGATGAGCTGGCTTAATGTGGGGCTAGGGATCTGAATGTGGGCTTTACCAACTCAGCCGTGTTCCCAGCTGCTGTGTGTTACGTTTTATTTTTTGTTAATTTCATACTAATAGAAAATGATTAATTAGCTCATTAACGATTCCTTTCCTCTACCCTTGACATGGTTAAAATAATTGCATTATCTTTATAAATTAATCTTCTGTATTTTCCTTTTTGTTTGTTTTGTTTTTCAAGACAGCTTTATAACAGCTCTAGCTGTCCTGGAATTCTCTTTGAATTCAGGTTGTCCTTGAACTCCCATAGATTCGCCTGCCTCTGTCTCCTGATTGCTGGGATTAAAGGCATGTGCCACCACTGCCCAGTCTCTATATTTTCTATCAAAATTCATTTAAATATTGTTATGGAACTTTAAAATTTAAGTCTAACGTGCAAAAATTTGCACCAGTTGCCTAATACTTGTTTGTCATATATCTATGAAATAATACCAGGCATATGTAGATTAGTTGTTTATTTATATAGTTTTGTCCATTATCTTCAAGAACTACAAATAAAATAGAGTTCCAAGCAAAATATTGGGATTTTTAATGCAATAGCAACAAAAACCTTCCATTTGAAGATGAGACATTTCTCTTAAGATTAGATCATTTGGAGGAATTTGGAATACCGAGAGTCTATAGGGGCTCTGTATATTAGCCACATGACATTTAAATTCTTACAGAACTAAGATTATAAAATTAAGTTTTGGTTACTATTTTTTTATAAAAATTAATTTAAAAGGAAATATACATTAGAAATTAACTTATTTCATAATGGTAGGTTTGGGTTATAAAATTTTACTGTATTCTAATTTGTATTTTCATTTTTACTTTTTGTTGTTGTGAGACAGTCTCACTGTGTAGCTTTAACCAGCCTGTATACCAGGCTAACTTCAAACTCACAGAGATCTGCCTGCTTCACCACTTGAGTGCCGTGGTTAAAGGTGTGCACCACAATGCCCAACTTGTTCTAATTTTTTCAAAGTTTTTTTTTTTTTAATTTCCCATTATATCTTAAAAGGAGATAAATGATATAAGTATGGGTTTATTTGTAATTGAAATTTTTCTTGGGCTACCAGCCAACTCCCAAACAAAGACACAAAGACTTCTTGTTAATTATGAATGTTGAGCCTTAGTTTAGGCTTATCCCACTAGCTCCTTTAACTTAATTTAACCTGTTTCTACTCATCTGTGGTTTGCCTTGGGGCTTTTTTACCTTTCTTTCTTGCCTCTATAAATCTGCATTTCTTATTTTATAAGTCAGAATATTTTAAACTTCCTTGATTTGCATATCTTATGGAAAGATATGACACAGTGTTTCAGAACTGTGGCCACGGCTATAGATACTTACTGAGTATTTGTATATAAGTCATGTATTGTGTATACAGTCTTACTGAGAAAGCACTGCTCTATTTTTGTAATGCTTACTGTCCACAGAAAATACATGATTAAGAAATACTTGTTTTGAGTTTTTTGAAAGAAGAGTACATTATGGGGCTGACTGGCTAACCCATGGGAGACAAAAAGATTGTCACTTTTAAAATATAGTCGTTTCTGGATTCATAATACATATTGGACTTTCCTAAGTCAGTCACTTTCCCCAAATTATTTTAATTTTAATATTCTTAGCTTTCACATTGACATTTCTTCATTAGATTAACTGTACTTGATAATATTCATTATAAAGACTTGTGAGAAGTGGTGCTATCGTAAAGATTTTCACTTCTATGAGTAATTAGAAAAATATAACAGCATATGAAAACTAGATCTTTAGGGCTGGAGAGATGGCTCAGAGGTTAAGAGCACTGACTGCTCTTCCAGAGGTACTGAGTTCAATTCCCAGCAACCACATGGTGGCTCACAACCATCTGTAGTGAGATCTGGTGCCCTCTTCTGGCCAGCAAGCATACAGACAGACAGAACACTATATAATAAATAAATAAATCTTTAAAAAAAAAAACTAGATCTTTTTTAGAGTTCAGTTACATTTAAATCTAGGTGCACTTAGGATTGCTCTGAACAGGGGTATCTAAAATGATAACTGATGAATGAGAAACAGTTGTTTAAGACATCACCCAGAATAACTTCATATCTTTGCCATTCCATTTGTCATCGCTGCAGTGGCCATCAAAGCTGGTGCTCTTTTAGAGTTACGTCTTCAGAGACAAACTCAAAATTGCAGTCCTGTTCTAGAGCTTTGGGACATTTAAAAGACAACCATGCATCTGCATTTAAATAGTACTTTAAACACAAGTTTTCTTCTGGTCACAGGTATTCTTTAAAGAAATTTTCCTATACATTTTGGAAACTTCTACAAGCTCATTTGATCATAAGTGGATGGTTATTCAGACACTGACAAGGATCTGTGCAGGTATTTGGAATTAATCTTTATTATTTCTGGTAATGAAGTGTGTTCATACTGTAAATGCTCATTCTGAGATTATTGTATCGTCACAGATGCTCAGAGTGTGGTGGATATTTATGTAAATTATGACTGTGACTTAAATGCAGCAAATATATTTGAAAGACTAGTAAATGACCTGTCAAAAATTGCCCAAGGAAGGGGCAGTCAAGAACTTGGTATGAGTAATGTTCAGGTAAGAGCTTATTTTTTTTTTTAATTTAAATATTTCTAAGAATGAGATGCACATTTCTTTAAAAAGTCTTTTTGTCTTTATTCTGAATTATAGGAATTGAGTCTGCGGAAAAAAGGATTAGAATGTTTAGTTTCAATTTTGAAGTGTATGGTTGAATGGAGTAAAGATCAGTATGTGAATCCCAACTCTCAGACTACCCTTGGTAAGATAACATTTTGAGTGTAATGTTCCAATATTTTAAGTCAGTGATACATTGGAAGATGTTTAAAGTAGTCTTGTGAGCTGGGCAGTGGTGGCGCATGCCTTTAATCCCTACACTTGGGTGGCAGAAGCAGGCGGATCTCTGTGAGTTCGAGGCCAGCCTGGTCCACAAGAACTAGTTCCAGGACAGGCTCCAAAGCTGCATAGATACCCTGTCTTGAAAAACAAAACAAAAACAAACAAACAAAAAAAAAACAACAACAAAAATAATAATAGTAAAATAGTCTTGTGTTATATTTATGTATGTACGTATACTGACAAGTCTTTAAGCATTAAAACTATTTCAACTTGCACTTAAATTTTCTAGTTTAGTTCTGCTGTAATCTTCTATATTCACATTTCTTCTTACAGGTCAAGAAAAACCCTCAGAGCAAGAGATAAGTGAAATCAAACACCCTGAGACTATAAACAGATATGGAAGTCTAAACTCCTTAGAATCCACATCATCTTCAGGAATTGGCAGCTACAGTACACAGATGTCTGGCACTGATAATCCAGAACAATTTGAGGTCTTAAAGCAGCAAAAAGAAATAATAGAACAAGGAATTGATTTGTAAGTGCCAGATTTGAAAAAGAAATGTTACAGAATATTCTTCAGCCACAAATGTGCCATCCCTACCCCCAGTTTCCCTACATCTTTCTCTCTCTCTTTCGTGTTTAGAATTATTTTTAGCTTGGTGGAAGGGTGTTTTGTTCTAAAACTTTTTCCCGGGAAGAGACATTACTACACACAAACATGCGGGAGCATGACTCAACCCAGGTAGGTGGCCCATGAGAGGTCATAGTTCAGATGCCACCAAAGTCTAATTTGGTGAACCATGCGTTTTATTAAGGTTGCTTTCAGGAGCAGAGTGACTTAGAGACAACTGCATTACCAAAGCCTCCCCCAGCAAAGGATTCCCAAAAGCTAGGAATCTAGAGCTCACTCCACACCCTGCAGTCAGCCCAACAGTTTGGAGAGTGTATCTTCTCAGTGACTGTGGTCTAAACGTTTTCTGGGCAGCATGGCTGGTTTCCGTTTCTTCCAGGCAGCTGGTCTGGTCTTAGAATCTTCTTAGCAGCTTTGCTCAGCAGAGTGTTTTTATGCAGGTTGCCTTGGCTTAGAGTCCTCTCTGCAGTTGGCTCATTTACTACTGGAGGGCAGGATCTAATGAATATGATCAGTTTAAGGGACTTCCTGAAGCTATTGGAGTTGTGTACCTTTCTGCTTAAGGCGCTTCCCTGCAGGATAGATTGTTTCAGTCTCAAAGGAAACTGTTATACAAAGGGAAATATGTCTTTAAAATTTTCTAATTTTTATGAGATTTATTCTATTTCTACGTGTTTGTGTGTGCATTTGCTGTTGTGATCTTTCATGTACTTGTTGGAAACTGAACCTTGATCCTCTACAAAAGTAACAAAATATTTACAGATTGTAAAATGTAAATCATCCGTGTCTTTTTATGACAGCTTTTATTATATTTTATACAGTTTAACAAAATAAATTTCATTTGAAGAAGGATCTGTTAAGATATTGGCTTAAAGTTTTGTTTTCCTTTAAACTTTTTAGAGTTCATATTTTAATATGATTCCTTATAAAAGAAGTGAACATTCATTTAATAAAACACACAGAAGCAGGGAGCCAGTGGAGGGTGATGGCAAGTGCTTTTAACCACTGAGCCATGTCTCCAGCCCCTGAATTTTTACTTTTTTTATTGTTTTGCTTAATTTTCTCCACTTAGGTGAGTAAAGAATGTCATTGTAATTTTGGTGGGGATTGTGTTGACTCTGTATTCTAGACAGTCTCACAATATTAGTTTGTCATTCCATGAGGAAGATTTTCCAACTTCTGGTATCATCTTTAATTTTTTCCCTTGCTGTCTGAAGTTTTATTGTAGAGGTCTTTCACCTTGGTTAGGCTTATTCTCAACTATCTTTTTTAAGCTATTGTGAATGGAATGTTTGCCTTTGTGTGTGTGTGTGTGTATATGTGGAAGACAAATGGCTTGAGGGGGGGCAGCCAGTTTTCCTTCTACTGTATGGGTTGCAGGGATCAAATTTAGGTCATGAGGCTTGGTGGCAAGTGCCGTTAGCCACTGAGTCATTTTCCCAGCTCTGTTTATAGTCTTTTAATTTCAATTGCTTGGGCCATAGGTGTCAGGAATATACCCATCTTCTAGCTTCTCCAGTGTTTTAAATTTTAAATTTTGTAAGCCTTCCCTAATTACCTTTTGTACTTCATTTGGAACTCCTCTTTTATTAATTTAAATGTTCTCTCTTGTTATTTTGGCTAGTTCTCCATCTTGTTCATCTTTTCACAGAACCAACTCTTTGGTTTCTTCTGTCTCTCTTTTTTTTTTTTAAACAAGGTCTTACTATGTAATCCCAGATGGTCTTGAACAGGTTATGTAGGCCTGGGTGCCTGACTGGCTTCACTTATCAGAACCTGTGTCTCCTAAGTGCTGGGATTGAAAGGCATGTACCCTTAGGATCTGGGTTTTTCACGAGGTTTATAGTACTAGGCAGGAATTTCCTCCTGTGAAACAGGTCTTAAATCCAGTCTCTAGTTGTTTGAGTTTTTATGTGTGTCTTTTGTATATGTTTACGGGGTCATGTTTGCCAAAATATGTGTTGGAGTCAGGACATTCTGTAGGTGTCAGTTTTTTCCCTGGGTCGTGTGGACCCAGATATCAAAGTCAGTTCAACAGGCTTGGCTGCAAACACTTTTACCTGCTAAGCATCTTACATGCCCAGGTATTCCGCATAGTCTCCAAATGCATTAGGTTTAGGGAGTTCGGTAAGATATATAGGAATAGATAAGAGAAGAGGGTAAATTGAAACTATACTGAGAAAAACGTTATGTGATAGTCTAATCTGTTTAGGTATCTGTGGCGAGTCAGAAGGTACAACATATTGCAGTGAAATGCCTCTGAAGTGATCTGTGTCTGTGCTAATGATACACTTCCATTTGAAGTCTTTCCTAAGAAGAAAAAATAAACCTGTGCCGTGTAATGATTCTGTGTGCATGTGTGTTGGTTCCTGTTTTCTATATGCAATTAAGAAAGTAATTTACTGTATTTCAAAATCTCAGGGAGTATGCGTAGTTCTCTTTTTAATCTTTCTATTAACTTCATCTAGATTTAATAAGAAACCAAAGAGAGGAATACAGTATCTTCAAGAACAAGGGATGCTTGGCACCACACCTGAAGATATAGCTCAGTTCTTACATCAAGAAGAAAGACTAGACTCTGTAAGAATACCATTTTATTTCATTCTAACCCTCTGTCTACAATTTGTAAGCATATTAAAACAGTTGACTTGTCACTTCAGTCTGGAGTTTGTATAACCAGGTAGTCAAAACTTGTGATTCTTGGGATTTTCTGCTTTGTAAATGTTATGTGGAAAATGGAACATGACATTGAATATTAAGTTCTCTTCTTTGGTTTTACATTAGACTCAGGTGGGTGAGTTCCTGGGAGATAATGATAAATTCAATAAGGAAGTCATGTATGCATATGTGGACCAACATGACTTTTCAGGAAAGGACTTCGTTTCAGCCCTTCGTCTGTTTCTGGAAGGATTCCGTCTTCCAGGGGAAGCTCAAAAAATTGATCGATTAATGGAAAAATTTGCTGCAAGATACCTAGAATGTAACCAAGGGTAAGTAAGATGTGTATACTTTTTGATGGTCAGTTATATCCATGGTAGTCAGACTCCTTCCTTAAGACAGTTTATATGGTCTGCTGTTTGGCAATGTTAAGACAAATTCATCTATAATATTAATAATAATACATGAGCGTGTTAATCCTGAGAGAGAACATTAAGAATAGGGTTTGAAATGACTTGTTTATAATGAAACAAAGCTTATAATGTGACACAGTATTTTTATTTTTCAGACAAACTCTTTTTGCTAGTGCAGATACTGCTTATGTTTTGGCCTACTCAATTATCATGTTGACCACAGACCTTCACAGTCCACAGGTATGTTTTCATCTACAGCAATATATACAGTAGGTAGTGAGAATTAAATGTATTCTTTTAAATCTGTTAAGTATTAGTTGAAATTTAAATTTATGTGGTTAAACCAATTGCCAGAATTAAAATGATAGCCATTTGATATTTATTCTAATAAACTTAAAAGTATTTGTAAAATATTTGTGAGTCTCAGGATTCAAAGTTACACAAAAGTTAAAACAGATTTTAACCTAAAGAATGTTTTAGGTCTTTTGAATATTTATTACATAGAAACTACTGTATGTTATCTGCCTTTTTAAAAATACATTTCAAGTATGAACAGCAGTAAGATTAGTATTTAAGAGATTATATAGGATAGAATAGGATAGATTATATAGTACTATTGGAATTGCACTGAATCCCACAGATGTGGTCAATCTTGGTGTTGACATACATACACACACACAGATAATATTGTCACATCTCAGTTATATATTATTTCTTTGTCTTTTAGTATGTGTCTCTGAAAGAGACACACTTTAAGCATAATCACTACCATCTTAACTAAAACATTGAACAAACATTTAACTATAGGTATGTAGAAAGTGTCCCAATTTAGTGACCATGCTTAATAATCACAATTCCTTAGTCTTTCTTATTAAAGAACAGTTACTTGACTTCTGATACCTACTTTAAGATGTTGCTTTTGAAGTTTACAGTACTTTTTGCTTGATTTCTAAAAAGCACATTTTGGTATTATTATTAAATTGTCTCTATGAGTTAATTTATAAGAATTTTTTTAGCTATTAGTTGGGTATAATGATACACATCTTCAATCTCAGGACTCAGGAGGCAGAAGCAGGTGAATCTCATGAGTTCAAATCCCAGTCAGGGCTACAGAGTGAGACCTTAGTTTAAGCATATGGGAATAAAATTTAAGAATAATGTGTTCCATACAAGATTTCAAGAGAAGAAAAGTAGAATTGGTTTACATTGCTTTCCAGAATCCCACCATGGTGGCAGTGTGCAGCATGTTTGAATGGCTAAAAGCAATATTTTCTCTGCTCCCAAGGGAGCCCTTAACCCAAATACAGACACTTAACAGTTACTTCTTATTTTCCATAAGACATTGTCCTATCTCCAATTGGCACAACCGCCAAAATATTTCTCCATAATTCCAGGTGATTTTTTTCTTCCTTTAATTCAAATTGTGATCACTTGGAATTTTTTTCTATTTTTTCTTTCTTTTTTTTTTTTTTATAAGCATCTATCTGTCAGAATTTATGTAAAACGTCTTGCTTTTTGTTTTTTAAAGCCAGGACCTGAGATGAAATTTGAAAGTTAGGATATTCTTCGGTTTAAAAATTCAGTTTAAAAATTCATGATAATATTTTTGTAATTTTACAGGATAAGCATTCCTGTTCAGATTTCAGCATGTTAGATTCTACTTGCGTAGTAATGTAAACTTACGTCAATATATTTGCCGATTCTATTCTGTCTTATATTATACTATGTTATAGATAGTGTTCTGGGCTTTCCCACATTAGACCTGTAAGCCTTGCTGCATTATTGCTCTGTGTGCTTTAATGTTAGTCTGTAAGGACCTTACCTTTAAGAAGTCCACTAATTCTTGATGGCAGGTGGCAGGAATGTGTCTAATTAAATATTTCTTCAGAAATATATTAAGACAACTGGGTTTTGTCTGTTTTTTTTTGCTGGAGATAGAGTATAATAGACTTTGCTGTGTTAATTCCATGTTTTACAATTTTGCTACCATCTTTCAAATTACTAATTTGTAGTCCATTGCTTTATTAAGTTGAACCTCCCTGTTGAGGATGTTTAAACGAGACAAAACATTCTAAAGATTCTTCATCCGGGTCACCTAGTATAATGCAGTTGTTGTGATAACTCAGAAAATGTTAGGTAGTTTTAAGTAATACTCAACTATTGTTATTTTTGCATTCACTTTTTGAGATAATGAAATTCCATTTCATTTGCATTGTTCATATCATTCTGAACTATAATTTGAATCCTTTGGTGTTTCTAATAGTTTGTATGGGCCTTTCTAAGAACCTACTAGAAGTCTTGACACTTGGGGCAAAATCAAGTCATTTTTTTATTCCCCCTTCCTTCAAATTATTCAGTATTATGCTTGGTAAAGCGTATGCCAGAATGTACACTGTCCTTGTTTTCCACAACTTTCATCTTTATATACATTTTGTTGAATATTTTTCATTTCTAGACTTGAGAATACTTAGTCTCTTAAACAGCTATTCTAATTCTTTGTTTGTTTGTTTTTTGAGACAGGGTTTCTCTGTAGCTTTGGAACCTTTCCTGGAACTCACAGAGATCCTTCTGCCTCTGCCTCCCAAGTGCAGGGATTAAAGGCATGCACCACCATCGCCCGGCTAGCTATTTTAATTCTTAAAGATGAGTAAACCTTTTATGTGAGTTTTTAGAAATGATAATGGTTTTTCATGTCTAGGTTAAAAACAAAATGACAAAGGAACAGTACATTAAAATGAATCGAGGTATCAATGACAGTAAAGACCTCCCTGAAGAGTATCTATCAGCCATTTATAATGAAATAGCTGGGAAGAAAATATCAATGAAAGAAACAAAAGAGCTAACAATCCCTACAAAATCAACTAAGCAGAGTAAGTAGAATAATCCTGTCTGACTGTTCGTGGAAAGACATGTTGGGTGTGTTCTGTTTCTGGAAGTGGTTGTTTTAAGACTGGCTCCCCTGCGTTTCTAAAAATGATATGGAACAGGGGGAAGGTGTGTGCTTGGGGATATTTGTTTTGATTTTGTTTGTTTGTTTGTTTGCTGTTTGCTTAATTTAAGAAACCATGTGTGTGACTTGGCTATTTTGCTGAGAAATGTTATGATGGTAATGGAGCTGTCTTTTTTTTTTCCCCAAGAAGAAAACACTGGCTAGTGAGTAATTAAAAACTAGGTAGTAACGTGTGTTAGGAGGAGTGTTTACATATTAACTTGTCCATTCATCAGTTCATCTCAGCAGGGATTTGGAATTTAAAGAAATTGCTTAGAGGACACTGAAGAGATGGCTCAAAAATTAAAAACATTTTGCTCTTCTTCCAGAATATCTGGGTTTGGTTCCCAGCACCCACATAATTGCTGACAAACATCTGTAACTCCTGTAAGGGGATCTGACTCTTCTGCCTTACTTGGGTACCAGGCATGCATATGGCAAACAGACATGCGCAAAACTCTTACATAACATTAAAAAATAAAAGTCTTCTGCTTTCTCATCATCTATAAGCAACATAATTCTGTCTTTTTAAAAATTAAACCATAACACATACATGGAAGCTGGATGTGGGCATGACTAGAAGTAGGAAAAGTTATAGTATCAGTGTTGAGGGTGACTATGTCCGACTGTATTAGAATGCTGTTGACTCCTCTGTCTAACAGTACTAGGAACCCGGCACTGCTCTAGATATTCTATATACATGTAGACAGTGATGTTTAATTCAAGCTTAGCTCTGACTACAGGATGGGCATGCCTGGGCCTATGAGTGTTATAATGGCTCTAGAATGTTTCTCGTTCAGAAAGAAGATTCTACCCTTTCTAAGCACTTTTACTTGGAGTGAAATATCAATTTGAACATATTATTGGTAGCAAAATATTTTTAACATGAGGCAATTGATAGGTTTTTAGGATAAATCTGTTTTGAAATTTTAGAATTGTAAGAACCCAGAGCATTAAGGAGATAATGTCAGTTGAGTATAACTGGCCTTATCCTTTGTCTTTTTTAATATTCAGAAAGAATATTAAGAAATTCTCTCTGTTTATAGACAAGGAAACTCAAGCACAGACAGATTAGGAGAAATAATCAGAATTATTTTTTCTCTAGTAGTCATACCTACCTACGTAGTCCTGCCTCTACCTTCTCTCATCACATCTACTTTTAACATTTACTTATGTGTAAAAATAGAGAAAAAAAGAATTATGTTGCTTGTGGGCAGAAAAAAATTGAAATCTATGCAATGTAAAAGACAGATACTGAGCTGGGTACCATTGGCTCTTAGTTTACTCCAGTATCAAGTAAAAGTCAGCGCTGCATCTGGTGGTGCTTTTCTTCTAGCATTGGTGTTTTAAACCTTCAGCTTTGTGCTTAAGCAAATGTCTGTTTCCTACTTTGATTTCATTTGGCCTAGAGTATAACACCCCAATACCATATATTTTTCTCTTCTTCATTATATCTATGATGGGTGAAGTCAGTGAGAAACCTGATATGGGAAGAAGGTGTGGTGTGCTAGGGATGCTAAAATTACTATTTTCAGTTTTTTGTTTTGTTTTGCTGAGGACAAATGCCAGTGTGTTTACCTCTCTTCTGTTCTCCTTCCTGTGTTTGATTCCTTTCCTTGATACTTTAATTTTGAGTGTTGTACTCTGAGGTTTTCACTTACTCTTAACTATTTATTAGTCCAGTACTCTACCATCCCCAAGGTGCAATTTACCCTTTAAAAAAGTGATAATTCAAAGGGAGAAATTTCAGTGGTATAGCACTTAGCTAGCATGAGCAGGACCCTTAGCATGACTGTCAGTCAGTCAATAAATAGGTAAATTGGGTGGTTCTGTTGGCATTTAGTATGTTTACAGTGCAGTAGTACATCCATCTCCTCTGGCTAAGACTAAAACATTTGGTTACTCCAAAATAAAACCCTGCACCCATACATTAATGCTAGAGTTCCCTCTGCCTTTGCCCTGGCCAGCACCAGTCTACTCTGTCTCTCTGGGTTTACCTGTTTCAGATACTTCATGTACATAGAATCAAGCAGGTCATTCTGTCTAGCCTCTTAGGGCTATTATTAATTAATGTTAATTACTGGCATTTACTTTAAAAGTGTCATCTTAAAGTACTTTCTATTTTAAATGGTAATATTTCTTATTTCAGACGTAGCCAGTGAAAAGCAAAGACGACTTCTGTATAATTTAGAAATGGAACAGATGGCCAAGACAGCTAAAGCACTCATGGAAGCTGTGAGCCATGTTCAGGCGCCTTTTACAAGTGCAACACACTTGGAGCATGTGAGGCCCATGTTCAAGGTTAGAATTACTGGTAACTTTGCTACAGTATATATTTATATATAATTTTGCTTAGCATATTTTAAAAATATAATAATAGAGTCTGTTTGACCTAGAAGATACCCCTGGTTGTTTAGAACTTAATTAATATAAGTTATCTCTTTATTAAAGAAAGTGAAAGGTGGTATGCAGTCTAAGTAATTGGTAAGGGTATAATTTCAGAAATGAGAGATAGAAAGCTTTAGAGAATGGTCAGTAATCCTTGGCTTGTTTTTTTCCATTATAAATGATTTATTCCTAAGTCTTTGGTATTCATCTCAATTTCAAAGTGATCCTGAAGCTCAGATTCTCGTCAGCACTTCTATCCTCAGAGTTAATACGGGGATTCTGGGTAGAACTGAACACTAGCTCATACATTAGGAAACAGATGGGAATGCCTTCTCTGCAATGTAATTGATACACCACCGTCACTTCATTGAAGGAAACTAACTTTGCCCTCTCCAAGAAGCTATCAATTGCAAATAGCTTCGTAACTCGAGGGTAGGACTTCATGGGCACTATTCTTCCACTGTGCTGTGATTTTTGTCTGGCTTGAGTTTGTACAGGTTTTGTGCACGCTGTCACAGTCTGTACATTCCTATATGCGTATGCACTTTTGTGTCTGGAAAACTGTTTCCTTGAAGTCATCCGCCACTTCTGGCTCTTCCTGACCCCTCTTCCACTTAGATCCCTAATCTTATGGGGGAGGGAGCTGTCATATAGACATTCCATTTCAAACTGAGCATTTCAAAGTCTCTTATGCTCTGCATGTTTGCGAGTTTTGATCCTTATGCTACAAGAAGAAGCTTCTCTGTTGAAGGTTGAATAATGCACTTATGTATGAATGTCGCAATATGTTATCAGGAGTCACTTTGTTGCTATGTTCATTTAGCAGAGTAATGGTAGGAGTTGTCCCCTAAGACCCATGATCTACATCTAGTCTTAGCTTCTTGACTTTATTGACAGTGTAAGTATGCATTCTATCTCATGGAGTTGGCCTTACTCCTAAAACATCCATGCCACTGATGCACTAGTGAGCATACCTTGCTAGGCAGATCTCTATTGTAGCTGGGTAAGATGAGTACTTTTCTCTTCCAGTAGCAAATCTAGCACCTTCCAGCACTATAAACACTAACCATTAGGGTTGAGGCTTCCAGTTGAGCACTAGCTATATTTTTCCTTCTCTGTGACATAAGTGTGTGATGTCTTCAGTGATAGGGTTTTAACTGTCAGGTTGTGGAGGGTAAGCAATAGTATTGTCAGTAGCCTGTGACATTTGGGGTGTGAGGGATAGGGATCCTGTGGCATCACATTAGCCAACAACTAAAATATATGGACCCCATTCCTGGTACTGGGTGTTTTATTTAGTAGTTTATAATGTCTAATTGGGGTATTATTCCCCATTATATGGTTAACTCCATTTAAACTCCTCTTATAGATGAATATATATTTAGGAAATGGTAGATTTCCATATAGCTTTTCACAGGGCCTTTAGTGTTTGTTATCCCCCTCCATATTTCCTCCACCCTGCCCTCCCACACTGCCCCCATTTAATCCTCTATTCTGACTTTCCCCATTTTTCACTATACTCTAGTTCTCTACCCCACTAGTCCTTCACCAGCTACCTAACCTCTGTAGGTTTGTTTTTCTAAATGAAACACACACATATAAAGTATAAAACTAACATCCTATATGAGACAAAAATTGACTTTCTAGGTCTGAGTTATCTCATTCAGAATGATTGTTTTTAATCTTATCTATTTTTCTGCAAAGTTCACAATTTCATTTTTCTTAACAGCTGAATAATATTCTATTGTATAAGTGTGTCACATTTTCTCTAGCCAGTCATCCGTTGGCAGACATCTAAGCTGTTTCTGATGTCTATTTTGAATGAGCAGCAATAGAGATGGATAAGCAAGTATCTCTATGGCAGGATGGAGCATCCTTTGGCTATATTCCAAAAGTGGTAGTGCTGGGTCTTGGTAGATTGATTCCTAACTTCCTAAGGAACTGTCTCAAAGATATCCATAGTGGCATAAGTTTTCACCCCCACCAGCCGTGGATGAGCATTCCCTTTACCCTACGTCCTTACCAGTGTGAACTGTCATTTTTTTAAAAAACTAATTTTGGCCATTCTGACAGATATAAGATAAAATCTCAAAGTAACTTTAATTTGCATTTCCCTAGTGACTAAGGATATTGTACATTTCTTTAAGTGTTCTCTGTCATTTGTGTTTTGTCTTTTGAGAATTCTGGGGTTTTTTTGTGCCACATTTTTCAATTGGATTTTTTAATCAATTTTTTTAGTTCTTCATATATACTAGATGCTAACCCTCTGACAGATAGATAATTGGTAGAAATTTTTTTCTCCTTCTGTAGGCTTCCACTTCTTGAATAATGATGTCTATTGCTGTACAGAAGCCTTTTAGTGTCACGTGGTCCTAGTTACTAGCTGTTGATTAATGCCTGTCCTATCTCAGTCCTATTCTGGAACTTTTTTCCTGTGCCAGTGAGTTCAAGCATATTCTCTACTATTTCTTTGTCCAAATTAGGGTATAAGGTCTTATGTTGAAATTTTTGATCACATTTTTTTTCTTTTGGTTTTTCGAGACAGGGTTTCTCTGTGGCTTTGGAGCCTGTCCTGGAACTAGCTCTGTAGACCAGGCTGGTCTCGAACTCACAGAGATCCCCCTGCCTCTGCCTCCCGAGTGCTGGGATTAAAGGCGTGCGCCACCACCGCCCGGCATTGATCACACATTTTTTAATGTAAGCATTATTATGAGGGAAGAGACTATGTTCATTTCTAATATCTCGTATACTTCTTGGCTTATAATTCCTCAGTAAATAAGTTGGTTGGGGGACAGGACTAGAAAGTAAATTTATAATTTTCTAGAATGTGGTTTATGATATTACCAGATATAAGCATATGCATGAGAACATTTTATATCTTGCTAAATCTTATTTTAGAGAGATTTATGCAGTTATGAACAAACAATAGTTTTACTATCTACTGAGTATTATTTAGGTATAATTTGATCGATAAATACTGTTCTTGATGCTTGCACATTATCTGGGAGCAGCATCTTCAAGTGTTGTACATGTAGAGTGAGGCCAAGGAAGAACCAAGGTGCTGCAGCTTGTGTGCTGTGCACAGATTTTATCGTTTGCCTTTAATCTTTCTGAACTTTAAAAGAAAACTCCAAGGAACTTGCATTTCTTAGAAGTGCTACAAGTTTCATGACCCTATAAAAATTAATCTCTTCATATCTATAAGACACTGGTAAAATATTTTCACCTTTGTAACTTTATATACTTACAGCTTTGCTGCTCAATAAACTATCAAAAGCAACATAACTCATATCAGATGTTTCAGAGTTATGTGGATTTCTCTTGTTTGTTATCTATGCTAAGTGAGTACTCCACCATTGAGCTACCCTACCAAGTCCTTTACTGTTTGAGAAATTGTCTCACCAGTTATCTCAGATCATCCTTGAACTCACTCACAGTCCTGACTCCACGTCTGAAGCTCAGATTATAGATGTGGACCAGAGCCTCCAGATGAGTAAATATTTTAAAATACTGTCCAACTAGGAATCAAATACTGCTTTTTAATATAAGTACTTAATAGTAAAAGAAAGGCTGAATGATGTTTGCAGAGCAGGCTTTGAGAAAAGTAGGGCCACTTGTTGCAAGTAGGAAAATGACTCAGAGGATTGTATTGGAGTTAAAGAGTCAGGGTTATTGCAAAGGTCAGCGCCTGCAAAGAGAAATGAATTTTAAGTTAGTGATACGACTTTATATGAATGTTAACTATTCCTGTGTTTTCATTGTTGTGAATAATTTATAACTACTGTTCTTAAAATAAACCTATGGTTATTACTGAATTTATGATCATTTCCATTTTTTTAAGTTCAAGATACATAATTTTATCCTTTCTTTAAGAAAGCGTTCACACATACTGTGCCAAGATTCTCAATTACCACTTGATGTTCATGGTATATTTTAAATTTTTAATTTTTCTAGCTGGCTTGGACTCCTTTTCTGGCCGCTTTCAGCGTGGGTCTACAAGACTGTGATGATACTGAAGTAGCCTCTCTTTGCCTAGAAGGGATAAGATGTGCGATCAGAATTGCGTGCATTTTCAGCATCCAGGTAATGGAATTTTACTTTCATGGCAGGTTTGGAAAACACATGCCATCAGTAGCGTTCAACACTTGGTATTTTTTCCTGACTTCCTTAACAACTTCACATTTGTGATGGAATTAAATGAATAACTTCTGAGAAGCTCTTTCAGAGCAATTCTGTATGGTATTTTTCTAGGCATTGTAAGTATTTGTTTTAGATACCTTTTGGCCTAAGCCTCAGAACTAGTTATCTTTAAAAGAACCAAATTGTAGCATGAATTCTAATTGGTCTTAACAATAAAAACCTGGAGTCAGATATTGGGGTAAATGCTGAGAGATGAAAGAAGTAAAGTAGCAGCCACGGCCACTTGTTACCAGTAACTCTGTGTAGCTATGGAATCTGTCCTGGAATTCTCTCTCTAGACCAGGCTGGCCTTGAACTCACAGAGATCCTCTTGCCTCTGCTTCCCAAGTGCTGGGATTAAAGGCGAGTACCACCACTGCTTGGCCTCTTTAACTAATAGCTAGCTCAGCACCCTGATCCTCTAGCAAGCTTTGTTAGAGTACAAACAAGATATTGCCACACCAAGTACCTAACATAACTTTCCATGAAAGCAGCCTTTGTAGGACTTTATGGACTTTAAGGATGACTTTTAGCTAGATTTTTTTTCTTAACCCATTTAATACATTGTGAATGTTATGATTTAGTATATTACAAAATACAGCCTAGCTGTAGAGGAAAAAAATGAACAAATTCATAAAGCAGGTTTTTGCTAATATAATTGAAAAATCTTGTTCAGTAAACTTGTTTTCACTGTATGAATTCATTTATTGACTACTGAAAATCTCATTGAATTGGTACTTCAAATTGTGTCTAGATTTAAGAAATTTATGAACTTCCTGCCTTATTTTAAGATTTAATTTTTTTTTTAGTTTTGTGTGTAATCCATGGAATGTCTGTTAAAATTTACTAAACACATAGTTTGTTCAACATGAATTAGAGGTCAGTCAGTATTCTGTATTTTCAACCATGTAAATAAAATTTTCCCTTCTTTTGTAGTTGGAAAGAGATGCATATGTCCAAGCACTAGCCAGATTTACCTTACTTACAGTGAGTTCTGGAATTACTGAAATGAAACAGAAGAATATCGACACAATAAAAACACTCATCACAGTGGCTCACACTGATGGAAATTATTTAGGAAACTCATGGCATGAGGTAGAAATTCTTTTAACTTTGCAATTCAATTTCTAAAATGAGTTGATGCTAAATATTCTACCACTAGTAGGCTTAATTGTGGAAAATAATTTAGTATATTTTAAATAAACAACATTTGGTAATGATTTATAATGTAATATGTGTTTAAATCCTAAGTGCATATATTTTAAGATATATATTGTTAAAACCTCCCCTTTTTTCCTTTTATACTAAAGATCCTGAAGTGTATCAGTCAGTTGGAGCTGGCACAGCTTATAGGAACTGGAGTGAAGCCTCGCTACATTTCCGGGACAGTGAGGGGCAGAGAAGGGTCACTCACTGGAACCAAAGATCAGGCCCCTGATGAATTTGTCGGTCTGGGACTTGGTGAGGGGTTTTTAAATTATTTTTAGAAAATATCAAAATTTGTTTTTAAACCTCTGGGTTATGTAATTTTTATTGTGCCAATGAAATATAATTAGAGAAATGAGATAAATTGCCCTTTGCCTAATATAATAAAGCAAGATGACTAAGTAGGAAATTAGTCTTTTTCAGTTGGTCTGATTTACAATATTAAATGCTTAGTTTCTTCCTTGTGACTATGAGAAGGATACACTCAACTTGCTTTTAAGACTAGGCAAGTAACTTAAATGTGTAGGCTAGTATAAAATAATAGATAATTGGGGCAACTAGAGAAACCGTTCACACGCAGACACTTCAAAGCCACTCTGTAGGTTACCCAAACTGTTGTCAGGATGGAACCTCTTCCCCAAGCTTTCAGAAGAGCTTGGAGTGGCCAATAGCACAAATGAAAACATTAGCAAAGGTAGATGCCAAAAAAATGAAAGATGGTACATTTTCAGTCATGAATGGAGGGAGCTCCTCAGGGAGGAAACCGAGACGTTGACCTTGACTTCTGTGCTTCTGGGTTTGAGTTCCCTTCTACTTCTTTTACACTTAGACACTAGCTATGTTAGTTCTAGATTCAGTTTCCACCGTTGCAAACTAAAGATGTCATGTAATTGTAGATCGTTAGAACTACGTAAGAATATGCACACGAGGACTTAGCCCAGTGCCCAGCGCCTTAGAGACCAGGGAGTAGTGTCTGACCGTCCTCCCCACTCCACCTCCAGCCCTCCAGAAACTGGACTTGAGTAGAGCAGTAAGGGATATACCAGGGAGTCAGCAGTGTTTATTTTTTTTAAGACTTTGTAACGTAACATTATATTGTGAACACTTCCTATATTTATCCTGCAGTAATGTCAGTTATTGTTAGCAGTCCTTAGGAAATCTAAAATAGTTTCAAATCTGAAAGTGTATCCTCAGGAAAAGATAAAGGATTAGGACCATGTTTTGATTTCAGGTTGGATTAAGTAAAATTAGTTTCTGGGTAGTTCATTCTGATATAATTTAGCAATACAGTCTGGCTGTCTCTCAGGGATCCCATAGCAGAGTGTGAAGTAGAAAGTCTGGCTGCCTCAAACTTGTGATTCTCTTACCTCCACCTTCAAGATTACAGGGGTGAGCCATCATGCCTGCTTTTTGTGTAAACTCTATCTATGTCATAGTTCTCTTTTGGATTTTCTCTATTCTCTACTCATTTCTGGTCTGTCAGGCTTTTATTTCTGTCTGTGCTGTAAGAAAACTGCTGCTGACTTGGGCTTTTGTGAGCAGAGGCCTCCCTTGGAGGTCATTGGTTTCCACCCAGCCTGAGTAGCGGGGTAGTCAGCTCTCGCCAGTGCTCACACACACAGCAGATGCTCTGTTGAGTAGGTGCTCTACTTAGAATTCAAGCTGGAAAATCTGCGTGTATATATACCAGCCGAGCCACTTTAAGCTACTATTTTTCTGTATTAATCAGCATTCACACATCACACATTCTATGAAATCTTAGTCATTAGTCACGGCTGTAGAGGCAGTAGGACCTGGGAGAATGGAGCCTATTGTTTTAACCTCTTTACAATGGCTGCACCTTCATCAGCTGCTATTTCAGCCAGCAATTACAACTCTGCAGTTACGGGCCTGCTTCTGTAGGAATGGCCTGGCCACTTAGACCACAGCCCGATGGGAATTTTGTCCCACAGGCACTGGCTCTGTCGCTGCCTCTAAAGGTAGCTTTAACTAAATCTCTGTCATTCTATTTATAAATAAGACTCAAGGTTCAAAGGCTGGGGTAAAAAATCTTCTAGCTCAAAGACATTGGGTTGCAGTTAGCTAACTTTTCCCCTTGTAGTCTCGGAAGGACCTGTGCTTCTGCATTGCCAAGCCAGAAAATGCACCAGTCCAAATCCCACCTTCTTGTCTCTGTCTCTCCCAGATGCCCTCTGAGGCTCTATGATTACCTTCTGTCAACTAGTTGCTAAGGTAGCCTCACAACCCAAGATTAATTTTATTAATGCAAATGCAAACTCAGGGTGATTGGATATCCCCCAATAGGAGCTGATAAATGAGGTAGCCAACTTTATTCAGAGCCTCAGTTTATACCAGAAGGTTAAGAAAGGCCACCTGAGTAAGTTCTCAGGCATTCAAGCTGTACATAATCACAAGGACAAGCCTCCTGTGGCAAATAAAAGATAGTCTAAACATTTAATTAAAATAACAAGAGCAAAAATCCGAAGTAAACTCAGTCCTATCTGCTACTCTTGGGAGGAGCATGAAAACACATTCCAAGAGCAATTTCCTGTTTTGAAGAAGCTGAGGTTGTTGGAGCATTCTCACAAGCAGTCAGAATTCTCCTCACATGACTCCGTTCCGGGACTGTTCTGACATTCATGCTGTAGTGTCTATGGGGATTTGAATCCAGGGCCCCTGGAGATACTTAAATCCTGGCTGCTCATGTTCCTTCCATTAAGAGTATAGTATATCCATATAACCAACACATACCCTGCTGTGAACTTTAATCTCTAGACTGCTTATAATATCAAATAGAAACAAATCGATGCAAATAATTATACAATATGCATAGAAATGAAAACCATTTTTTAAGTGTAGTACGAGTAAAATTTTTCTCCCAAATATTTTTTATTTATATTTTTTTATTTACTTCTTTCTTTGTTTTTCTAAGACGGGGTTTCTCTGTGTAGCCCTGACTGCCCTTGAACTCAGAGATAGACCTGCCTTTGCCCCCCAGGTGCTGGGACTAAAGGCCACCACTGCCTGACTTCATTTTATTTTTTAAATTAAAATATAATTAAATAACTTTTTCCTTTGTTCCCTCTAATTCCCCCACAGAAATTCCTTCAGATATTTTTGATAGATATGAAACTCACATGTAGAGGGAAAATTGTATATGAAAGAAGTCTGTAGCTTTATGTTTTAGGAATAGAAACTTTAAAATCATCAAGAACTCAAGCCTTGGGAGGGTCAGCAAGACGAATTACTTAGCCTTGCTTGCTGTCAAGTTTCATAACTGAGAGTTGGGTCCTTATTTCCATCATTGCAGAAACAACAAACAAAAACACCACCCCAAATATAAAAATGTTTAGCTGGTCATGGAGATGCACATCATAATCCCAGCATCTGGAAGACTGAGGCAGAAAGATTACAGGTCTGAGGGTCGTCTGGTACACAGTAAAACTGTCTTAAAAGATTCATAGTATATAAATTTGAATTAGAGACCTTATGGTGTATATTAGTATTGGAAAATTCAGTGGCTTCAGCCACATAAGTCTTTAAGAATATATATAGCACATCTTTCTTATCCTAAATATAAGTAATTTGGTAAGATGAGAATTGTTTGTTGCTATATGAACTTTACTCTTAGTTAACAATTATGTGATTAGTCTATTTCAGCCATGGAGTAACCATTATACTGTATTAAAATTTATTGTGTGTGTGTGTCTTTCTCTGCTGATAAAGTAACTGAGTACAGTTGTATCTTTTTTATATTGTTCAGTTCCTAGGATAGAATTTGAATTCAGTGGCTTAAATAACATCTGTTGTCTGCATTCAGAAGAGAATTTAGTATTTGGTCAATAGGATCAACAAATACTTGTTAAGTACTTACTTTGGTTTTAATATGGATTGGGTAGGAACATGGGAAAATGTATTTAACTTGATTCTTTCAGGGACTTTTAGTCTGGGTGAGAAGGCACTATTAACATTCCTAAAGCGGTTTGTACTATGACTCCCATGGGAAGCCTCACCTTCTCTGAGGAGAGGATGGGGAATGGAGTGAGGGGAAGGTGGAGGGAGTGGGAACAGGGATTGGTATGTAAAATGATAAAAGATTTGTTTCTTAAAAAGATAAATAAAAAGAATAAATTCTAATCTGAATAGTAATTTGCTAAATAAGATAAATGAGAACAATTGAGTGAAATTGTTTCATTCACATTGGGTGTGATGACAGACACATACTGATTAAAATGTTAAAGAGGAGTACGTAAATGACAGCTGAAGAATCTCTACCCTCACATAGTAAATAAAAGGACGGTGATGATTTAGGAGCGTTGGTCTTGTGAGAGAATGAAGAGATTGTAGAGGGAAGTAAGTCTGAGAACTTTCATCAGCCTAGGACTGAGACTGAGAGAGCCTGAACTATGTAGGAAGAGAAATACGTAGCTGTGAAAAACAGATCTAACGATCTCAATGTAAAATTAAAAATGTTACATACCTTCTTATTCCAAGAAGGAAGAACCAGGGCATAGTCACAACCAAGTCGAGCAAAACAAGCTCCATTAGTATGAATAACTCGGTGTCCAATGCCGGGGATTTACCCAAGGTCTTCTGGGTTCCAAAAGGCTTGGACGCTCTCTGCAATTCACAGTACCTGTAGTGTTGTGGTCTCAGACCAGCTATGCCCCACACTGCTGCTGTCCTTGTGGCCAGGTCTCTGCTGCAAGGGGTCTACATAAACCACTTCTGGAACCTTTCCAGGGCCTCTATTGCCGCCACGCCAGCTCAGCCTCTCTCCAAGGCACCTTCAACCCTGGGCTTCTGCTCAGCTGAGGCTGCCCCATCACTAATTGGTCTCCCTGACCTCTCAGTGCTAAGCCTCAGCACTTATGGTCCCTTAATGCCTTTAAAAGTGGTACCACCTGGAAGACTCTTCGCTATTTCCAAATTCAACTGCCAGTGTAAGATACAACTTTAGCTTCCTCTGTGTGTGGACCCTGAGGACACACTTCTCAGAAGATGGTACCTCAGTGATGCTGGATTCTTCCTAACCATCACTGCTTTCTCAGCTCGACTGACTGGCATGGTTAGTTGTCATCTCCATCTCCAGATAACACAGATTCTTAATACAAAGTGTCACACAAGCAGTCCAGCAGTCTGAAAGGGGCTTTCAAACTTTCCTCTGAAACCTCCAGATCCCCGTCATTTGTCCTGCTCTCATCAATGTTCCTAGTTACCACAACAGCTCGCTAAAGCTTTGAAAACTCAGTGGCTTTTCCAGACCAAGTTTTCTTCCACAGTCCTTCCCCAAAACAGCATGGTCAGGTCTGGTAAAATGATTTACCACTTCTGGTAACAATTTCGTCTTGGTTAGGGTTTCTGTTGCTATTATAAAATACCATGACCAAAAACAACTTGAGGAGGAAAGGGTTTATTTCATATTACCACTTTCAGAGAATTCAGGGCAAGAACTCAAGTAAGGAACCTGGAGGCCCGAACATCGTGACGCAGAAACCATACAGGATGTTTGCTTACTGCTGACTTAATCCCCATAGATTGTTCTGCCTGCTTTCTTATAGCACCCAGGACTACCAACCAGGAGGTGGCACCGCCCACAGTGAGCTGGGCCCTCCCATATCAGTCATCAATCATGAAAGTACACCACAGGCCAATCTGGTCTGGGCATTTTCTCAGTTGACGTTCCCTCTTCCCAAATGACATAAAAGTACTCAGGATGTATACCAAAGATAATCCTAAAGTACAGTTTAAAATAAAACTAAGGATGTTGTTTTTCTGGCTAAAATGAAATAGTTTTGGAAGGAGTGGATAGTTACAATAGCCAAAGAGAATGTTGAATAAACTCTTATAAAAGAGGTTGGAGATTAACAGAATTCTGCTGCCCAACCAGAACCATCTACAGAAATCAGTAGATCTGCTGCATTTCTTGGTGCCGCACTTCTTAAAGATTAAGGAAAATTTTGCCCGGTACCATCAATTTTGTGATCTGAATTCATAGTGGTTTTAATTTGTGTAACCCTTGCAAGTATGTTTTATATATTATGTAGTACATCTCACTGAGTGCATGTGTCCTTGCTTTGTAACTGTCATTTCTTTTATTAGTTAAATACCTGACTTTAGAAATGTGTTTTAGAACACTTAGAGCACTAAGTGCCTTCTTTCCTTGAATTGTTTTCTAACTGAAACGGCACATACTCTCTTATGTGTGGCAGTTGGAGGAAATGTGGACTGGAAGCAGATAGCAAGTATTCAGGAGTCTATTGGCGAAACCAGCTCTCAGAGTGTTGTGGTTGCTGTGGATAGGTAAGGTATTCACTTCCTCCCCTTCTCACTGGAATACTGTTTCAGCACTATTTTGCACCTTGTTTAAAAAGAAAAAAATATTGTCCAAATAACTTTTAAAAAGTAATATAAGACTATTTTGTGACATGCTGTGATATAGATGATGATGTACCTTTAATTTTGGTTCTCCAAATGTAAAATACAGGAATGATTTTAATTGCATAAAACTGTGTTACAATTGGTACTGGAACTATTAAGGAAATATTCTTGATTTAAAAACTCACAAATCTCTCTAGAAAACTATTCCCTTTTTTTTCAACTCTTGGAAATTAAGCTTAGTTTATCTTTCTAGGTAAGTGGTGTAAGTAGGTAACAGCATGCTGGATAAAGTGAATAGATTTTCCTGGGAATTCTCATTATATGCTTCTTTGGAAAGGTCTTTAAATTTTTTGCATTCTATACATTTCTAGGTATTCCCTTTTTAGCTTGTTTTCTAAAAGAAACTACATACTATTTCACTATAGAATATTACTTTAAAATGCACAGCAAATAGAACCATATTTTTTAGCAGTCTTTGATGGTTCCTTTTTTCCAGGTAATTGCTCTCAAAATTGAAACCACATTTTACAATACTAGTATTCAAATTTGTTAAAACTACTTATGTTTGAAGCTTTCAGAACAGCCTTTGATTGCTGATCTTGAGACTCAGACTGATTCATTATTTACTTCAGATAAAACTGTGGCGGGTTGGGGTGGGGCATACCTGTGCATACCCACGTATCAAGTGTCTTTTTCCAGCCTTATTTTTATTTTATTTATTTATTTATTTATTTATTTATTTATTTATTTATTCATTCATTTTGGTTTTTTCGAGACAGGGTTTCTCTGTGGTTTTGGAGCCTGTCCTGGAACTAGCTCTTGTAGACCAGGCTGGTCTCGAACTCACAGAGATCCACCTCCCTCTGCCTCCCGAGTGCTGGGATTAAAGGCGTACGCCACCACCGCCCAGCTCCAACCTTATTTTTTGAAACAATCTCTCATTGGTTGACCTGAGCTCACCACTTTGGCTAGTGTAACAGGATTCTCTTTTTCCACCTCCAGTGCTGACATAGGTTGCAGCTGCGCCTGGATTTTATTTACATGAGCTGGGGATCTCAAGCTCTTACATGAGCACTCTGTAGAGGCACTTTCCCAAGTACAAACAACTAGATTTGTCAGAGGCTCCTAATCCTGAAAGTACTTTCTGGAACTTCTTTCTTGAAACAAATTCCTAGTGTTTGGTGTTGGGTGTTTTGTTTGTTTGTTTGTTTTGTTATCTTGTGTAGACTCTAGAAATACTGCCTATCATCTTGTATTTAGCATGAAGACTTGTAACATACAGGGTCTTTGACATGTATTATTTTTTATCATTATTTAGGTTAGCAAGAGCTGAGTGTTATTGTCCTCAGTTTACAAATGAGAAAATTGGAACAGAAGGGTTTAAATAAGTTGCTCATTCTCACGACTAGTTTTGTATTGATGTTTACAGTGTTGGTTTTGTTCTCTCATTCATAGAGCAATCTGGGGCGTAGAACGTGCCTGTGGGTCTGTCCAGAGCCCTTCTTCCTCTATTCAGCTTCAGAGCCGGGTAGTAATTGCCATTTTTGCTCCCAGGCTATCTTCCATTCAAATGATATTTCCGTCTTGTAGAAAGTCATCTTTATTGTCATTATGATAATCTATTTAATATTACAAAAAGCTTGAAAAGGTTAAGGCATGACTGTAAACGCGCCTGCAGGCTGCTGTGCTCTGCAGTATGGCTGCATTTTAGTGGAACATGGCTAGAAATAGAGCGGCCCCTCAGAGGCTACCAAAGTGAGTAGGAATTTCAACACCCTTTCTTGGGTTGCACATCCCCCTGCCTTCTACCATCATGACTGGGCCTCCAGAGCCTCTGGTTGCTATGGTAGTTCTCTGTCCATGCCTTGTTCTCCAGTCTTTCCCATCATCACAGCCTGCATCTTTCCCTGCGATTGCAGAGTCTCCATTTTCTGCACTACACTTTACCATTTGCTTCTTTTTCTCTCCAGTTAAATCCTTTCTTATGTCTTTGTCTTTACTTTTGTTCTTTTTTAATGTTTAAATATTTTACTCTGGTATGTTTTGTTTACTGCTTTGTGTTCCATGAGAATACTTCTAGTTTGAGAGAAATCAGCTGCTTTTGTGCATAGTCTAGCAGTTTTTACTTTGGTTGATATGAGAACTTTGTAGTTTTTCTGTATTTTATGTTCTGGGTTCAATCTAACCATTGTACTAAATGGTATGGAGTTCTCTTGATGTTCTCCCGTGTTTGTCTCTTGATGTTCTCCCATGTTTGTTTTTTGCCAAGGTTTTTTTTTTCTTTTTGTTTTGTTTTAGCTTGGTTTGGGGTGGTGGGGCGTTGGTTATTCTCTTTTTCGTTTTGTTATTTTTCCAAGACAGGGTTTCTCTGTGTATCTTTGGCTGTCCTGGAACTCACTCCGTAAATCAGGTTGACCTTGAACTTACGGAGGTCCACCTGCCTCTGAATCTCTGATAAAGGCTTGCGCCGCCACCACCACCTGGCTTTTTTTTTTTTTTTTGCCAAATTTTTTAATTACTTACTTCGTTTTACCCAAAAGAACAGTACAGCGGGAGCTGAGATTTTACATTTGCCAATCTGTTTTGTTTCTTATTGTTACACTGAAGATTAACATTAGTTGTATGTGAGACATTCAGATTGTGTTAGAGAAAAACTAGAATATCTTGAAAATGTTTGCTGCAAGTTTAATTCATGTAAATATGATGCTTTATAAAGAGTATTTAAGGGGACTTTGAAGTCAGCCTGCTGCAGTTTAATTCATGTAAATATGATGCTGTATAGAGTATTTGAGGGGACTTTGAAGTCAGCCTGCTGCAGTTTGAATCTTGACTCTGACACTTACTAGTTCAGTGCATGAGTTTTCTGCTTACAGACATCGCCTTATAATAACTCATATTGATTATTGAATGAATATGAATATATTAAATAGTATATATATATATGATACAAGGATAGTACTTCCCGGTGATTGGTAACTACTACTCTTAGTACAATATTTTTAAGATTAATATTTGAGCTGGCTCTGCCTTTGAGGTTTCCCCTTTATCTTGTACATCTAGTTTTGAAGTTTTAACTTGAGGAATGTTATATTTAGTCTCCTCATACTCCTGCATAAAAGCCAGTTCCTGGTAAAAAGAACAGGTTCTACTTGTGTGTGCTGAAGTCTCTTATGACAGTGATGCAGAAAAGTGCTCAGGAAGGAAGGCTGCACAAAACCGAGTCTCGTAGCCTATCCTCAAACCCTTGAATATCATCAGGAAACTGCTTCAGCCAGTTCTTGGGTAAAGTGAGAGCGTTTGTCATTTTTTTTGCCATTTTTAAGTTCCAAATGAATTTTCTAATCAAATGAACATTGCTTATAAAAATAAAATATAACTATCTTAAGAGCTTGCTTAGGGTTTGAGATACATATAACTCAGTGGTAGAGCATTTGCTCAAGGCTACTAGTAGATTATCAGTAAAATTTGAAAATCCCATAATTTCTTAGTAAACCAACTCATTGCTTTCATAGATTCATATTTTCTTATCTTTAGAATCCCATGAGGTGCTTGTCTCATAGTTGTAGAAACGTAATTAAAGCTACATTGTACACTCCTGAGTACAGAATGTAAGTGGGAAGGAGAAACAGTTCAGACAACTCTTATTGGTAGACTGTGTGATGAATAAATCTTCATTTGGCCTTCTTAAAACACCTAAGAACCGTTAATACTCCAAGCCATTACTTTTGAGTTGGCATAACAGAAGGAAGACTTCTTAAGTTTTTAATTTTCTTTTTTCCCCAGAATATTTACAGGATCTACACGGCTAGATGGAAATGCCATTGGTGAGTGTGAATATTTATTCTGCTCCTATTCCATCTTTTTGGCTCAAAAGCTTTAAAATTAAGATTAAAATGTAAATGTATTTATTTTTTAGTTGATTTTGTTCGTTGGCTCTGTGCCGTGTCCATGGATGAATTGCTTTCCACTACACACCCAAGAATGTTTAGTCTACAAAAAATAGTAGAAATATCATACTATAACATGGGAAGAATACGACTGCAGTGGTCTCGCATTTGGGAAGTTATTGGAGATCATTTCAATAAGGTATTTGAGTAATTATAGTATTTGTTTACATTTGCAGTATTTTTCTTTGTTTAAATTTTCCTAATCATAATCTGATTTTTATTTCTTCTAAGCAGTTGTTTGTTACAGTTGTATAATTAAATGTAGAAAACCTTTCAGGATTGTCTTACAAACTTTTCTTACCAGCACTTTGGGTAGGTTGAGGCAGCTTGGGTTACATATATAGCAAGACCCTGTCTCAGAAAGGAAAAGGAAGGCTAGAGAAGTGGCTCTTGCAGAGGACCCAAGTCCAGCTCCGTGTCCACATCTAGCAGCTCACCATCACCTAGAGTTAAAACTCAAGTTTCAGAGGAATGAATACTGTTTTCTACTCGACTTCCTTGGACGCGCACACACATGTACAAATACACACACAGACACCACAAATGCACATTCACGTATAGTTTGTTTGTTTGTTTGTTTTTTAAGAAAAGCAGAAACTTTGAGTTGCTTTCTTTTTAGAAATGATTGCTGAAAGTTTTGACAGTTTCACTAAAATATCTGTTTTCTGTTTTTCACATCCTGGTGCCTCTGTGAAGAACCTAGGATTCATCTTATTCTGATTGTTTTGTGCTTTTTTGTAAGGAAAGAATGAAAAGTCATAGTTTTACCTCTGACATCAGCGTTTTCGTCTTGTTGTTGCTCTTACAGGTTGGTTGCAATCCTAATGAAGATGTAGCCATATTTGCAGTGGACTCCCTGAGGCAGTTATCAATGAAGTTTTTAGAGAAAGGGGAACTTGCAAATTTCAGATTCCAAAAGGATTTCTTACGGCCTTTTGAACATATAATGAAACGAAATAGGTAACATGTTTTTTTCTTTTTAGTTAAATATTAGTAATATCTTAATATGTTCTACTCCAAATAGAAGAATTTTTTAAAAAGAAAAGGGTTGAACTTTATGTGGATGCATATTTAAGCAATTACGTTACTGTTTTAGGTCTCCAACAATTCGAGATATGGTTGTACGGTGTATAGCACAGATGGTTAATTCTCAGGCTGCAAATATTCGCTCAGGATGGAAGAATATTTTCTCTGTATTCCATCTAGCTGCATCAGACCAAGATGAAAGCATAGTAGAACTTGCCTTCCAGACAACAGGGCACATTGTCAGTAAGTATTCCTTAGCTATGTTCAAGTGCAGCTAGAAAAGCTGACTGTTCAGTTGACTTGTGGTGCTGGAGTAACTCAAGGCCTGGAACTTGCTAGGTCAAATACACTAACAATGAGTTGTATCTCCAGCAGCTGGGCTCTTGAGGCAAAGCATTTGATTCTTATATTGTTCTTAACCACTGAATCATCTCCTCTGACTTTGTGGGAAATTGAAGTATTAAGGATGGAATCTTATACAAGTTTATCTTGTATAAAAGATAGTGGTTAAATGTTTGCTGTGTAAGCGGGGTGGCCTGAGTTTGGGTTCCCAGCACCATCAGAAACAATCTGAGCCTGGCCAGGCACATCTGTAAACCCAGTTTGTATTTATGTGGGGTAGGACTATCTTGATTATCATTTAGTGAGTGATTGCTTAAGTATTAAGCATTTTACTTAAGTATTTCAAGAATAAAATGTCCTTGTAGGCATGGTTAAACACAGGTATCCAAAGAGTAGTAACTCTGCATATCTGCCCAACAAGCGTTAAGGTGCACCTTTTAGTTTATTATGTGGTGTTTAGAGTGTGAACAAAATAGACACATCTTACTCAGGACAGGGTAGGTGTAAAGAGAACCCATACACATTTTTTTTAGGTGGCAAAACCCTTGACAACCTGTTAGAAGTATGTACTCCTTTAGAGATTAATATATCTTGGATACAATTAAAATAATTGAAAATGTGTAGTTATTTCTATTTATTTTTCTCTGTTTTAGCTCTTGTATTTGAAAAACACTTTCCAGCCACTATTGATTCTTTCCAGGATGCAGTGAAGTGTTTGTCTGAGTTCGCATGTAATGCAGCTTTCCCAGACACAAGTATGGAAGCGATCCGACTAATTCGCCATTGTGCAAAATATGTGTCTGATAGACCTCAGGTATAGTAGCATCATTTAGTAAACAGAATATTGCTGAGAAATGGGTACAATGTGAAGTCTGTATTTGTTTGGAAAGTTACTGTACAGGAAGCATTTATTTTGAACCCAAAATTAGTTTGAACTTGATTCTGAGTTACAGTTCTCCCAAGTAAATACTTTATTCATTTGATTTTCATAACACCAAATGGGGCAGCTAGTGTTACAGCTTTATATAGATAAGGAGACAGGTGCGAGAAGTTTTAGGTTGTGTCCATAGTTGCAAGGCAAGTAAAGGAAGAAAGAGGCCTGGCCTGTTTCTAAGAATCCTGACCTACCGCCTGTCTGCCTATGCCTTGCAGCACTGAAGTGACCTTGAATATCTGACCCTATTCTGTGTATATGTGGGGAAGGAGGTATGTGCACATGTGTATAGGCATGTTTTTGTGGAAACCAGAAGCATTAAATACCCCTGGAGCTGGAGTTAACAGGAGTGCTGGGAACCAAACTCAGTTTCCTTACAAGAGTAGGATGTGGTCTTATCTGCTAAGCTGTGACTAGCCCTGTAAAACCAACTTAAAAAAAATCAAAGGCTCTTTATAGGTAGTTATAAGTCTTCAGCTTTTTGTGAATTATTATATATTAAATTTCTCACCTTTGATTGGTAAAGCACTTAGTGTTTTTCCTGAGAAATATTACTGACTGTGTCAGAACATGTATCTTTGCCTTACTGATTGCATCCTTCCTCTTAAAGGCTTTCAAGGAGTACACGAGTGACGACATGAATGTGGCCCCTGAAGACAGGGTGTGGGTGAGAGGGTGGTTCCCGATTCTCTTCGAGCTATCATGTATCATCAATAGATGCAAATTAGATGTAAGAACCAGGTAACAATGCATATTTGAAATTTAAGTTTTGAAAGATTTATTTTTATTCTCACTAACTTTTATGGATGAACACAAGTTTACAGTTAGAGACCACAAAATTATTTTAATAATAAATATATAAAATATATAATAATAAATATATTTTAACCAAATATATTAAGAATTAGAGAGAGAGAAAGAGAGAGAGAGATACATTAATCAATCTTGCCAGCCAAGCTGTGATGGCGTACACCTTTAATCCTAGCACTTGGGGGGGGGGGGGGCAGAGGCAGGCAGATCTCTGTGTGTCCAGGCCAGCTTGGTTTACAGAGCAAGTTCCAGGATAGCTGGGGCTACCCAGAGAAACCCTGTTTTGAAAAAGAAGAAAAGAGTTAGATAGGCACATTTTAGACTATATTTATAGGCAGAAGTTTTTGTTCCACCTGATTCTATAACCATTCTGTCCCAAGGAAACACACAGAGGCTTATATTTAGCTTAGACTTTTTATTAACTAGCTCTTACAACTTGACCAAAAATTCTTAACTAGGTTTAGCCACAAGGCTTGGTACCTTTTCTCAGTAACGAATTATCATTTTGCTTCCTCTGAGTCTGGCTGATGACTGGTTCTCTAACTTTCCTCATCCCAGAATTCTAGTCTGTTTGCCCTGCCTGTTCATTCTGCCTGGCTACTGGCCATTCAATGTTTTATTAAACCAGTAGGAGTGACAAATTTTTACAGTGTACAAGATGATTATTTGTCAGCATTTCCTCTTTTATCTTTTCAAAACAAAAACCTTGAATCTAATCTCCTTTCTTTAGTTTTTTTCCATAACAACTTGTAACCAGTATGCTAAACAAAGACAAGCATCCATAATCCAGTTGGGGGGGGGGGGGGATGTGGGCGTAGTTTTCTAGGCTACTTCTTGCTGATTGGGCTTGCTGGTAAATCTTTGGGGGACCCTGAGAACATTAGGATTATGGTCAAATCCTGACTGTAGTATTCTATGAAACTGTGTCACCTCAACTTACCACCTTGAAGCTGTTCTGGATGTGGAACGCAGAAGAAACTTCAACAGAGAGCCATCTGCTCCTGTGGGGTCTTTCTTGATTGAACCTGATTTTTCTTAACCCAGAATGAATTGACAGCCTCCTATTTTCTGTGGAAATAAAAGCAAAACCTCTTCTCTAAAGTAACATACCTTTTGACTTAAATTTTGAAGTCAAGGCATTTTCAAAATATATAGGTTGGATTGATCCAGCAGCGTTTATAATCAAATGTCTTTTAGAAGCTGTTGCTCCTTCTCAGCAGTCAAACAATTCAAAGACAACACAATAACATACAGTACCCATCTTTATGTAACCTTTTAATTTTTGGTTTTTTAAGACAGGGTTTCTCTGTGTATCTTTGGCCATCCTGGAACTTACTCTGTAGGTTAGGTTTGCCTCAAAGTAAAGGAGATCAGCCTGCCTCTGCCTCCCAAGTGTTGGGATTAAAGGTGTGCACCACCACTTCCAGCTACACTATTTCTTTTTTTAAGGACTTTATCTTTTTTTTCCTCTCCCAAGTATACATATATTTTTAAACACACTGTAAAGCATTTGGAGGTTTGTTTTTCATCTGCATCGTCTTTACTGCATATCTCTATCTTTTTCTGACCACATGAGTCTTTATTTTGCTAAGGGATATGGCTAGGATTAAAGCTGTGGCTTTGGCAGCTTGCTGTGCCCCATTCCTTAGATTTCTGAGAATCTATCTTTATGGCAGAGGTACTGGCAGGAGCCGTGTTTTATTGCCACAATTCTGTGGAGTTTCTAGGTCTATGCCACTGCCAACAAGCCTGCCTTAGACTGCTCATAAACACCATTTAATTGTTTGGTGACAGAGCCTCTTAAAAGAGCCACAGGATTTTTTCTGCTTACAATGAGAAAGGAAGCCTCTCTTAAAGGAGCCACAACTCTGCTTTCATCAGCAAGACAGACCCTACCCGAATAAAGATGGTTACTAAGACGCTGAGCTTGACTCTGTCCTTGTCTGTCTAGAATCCTTTTTTAAAGCTTTCTCAGACTTTATATGGAAATTCTTGCCAAACATTTGGGGGGCATTTGTAGATAGAAGTTTTTGTCGTGCCGGGCGGTGGTGGTGCACGCCTTTAATCCCAGCACTCCAGAGGCAGAGTCAGGCGGATCTCTGGGAGTTCGAGTCCAGCCTGGTCTACAAGAGCTAGTTCCAGGACAGGAACCAAAAGGTACGGAGAACCCCTGTCTCGAAAATCCAAAAAAAAAAAAAGAAGTTTTTGTCGTGCCTAGTCCCACAGCTATACAGTTCCAAAGAAACACACAGAGGCTTATATTAATTATAAACTGTTTGACTAATTAGCTCAGGCTTATTATTAACTAGCTTTTACAACTTAAATTAACTCATAATTCTTGTCAATGTTAGCCATGTGACTTGGTACCTTTTCTCAGTAAGTCATTTTCATCTTGCTTCCTCTGCATCTGGCTGGTGACTGCATCTCTGCCTTTCTTCTTGTGTGTTCCTTTCTGACTGAATGGCTGCAGGTCTACATATAATAATATGATTACTAGATATATTAGTGGAAAATGAAATATATTACTTTACTTAAATCTGTCTTTTAGTCTGTTTAATACTGTAAACAATTTTTTTTCACTTGTTTCTACTCAGAAACTTCAATAAATGACAAAATTTTTTTCCTGGTAGAGGTAGAAGCATTTTTTTTTAATTAATTAGCTCTTGTTTTGTTTTTGATACAAAATGTCATGTAGCTCAGGCTGATCTTAGGCTCCTGATCCTCTGCTTCTCCCTCATATGTACTCATGCTTACAGAAGCTACACTGGCTAAAAGAATTTATAAAGGAACAGTCTTGAATTTTAACAAGTTGCTAAAGAGGTCCTCTGCCAAACAGTCTGCCATGTAAAAGTATAAAATAAAATATTTGATGTTATTGATATTACGGAGTTTTATGAGTAACTTGTATGGTCTGAGCCCTACTTTGGATTATTATCTATTTTGTAAGAATTTCTTTTATAACAAAAACAGCTATAAAAGTGTAAAGTTCCTCAGGCTGTAATTCCCAGCTAATTTTGATAGTTTTAACGTAAGGAAGAGAGTCACTGCAGTCTCATGTCTTGTTCCTAACATGCATTAGGTGTTGCAGGCTGGTGGGAACTTGCTGAGGTACTAAACATACATCATACTTATCTTACGTATCCACATAACATGTTTTTCGAGAACCTACTACATGTTTTAGGCCTGAAGAACACAGCAGCATATGAACTAGGCTCTGTACTAGTCGTTAGGTAATGTTTAAAGATATTGACCATTTTAACACTTCTAGAAATAAAAACTTCTGAGTTGAAGGATCCAGACATATTACTAGACAGAAGTTAACACAAGTTTTTTTCTGTTTCCCACTTCTCCCATCAAGGCCACAGCTCCTAATCCCTCAACAAGTTGCACCTTTCTCTAGTGACCAAGCATTCAAACAGATGAGCTATAGAAGCTATTGCTAGTGGACCACTGCGGAGTCCACGTACAGTCTTCAGCAGCTGAGCGGATGGGAGGGGAACAGAAAAATAAACAACCTTAACGTCAGAGCCTTTGGAGTTTTTATTTTTCTGGATGATGTATCCTAAAGGAACCTGTTAAATTAAATTGCTTTATATTCAATATATATTAACAACCAGTATTAACTTTCCTTTTTTAGTAGCTTTGTAAACTGTTAAAGCTTTCTTTTTTTGGGGGGGGGGTTTCGAGACAGGGTTTCTCTGTGGCTTTGGAGCCTGTCCTGGAACTAGCTCTTGTACACCAGGCTGGTCTCGAACTCACAGAGATCCGCCTGCCTCTGCCTCCCGAGTGCTGGGATTAAAGGTGTGCGCCACCACCGCCCGGCTCTGTTAAAGCTTTCTTAAGACAGTTTGGCTGCTTCTCATTAGAGCTTTCCTAACTGTGTTCTGTTACTTAGGGGCTTAACAGTCATGTTTGAGATAATGAAGACATATGGCCACACTTACGAGAAGCACTGGTGGCAGGACTTGTTTAGAATTGTTTTCAGAATATTCGACAATATGAAATTGCCAGAGCAACAGACAGAGGTAAGAGAACACAACATTTTCCTTAGCATAAAGTTGTAACATTCTTCAGGTTTTTCACTCAGTACATGTTAGTGTTTGAAATTAAACACACTGAACATAAAGAATTCCTAGAATATGGTGTCTTCAGTACATGAGAAATACTATTTTCTTTCATTAGCAAGGGCACTATTTGGAAATAGGACTGAATTAGTGATTGACTTTTATTTTCATTGCTTTTGTTGACTGTCAGCTTCCCTTCCGTATTTTGTTATAATCATAAGAAAGAAACACCGGTAACTTTTATTAATATTGGATGCTGAATTCTTGTTTAGTAAAGAATACAAAGTAAAATTAGCTGTAGTTATTTCGATTTATTTTACTATAAACCACTTAGATATGTATTTCAGATTCTGTGGCCAGAAAGTCTCATTTTTCCTCTCTGTCCTGTATAGCAATATGACATGGAGACTTGTGTAATTATCTTTAATGTAATTTAGGAGAGGCGATTTGAGACAGGGTCTAGTGGTTGATGGATAGCATGACCTTCTTTTCATGATCCCCTTTCCCCCCAGAAAGCCGAATGGATGACAACAACTTGCAACCATGCCCTTTATGCCATCTGTGATGTGTTCACCCAGTACTTAGAAGTTCTTAGTGATGTACTTTTGGATGATATTTTTGCCCAGCTCTACTGGTGTGTGCAACAAGGTAGGTCTGTACCAGCTATGTAAACACCTAGTGTGACATATGACACCTGAGATATGTAAATGAATTACTCTTTTCTCTTCTAGACAATGAGCAGTTAGCACGCTCTGGTACAAACTGCTTAGAAAACGTGGTTATTCTGAATGGTGAAAAATTTACTCTAGAAATCTGGGATAAAACGTGTAACTGCACCCTGGATATCTTCAAAACTACAATACCACATGCGTAAGATTTTATTCAGGTCTACTCTGTATTTATATATTGACTAGGTTTAAAAGTGAGTAATTACTAAACTGTAAAAACTACATGAAGTAAACAAAAATCTTCCGTGTTTTTCCAAAGTTTGGATCATAATGTGATGATTCTTCCAGTTTTTGAACATATCACACAACAGGTGATAGTTTGAGTTAACGAGAGCCTTCCTTAACATGTCTTTCAGTTACAGTAGATTTATTAATCTACAGAAAATCTGTTTGTAAACACTACACTGTACACTCAATTGTTATCTTTCTGTGAGAAATGAATTATGAGTAGTTTTTAATCAATAAAGAAACAGATACATTAGCACCTGGATTATTCATAGGATGGATTGGAATTCATGTCCAGCACAGCCCTGGGGCTTTCTGATTTGTATAAAGCTTTACTTGCTGTCTGAACTGTTTAAGTCTATAGATAGACTCTTCTTAGAAACATTAAATACACCCAGTGCTGATATAAAGTCATATGAAAATTACCAGCTGTTCCACTTTTTAAGCTTTGTATCCTGTTTTGTAACATGAATTAAATCTTGTTTACATTCTTGTAATAGCCTTATAAATAGTAAAATTATAAATAGAAAGTAAAACAAATCACTAACTAGAAAAGTGGTCTATACTGAAAGATGCACAATGATTTCTTTGACCCACTTCCAATTATTCAGTATATTTTCTCACTTACCTGGAGCAGGGTGAGATAGTATGAATCCTTGCTTTGCAGCTCTCCCTACTCCCTCCATCTCCATAAGCTCTTTATATAAATCTCCTGACTACGCAGTATTTTTAATTGGACCTGCATGTGTTTTAATTTGTTAAGTTACACACTCATGGTAATATATGTATATATAATTTTCTTAATAGAAAAGATCGATTTCCAACTTCTCTTTATTGCAGCAAAACCATATTTTGGCATCTGTCTGCCTGGATTCTAGAGCTTTGATTCTTAAACATATTTCTTCTGCAAGTTCCTATTTCATAAGTGGCAAGTTAATTTATCTTTGGGACCTTGTTGACCTAATTTTTCTATATTTTAAAAAAATAGAATTTTAAGAGTTTTATAGATTTTAATTTTATTTTAAGTTTTAATTCTATGAGGTTGTTGTTGTTTTGAAAAGTGTCAGACTTTTAAAACAAGTTTGCAAGCCAGGTGGTGGTGGCGCACACCTTTAATCCCAGCACTTGGGAGGCAGAGGGAGGCGGATTTCTGTGAGTTCAAGGCCAGCCTGGTCTGTAAGAGCTAGTTCCAGGACAGGCTCCAAAGCTACAGAGAAACCCTGTCTTCAAAACAACAAAGACAAACAAACAAACAAAAAAAAAAGGGAAAAAAACAAGCTTGCTCTAAGGTGATATTTAAGACATTAATATTTAGAAGAAATAAGTCTGAAATCCATGGCGCATTAGAAAGTATATTTTTCTGTGAAACTGTTATCCTTATAACTATATTGAGTGCTGCTGAATTAATCTCCAAAAGTACATCTTTAAAAATTTTTACTGAATAGATCTCAGAAAATTGCTTTTATCAGTAGTCAAACTGTAATTTTCCCCCTGCTTTAATGCCCATTTAAAATAATGTTGCATGTGGCATAGCTCTTTACTGTGGCCCAGTGACTGGTTTTGTTCTGGTATCTTAAAGGCTCCTGACATGGCGTCCTACTTCAGGAGAGGCTGCTCCCCCCTCTCCATCACCCGTGAGTGAAAAACAATTGGTAAGTAAAGCTTATGTGATTTTGTCTATGGCAAGTAATTTAACTGTAGCCAAACTCTACGTGTCAGTGTCCTAATGTGCCCATTGCTGTTACAGAATGCCTAATCCTAGGTAGTCTAGAGATACCCGAGGCCGGCTTCTCAGTGTGGAGGGCGGCTGCGCGGGGAGCAGCGTGTGTCTGCGGGAGGCTGCCCTCTGCTTCCACACTGGCCCCTTAACCTTTTATAGTAAGACGTCACCCTGTCCATAGGGCACTGCCTTCTCGTCAGATGAACTCTTACTGCTCAGAGAGGATTAAGTTTGAGCATGAATTTTGTGTCTGATTCCACACATACACTAAAGAGTGGCATATAGGAATATCTGGATACAAATATCTGAACTCTGTCAGTGAGACCAACTCTTCTTAAAAGACAGTGTAAGTTTCTTATGTGAAATTCTCAGACTAAAATTTCTTTTTCCTTTTTTTTTTTTTTTTTTTTGATTTTTTCGAGACAGGGTTTCTCTGTGGTTTTGGTTCCTGTCCTGGAACTAGCTCTTGTAGACCAGGCTGGTCTCGAACTCACAGAGATCTGCCTGCCTCTGCCTCCCGAGTGCTGGGATTAAAGGCGTGCGCCACCACCGCCCGGCCAGATTAAAATTTCTGATGATAAATTTTACATATAAGAGTTTTATACTCTGTAAGTACCATGAAGGGGATACTTAAAATTACTGTTTATTTAGGGCATAGAATAAAACAATTTTAAGGGTTATGAATGCAGAAACCAGATTATAGAGATTTTTTATACTAACGATATTAAATCTTGTTTTACCTTTTTACTTTGATATAATTTCATTATATAGAAAATAGTGAAAGAATTCCAGTGTGCCCTTCAGCCCATATATTAGATTCCTACATAGCTGTACAGGAAACACTTGACCAGCATTAAATGACTGGAATATAGAGGCTGTGTCTTAGCCAGCGCACATGTACACTTCCCTGTACCTTCGTCCTGTGTGCTGCTTCTGTCGTCGGCTCACTCCCTCACATGCTCTTTCCACGTGGTTTATCTAGTCCTTTTAGGGGAATTTGCAAATATGGTGTTCTTTAACCACTATGAGATTCACATCTTTTCTTTTGAAGATACCAAAAGGATAACTCAGATCACCACAATCAGAACATTCTTGTTGGAACTATTTTTATCCAATATGTAGGCTTCATTCTGATTCTGCCTTTTCCATTTTACCAAAAACAGCAAGAAAAAAAAAAAGTAGGTCACACTGTTCGTGTTGGTTTTCTAGCCCTTGAAAACTTTAAAAAGATTTATGTGTGTTATGTATATTTGCCTACATGAAATTTTATGCTCCACAAGTATATAGGACCCTGTGGAGGCCAGAAGCGTTGCCAGGTCCCCTAGAACTTAAGTTACACATGGAAACAAATCCAGGTCCTCTGCAAAAACTGTCAACAGTCTCTAGCCCTTGAATTTTAAGCCTCAGAGAGCGTAGTAGCAAGATAGTGCCAACTGACCTGTTTGCTTCCCATAGCTTTTAAATTTCTCAACTAATTGTTAATAGGAAAAACATAGATTACATACTAGAGTAGTATTCTGTTTCTTGTGGTATCTGCCACAGAGATTCATAATTGTTCCATAATTGATGTGTTGGTTTGATCCGTTAGACACCCCATCACTTGTTGAACATCCTCTTCTGTCACACAGGGTAGCATATGCAGTATAGGTCTGTACTGTTCTGTATGTCACTGTGGTGAAGATTAAGTCAGGCATCTCACCACAACCTCAGGCTTGGGTACCAAAGATAAGTCCCACTCGCCCCGGCTCACCTTGTGATCTTGAAGCTGCTGTTGCTGCTGCCGCCCTCTGCCCCTCAGCTCTGTTCTCAGTCTGTTTCTCTTTCCCTCTAACTACTTAGAACTGGCCAAGGTTGTCACAAGCTCCCGCTGCCACTCCTAGCTGAAGTAGTTCTTGCTGTGCACTTAAAATAGTATTTTAAAAGTAACCTGTCACTATAAAAATAGATGTAATAAAAGTATATGTACAAGAAAGAATTCAGGGCTTAAAATATAACAGTTTTTCTGCCTCCCTACTAATTGATCAGCATGCTTCCATTTGTTTCTTAGACATATTCAAATAGTTACTTTTATATATACACTTAAAAGATTTTTAAATGTAAATTCTAGTTAGCATATCTAGGCAATATTTTCACAACTACATGAAAAATTTTTCTTTACCCTAACATTCAAAAATTTCTAAAATAATTTTTCAACCCTTTGTCTTGTCACCCAGTTTTAAGTATTACTGTAAGTATTCCTATGTGTTTTTATTTTAAGCTCTTTTTTGAACTCAATATGATCAAATAAGTAGTCTGCTAGACTAAAACAATTTTTTACTTAACGTTGCTTATATGTTAAAAAGGAACTTACTTAGATTACTAAAATCCATAACAATAAAATAACGGCTCTATGATGTACAGTGCCAGAGAGAGACTCGGTGTTTAAGAGCAGGAACTGCTGCTACGGGGGCTGGGTTTGTTCCTCAGCACCCACATGGAGCTTACACCCGTCTGTAACTCCAACTCCAGGGATCCAACACCTGGTTCTGGTCTCTGAGCATCTGCACAAATGAACTCATACACATAATTGAAATTAAGTCTTTAAGAAATGTTCTCATACTTAATCCTCCTATAGTAAAGGTGTATATAGTTGTATTTTATCAAGAACTGGAAACTGTTTTCATTTGACATGTAGCCAGTTAAAATCTACTTGCTCAGCACTGTTTCTAGGAACACAAGCCTTCCACAAAGCCCAGGTGAGGCCATACTCTAGAGAAATAGCGCAGTGCTCATCCTAAAGCCAGCTTCTCCTTTCTCAGCTTGTTTCCTTGAGAACAGAAGACACTTCTCTAGCTACTCCCACAGTCCATGAAATTGCCCTCCACTTTAACCCATGTGAGCTGGGTTAGATCTGGAGAACACGTGTGCATCCTGCTGACTAGTTTTGCATGTATGTAACATCGACTTAGCATAGCACATGGATGGTATCAGCCCTGAACTCACAGAAGGTCAGAAAGGGAGCCTTTCTTTTTCTTTTAACGTAACCTTGGCTGTCCTGCAAGTCGCTCGAAGTCACAGAGATCAGCCTGCCTCTGCTTCCCTAGGGCTGGGATCAAAAGCTTGTGCCACCACCACCTGGCCTGGGCTTAGGTTTTTTAAGTTTCACTTTCTGCAGTCCAAGCTGGCCTCAGATTTGCAGCATTCCCCCATATGAACCCTTAGCTGTTGTCCTAAAGATGTTCAGCTTTTACCTGTATCTAGATAATTTAAATGCAGAATGATTTTTTTCATGGATAACATCTAAATTTTATAATTTTTAAAAAAATAGTATATTATGAATAACAGAAAGTATGTTCCTCCTTGCAGTGTGCTTAACAATAAATTTATCTTACTAGGATACAATATCGCAGAAATCTGTAGATATACATGATTCTGTTCAACCAAGATCTTCTGATAACAGACAGCAGGCACCACTGGTTTCTGTTTCTACTATGAATGAAGAAGTTAGCAAAGTGAAACCTACAGCAAGTGAGTTATTTATCTAAATAAAAATAAAATATACTTTATATAGGTAAGAGTCATTTTTTTGATACACTTTTTTTGGGGGGGAGGAGGGTTCAAGGCAGGGTTTCTCTGTGTATCTCTGACTGTCCTGGAACTCACTCAGTAGACCAGGCTGGCCTTGAACTCAGAGAGAACCTCTTGCCTCTGCTTTTGGGTGCTAGGATTAACAACATGTGCCACCATCGCCTGGTTGTTGCTCTTATTAATCAGCATATTCCGTAATTAGGTTTGAGATAACGTTTTACTGTTTCTACCCCAGTGTGGACATCTCTTGACAGATAACATCTGCAGTGTCAACCTTGGCTTATGTTTGCCTTGGGCGCAGGGGTCTTCTCTGTTCCTCTATATTCAGACCCCATTTTCTGTGTGTAAAGGTGGGAAACCCCATGTCTTCCTCTCCCTGTCTGCTGGGCACTTAGTAAAGGATCCCAATGCAGGAGCTCCCAGCTAAGGGGACCAAACCTGCACTGCTGCCTACCCTGTCTTCATGGATCACCTTCAGAATTGTCCATCACCTTTTCCCCAAAATGATTTTTTGACATCAGTTCAGTTTTGTTTGCTGAAAGCAAATAACAAATAGGAAAGACTACACCTCTTTTAGAAAAGAAGGTGGGTTTAAATGCTTTATAATACTGGAGTCTGTGTGACCAACTAGATGGCTCAACATGTAAAGTCACTTGCCACCAGGCCTGATGCCCTGAGTTTGATCCATGGGAACTCTATGGTAGAAGGAAAGAGCTGAGTCCTAAAAGTTGCCCTCTGGTCTCCACCTGCCAACACACACATGTATGTACATGTACAGTAAACAGAAGATAAATGGAATGAAATTTTAATTGAGACTATACGCACTGAACAGTGACTTTTTGCAAAGTTTGATTTCATACATTCAGAATGTTGTCAGACGCCACCCATGACTAGTTACAAAACTTTTTCATTACTACGGAAAGAAAATCCCATAGTCAATGAGAAGTCACTCCTTATTCTCCCCTTCTCTATCTCCTGACAACCACCGTTCTGCTTTCTGTGTCTGTGTCTCTGCTCTTCTGTGGGTTTTACATGGATGAAATCATACAGTGTGTGATCTTGAGATTCGTCATAGTATATGAATCAGTAACTTACTCCTTTCTATTACTGAGGTGACAATCCTCTCTGTGTTTGTACACTTGGATTATGAATAGTGCTAGTGGGAGTATTTGTGTCCACGCAGTCTGAACACCTGTTGTCAGGTCTTGTGTAAATGTACCTGAAAGTAGAATTACTGGACTATATGCTAATTCTTTGTACCATCTAAAGAACCATGAAGCTGTTCATGGTGGTAACACCATTTATATTCCTACTGAGAGTCACAGTGCAGCCTATCTGCCAAACTCTATTACTGAGGATATCTGGGTACCACTCAGAGCTCTCCCAACATCCTAATGAAACCTCTTTTCCTTAAACACCTGCCTACTGCTCAGCCCTTTCTGGGGTCCAAGTGCTACCAAAAGACTCTGGTCTGGGATATTTCGGCTAATAAAATAAAGGGGTGAGAATGTAGTGCTGGCTGTCACTGTAGCAAGGGGGACTGTGAGCCTAGTGGGGCTCTTTGTTTTTAACTTATCTTCAACCATAAGAACCAAATACTATATAGAACTACATTTCTAGAAAAATATTTGAACAGGGAACTTTCAAATGTCTCAGTAATTAAGTTTAACTTGCAAAAATTGGTACCAGAGAGGGAATTTTATAGTAAATGCTCTTTATATTAGAAAGAAACTAAGGGATTACAAATCGGCAACTGCTGGAACTCTTGCCCCGAGATTGATTAATAAGTAATTCCCCTTGGCATCTGTTGCCCATTGGAACAGGAACCAGATGTGGCCTTGCTGTCTGACCCTTCCCTTCCCTGCCTGGCCCACATCAGTGCTGCCAGTGCTCACAGCAACTAGTGGCTGAGTCCTCTCTCTCTCAGCCCCTCCATCTGCACCTGCCTAGCTGCATGGTAACTGAAAAGCTGTGCTGTCCTTTGATGCCGTCCTAGCAGGCTGGTAGACTGAGCAGTGAAGTTTGTCCTAGCTGTGGAGTAGAAGGCTGTGTGGGGAACACTTTTGAAACTGGGCTTAGTGGCAGTGTCCCTAACCCCCATGTTTATAATTTGTTTACTGGTGTATCAATTGAAAATAAGCATTAGTTTAATCTACAAACACACATGTGGACCACGATAAACCTGTCAGAAAGCTAAACTACAATATCCCATGGTTTGATGGGAATCCTGGCTATCCATGTTCTGTTTTGTGTTGATTTGGGTCCTGGGGTTTCCTTATACAGGTTTTCATATTTTCAAAGAATAGACTTGGACATCAGGAAAAGCTACTTATTTCAATAATAACCTGAATTGAAAGTAATCAATTTGAACAAGTACACTGTTCAGATCATGGAAGATATGTCCACTTCTTTAAGTAATTACCTTCTTAAACATTTCATTGATACAAAGTTAACTTTAGCAAGTGGTATCTATGAACAAAGGCAGGATATCTTCTTCAGTGTGAGCTATGCAAATGACCTTCGTACACAGTAATGTTTCCTTAGCGTTGTAATGTCATAGAAATTATAAAGGATTCAAAATAATGTTTTGTTTGCATGTGCGTTGGGGGGTTTCCTCACAGAATTCCCAGAACAAAAATTGTTTGCTGCCCTGTTGATTAAATGTGTTGTGCAGCTGGAACTCATCCAGACCATCGACAACATTGTGTTCTTCCCAGCCACAAGTAAGAAGGAAGACGCAGAGAACTTAGCTGCAGCCCAGGTGAGAGCCTGTGATGGTGGCAGCTTGCCTGTGAGAGGAGGGAGGCGGCTGCAGGCTCTGGCCTCAGACAGTATTCAGGCTAGAGATGTCATTTGGAAGACCTTCATGTAGTTGTCATTTCAAGCCGTGAGCTCATGTCATGAGGTATAAGAATGGCCATGGCAGAGAGGGAGGGTCAGGGAGTGAGCTCTGGGGCCTCATTCACCACAGTTGCCAAGGCAGTCAGTAGAGATGCCATGGAAATCAGTGAGGCCCAAAGAGGAAGAAGCAAGGTCCGGTCAAAGTCAAATAAAACAAATGTTTTAAGAAGGATTAACCAAGTGCTCTAGATGGGTCACATGACATTGATAGTTCACAGGAGTTCATAAGCTTGACATTGAACTCAGTTTAACACTGTGGGTGTAAGAGGAGGAGATGGAGACTGTATGTATTGTTAGCTCTGTTAAGGACTTGTTGTGCGAGGTCTGAAGGAATGGAGTAGTAGTGCAGGAGCGTGCAGGGGTCTCCCAGGTTGGTGGTGTGTCAGCGTGCATATTGATAAGCACCTCCCACCAGAGATAAAGCCAGGGTGGGAGGGGAATAGGTACTATCCAGTATTTCCAAGTGACTGGTGTCGAGAGTGGAGCCATCTGGAGTTACACTAAATAGTCCACTTGTGGTGGAGGGGTAGGCAAAGGATGCAGTTAGGAAAGGTGTGTGCATTTGAGGGAGGAGGAGTTTGTTGAGAAGAAAAATCCCACGCCATGTGAGGCTGGGAAGAGTGCTCCTTAGACACAAGTGTGGGAGCACTTGAGCTGGCCATCGAGAGACATGGGGAGAAGCCGGTCTAGGCCTGGGAGGACCAAAGCCTGGTGTCAGGGTTCCAGGAAGGTCTGAGACAATGGGAAGGGTGCTGGTACCAGACCCTTAAAAGAAGGCACATGTTTTCTACTTTGTTAAGATAAATTTGCTCACGTCTTGGATAGGAGGTGGAAGCTGTAGAGATGACTCAAAGGTTAAGAGCACTTGCTGCTGTTGGCAGAAGACTCAGTTTGAGTCCCAGCACTTCCCTCAGGCAGTTCCAGGTGATCCAGTACTCTCAACTCTGGCCTGTGTGGGCGGGCACCTACCCACATGGAGTGCACTTACAGATGAACAGGCATACACATAGATACACAAATAGTAAAGAGAAAAGGGCTAGGGGAGAGCGTTGAGTTTTAAGTTTACTAAAACTAGTTTAAGTGTGTATTGTGGTATTTTGTTTTCCAAAGAGAGATGCGGTAGACTTCGATGTTCGTGTTGATACTCAAGACCAAGGAATGTACCGTTTTTTAACATCACAACAGCTTTTTAAGCTACTGGACTGCTTATTAGAGTCGCATAGATTTGCAAAAGCATTTAATTCCAACAATGAACAGAGGACTGCTCTGTGGAAAGCAGGTAGGCCATCCGTGTCTCATAGTGTCACTGAGAACACACTGGCATGTGGTTGCTGGAATTTCCTGAGCCAAATAATCACCTGAGTGTGTTCATCCCCCACTCAGTCCCCTCAGTAGCTGGCTGATTTGTTTTCCTCTGATCATGTAGACTGCTTTCGTATTGCAAGTTGGCAATATACAGACTCCTCCTTTGAGAGAAGAACTTAAGTCCAGGTTCCACATGGACTCTACCATCCCTATAAGAATGACTTTGTTTCCCTAGGAATGGCCGTCCCTCGGAACCAAAAGGAATGATGTGCATGAGGAAACTACATTTGTTTTAGGAAATTTAGCAGATTTGAATAAAAAATAAGCTTTGTATAAATTACACTGGCATTTCTACAGTCAAGAAATATTTGTACCCATTCATAGGAGAAGGTCCTTAGAACATAGCCAGAAAAATAAAGAAGGGGCTGTTTCTGCATCCAGTAGAATGCTGGCTGCTATGTAGTCCCTTGCTTTATCAGCTAACATGGCTTTATCCTCTTCCCTTTACAACTCAGTCAGAGAACAGATGCTGACTTCTGACTAGGACATTCCTGTGAAGGGCACTGCTTCTCTGCCCTTTCGCATTTCTGGCTTGCAACAGCCCCTCCCTCTCTTCTTCCCTCCCTCCATAGCCTCTGCTTATGAAGCCCTTGCCTTGGGCAGAGCTCTGCACCTGCTGTTTTGCCTGCAGGGCTCCAGGTGTAATTCTTTAGGAGCGTTTGCTTTCCCAAATTGTTTTATATCTAAGGTGTAGAGCAGTGGTTCTCAGCCTTCCTAAAGCTGCCACCCCCCCACACACAAAATTATTTTCGTTGCTACTTCCTAACTGTAGTTTTGCTACTGCTATGACTCGTGTTGTAAATATGCGGCCCTAGAGGGTGGCACCCACAGGTTTAGAAGTGCTGGGCTATAGGGTCTGCTTTGTAGGAAGCCAGTGCTGTCTCCCCACAGGCTGTTGGACCCTTCTATAAGGTGCCTTCCTCGTCTAACTCCAGAAACTTCCCCTCTGCAGGCTTCAAAGGAAAGTCCAAGCCCAATCTTCTAAAACAGGAGACAAGCAGCCTGGCCTGTGGGCTGCGCATTCTCTTCCGGATGTACATGGACGAGAGCCGAGTCAGCGCCTGGGAAGAGGTCCAGCAGAGGCTTCTAAAGTAAGGCTCGTGGATGGTAGCTGTGTGGACTAGAAAGGGGACAGTAGCGGCAGCAGATGGCTGAACTTTTAGAATCTGGAAGATGAGTATGAAAATTAGCATTCAGCCCCTCTTCCCTGCAAACGTGGCGTCTCCCGGTCACAGGCTTCCTGTGGACTCTTGTGTGCTTCCTGGTGTCTGGACCACAGCATGACCCAAGCAGGTCAGGTCTAACGCACAGGAAGGACAAAGGAGAAACCTTTATCACTCAGAGACTTGATCTTGACTCCTTCCAGAGCCTACCATAGGTCTCTCTTATAAAGCAGTCGTGAAAAGTGACAGGTTGCCTTGTCTGCCTGCAGTTTTTATTAAAAACCTATTTGGAGTTTCTTGTTTTTTCTAGGTTTTTCAAGACAGGGTTTCTCTGTGTATCTTTGGCTGTCCTGGTGTTCTGTAGACCAGGCTGGCCCCAGACTCACAAAGATCTGCCTACCTCTGCCTCCCAAGTGGTGAGATTAAAGGTGTGCGCCACCACTGCCCAGTTGGGATTTTGATTAGTTGAATTTGTTTCATTCTGTTTTGCTTCATGATAAGTAAGTTTAGCTTGTGCTCGGACTGAAAGGCTGTTTTAGGAAAGGCCACCCATCCATTGCTCATTCCTGTCCTGAGAGCAGTGGTTCAGTGTATGTCTCAGAAGTCACTGTCCAATCTCCTATTTATGGACAAAACTAATCAGGTGCAGAAGAGGCTGAACCTCACAGTCACGAGTTTCAACCCAGGTCTCACCAGCAGGCCTGCACACCTTAGACAGGGGCTCTAAGTGAGAGAGAGAATGGAGATGTGGGTTTCCCAAATTTCCCAGTGGGTTCCTTTAATGTTTTCTTCCTGATTTGAAAACAAGTCTTGTTGCTCAGTTAATAAAAACAAGTAGGATCCAGCCAGTTCGGCAGTAGTTAATATTCCCTGCCCTCCTTTGTCTGGAGCTGAGTGCAGACCAGTAGGTCTCCGTATATAAAACCCAGCCTTCTCTTTTGCAGCGTCTGCAGTGAAGCACTGAGTTACTTCCTCACTCTGACATCCGAAAGTCACCGGGAAGCCTGGACTAACTTACTTTTATTGTTCCTAACTAAAGTTCTAAAGATCAGTGACAACAGGGTAAGTATGAGGCTCCCTGTGCACCCGTCCCTTGCACTAAACCTAGGCTATGCACACTCTCACTCTGTTTTCTGATCAGCACTTCAATTAGAGCAGGAAGTAGAATCCCATCAGACACAACTGATAAGATCCTCAGCATTGAAGCCGGGAGGCAGAGGCAGGCAGATCTCTGTGAGTTCGAGACCAGCCTGGTCTACAGAGCTAGTTCCAGGACAGGCTCCAAAGCCACAGAGAAACCCTGTCTCGAAAAAAACCAAAAAAAAAAAAAAAGATCCTCAGCATTGAAATCCCCATTATGACCCTTGAAAAGAGGCCTCTTGTCCTGAGCCTCTGCCTCACCATGTCTGATTCTTGGGCCTGTGTGTAGACTGCATCCAGCCTTTAGTGTATTTAGTAGCTCTCCAGTTAATCAGAGTGAACAATTATGCCAGTAAAAATAAAGATAAAAATTATCTATATGGAAATGTAGATTCAGTTTTCCTCCCTAGCCTGCTTACTTTTGCTCAATATGCAGGAAAAGTATGTTGATTTATTAAATGTCAGATATGTAAATAGAAAATGTTTTTTTAAGAGTAAAGAACCAAGTGGCCTGGGCTTGTGCACATTTTTGTTGTTTTAATTCTTTTCTCGCTTTCAGTTGTATAATCCATGTCCTAATACCTGGGCAGACCCTCCTCTCTACGATCAGGGCTGCTCTAGCTTTAAAGGCAACTTAGCTTCTGTGGTTTGTAATACAAGCGGTACTAATGGAGACATTTATCTCCTCCCCCCAGTTTAAAGCTCATGCATCATTCTACTACCCTCTCTTATGTGAAATTATGCAATTTGACTTGATTCCTGAACTTCGCGCTGTTCTTAGAAGATTTTTCCTGCGAATTGGAATAGTTTTTCAGATATCACAACCACCTGAACAGGAACTGGGAATAAACAAGCAATGATGAGAACTGAATATTTTTCTGTTGGTGTTTACATCCCTCTGCTCTACAAAAAGGACCCTGGAGCAGAGGTTTCCTACTGAAAAATTGTTTCTCTGAATTGCAGTGTCTGAGAATTAGTGGTAAAGATGCTTGCAGCTATAACTCAGTCGGAACACTCCATGCGGTCCCTTTAGTAGTCTGGTGGCTTCTCTGTCATGTTGGGCTCACGTTGAGCAGAAAGCCTGTTCAAACAGTCTCAGCTTACCTTCACGGGTCCTTCCCTGTCCTCTGAGCAGGGTGAGCCCCACACACTCTTGGCAGGTACGGAAATGAAATTTACCCAAAGAAGTATAGATATAAAGATGGAACTTCTGCAAGAAGTACAACTCAGGAGAGCTGTATTTTGAAGGATAAAATGTTTATAATTGGGGGCAGGGAGAAAATTATTGCTCATGGTAAAAGATATTTAGCAACTATGGTATTCTTACTCTGAAGATTTTTGCACACTCAGGCTATCTGAGATACTGGGAATCATCATCTTTCTGTGAAAATGTACAGAGATGCAGGTCTGTAATATAAAAATCTTAAACATATTGTTCCTTCCTGCACTGTTTGATTTATTTTCTTATCTACTTGCTAAATACCCATAATATTTTGTCAAATGCACTAAAACATTTGGGTTGAACTTTTGTCTTTTGAGGGGAATGGTCATTTTGAGGGCTTAATATGACCTAAATCTGTTGTGGCCAGTGCTTGTCAAGATCACAACAGGAGGGGAGACCACCAAGGTAGGAGGCATCCGTGCTGACAAGGACTACCTGTGACACACTCCTAGGGCTTTAAAGATGAGCCACTAAAGTAGATGACTTTTCACACAGACTGAAACTTGAATCACTGCAAAATGAATCTAGGTTGCTGTCACTTTTTCTTTTGGGTGGCGGGGCTTGATGTAGATTTTATTCTATGTACAGAATTTAATGTTGAATATATTAAAATAACAAATCTGGCATGGTTTGGGGAGGTTAGATTTACTGGAAATGTATTCATACTGTGAATTGTGCTCTGATGGTTAAAACGAAAAGCTTGTCAAGCATTCCATATTAACAGTGGATGTAGAAAATTTTTTCAGATGGATAAAATGTATATGGTACAGATGTAAAGTTTTCTATGTAAAAATTCTGTACAACTTTCTGTACAATATTGATTCTCATCTGGCATATCTAATCAGGTTATAGGTCAATAAAGTTTTTGAATTATTTCATCAGTGCAGTTAAAACTGTGTAACCTACAGCCCTGTTTTCATTGATGTTTTTTAAGTCCAAACTATAAAAATGATATTTTTTTAGCTACAAAGACACTTCTTTGCAGCCTATGCATTCGGTCCTTCACCTTAATCCTAGGAGATCCAAAAGCATATTTACTAATCAGAGATAAAGCTATTTACTATGAGACTGGAAAAGGTTTCCCCTGCCTTCGGGGAGTTTGTAATGTGACATTTTGTAAAGGAGTCAGTCCCAGCTATGCGATTAATTTCAAGAAAGGAGATGTTGTAGTCTTTGCCTCCATATCTCTTTAGAGCAGCCTTGTTCAAAGCAGGATAAATGGTAGAACTAAAAACCACTTTGCTGTCTGCTGATCTAAGCCATCTCCTTACATGACTGGCAGTAGCATCCTCTCTCCAAAGAGAACACAGTCCTTCTTACTGTCAGACACTGACAGGAGAAAACTTATCAATAGAGCAAAACTGAACATAAAAACTACATGTAGCCCCAAACAGGAATACCAGAAATTTCTCATTTTTGGTAAACTCTTCTGTCCCTGGAAATGTCAGAGAGGCAGTGGCTGGGTTGTCTTCAGCTGTCATCATGGTGTGTACTGAAGACCCTAATCCAAGTAAGGAATATTTTCTAGAAACGGAACGAGTTTTTTTGTGAAGTATCATTTACTACTGATTAGCCCAGGGTCTCGGGAGTGGACAGACCACTGCCTCTGTCCTTTCCGGGTAGGAGCTTTTTAGCCTCTAGAAACCTCAATTCTACTTCAAGTAAAGAAACTGACATTGGTGGTTAATAAAAATAAAACTTTATTTGTATCAAGAAATAGTGAAATCAGATAAATTAATAGCTGAGTATGCTTTATCAACATTAAAAATAAAATAGAGGCAGAAGATGTAACATTTAGTAATGGCTCATGGAGGTAAGATGGTCACAGATCCTTGATTCCTATGGAATCTGTAGCAACAAAGGTCATGAGAATGAGTAGCTTGTGGGTCGCTCATTTACATAGCAGCTGGACTAGTCACACCTCCGGTGGGTGTGTTCCCTAAGAACTGTTTTCTGTACAAGCTAGCAGTGGCGAGTGTGCTAGTGAAAATGTGCTCTGCTTCACGATCCTGTTAGCACTAATCTACCCCTTCTTAATGGCGAGCAGAATTGAATGCACATATGGTAGTTGAATCAAGAGTTCATTACCACTCATGGCAAAATTGCAAAAATAATTCTATACAATCATGTTATAAATCAATAATCAGGGATTTTTATATACATTATATTATATATGTAACATATCATCATGGGAAAATACACTTTATATATAGATAGAACACAAATAATATTTAGGTAGGGCTATAAGCAAAACATTCAAGATACAGCTCCTTACACTAAAAGGCACTGCTGGGTCTAGAGAGGGTTTATTTTAAGCATGCGCAGCAGACAGGCCCTGCCAAGTGAAAGTGCCTGGCTTTCCAGGAACCCGCGGCTGCTGCTCCTCATTCAGCTGCTCTGCCATGAACCGTTTCAGAGTTTCAGAGGTGCCCGGGCGGAGCCAGGGCTCAGTTGCCACAGAGTTGGATCCATCCTCACCCAAGTGTCTCATGATGTCATCAGGGTCGACCAGTGAACTCTCGTCATCTACAGGAGGCAAAAGAGACAAGTCGGGTGGCCCGTGACATACACAATGAACCTATAGTCCAGCCCATTAGAGCTCTGCATCTCTTTACAGAATCACAGCTCCTCCCCACAACAACTATCCCTTTGGCAGTAGGAGCCCATGCAATGAAAGGGGCTCTGTTGGGGGTGGGGAGAAATAAACTAACTCCATGGCACTGCAGCTACAAGAACTTTGAACTGTACCAAAGGAGACTCTACCAAACATGAGACATTGACTGTAGAAATACAGACTATCTTATTTTGTGTCTGTTACCATTAGGAAAAACAGTGGACATGACACAAGACTTTAATTTAGCAGAGTTTGGGGAATACTTTTCCAGCCTTATAGCACTGATACAGGCATGTCAAAGGTCATTCGGAGGAAATTACATCTGCACTGATCTAAAATGGCCCATTAAGAGGGGACTTGTTCATTAGCCACATCTGATGTTACTTAGTCTATATATTTGACTTAATAAATATAAAATAAATATAAAATATGAAAAAATCTGTCTTCCTACCCTGTGATGTCAATTTCTTTTTCTAAAAAAAAAATGACATCTCCTGGCCTGGGTTAGCTCAGCAAAGGGGTGTGCACTCAGTTAATGGGCAATCAGTCCACATCGTACCACAAAGCTCCTGTTTGAAAGGACAGCGTTAAAACAAATAGTTTAGACGTCGAGAACCTGAAAAGAACCTTAAGCTTTTCTATCTCTTCTCAAATATAGCCTTCTGAAGTATTAGTTCAAGTCTGATTCTAAAACAAAAGGCAATTTTAGGTGCACATTACGGGAAAATGCTTTTTCATTATCTTCACTGGTCCATGTTTTCTACGATATGAAAGGAAAAGTACTGTTCCCTCAGTTTACCATGTCTGCGTATTTGGTGGACTAGAGAGGTTTAAAAAGTTGTAACAACAAAAATACTGCAATGCAGTTTAACAGACCAAAGACTTCTGTAAACAGGCCACCCTACTAAAACAACCCTGACCATCATCCCAGGGACTGGCACCCTGTTTTTTTGTTGTTGTTGTTGTTGTTGTTTTTACAAAGGATATGACACAGGCTGCAGAGGGGTCTGAAGCTGCCCTGTGCTTCATGGAAAGTTCCACCCAGAACCATTCATAGAATCAGCTTGTTGGCTTTGATTATTAACGGAAAACTTTTTTTCTTTCTTCCTGGTGCAGAAAGCCAAGTAAAGGTAAATTTTTCCTTATAATACTACAGACTTAAAATAAGATGTGTCACTTAAAACCCAAAGCTTCTGATCATTCCTTACTTCAGTGAGTAATTGTAAGTTGGCGCTTTCCCTGATGAAGCACTGAGAACTTCATACACACCGCTCTCCTGGAGCTGCTATGGGTCTGCTCTTAAAGGGCACCTTCTAGTGTCGGTAATCTGCTGCAGGGTTAACCTCAAGCCCAGGATTAGCAGGCTAGTTATGTCCTTGACCATAAAACTCAAAGGATTTCAAAATTCTCATTTCCTCCAGATGTGCACTAGCCAGTGAACATCTGCATGGTACCTGTGTTAGTGGGTTTCTTCTGATGCTCATTTAGTCTTCTCATTCTGTCTTCATTTCTCGTTCTAAGCTGATCGATATTTACACTGGAGACAGATTTTAAAGAGAGACCATCTGGTGGTATGTGGAGCCGACTACTATCCTAAAAGAGAATTTAGAAACACTCCCAACAATCAACATAGTTTTACCCTGGATTAGTACACACCATGAAGAGCAAAAGCGCAGCATATGGATCCTGTCTCCTGTCTTTTCAAGGTCAGGTGAGACTGTCAGAGCTAAGAAGTAGCATTGTGGTGACATAAATGCTGGCAAGCTGAATAAGGTTCAGGAATTATAGGGCACAAAAGGAAAACAAACAGTAGTAGCTAAGGGTTAGTGCTCAAGATAGTGTGTCACTGCCAGGACAGACCCACAAAGCGATAGAAGAAATTAATCATGGTATTTTTCTTAATAAAGACCAAACAAAATGCAGCAGGGAAAGAAAACTGTTTTCAGTGAACAGTGCTAGAGAAATAGTGTCTGCATGCTAAAGGAAGAATTCAGACTCTAGATCCCATATGCAAAACTAGCTCAAGTATCAAGTAAATCGTCATGGTTTTATATTAAACTAATTTCTTATGTAAGACCATCAAAAATCCAAATGATAAAACTGGCAATTTGGACCTTGTTAAAAGTTAAAGCATCTATGCTTCAAAACCACCAAGATGATAAAGAACAATCTTTTTAATAAAAAAACATTTGCAAATCTAACATATGAATGAAATGTAGAAACCCTAAGTTTCACCAGTGAAGATACTACACACAATTTAAAAATGGATAAAGGTTCTTCAAAGTAGATCCACAACCAGCTAGGAAGCACATGGGATAGTCTATGACATGGGCATTTTAGCTGCAAGCAAATGGAGAAATAGGAAATTCATATACTGCTATAAGTGAAAGATGTTTGAAAATGGTGACCATGTTTTGGGAAAATCCTTCAAAATGTTAAATTCATACAGTGATCAAATAATCCAGTAATTCTGTTAGGTACACACTCAATAGCAAAACAAAAACCCATGTGAAACTTGTACATGAATGCTAAGAGCCATCTTAATCATGACAGCTAACATGTGACACTAACCCCGGTATTCATCACCTGTCGAATGAATGAGCAAACTGTAGTGTCTACATATAATAAAGAGGAAACGTATTAATATTAACACATGCTCTAAGATGGATGGCCCTTGAGGAAGAACAAGAAATGTTTATATGAGTATTTATATGAAATATGCAGGAAGACAACATGGACCAACACTGATTAGTAGTTAACTAGGGCAAAGAAATGTGTCTACCTGATAAGGCTAGCCATGCGATTATGCTAGTTAGCAGACGGTTCTTGAGCTCCTGACTACTAGTGTATGTCCTATAAATGGGAATAAAGAGCTTCAGAAGCTGTCCAAAGTTGTCTACCCAAAGAGGAAGGATACCATCAGAACGTGGTTTGTTGAAGCCTCCAACACCTTGTATTAACTACACTATAAAGCTGTGGAAAAGAACATGGGTTTGAATCTTAGCCCTCTTACCTATCGGGAAACTCACTTGACCAAATGGAGCTGCCACCATATTATGTTATTTCGAGGCCAACAGGCTTATGATAAACGCTATTGGTTGCTTTGTGTGGCTTCACTAAAGCCCATATACAGGGAATAAGATAAGTTTAGCATTTATAGGAAAGGATATCTCTGCCATTTACCATCATGAGAGCTACAGGGTCACCACAATAACTGACAGCAGAACCAAGACTCAGACCACACCCACTTTTCAAAGCAACCCTTGACTCATCTGAACTGGGATGCGGAGGGAGACAGTCATACGCACAGAATCGAGTCCTTTCAGTTTGTTCCTCCTGCGCTCCCTTGCAGAGGGCGGCTGTGGCAGTGGAGGGAAGGCCGCCTCTTCAACGGCAGGGTAGGTCTCACCATAAGCACCTAACGGGGCCACACAAAGAGATCTTGAATTTTAGAGCTAAGGCTCAAGACTCTGAGGTCTTTTAAGTGCTTTATGGAGATGCTATTTAATATACACGTTCAGTGATTTCTTCACTGAAATTGCAGTTGGATAATCATGACTATCTAGAATTTCCACCATCTCAAATAGCTCCCTATGCTCACTGGCAACCACTCCCCAGGCCCAGTCCAACATTCTCCCCTAAGATTGCACAGAGTGGAATTCTACAACACAGTCCTTTGTGTCTGAGGCTCGCGCACATCTCATTATATGGATGCATCACACTTTGCCTCTGCACTTGTCAGTTGGTGAATATTGTTACCTAGTGGCACTTGAATGATACCACTTGAGGAATCTTCAGGTCCATCTCTGTGTGGACATGATTTCTTTGGGATGGAAACTAAGAATTACTGACAGGTGTTATGGTGACTGCTCAGCATTTTGTGTGGCTGCCAAACTACTCTCAAAAATGGCTGTACCAGCCTGGCACAGTGCACACTGACAATCTCAATGCTCAAGAGGAGGAGGATCAAAGTTTGAGGTTGTCCTGGGCCACAGTTCAGTTCCAGTTCAGCCTGTGCTACAAAGAAATCCTATCTTAAAGGTAGACACACACACACACACACACACACACACACACACACACACGGGAGGGGGGCGGGGGAAGGGGTAAAATTTAACATAACACTGGTAAATTAAATACACTTACCAATAAAAGCACTATCAGATTCGAGTAATGAATTTTTTAAAAAGTTGTTAGTGTCATCTCTGGGCTAAATTTAAAAAAAGAAAAAGAAAACAATAGTCACATGTTAATGGCCAATTTTTAGTCTGGAGTAGGAAACTACATCACACTAAGAGACAGCGCAGATGTCTACTCTAACCCCCAACAAAACAACAAAGAGATGACAGGGAGGGCTGCTTCCCTCCTAACAACCACATTCTAGTATCCAGACAGCCCCACCAAGACTCCAGACAGCAAGAAGGCCTGATTTCACCCTGCTTGAGAATGACATTTACTAACTCCTTATTGCCCTCTTGTGGTTGTCCATGAAAAGCGTATGAAGCCGTGAATTGAAACGTTAAGCATTAAGTGCTACAGAGGTTCTCCTGTCTTTTGAGTGGGTCAGAGTAGTCTGCTTCCTAAATTCTTCCGTGCTAGGAACTGGGGCTATGTTACCAGTTCTGAAAAGTGGGTAGATGACAGTCCCATGGAAAGTAGGAAAGATGCTGTCATATACACACTAGCCCTTGGCACAGCAACCTCCACAGGCACTGTAGTGAGATCTCAAGTGGGAAGTTGCACGATATCCACTTTGTGTGTTATTAGGAGCCTACAACTTCCACGTGATCTCGGCACTGCGATCCAACATGCCACCGATGAATTAAGGCAGTGAATTCACTTGCTCCTGCTGACATTTTTTTTTTCGTACACTTGACTCTTCCATATATTGAACTAATATCTCCTCTGACTACCACTGAACTCCTGTGAGTCTGCTCTCCACGGGAGGCGTCTCATCACCCACACTGTGGATGGCCCGTCTGCTCCCTACTCACCCTTGCTCCAGCCTCCTCTGCTCAGTCTTCCTCCAGGGACTGCGCTGTTCTCCAGTTACCTCCCCCATAACTCAAAGTCCAGCCGGGCCAACCCTCCAGCGCCCATTCCCTGCTCTCGCCTTCCCAGCAGCACCACAGCAATGTGTCCCTCCTCTCAGAACAGAAGACAAGCCTCCAGGGAAAAGGGATTTTTTTTTTTTAAATACTCTCCAAGACTCCTGTACCCTGAACACACTCAACAGTTTCTGGACCACAGAGCAAAGGTACTTCAGGTAAGAGTAAGGTTCCACTCTTGTTTATCTTCTGCACTGCCAAATCCACTTCTGCTGCTAACAACTCTGCAACCAGTGTGGCCGGGCTCGACAACAGAGAACTTGTCAGTTCTATGTGTTATCTCCCTTACCCTACAGTCATCCTGGCACACATTCTTACTTAATAGACAGTGTACAGAACATATGCCAAACCTGTCTAGACCTTGCAAATACCGAGTCTTTGTACTGATCCTCACAATACGCACTGGGAAACTGAGGCATAGAAATTAAACAATCTGCCCACCTCCCCCAAATGACACAGCTAACGACACCAGCTCAAGCCACGTGGGTGTTATTCTTACCCATTACAGTCAATTTTCTCCACACATCTTAGCCACAGATCTTTGGACATTGCACTTGCAATGTAAATTACGTTTTAAGTATAAAGAAGAACAGTATGGACATGTTCAAAATCTAGAATACTCATTTAACATAGGCCCCAAAATCTAACTTGAAAATGTGAATTGACTGCTTACCATTCTGTGCCCTTGTCCTTTCCCATTGTAGACGGTGTCTAGATCAGCTGTAGTCAACAGAACGAGCAGACATTTAGAAAAGCTTAACAAATGAAACACATTTCAGATCTCCTATTACTAGCTTCTACTGAAAATTATTTTTACCTCACACACCACAAGTCTTAGAAATGATGCTACTTGCTCATTAAATCTTGTATCTATACTGGTAAATGACTCACTAATAAAATCTTTGTGAACTTTGATATCTAAGAAAAAATGAACACTAGGATTTCTTCTTTAACCCTCTGTCTTGCTCCTGTACTCTCTGCACAAAGCCATGCTTAACCAGGGGTTGGAGTATGCTAAACTGTGGGCAGCCAGCCCTAGGTCAGTAGCCCAGGCACCTGCAGCACGGCAGCTTTCCCAGATGGGAGTAACGGCTGCAATGATGGCCTACATCCTTCCATCTTCATGACTTAGGGAAGTGGATACTCGCAGTAAGAAATACCTGTACCTATCTGGGAACCATGTTAGTCTTGCTGTGCCTACAATAGTAAGATCCCACAAAATCAGACTTTGACACTTAAAATTCTGTACCATGAGGAGGGATGCTGTCTCTTGTACAGTGATTGTCCAAGTCTTGATCTACAAGCTCAGCCTAAGGGGTCAGATCACTTACTCCTGCCTGTCACACCTCCCGAGGTCAGGGACCTTCCTCGGATTCTGCAAGCCGCATCAGTCCACCAAGAAATGGTCTCAAGTTTCCAAAAACTAACAAGATCAAGCCTAGCCTAGGCTCAATGACTCGTTTTCTTTGGCCACTCTCAATGCCTGCAGGCTGGCAAAGAAGTGGAATACAGGTAAAGTCACCATGTCCACATTTGCTCAGGAAGGCCCAGGGATGCTGAGACAATGCCACCCTACCTCTGTGAGCACTGACCCTGTGCACCTGCGAGCTCCACGTGGCTGTAGGGTCAGATCCCTTTACAGTGTCCACATCTGGCCTCTGACTTCTCTATCATCAGCCCCTTGAGAGCGGCAGCCTAGCTTGCTGCCCATCACATCCTGTCAGTGTCCTAGTATCATTGGACTACATTTAGATAACTGGAGAATTATAAAACATACACTCAAATCTGATACTCCACAGATTTTTGTCTGTCTTTTTTTTTTTTTTTTTTTTTTGGTTTTTCGAGACAGGATTTCTCTGTGGTTTTGGAGCCTGTCCTAAAACTAGCTCTTGTAGACCAGGCTGACCTCGAACTCAGAGATCCGCCTGCCTCTGCTGGGATTAAAGGCGTGTGCCACCACCGCCCGGCTGTTTTTGTTTTTCAAGACAGGGTTTCTCTGTGTAGCCTCAGCTTTCCTAGCTAGAATCAGCTCTGTAGACCAGGTTGGCCTTCAACTCACAGAGATCCATCTGCCTGCCTCTGCCTCTTGGGTGCTTGGATTAAAAGTATGCACCACACCGTGAACAGCTGTATCCCTTGATACATGATGGCCCTTACTGGGCTAATCAGAGCACGCTATGAAATGTGTTCCTTTCCCAACTCTATGGCAAAAGGCTCGCATGAGCATGGAGCTGCCAGTGCAATGGCCTGCCTGGGATTGAAGTCAATGCAAGAGACAGTAAAAGTCAAAAAGGCTGGACAGAGTGGTACATGCCCATCCTATGAGCCCTCAGGAAGCAGAGGCAGGATGACGGCTCCAACTTCAAAGTCAGCCTAGTCTTCACAGTGAATTCCAGGTCAGCCAAGAAAATAGTCTTAAATTTTTTTTTTTTTTAAATGGTGACAAGAGGGCTCGGTTCACTGATCTCACAGGACAGGAGTTTGTTCCCGGCACCCACCTAGGGGCGCACAACTGCCAAGCTTGTTTCAGGGATCCCACACTCTGTTCTGATCTCTGAAGGTACCTTCACCTATGTGTATATGTCCCCCCAAATATAAATATATATGTATGTATGTATATTATATATGTATATACATACATGTGTGTGTATATATATACATATATATGTATATATATATATATATATACATATATATATGAAACCTTTTTTAAACAAATCTAGAAAACCAACTCCTGAACAGCTGGAGGAAGAAGGGCCGCAGCGCTGTCTGCAGCAGCAGCAGCGTGTGCAGTGCCGGCGTGGGCAGCTTACCTCCCGCACTGTCCTGCATTTTCAATCTGTTCAGTCTCTTCTGCTGCTCCCGGAGCAGGGCCTGCTGCTGAATCTCTAAGGTGTGATGATCTCGGGGAGGATCTGGGTACAGTAATTTCAGATCCACTCGTGTTTCTGAATCTGGTGCAAAAATCACAGAACTAAGTTAAATCTTGTTTCCAACTGAGATTTAAACAAAAAAATCTGAACCCACATTTCTAAATATGAAATATGGGAGCAAGCATCCAAGATGTTAAGAGAATGAGCACATTAACTGCTTCATAAGTAAACAATGAATGAAATGAAGTTAAACTTCTGCCTTTAGTTCTAAAACTGCTACCAGCTCAAGGTCACGAGCTACACAGTGAGTTCTAGCTCAGCATGGCCTACAGCGTACGAACCTGTCTCAGGAAAAAAAAAGGGGGGGGTGGGGATCAAAATGACCTATCAGCCCTGAAAAGGGACTGAGAACAGCTGCGTGTGCCTGAGTGACCAGTGCGAAGGCTGAATCTAATGGTCACAGCGGTATCGACTTTGACACTCTGTAGAGGGTGCACTGTGGGAACGTAAGGGATAAGAGGAAGTAGGGGAGAACAGGTGTAGCCAAGGACTTTCAGGCCTGTGAAACTGTTCTGTAAGATCCTACAACGGTGAGTACACGTAATCACACAGCTATCTAAGCTGAGCGAATGCACACAGAAATAAGCCCAAAGGCAAACCGTGTACAGAACGCTATATCCATCAGGCTGGTCAGTCCTCACACTGTGTGCCTCTGAAGTGCAGGTGGCCACAATGGGCAGGCTGTGCATGGGCAGAGGCAGGGATCATATGGGAACTCTGGGCCTTGTTGGGGAGAAAGCTCAGCGGTACAGCACTTCACCAGACCCTCGGCTTGATCACCAGCATTGGGAAAAAAATTAGGTAGCAATCTTGACTGCAAATCAGAACCTCAGTCAAAGCACATTACAGCAGACATGAAGTTAGAGGACATAAAACAGATGTTCTCTAATGAAAAACTTACATAAACCTGGCAGTATTATGATGAAATCCCCAGAACAAGCTACTGACTGCTTGTGTGATGGGTTTTAACCTGCTCTGCCCCAAGATGTCACCTAGAGCGTAGCAGAGTCAACATGGCAGCTTATGCTCACCTCTCTCTTTGAGCTCATTGAAGTCATGAATATTCTGAAAAGTATTAGCATCCAAGGCCTTCGGTGATGGTCTTCTGACAGGAGCTTGTACCCGATGTCTAGCCATGTCAAATATGTCCATGGGATTCCTCTCTCTTTTCCTAGAAATGACAAGCCATGATCAATATTCTTTATGGCTCGGCAACAAGGGCACATTCAATTCACTGTAAAAGCAACTTGGCATCTTTCACCACGGTTATTACAAAAATTTCAACAGTCCTGCTCTGCTGATCCCCTGTGCTAAAGACTTTATAAGTGCATGGTGTCACCTGCCTGCAACCCTAGCATTCTAGAGTTCAAGGCCAGTCTCATAATTTAATGTCAGCCTGACCTACATGAGACCCTGTCTCAAAAAAACAAAGATCAGGCATGCTACTTTTTAGCAATTGGATTTTAATGCCTTCATCTATAAAAATCTGTGCATTTGAATCATGCTGTGAGGAGAGAATTAAGAGAGATGTAAAGGACCGTGCACAGTATGAATCCGGTGTCGGTCTAAAGCAGAAACTGCACACAGAACATGCTTCCGATGCTCGGCTCCACAACTGAGGAACTGTACCCTGACTCTACAAGACCCTCCCAACAGCCTGGGCTACACGAGCTCAACAGTACCCTAGGGGTGAACACGCTGGGCAGCTCCGGAAGGAAGCTTTCGCTAAGGGTTGGCTGCTGTCATCTGCCCAAAGGAAATGGATAGAGAATGTAAACTCGCTCTGAAAATAAAAACTAAATACCAATTAGTACTTCCTTCAACACTGGACCCCCTTCTCTCTCTCCCTCCTCTCCTCCCTCCCCCCCCCCCCCCCGTCTCTACCCCACCTCTGTGACACAGGGCCTGTCTGTGTGCCTGGCTGGCCCGAAACTCACTATGTAGACCACACTGGTCTTGAATTCATAAAAGATCTGCTTGCCTCTCCCAGCATTTTGATTAAAGGATGTTTGTCACCAAAGCCAACATCTATCTTTCCAGGAAGGAAGGACGGACGGACGGACGGACGGAAGGAAGGAAGGAAGGAAGGAAGGAAGGAAGGAAGGAAGGAAGGAAGGAAGGAAGGAAGGATCTAAGTTATAGTCATAAACAATTAGACAGGAAAAGCTGGGGTCCTTTCATGGGGTTTCCTTCTCTCCCAGGGAATGTCTCAAAGGGCACAGCAGAGCCCTGCCATGTAACTAGGAGGACAATTCGAAAGAGAGCTCTGAAAAGACCCGCATCTGGCTGCTGTGAAGGAAACCTCTGAAAGCAGAGCCCTGCTGTAGAGACGGGCAGCAGATCAGCACCCTGGGAGGGCTGGAAGTTGCAGGTCCAGAGGCTAACCACCTTATCTTGGGCTAAGTTCTGGGCCTCTGGAGCAGCATTCCTTGCCTCCCTCCGTACTGGAACACCTTGCAACAATAGATAAAAGTCTTTTTGCAATCATTTAACTTAGCAGAACACTAGTTTCTGTCGATCCAAGAGCTAAGGATCCCATCAGAGCACATCGTATACCTGTGGAAAAGCTTCCCCGGGCTATACCCCTCCCTGATGTACCCACCAATGCATTGTAAATTTACCTTGATGTATGACTTGCTATGTTCTGCAAAACTAAAAAAATGTCATGAAGCTGTTTCCACATGAAACAAGGAAACTTAGGGTAACCTAAATCTGTGCTCCCAGGCCATGATCAATCAGAAATGGTTCCAGAATGAACAATTCTGGAACAATTCTTATTCCTTTAAGATGAGAGCTGTGGTTTTTGCATTGATAGCAGCAAATCTACAAAGACTCATTAAGACAATCACCAAAAGAAGCTGCTGGGAGACTCACTAATAAGTAAGAAGATTTGTTTACAATTAGGTTGTTAGATCATATTTGCATGTGGTCTGTATCTTATTTGTTCCGTGCCCAATACATGGGGAGCTTGATAATGCAGTAAAATGAAGAAGAAATTCTTTTTATGAAGTTGCTCTATGAAATTAGAACAAAGAACCAAACATTACATGTCTCTATGGTACATATTAAAAATTCTATCAGTTACCGGGCGGTGGTGGTGCACGCCTTTAATCCCAGCACTTGTGAGGCAGAGGCAGGTGGATCTCTGTGAGTTCGAGACCAGCCTGGTCTACAAGAGCTAGTTCCAGGACAGGCTCCAAAGCCACAGAGAAACCCTGTCTCAAAAAACCAAAAAAAAAAAAAAAATTCTATCAGTAATGTGTTTAACAGACCACTGTCGAAGTTATCGTAATTCCAACTCCTAAAAGTTAAAATTCAAGTCTCACAAAACTCAACCCATGCCTTTTTAAAAAATATATTTATTTATTATGTATACAATATTCTGTCTTTGTGTATGCCTGCAGGTCAGAAGAGAGCACCAGACCCCATTACAGATGGTTGTGAGCCACCATGTGGTTGCTGGGAATTGAACTCAGGACCTTTGGAAAAGCAAGTGATGCTCTTAACCTCTGAGCCATCTCTCTAGCCTCCCCTCACCCATGCCTGTCTTTACTCTTGCAAAGGAGTATGTGAGATTCAGTGAAGTACAACTAAACCACAGTTGCTTTCTGATGGGGCTACCTGACAGTACTGGAACCATATGGTGAGGGTCAGCATCGCCAACAACACAGGTGCTGTGTGCACTCTTGGCAGCATGCCATGGGAGAGCAGCTCCTCAGCTACTTAACGTTCTCCAGCCTGTCCAGTCAGAGGGCAGCTCACACACTCTCACACTAAGGAGTACAAAGAATCTCTGGCCAGGATGGAGAAACTTTCAGTAATGAAAAGCAGGCTGAAAAAAAATCCAAGACCAGAGGTGACAGAGAGCCGTGAAAACAGGACACAACACGGAGACTTGTGTGAGACCTGCACAGAGGCAGGACATTAAAAAAGAAATCCAGAAAGGATGATTTAAAGAACAGCAACATTTCAATGTTGTTGTGTAACAATTTCTTCCCAAATGGGAAGCTCCTTAAGCAGGAAGGTAAACAGCTTCAAACAGCTCAAGGAAGTCCCTGAAACTGACCAGACTCACTAGGCCCCTCTCTGTCAGAGTAAGCAATAAAAGCCAAGGGTCACAGGTACAAAGAAGCCGCTCATACACAGAGGGGCAAAAAAAAAAAAAACTGAGATCAAACCAGACCAGACCAGCCGCCCAGAAGAAGCTGAGCTGCCTGGAAGAGGTTCAGACTAACTGAAGCACCAGAGAGGACCCTTCGACCTGCCGAGAGGCCTGCAGGCTACAGTGTGCTCCAGGATCCCTACTGTGACGCAGGCTGCATGCTGGGGTGGCTTTGGTGCTGCAGCTGTCTGTGAGTCACTTCTGCTCCGGTAAGCAACCCCAACGAAACTCACTGGTTCAGCAAGTTGTACATTATTGGTATCTGTCCTTTGGACTGTCATGGGCTCCCAATCTGGGGTGAGTAGATGTGCGTGTTGTATCTCCCCAGTAAAAATCTTGTCACACAACAAATGTCAGCCTCAAACATATGCTTATAATGCTAAGATATTAATGACGCAGAGAGCCAGATGGTGGGAGCCTAGCTGTCCATATGATGTTCCCAACTTTTCTATCAGATTATCCCTAGACAGAAAGCTTATTTTTAAAACAAAGAATTGCTGTTCAGTAGCCCAAAAACAATCTTCAAGCTCCTAGAAGACTAACCTACAGCACAGAAGCCTTGTTTAGAGAAGCTGAGCCCTTGAGCTGTAACAGCAGCTTTGCTTTGCTAGGAAATAAGTATCTAACAAAACAAAACAAAACAAAACAAAAAAAAAAACAATTACATTATTGAAGGAAAATCTAAGAATCATCATAAACCACTACTGTGTGTAATCATCTCGGCCTTAGAATTTTCCATTCCTGTCTCACTTCCCTCAAGGAGCTAGATTTACATCTCATTTTCAGACGACACAGGAAGGGGGCAGGAGGCTCTAAGGTGAACCCGCCCTATTCCAGGAGGACGCAGCCAGAGCACCTGAGAGGAACTGCGTCCTCGCTGTCCAGGCGCAGCAGCCGCCCCTGCAGACGCCTCTCCTCACTGCGCAGCTGCTTCCTCATCTCCGACAGCTCCATGATGACATTCTTCTTCTCCTCTGCAAGTCCGGGGAAGAGGGAAAATATACTGAGATAAATTTTACAAAGGATACTTATGTGTGTTTTAAATATATATGCACGCATCATAAAGAACATCATTAAGACCCACAATGAGAGTCTTGATAAACATGGAGATTCTCGGGCGCACAGAGAACTACAAGGGCAAAGCAAAGGGGGTTTTGCACACTCAAAGCTGACTGTCATGGCGGCTGTACAAATTACACATAAGAAAACACCTTAAAGTCACAAACACAAAAGCCAAAAATGCAAATAAACAGGTTCAAACTGGTGAAAACCTGCTGAGTCTGTCTGTAGAGTGTACCACTATAATTTGTGCAGGATGCGATGGGGGACGGGGTAGACATAGCACTTTTCCCCACGGTTTCTGCTAGTTCCTGCAGTTCTGTAATGACTTTGGGATGACTGGAAGAAGTAAATATCCTGTAGAGTGCAGTGCACTGCCTACCCTCTGCCCGGAGTTGGTTCTTCCTGGCAGGCACCGGAGGAGACTGGGCCCTGGACATGGCGCTTTCCTGTGAACAACAGACACGGTCAGCGTTTCTTCTCTGTCCCTCGGTGTGAAAGGAAATCAACGCCACAATGTAAAATGCATCTACATCTGCTGACCCTGGTCTGTGCGAGGCTGCCTGCCCCTGGCCAATGGGAATCCCTTTCTCTGTATGCTGTGACTACGAGGGGTCTCCATCTCCTACAATTACCCTCATTTTCCCAACCTCTCCTAAGTCTACCTCTTCCTCCCAGCCTGTGCACAGCCGCCCCTGTCTTCACTCGCCATCAACGGTTCACGGGATCTTCCCTTCTCTAGTAACAGCAAATGCAGGGCTGGGAGCTGGCTAAGCAGTTACGAGCACTACCTTCCTTCCCCACTCACCCTGATGCTCAGCGTCACCCTGATGCCTTTTCCACCACCCGAGAACACTACATGAGCACAAGCGCCCACACGGCTCTACTTTAACATTACAAGGACCGTGGTGCAATTCCTACCACAGAATGTATGAACCAGACTCTCAGAAGCAGAAGCCAAGAAAATGTTCTTCTAACACACTTCTAGGCTGGTTCTGGTAGTTCACATCTTTGCAATCCACAAGCCCATGGAGCAAAGTCAAAGCCTACAACACCCCCACCCCAACACACTGCATAGAGTCTGCACTCCCTGCTCTTTGCACAAGCACATCATCAGGCCAGGCCAACACAAACCATACAAGATTCCACATGGCGTGTCCTGCCCTCCATAGCTTGCAGGCACTGAAAGTTCATGCCTTCTTTGGGTTTTACAGCAAATTCCTGCTGGCTGCTCAAGCACCAACTTAAAGGCTAACTTTCCTGGCTTCCTTTTGTCTGTAAATCAGTCTAAAACATAAAGGACTCCGCAGATATAACCAGAGCTAGTTAGAGACTCCGCAAGTGTAACCACAGCTAGTTAGAGACTCTGCAAGAGTAACCACAGTTAGTTAGAGACTCTGCAAGAGTAACCACAGCTAGTTAGAGACTCCCCAAATATAACCACAGCTAGTTAAGACTCTGCAAGTGTAACCACAGCTAGTTAGAGACTCCACACCTACAAGTACAGCTAGTTAGAATATATTTTTCCCAGAAGACTTTCTTAGCCTGGCAAGGTGGTAATCCCAGCACTCAGGAGGCAGATGCAAGCAGATCTCTGTAGGTTCGAGGTCAGTCTGGTCCATATAGCGAATTTCTGGATAGCGGGACTACAGAATGAGACCCTGCCTCACAACAAACAAATAACAACAACAACCAAAAAAAAACAAAAGGGACATTTTTCAGGAGCTGAGACAAATAAATACCGTTTGCTTTAACAGACTACGGCTTATTAATTATGCCTGAATTGAATAAGAATTAAGCTTAAGGGCACCACGTGCTATCAGTTACAACTCTAGCAATAGGCAAACTAAGGAAAACATTAGGAAATTTCACAAAGTACCCCATCTCAAATAACTGAAGATCAACTCTAAGAAAAAGTACATACGTGGATGAAGGAACTTATGATGGTGTCGACGGAAGGAGGTCTTTGGAGTTTGCTTGCGATTTTGTTCTGAAGAGCAGGAACTACAGGAGAAGGCTGTCTCAAATGCTGCAAAAGAAAATCTTGCTGTAAATACATTTCATTTTCACATGCAAAGTACATATTCAACAGTCACAGACCATTTAAGTTCAATAAAATACTATTTACAAAATAGTCAAATTATTTCAGTTGTGTGAGATCAAATTAGGTTTCTGGAGAAGAGAACCCTGTCTAGTAATTGTGATTCATGACTCATGTACCAACTCTTACCATCAGCCCTGTGCATCCAAAAGCAGTCTTTTTGGTGAATTACATTTAATATCCAATATAATACATAAAACAAAGAATCACTAGATAAATGAAACTCATGCCAAGTATTTTTGTTAGTCTATTTAGCAGCCAGTGACTCTGGTGAGCTGCTGTGAGCCAGAGCCCAGAGTTCACTTAGGCTGCACAGCTGAACACAGGACCACAGTAACAAGACTGAAAATGGCCACTCGTTAGGTGGCAGCAGCTCACAAACGAAGGTCAATACAGTGTCAGCACTGGGCTGAAAGGCCAGGGCAGATGGCAGCACCCTCTCCCCCCTTCCCTACTGCTCCCAGCTCTGCCAGGCACGCTCTCCGGGCCTGGCCTGTCTCCACCTGACACACCTTGGTCTCGTCCGCAATCATATTTTCTCTCTCACAGTAGTGCTGAAGCTGCAAGTCATGCTTTTCTTCCTCTTCTCTCCTCTTTCTTTCTGCTTCTTTTCGTCTCTCTTCAGCTAATCGGATGAGTTCTTCATTTTTGAGCCTTTGCTTTAAAATTTAAAAAGACACACCTCTTGCATACATTTGCAGCACATTTTAAAATGTGTTACTTTATTTGTCTAAAAGTAAAAGTTGAATACACAAAAAACACAGCGGTCTATAAAATGAAGACACTATCTACTTAACATCTTCTATCAGTCTACAGTTAAAAGCAATTTGTCTCTTTCTTAAATTAGTAATTGATCCCAACAAAGTAACACACAATGATGTTAACAAAGGGGTACTTTAAAGACGGATCTCAGGAGAGCAGCATTCTCACGCAGTAACGAAAGCTTCTCATGTCAACAGAACGTAAATGCTTCCCTTGGACACACCTCCTCCTCCTTCTCCCTCCTCCTCTCCTGCTCCTCCTCGTACTCCTGCTGGATCCTTGCCCTCTGCTCCGCAAGCCGCTTCTCTTCCTTCTCTTCCGCAACTCTCAGTCGCTCGCGCTCCGCTTCTTCCCTTTGTCTCTTTTCCTCAATCTGAAGAATTAGGATTAGTTATTGTTATGACAAACTACTGACATGTTAGAATATCACTTTTCCCTGGACTCTTACAGACTCCAAAGGTATGCCTTCTGTCCGCAAGGTCCTCGGTTTTGGGTGCCCTGTATTTGACTAGGAAGGGACATGATACTGTTAAAAGCTGCTAGCCAATTGCCATGTCTGCTCAACATGGACTGTGTGAACTTAGAAATGGACGTGTCCTCAATTTTCTCACCTACTAGGAGTTACTAATGTTCACTTCTCAAGAGTGTTCAAAGAATTTCAATGAGACGATAAAGAGCATATTAGTTCTTCCTGTGTATAGTGCTGAGTAAATTCTGTGGCTGCATTATTCCACAACGACCACCACTAACCTCAATGTACTTGAACTTGAAGAGAATTCCCATGCAACAGTTAACTGAGCACGTTGGTCTCTTTAGGAAAGAACCATTTCCTCACAATGCTTTCCTCCCCACTGGCCAGTTAAGAACTGAACTCTCAGCTCAGGTGTAGAGCCTGCTCAGCATGCACAGGCCCTGGGCCCAAGCCCAGGCATGTGCAGAGGCTGCAGACAGGACAGTAGAACATCAGGCCTGGATGGAAGGAACCCCTAGGAAACAGTACATAACCTCTACAGATGAGGCAACAAAGACGGTAGGATGAGTTTTTTTTTAAAAAAAAAAAAAAAAAAAACTTTCAATTTTCTGGAGTTCTGAGACAAGGTCTCACTCTGAGGTTGGCCTTGAAGTCCCTAAGTAACCCCATGATGGCCTCAAACTTAAGGTGATCCTTCTGCCTTAGCCTTTCAAGTACTAGAGTCCCAAGTGTGTGCTGCCAAGCCCAGCTGGTACTGTGTAATTATGATTATCTTAAGGTTATCAACAAATATGGAATCTTACAGATTATCATTTAAATACAGTTTACAGATCTCATTTAAATACTTTTTTGAAATTAAAATACAATTATACCATTTTCCCTATCTTCCCTCCATCCTCCCTTGCTTTAATTCATGAATATATATGTGTATATATATGTATATATGTATATGTACATATATATACACATGTGCATGTGCACTCACACACACACAGTTGTACCCAGTCCATATGATGTTTGCATGTGTATGATTCCAAGGCTGACGATTCCAAGGCTGACCACTTGGCACTGGATAAGTAACTGGCAGGTTCTTCCCTGAAGACAATTATTTCTCCTGTTCTCAACATTCCTTAGCTACCTGTAGTTCTCTGTCTAGGGTTGGGGCCTCCAAGATTTTGTCCTTCTGTGCTAGCATGTCTACTGGTGTTCATCTTGTCCAGACCTTGCTCAGGCAGCCATGTTGATTCAGGGATAATCTCAGAGAGATTGTAAAACCAAGAAGAACGGGAAGTTTGTGGTGAGACTGTGTCTCGACTTTACATTTTTAACATAGAAGACATTTTTATGCAGTCTGAAGTTCCTGTAGCTTTAAGGTTGCTGTTGTCAATATTTTACATAATGAGAACTTGAATCTTCCTATGTGAATTACGAGTTATAGCTACAGCCATTCCTGATATTCTGACACACTGCAGTGTGTGCGCAGATGCTCACAAGGACAGGTCCAGAGAAAACACCGGTGAAGCCACAGAACCTGACACTTAGACCTGGATCTTTTCTCTCCCCTTCCAGGAGAAAAAAAAAATTACAGAGAATAACTGCAAAATTAAAATCAAATACTGCTAACATGTCAGGAATTAACAGACCACACGTCTGATGTCAAGAGACGTGCTCAGTATTTTGTAAAGAAGAAAGCTATCTTCTAGGTCAGTTTTCAAGCTATGTAACACAAAAATACTTTATAAAATATACTAATTTTAAATTAAATTTTTGATTGAATTATTAAAATTCCTTAAATTTATTTTAAAGCTGTATTTAAAATCACAAACGTTACTCAGTCTGAAGAGCATCAAGGCCTCTTGTGCATCAGCTATGACTTCCTGTGCAGACCCTGCAGTAAAGCGTCCTTTCTCACCTCTAGGAACAAATCTGCACATTTCAAAACATTTATTTCAGTTCAAGCTTCAGGTTTTATCTTGTAAGATATTATTGAAAGGAATAATAAACACCACTTGGTTATTTTGCATTTCCTTAGAATTCTGTGTTCATTTTGATTGAAGACAAAATGGATTTTGTGACCACTAAGAAAAACAATTGAGAAATCACCATTCAAGAGCAGTCTATTCCTACATGCACTGAGGATTGGCAGGGAGGGCACTGAGGATCAAAAGGACAGTCAAAGCCTCCTCTCTTTCCAGAGCATGTCTGTGTGCTACCCAGACAGGTTCCACAGGTCACCTCTGTCCAATCACCCGTGCTTCGCTGCACGTCCTAAAATAGAGACTTTCTCTAGAGAGTCTGAAATGTAATAACACACTACATCTAAAGTATTCTGTGAATAAAGTGATTTTGAAATCCTAGAACATTTGATAATTATACCTCACTCCATGGCAGACATGCTAAATAAAATAAACTTCTATTTTGAGTTGTTGTCGTCATGGTAACAGAACCACCACAAGCGCCTTCAAGTTCAGCAGCTGATTCTGTACCACCCTCCACCTGCTGAGTGTCTGATACCCGTGGGGCTTCTGCTACCTGTCATGTTCTCTGTCAGTCGGTTCCATGCATCCACTGTCGCTACTCTATAACAAGCCCATGCTTCTGGTCTACCCAGCGCTCCACTGATGACTCCTAACATGAATGCCAGAGCCCACCTTCTTAAGACTACCTTAATGCCACTGTACCTCGTAGAGTCCACAACACCTAAGAGCAGAACACGTTCAACTGTGATTTATGAGGACTGAGGAGCAGGCTGGGAACAAATTAGCCTTAAATGTCAGGCTAAGGACTCTAGACATTTTCTGTAAGCAGAGAGGCAGTCAACTGTACCAGACTTTGAGTAAAAAAAAAAAAAAAAAAAAAAAAAAAAAACAGCATGAAAATAAAAATTACACCAAAGGAAATTTTACACCAGACCCTCTGAGATTTAAGTGTGTAGGTATGGAGGGAAGGGTGGGAGAGAGAGAAACCCTGAATCCCTTAAGAGCAGACATCCCAGCCATGGCGGCTGTATTCTACTCAGCTCTAAGCCAATACTGTGGGTCCCCGAGCTCACTGCTTAATAAACACTAGACAGACACTCAAGCATCTTCTCTGGAAAAGTTCAACATTTCATTACTTTAAATGCTGCCCGCCTGCATTCAATGAGGCAGATAACTGCAAATGTCATTATATTAAATGTAAGTCTACTTAGTTTTGTTACCTGAGACAGAATCTTTTCATATAACCATGACTGATTTTTCAATCCTCCTGTTTAGTCTGAGTGTTGAAGTCAATACATGTACCATCAAACTACATTGAAATTTAACTTCTGACTACTTCCAGTTTGTACTGAGACAAAGACATCACATCCGTGGAGGGTTCCGGGACTTGATTTCCTACTCTAATATGCATATAGATTCACTCTGTATCATTGAATTTTACAAATCTTAACATCACTGACTTAAAAACTACCGAGCGTCTAACAAAGTTTAGAAAAGATTCAGATAGGAGTGAAATAGTGTGATCTTAGCAGTAGCTGTACCTGATATGGGGCAGATAGCTGGTTAATTGCAAGCATTTAGAACTGAGTGCACAGTGGACAAATCCCTGCAAGTTCAGTTTATAATAATTCCACTTATTATTAAGTGTATAATAATTACATTTATTATTAAGAGCTGGAACTATGACCAAGCAAGCCTTTTACCTGAAAACGAAGAAAATTCTTGTACAATTCCTGCTGTTTAATCTGCAGCTCCGTGGGCGGCTCCCCGAATGTGTTTCCCCGTGCAAAGGGAGAACTCTGAGTCTGCACAGCACCTTCGAAAGACAGTGTGCGAAAACACCATTAGGAAAGGAGCGACCCCCCCATAAGCCCACATTACGAAAGCAGTCCTGGGGTTAGGGTCAGAGACGAGAGCTGAGAAGAGTGAGCAGAGACAGCACACTTAAGAAGGACAAGAGGAGCTGGAAACCCTGCCTACAGCAGCGGGAAGACCGAGGCATGTGCAAGCTAGCAGTCTAAACGTGGACAGCAGCGCAGGCTGCAAAATGAAGTTCATGACAGAAAAATGTACACGAATAGCTTTTACTCAAGAACAGTTCCTAGGGGTTGGAGAAATAGCTTAGGGGCAGGGCTTAGCACATGTAAGGCCCTGGATTCAATCCCCAGGGTTTGTGAAAAGGGGGGTGGGGGTGGTTATTAATCTATACTCATATCAAAATTTCCAAAAATTATTTTTAGAAATTGCTAAGTCCAAAATTGCTCATATCCATAGTGTAAATACAGGCTATAAGTCAACTATGAAATAATTAACAAATTTAAATAACTATGATAGGTTTTGCTTCTAAAAACTACCGAGTTCAATGCTAGCATACACGGGCCTTGTATCTGTAACACACACAGAATATCTTTTTAAGGGATATAAATGGAACAATAGGTTACTGGAGTATAGGCTTCTTATAAACAGCATTATAAATCTCAAAGGAATTTATTTCAGAAAAGCTATTTGAAAACCATTCCCTAGGAAGCTCTTTGAATGCAGAAAAAAATATGACATTTAAATTTAAGACTCAAGTAACTTTTATATTATTCTTAAATTACTGATTTATTCTTTTTTGTTTGGTTGGTTTTGTTTATTGAAATAGGATCTTACTATGTATCCATGACTGGTCTGAAATTCACTATGTAGACCAGGCTAGCCTCAAATCTGCAGCAATCCTTCTGCCTCTACCTCCTAAGGCTGGGATTACAGGCGTGTGTCTCCATGCTCAGTTACTCATTCTTACTGTCAATCTGATGGGTTTTCCCTCCCTTATTTGTGTGATCTTATGGAAAACTACTTGAGAGTTTAGCAGTTCAGGTCCCCTATGCCTTTGTATTTATTTAAATTCACCAATGTTTTGCAGATTGGATTAACAGATAAATCAAGTCAAATTAAGCCTTGAACATCATGAGAACTTTATCAAAAAAAAAAAAAAAGGTTCCACTGAAAGCAAACTGAGCCCGCGAAGGTTCGTTTAAATCTTGGGCGCTGTAGAAAGCGGACAGTGAAATAAATGTGAGTACCTGTCTTTTATCTTAATTTCCCTGAAAATCTGAATTTTGTGACAATTCAAAGAAAGAAATATTAGATGAGATAAATCTGTTAAAAAAAAAAAACTGTTTTCAAAGTGTAGGGAGCCACTATGATTAGAGACCTGATGCAGGGCAGTGGTGGTGTGTGCCTGTAAGCCAGCACTAGGGAGGCCGCGGCAGGGGATCTCAGTGAGTTCGAGGCCAGCCTGGACTACAAAGCAAGCTTCAAGACAGCCAGGACTGTTAGACAGAGAAACCCTGTTTTGAAAAACCAAAAAAGAAAAAAGACATGTAACTAGCTATCATAGTGACTACAAAAAAAAAAAAAAAATGAAGCCACATTAGTGTTGGATTTCATAGCAGTTCACTTAAGAACCATAAGGTAAAAGAAAATTAAGAGCATGAGTCAGGCAGGGTGGTGCACACCTATAATCCCCGCACAGGAGAGGCTATGGCCTTAATAGTGAGCGCCTGTCTCAATTTTTCACTAACAAAAGACACTGAGAGATTCAAAGGCAGGCCTATTGAGGCTGGGAGCAGTGGCACACACCTTTAGTCCTAGCACTGGGGAGGCAGAGGATGGCAGATCTCTATGAGTCTGAGACTCGCCTGGTGACACACTGAGTTCCAGGAAAAGCAGGACTACATAGTGAGACACTGTCTAAAAATAACAAAAGAACAAAAGAAGTCCAATTAAGACAAAACGTCAGAGGACAATGAAGCTTAAAAGCATAAATAAAAGAAAGTTTCAGATACATCTAAGTTTCCCAAAGCAGCACATATATATGTCCACGTCCACAGCTGTGTGCCTGTGTGCACATTTCCACACACAGCACTCATGGACATGTACACGGCACAGCACACAGCAGGGAGCATTGGGTACTTTCTTATATTTACAAAGTGAGTCAAGAAAGAAAGCCTAGGAAATTTCAATTCACATAAAATGAGGAAACCAAACATTTTAGGACAGTTTTAATGTCTTGAGGATAAAGTATCACTCCGGGGGAAAACCTGAGATACTACAGAAAAACATACAGGTCAGAGTTTGCTGGGCATGCTCAGTGAGGTTTATGCACTTGGGACGGTCATGGACACTGTACTTTGCAGTGGCTATGTCTACAAGCAAATAGCTAACAGAGTAAGTCCTGAGCTCCCGGAGCTGCAAGCCCTACTGTGCGTGAAGAGATGGGGAGACCCACAGTACCAAGAGCCCCAGAAGCAGCAGCTAGGATGAGCGGCACTCAACGGGAGCTAAAATTCAGTAAGATGAAAAAGTATTGGTTGTTCCTCCTCTATACTGAACAATTTCAGATTAAAAAAATAATTTTACAAAAATCAAAGTTTCTAATTTTAGAATTCTAAAAACTAGCCGGGCAGTGGTGGCGCACGCCTTTAATCCCAGCACTCGGGAGGCAGAGGCAGGCGGATCTCTGTGAGTTCGAGGCCAGCCTGGTCTACAAGAGCTAGTTCCAGGACAGGAACCAAAAAGCTACAGAGAAACCCTGTCTCAAAAAATCAAAAAAAAAAAAAAAAAAAAAAAGAATTCTAAAAACTGAAGCTAGACACAAACAGTAAAAATCTCCTGTGAGTTCATGCCTTTGAGCCCAGCACTCAGGAGTAAGAGGCAGGTGGGTCTCTGTGAGTTCAAGGCCAGCCTGGTCCAGGATAGTCAGGGCTACACAGATAAACCCTGTCTTAAAAGACCACACACACACAAAATAAATAAATAAATAAATAAATAAATAAATAAATAAATAAACAAAAAAAAAAAAAACCTTCTTCCACATAGCCTCAGTGCACACATGGAATGGGGCTGCCTACAAAACCAGCAAACAACCCTCTTCAAAGTGCGGGTCACAGACGAGACCAGTACTGTGATCAGCATCACAGCCCCTCTGACCTGCATAAAACCTGTTTCAGAAGAACTTCCTACTGTAAATCTTTTTCCTATAATCAAAACGTCTATAAAAGTGTAAAAGCGGAGTCAAAACCACAATAAAAAAACTATAAAAGTGCAAAAGCAGAATTTTATAGTGAATAAAGTCACTGTTATCAGCATCGATACAGTGTGAGATGTGTATTCTTTACATTTGCTTTGGTTTTGAAATGCATAGCATATACACACACATATGAAAGATGCCAACTTTCCCAGCAAACCATGGGAAAAAGATACTGAGTAATTCCACCATACAGAAACTTGGTTCAGGATGCTGCTAACGGTGCGTCAGCTCTGCCGGCAGGAAGGTGGAATCCGAGACTAAACTTTCAGGTTTTGTACAATGTGGAGGGAAAGAGATCACTTAAACAAAAACCTAGTTTCCTGTATAATTTATCACCAAATACTTTCTCACTGATGCAGTCCTGGGTATGAGGAGCAAACTGTATGTATGTGCAAAGACCGACCCTCCAGCACAGAAAGGAAAATGTTAGCAGCAGCTGCAGAGGTCACAGAGCAGTAGCAAGTCACAGAGCAGGAGAGAAATGGCCGCTGTTAAGTCACCTTTCCCTATTCTCTTTTTCAAAGAAGCTACATTAAGGAAAGAAAATACTCTATGCTTCCTAATTCATAGTAGCAAATTTTCAAAATTACAGTAAGAATTTTATCAAAGAACAGAAGTGACATGAACAGCATTAGAAATTTTTTTAATAAGAATGTGATTAAAAACCTGAGTTTTTATTTGCAGAATCTTCTAGGTTCTCAGCATTTGAAGTGGCTAAATTTTGGTCTACAGATACAACAGCCCTTTTGTCTTCACATGGTCTTGCATCTGGGTTATGGTAGGCATCTATATTCTGTTTGTGCATCCTATTCAAATCAGCTGAGAGGGGAAAATAATCCATTTATTTCAATAAACACATTTCTACAATTACTTAAACTCAATACATTTAAAAACAAGAAAGCAGAGATTAAAACAGGACAACACCGTGAGTGTCTAGATGCTGCTGCAGCTCTGAAGCACCCGCACTGAACGCTCTAAAGAGACTGTGAAATCAACTCAAGACCAGTACCCAAATTAAGGAGATATAAATCTTTGTCATTCTATCCAAGCCATATTAACACACCCACTGCCAGTTCAGAACTCAGAATTGCTTTAGTATGGAACAAACAGTGAAACTCAAAATAAGACAGAGGGAAGTTTGCTCCAAACCACCTGCTCTCCTGGAAACAATCAGCAGAAAGCGTGTTCATGTGGAGTGTTCAAATGCATCCACAAATTCTTTAGCAACCCTTCCTCAAAATGTGGAACCCCAGTCTCTTCGCAACTGCGGTCTCCGTATGACTTCACGCGAGACTAGGCCAGTGCCAGGGCACGACCTATGACGCCAGGGCTGCTCCACAAAAGACATGCGCTCCATCCTCATTAGCACTGATCTGCTCGCTGCCGGGAAAACCAACGGCCACTTTTGGTACTGCAGGGTGCTATGGAGAGATCTGGAGAGAAGAAGCTGAAGCTTTCTGAGCTGAACATGGAAGCCATGGCGGAGACATCTTATACTACAACCTCAGGCTTAAGCATCAAACAGAAACAACCAGGAAAGTGGGGGGAAGGGGGGACCCTCAAAAATTATTATCTGAAGAACCACAAAGTAGCATGCACTTCTTAGTTTGAAACATTAGCCTGGGGTGGTGTGTCGCCTAGCAACAGACTTGCTGTGTCTGGCAAGCAGCTCACACCTAGGTCTACTGGAAGGCTGTTTTTCTGACATGTGACAACTGGGTCAAGCCCCCAGTCTCAGAAACAGATCTGTACGTTTCTAGGACTCCAGTGTTAAAAGTCATATTTATAACCTACTCCTTCCAAAACACTGGAATAACAACAATAAAAGTGAGCTTACACACAGATATAAAAATTATCCACCAGAAGAGCATTACCTTCAAGGATGTATTCTGAATGTGACTCATAAGCAATATACCATTCCACACAGTCCAATTAACATGCAACATGCCCAGGAGAACACAGCTCAGAATAATGAGAGTTTACATCCTCATACTACATTTAGGCCGTCTTGGGCTTAGAAAATATAAGATCTTCAAGGTAAATAAACAGAAAAATGTGTCAATGAAAGATATCCTATTGGCTAGAAAGCCGCTTGTTACACAAGTCTAACACACATAGGAAAACAGACGGAAATGTGGTGGCCCACATCTAAACCCCAGGTCTCCTGCAGCAAGGTCCGGGAAATCTGCCAGGAGCTGAGTGTGTGGAAGCCGGCTAGCCTGGAAAGCAAGACCCCCTCCAGCAGGGCAGAGTGAACTGACTCCTGAGTCAGTCTCTGGCCTGCACATGCGTACCACAGCATGCACACCACGGCATGCACATGCCCACAGACTCTCACACACACACAACTATCAAGAAAAAGAAAACGAGAGGAGCTGGGGAGACGGCTCAGCAGTTAAAGACTTGTAAGGGCCAAGAGTTCAGTCCCACAACTTACTCTGGCAGCTCACGAACCTGGGACCGTCAGCGTCAAGGGCGCTGATGCCCTCTTCTAAGCTCCATGAACGGATAGGAAGACACGCACACACACATCCTTTTTAAAATAAAGTCAAGAATAGAAATGGGGCCCTGACTGCTAAGCCTCAGCTCAGTGTGCAGGTTGCACAGGTGCAGACACCAGCTCCCGCATGCTGTCCTCTGACCTGTGGCAACACGCACACCGACCCGACATAACGAGGCTGTGGTGAGGAGGGTGCTAAACAGAATCAAAGTACAGAATTACAGAGCTGTAAATGTCACAACAAACACGCCAAAGAGAGGGCGGGGCTGGGAAGATGGCTCGGGGTTAGTGCACTTGCTGGGCAAGCAGCAGCTCTGAGGGCCAGAACATGCTGGGTAGGCAATGGAGACCAGACTGTATGCCAACACTCAGAAGTTGTAGAAACAAAAGACTCCCGGAGACAGCTAACTTAGCTTTCTATACTGGTCATACTGGTGAGCTCTGGGTCTAGCTGGAAGGCCTTCCCTCAGTGAAAATGTGGAGAGTAATTAAAGAAAACACCCAATGTCAACATCTAGTCTCCTCTCATAGGTACACACACGTGCACCCACACACAAAAAGAACACACATACATGCACATACTTTTAAAAAAAAAAGAAACAGGCAATTTCTAAAATAGCATCAAAACATGAAAACCTTGGTGATACAACTGGCAAAATATTATAGGATTTGATATTCAAAACTATAAAATACTGATTAGAGAAATTAACTAAAAGCAGTCAGTAGATAGACAGTTCACACTAGATCAGTAGTGAGGGATAGACAGTTCACACTAGCTCACCAGCATCAGGGGATAGACAGTACAGACTAGCTCATCAGTAGTCAGGGATAGACAGTACACACTAGCTCATCAGTAGTCAGGGAGAGACAGTTCACACTAGTTCATCAGCAGTCAGAAAATATACAGTTCACACTAGTTCATCAGTAGTCAGGGATAGACAGTACACACTAGCTCATCAAAAGAGTCAATAGTGTTAAGATGATGCCTGTACCAAAATTATCTGTGTGGTCAATGTAATTCCGAAGAAAACCACACCACATGTGGAGGGAAAAAATGACCAACTATTAGTAAAATAAGTAACTGGATTGTCAAAGCAATCTTGCAAACAGCACAACTTTGGAGGGCCAAGGAGGGATCATGACATACACCCGTAATCCCAGCACATGAGAGGCTGGCACACAGGTCTACAATTCAAGGGCATACAAAACTACACAGGGAGATCCTATCTCCAAAAAAAAAAAAAAAGAAAGAAAAAAAAGAAAAGAAACTTCAACATCTAAATTTCAAACTTACTACAAAACAGACAAGTGTATGATGTAAGCACAAAGTCAGACATGAAGAGTTTACCATAGTAACTCTGAATAGTAAAAACCAGGAAGTGATGCACTATGTTGGATAGATGGACTGAGTGGTCCAGGAAATTCATAAAAGTTCATGCGTACACAAATAAACAGCCAGATACAGAGACAACTGTCACAGACTGCAGGTTAAAGACAACGGTGGGCCTATAAGAGGTTCAGGAGGTACAAGCAAGCACAGCGCCAGCCTCCACCCGAGCTAGACTCCCTATCACAGACTATGACGGAGAAGCAGAGGGACTCCCAGTGCTGCCCTCTGACCTCCATACACTGTGCGGGACACCAGAGCCAGCACTTACACATCAAACACACGTGCACGGTAATAATATATAAATTAATCAATAAACAAGACAGGCAACTAAGTGTACTACAGCATTTGGAATAGGAAGAAGACAGTAGGGGTAACTGTCAAAATTTAGATACTGTCTACAATTTCATTGACAGTACAGTGTCGATTTGCTTCTAGCTTCTATAATTGTGCCATGATTACATAAATGTCCACTATGAAGAAAACACACTGAAAGGTACTCTCATTGTACCTCTGCAACTCTTTTATAGAGTATCTACACATAGCACAGAATGGCTAAACTCAAATGCTGGGGAGAGTTCAGAGCATTGGAAAGTTTGTGTTTTTCTGGTGCTAATGAAAAAGGCACAATTTGGAAAACAGTTAAGTTTCTAACAAAGATAAAAAGAAACAAGCAAACAAAACATTATGGACCAACTGAGCCTATTCCTAAGCATGCACCCAGGAGAAATAAAAGTGTGCATTTGCACAGAGGCCTCAACCTTCCTGAAGCTGTAACCCCTTAATACAGTCCTTCATATGGTAGTGACCCCCTAATCATAAAATTATTGTTCTACTTTATAACTGTAATTTTTCTACTATTACCAATTGTAATATAGATATCTGTGTGTTCCAATGATCTTAAGGGACCCCGTGAAAGGGTCATTTGATCCCTGAAAGGGCTGCAAGCAACAGACTGAGAAGCAGTGGCTTACAGTGACTCTATTCCCAATGTCCTTAAACTGGAAACAAGCCAGGTACCTGTCCACTGTGAGCAGCCATGCAATGACAGCACCTCAGAAACAATGCAACACCACACAGTACAGAAAATAAGAATCTTGGGCTGGAGAGATGGCTCAGAGGTTAAGAGCACTGACTGCTCATCCTGAGGTCCTGAGTTCAATTCCCAGCAACCACATGGTGTCTCACAACCATCTGAAATGAGATCTGGTGCCCTCTCTGGCGAGTAGGCATATATGCAGACAGAACACTGTATATACATAACAAATAAAAATCTTTAAAAAAGAAAGAAAGAAAGAAAGAAAGAAAGAAAGAAAGAAGGAAGGAAGGAAGGAAGGAAAGAAAAGAAAAGAAAAGAAAAAAGAAAAGAAAAGAAAAGAAAAGAAAAGAAAAGAAAAGAAAACAAGAATCTCACAAAACCACTCTGGAAGAAAATCATCAAAACTGAAAGGCGACACTGGCACCCCGGAAGCAGATGGCAGGTTTCAGGGGGCAAAGGGCTGTAAGAGGACAGAGGGACTCCCCTCCTGAATGTGGTAGAAATGGTTTTAAGAAATGATTTAGAAATGGCAAACATCAGAAAATTTTCAAAGACTAATTTTGTTATATGCAAATTTGACCTCAGTAGACCTGAGGTAAAGACAGGCATTACTTTGTCAAACACACATGACAGACTGGTCAGCACACCTCTCCCAGGACTGAGAGACTACCAAGCATCTCTCGAGTGTTCAGACTTTTCATTTGGGAATTTAGTTTCCTGCTGGCCATATATTTTTTTGTGTATAACACCAGTTCTCAACCTGTGGGTCTCAATTCCTTTGGGGGTCACATATCAGGTATCCTGCATATTATATATTTACATTATGAGTCATAACAGTAGCAAAATTACAGTTATAAAGTAGTAAAGGAATAATTTTATGGTGGCTGGAGAGATGGCTCAGAGGAACAGAGCACTGGCTGCTCTTCCAGAGGTCCTGAGTTTAATTCCCAGCAACCACATGGTGGCTCACAACCATCTGTAATAAGATCTGATGTCCTCTTCTGTACTGCAGGATACATGAAGGAAGAAACCTATATACATAATAAATAAAAATCTTTAAAAAAAAAAAAGGAATAATTTTACAGCGGGGGTCACCATGTGAGGAACAGTATTAAAAGGTTGCAGCATTAACAAGGTTGAGAACCACTGCTGTATAGCTGCTAACGTTTTAACACATATAGTTTCAAGTAACACCAGTGTAAGCAGTTAATTTTTGCAAAGTTCAACCACCAAAACACCTATCTTGCCACCTTTCATATAATTCATATTCCCAACCTACAACCACGGACAAGTTCTTTAGAATTTTGCTGTTGTGAGAAAGTCATGGAACAGAAATGTACAAAGGTAACTATCAGAATGGATCTTTTCCTTATCAGAACTTTTGAGTCTCACATATTATGTGCACCAACAATTCACTCCTTTGATTTGCTAAGTAGCTCCCCCTCCACACACACACACACACACACACACACACACACACACACACACACAGAACAAGCTTATCCATTCACCTACTCGAACATTTTACAATACGTTAGCTTTTATAGGACCTTAAATAAAGAGTTCTAGTGAATGAAGAACACTGAATTGTGGTACAAACAATTAAAACAGGAGCTTACTTAAAAACGATGTGTTCTACTTTATTTCATTAATAAATATTTTCCCTTAAAAAGATCAAGGGGTGAGAAGTGAAGACTCACACCCTTTGGTTTCTCTCCATCAGAAGACAGAAAGTGAACAAAAGGAGTTAGGTCCAGAAGCAAGCAGCACCATTGGTTAGCTGCAAGCGCACAGTCGCACTTGGCCATCACAGTCCACTCCCCATCATCTCAATGCAACACCGAAGCCATGCTTCCCCATCTCTAATACAGCACCCACTGCAGAACTCAGTACTACTTAGGAGTGACTCATTACTTTGACTACAGTATTGTATAGCATCAAACATACTATACAACTAAAATATAGTATAGTATCAAGTTTCACTGTCCTTCATAAATACATTTTTCTCTGTTTCATGTGAGGATAGCAGCACGAAGTAGATTAAACATTACTAGTTAAAACAGAAACCTCCTCCAGGGTAAGCAGTTCTAAACCAGTGTCTTACAATCCAAGAATCCACACTTCACTTCAAACTTACCCCATAATTATATTGTTTTAGTCCTCCTGGAAAGTTCTGGAAGCACTGTTTCCAATGTCTGATGGGGCCTCCTCCACTAGGAACTGAGTATTTCTGACAACCCATGACTCCAGTTTCCTTAGGCTACAACTAGTCACACACTCATCGTCAGTCCCAGGCCTCTTCCTGGGCGCTAACAAAAAAGCAAACTTCGCCACCCTGAGCAGAAGCTCTTGGGAGAGGCTGGGACAGCTAAGTGAAGGCAGAGACAATGATGCTCCAGTCCTAGGCTAGGACCACAGAACCCTCCACTCATCTTCACTACTTCTGGATCCGACCCACGCTGTGCAGCCAAGAAGGAAGGGATTCTAAAATGGAGCAGTGGTTCAGTGGAAGACATCGCCTCTCTTAGAGACATGGGAACGAAGCTCGCACTGCCATAAGCCTCCGAGACAGGCTTGGCACAGCACTGTTTAACTAACTGCCTTAATAATAGGGGCTATTACAGTAACACGAGTAAGTGAATGAAAATTAGTGTCCTAACATATTCAATACATACTTCAAATAAGAAATGTCCACCTGTGCAACATCTAAAATCACCTCATCTATTAGGAAACGGCAACAGAAGCTTTAGTCTTCCAAAAGGAAAAAAATAGTTTGGGGGGAAAGAGTCACCTCATTAAGTGGGCTCAGATACACCTGAAATATATTTAACAGCAGGCATAATCCATAAGAATTCTAAGCTCTGCACGTCCACAAGTCTGTCACTCTTTTAGCGTTTCCATGGTCCTCTCTCTAGACCCTATGTGGCTTACAGCTAAACCCAAACTATCTTTACTTAGCCACAGGGAGCCAAAAATTATTCAACGTAGGTAACAATGTTTATAAACTAGCTTTTTTTTTTTTTTTTTTGATACAGGGTTAACACTATGTAGCTCTGGCTGGCCTGGAACTTGCTATGTAGACCAGGCTATCTCTAACTCAAGGAGATCCATCTATCTCTGCCTTCCAAGCATTGGGATTAAAGGGTTGTACCACCACGCCAAGCAAACATTAAAGAATGAATAAATAAATACACATAACTGAAGGATTATAACTCTGCAGCCTGCCAGAGTTTCTGAAATGAAGATGCCCCAGCACAAAAGAAGTCATATAATGAACACGTCTATGCTCTATATGAATTAAAGAAGTCATATAATGAACATGTCTATGCTCTATATGAATTAAAGAAGTCATATAATGAATACGTCTATGCTCTATATGAATTAAAGAAGTCATATAATGAACACGTCTATGCCCTATATGAATTAAAAGCAGATCCTTTCCCACAATTATTCCAGTTACTTATTTGTAATTTTTATTAGTCTAAAATAAACTTATGAGTTTTAATACCTTCAATAAAAAAATACACTCTAATATATTATACTATATTATAATTATATATATATATATATACACACACACACACACCATACTAGTCTGGATAAGCACCAACATGAATTATTTTTTGCAGTTTGGTGGTTATTACATGAATGGAAGGTATGTTATTCTGCAGAAGAAAGGTTTTGTAACATCTATTATATTCATAATCAGGAGAGCACCTTTGCATTAAATCATAAAATAAAACCTTATTATATAGTCTCAACCCCACCTCTTTCTTTCTTCTCTCTGAAAACACTGGAAACAATTTATTTAAAAGCAAGTTCTCGGACACATCATACTTATCAGATTTCCTTTGGCATCTCTGAGAGGCGCACCACCTCCGCCCTTCCCCCAGGGGTTGTAAATTCTCATCTCAGCTTCCAATTTAGCTTCATATTCTTCTTTTTCTAAACGTTCTTTCTTCTTTCTTTCTTCTCTTTCCCGAATCTTGACAACATAAGATATGCTTAAAGTAAATACTGATGCATAGGAGCCCGAGACAAGAGACCAGCAATACTACCACTTCATTTTTCTGGTTTAAAAAATGCACATTTTTAAGGACACTTCTTTACTACAAAGTTAAGAATTGCAAATAAGAACGCTGATCTAGGACTACAGAAATCTGACCTGGAACTTTAAGGAAATGCCCTCAGCCAACCCCCATATCCAGTCCACCTGACCTCTGGCCCCTTAGACATCACACCCACTGTGCTGCTCCAGGACTGGGGGAGTCTGACCCAGATCCCCTAGTAGGCACAAGACTCCTGGAAGACCCAAGTGCTGCCAGGCACTCTACCTACCCCAGCTCTCTGGCCAGCCTGGAGTACTGTGACCTGACTCTGGGTAGGGACCCCTAGACCCAGTTCCCAGGCCCACCAGTCAACCCACCCCACAGCTCAGCATGGACGCTCCACAGAGCACTGTCCACAAGCACTGTGACTCCCACACTGCCATCTAAGAACCACAGCAGAATCCAGAGAGCTCTCATTATACTTCTGATCTCAGCAGCCAGAATCTAAGCAAACAGCAAGTTTACTCCTGTCCTCTCTAGGCAAAGAAGAGCTGACAACTCCATCTACATCGACACAGTGACCCAAACCGGAAACAAACCACCGTTCAGCTGGCCCATAATCTAACAAACTGGGGCAACAGCAAAGCTCACACACATCCAATAAAGGCAAGACCAGATATCCACACCAAGAAACACCATCAACCATCTAACTCCAGATGCCCACATCCCATAAAAAAAAACACAAACATGAATAACCAAGACAGCACTCTGCCCCATTCCCTGAGAACAGCAACTTAGCTGATAAACAAAACAATGATTTCAAACAACTATATGTTCAAGGAACTCAAAAAAGTTAATGAGCAAATGCCTGAATGAAGACTACAAAAGCACAAATGAACGCCTGCATGAAATAATGAAAATAATGTGAAAACCCAGCTTAATATAGAGACAGAATCTCTGAAGAAAACAAAAACTTAGGAAGTGCAACAAAAAGATGAGCGTAAAGCCCCATCAACAGGCTGGATCAACAGGTAGAGACTATCAACCTTAAACACAAGTTAGAGGAAATAAACCATCTGGTCAAACAAAATGTTTCATCTAAAAAACAAACAAACAAAAAGACAAACCCCAGCAACAGAACACACAGGAACTCTGAAACACTCTAAGAAGACCAAACATACAAATCATAGGTATAGAAGGAAAAGAACCCCAGTTCAAAGGCACAGGAAATATTTTCCACAAAATTATTGAAAGAAATATCTCAAATCTGAGGGGGAAAGTACTAATCAAGGGATGACAGACACAAAGAACACCAAACATAAAGGATCAGGAAAAAAAAAAATTCCCCAATAGGCCGGGCGGTGGTGGCGCAGGCCTTTAATCCCAGCACTCGGGAGGCAGAGGCAGGTGGATCTCTGGGAGTTCGTGGCCAGCCTGGTCTACAAGAGCTAGTTCCAGGACAGGCTCCAAAGCTACAGAGAAACCTTGTCTCAAAAAACCAAAAAAAAAACAAAAATTCCCCAATAGCAAAGAAAGAATATTGGAAGCTGCAAGAGAGAAAGTCCAAGTTCCACACAAAGGCAGTTCCATCAGAATAGCACCTAAACTTTCAGTGGAGTGTGTGAAAGCCAGAAGGCCCTGGGTATAAAGTTCTGAAGGACTACAGACGCCAACCCAGACAGACTACTACACCCAAGGAAACTGCCATGATGGAAGGAGAAACATCTCGCGATAAAGCTGCATTTAAAGAACTTAGGCTCGCTAAGTCAGCTCTACAGAGGATACTATAAAGAACAGTTTAGTGTGAAGAGATTAAGCATACACACGAGTACAGGGAATAAATAATCCCAATACAGTTGACCATAAGAAGTCTAAGAAAACAACATCACAACAAAATAACAGGAATTAATAAACAATGATCAAAAATACAGAGAAACCCTGTTTCGAAAAAAAACAAAAAAATAAAACATAAAAAAAATTTCCAATAATAAGTGTTTCAATTTCCCAGCAAAAAACACAAACTAACAAGACTAGATTAAAAAACCGGATCCATCTTTTTGCTTGTTATAAAAAACACAACTTGCCATCAACCATAGACACCACCTCTGATGAAAGGATGGAAAAGGTATTGTTACAAATAACATGCTGGGCGGTAGTGGCACTCGCCTTTAATCCCAACACTCAGGAGGCAGAGGCAGACAGATCTCTGTGAGTTCAAGCCCAGCCTGGTCCACAGAGCTAGTTCTAGGACAGCCAGGGATATTCAGAGAAATCCTGTCTCGAAAAAACAAAATAATGATTTAAAACAATAACAACAACAATAATCATAATAAACAAGCAGGGTTGGCTAGTCTAATATCTGACAAAATAATAAATTTCAAACAAACTTAGTCAAAAGAGAGGACATTTCATACTCATTAAAAGGAAAATTCAGCGAGAGAATATTATCATACTGAACGTTTGCACACGAAGCCCAAGGGCATCCAAGTTCATAAAAGAAACACTATTAGATCTAAAATCACAACATAATGATAGTGGGTGACTTTAATACTCCACTTGCACTAAGAAACAAATCACCTAGACAAAAGCATAACAGAGAAACTCGGAAGTTAAATAGCACCATAAACCAAATGGATCTAATGAACATTTACAGTAGACTTCACCCAAACACTAGAGAATGCATGTTCTTCTCAGTACCTGTAGAACTTTCTCCAAAACTGACCACATATTAGGACACAAAGTAAGTCTAAACAAATTTAGGTAAACTGAAATAACATACCACATTTTATCTGCTCACAAAAGAATAAAGCTGAATATCAACAAGAGAAAGGGAAAAATACACAAACTCACGTGAGTTAAACATATACACTGATGAAAACTGAGTCAATTTCTAGAGTTAATGAAAATAAAAACACAATATACTATGTGTATGGACATAATGAAGGAGGAGGAAAGGATATGGCATTAGTGAGCACATCAAATAACTGAAAAGATCTCATCAATAACTTAATGATGCACTTGAAGACCTTGGAAAAACAAGAACAAAAACAACCAAAGGAATAGACAAGAAGAGAGAATTTAAGTTAGGGATTAAAAAAGAAGGAGGAGGAGGAGAAGAAGAAAAAGAATTATTATTATTATTATTATTAATGTAATGAAGAGCTGGCTCTTTGCCAAGATTAACAAGACTGACAAACCCTTAGCCAAACTGAACAGAAGTGCAGGGGTGGGGGAACAAACTTTCACAAATCAGGGATGAAGTGCAACTATTACCAAAGTTACTGAGGAAATCCAGATAAGCTTAAGGACATAATGTACAAATCTGTATCTCAGCACTCAGAAGGCAGAGTTTTCTTTGAGTTGAGGACAGCCTGGTCTACAGAGTGAGTTTCAGGCCAGTTACAGACATGCAATGAGATCCTGTCTCAAAAACAAAAACAAAAAACAAAAGTGGGCAGTGGGACTGAACACCTTCAACCCCAGCACTCTGGAGGCAAGGGAGACATGTCTCTGGTCTACACAGTGAGTACCAGAACAGCTAGGGCTATTTATTATCACAGAAAAATCCTGTCACGAAAAATAAAACAAACAAACAAACAAACAAACAAAACAAAACAAAACAAAAAATACTGAATAAAACTATTTTACAAGGGGCTGGGGCAGTCATGAGTACTGCTCTTGCACAGGACTTAAGCTGGGCTCCCACACAGCGCAGCTCACAAGTGCCTGAAACTCCAGCTCCTGGGATTCTCGCACCACTGTGCCATCAGCGCTCCTGCACACAGACATAGACACATAATTAAAAATGATGGATATATTCGTAAAAATTGACAAGGGACTAGGAATGTGGCGCTCTTGCCTAGAAAGTCCTAAGATCAATCCTTTAACACACAAACGGCAGCACCAAGGAGAGAGCAGGAAACAGGAGGACTGGGACTGCAAGGCCATCTTTTCTTCACCACAGAGCGGGTTCTGCGACACATGAATCCCTACCTCAAGAAAACAAAACAGCAAAAACCATACTCTATAATGTGGACATATGCCTTGAATCTTGTCCATGGGAAACCTTTACAAACTCCTAAGTTTGCTTTAACGAATATAAACTACAAGACAAGCCAGTGTACTTCATCAAAGTATTCCAGCAATGTATCCCCATCGGTTTGTGCCTCTGCAGTCTCCTAGATCTGAATCATGAATCATACTCAGGCTCTCCGTCTCCTCCTACATCATGCCCTATGCACAGGAGACCAGGGAAGTGTCTCTTGGACGTCCTAGCTCTCTCCCAGGAGTTCAGAGCCTTAGCCCCTCCTAGCTGATCTAAACTGATAACAGTTCACTAACAGTTTCTCTAGAGCCAGCAGGACGGCTAAGAAAGTCAAATAACCTACTACCAACCCTGACTACCTGAGTTCAATTCCAAACACATGGTAGAGGAGAAACCACATACATACATACAACACATAAAAAAGGAAGTCCCTAGGAACAAACACTGGGAAATAACAAAACTAAAGTGAATAAAGCTCCCTGACTATACCAAGGATGTCTACGAACTGACATGCAGCTCAGATACCCACTATATACGAAGCCCTAGCCGTCCATAGTCACTATATACGAAGCCCTAGCCGTCCATAGTCACTATATACGAAGCCCTAGCTGTCCATAGTCACTACATACGAAGCCCTAGCTGTCCATAGTCACTACATACGAAGCCCTAGCTGTCCATAGTCACTACATACGAAGCCCTAGCTGTCCATAGTCACTATATACGAAGCCCTAGCCGTCCCATATTCACTATATATGAAATCCTAGCTGTCTCAGACAAGACTGCTGTTTTTAACAGCACTCCAGGGTACCCAATTCAAAGCTTACCGTACCGCCTGTCAGTGTTTTCCCCTCGGGTCTAAGTTATGCTCTAAATAAATCATCAGCACCAGATGAATGAGCGAACGAATACCTGCTCCTGCAGGGCTTCTTGGTAAGACTGAAGTGACTGTTTGGAAGGTTTTGGTTTATCTTCAAAGATTAGTCCTGAATTCATCAGCCGATCACTTAAAGTTTTCTTTTCATTCTGTCCAACGGTATTCCTAACATCCAATAAATAATTTGAATCAATTTATTATATGAATAAGCAAATTCCAGAAGAAAACAAAAGCAATTCTCAAAAACTGCCTGGTATATAAAACCATCTTTAAGACAAAAGTCAGCAAGATAGGTCAGGAGGTACAGCACCTGCTCTTCCCTGCCCAGGACCACTTGGAAAAGCAAAGAAGCCCCTCCTGCAAGTTGTCCCCCGGCCTCCACGTGCAGTGTAGCACATCTGTGCACCGCACACACACACACAAAAGTAAATAAAAGGTAGGATAACAAATTTTTATTTAACCTCAAACAAATGATTAGTAAACACTTCTCTAAAGAAGATACCAACAGCCAGCAACACATGAAAATATGCTCAACATCACTCAATCAATAGAGAAACACAAATCACAACCACACTGAGGGCTGGAGTGTGGCTCAATAACAGAATGTTTCCAAGCATTTACAAGGGATCTGTGTTCAGTCCCCAGCACTACAGTGACAAGATGGACGGGGAGACAGTTCTCTCAGTGAAGTGTCTGCCAAGGGTGACGAGGTCTGGAGTCACCTAGGAGAGCATCTCTGGGCAGGCCTATGAGCTTGATTAGGTAAACAGAGGTCAGAAAACCCACCCACCCACTATGAAATGAGCATTCTCTGAGCTAAGATCCTGGAGTTAGAAAAAGGGAAAAGTAAAGTGAGCACAAGCATTAATCTTTCTGCCTCCTGATCCCACCATGCTTTCCTTGCCTGCTACCATGTTTTCCCCACCATGATGAATTACAAGCCAAAATAAACCCCTTCTCCCTTAAGGGTATTTATACAGCAATAATAAAAGTAACTAAGACACCATATGATCACAAGGACCTGCGTCTGAGCCCAGCATGCACATGAAAACCTAGATGTGTTGTCTGGAGTACAACTGTAACACCAGCAGGTGAGGCAGAGACGGAGAGACCGCGAGAGCTCACTAGCCTAGTCTAACAGCTGAGCCCCAGGGCCTAGAGAGAAATCTTGCCTCAAAAGACAAGCTAGGGAAGTCCTGAGGAGTAAGACCTAAGGTTGACCTCCAACAACACGCACCCACACATATGGACACACAATGAAATAGCACCTCGCACTAAACGAGCTAGTCAGAAAAGGGAAACTGGTGTGGAGTCTGTGGAAAAATTAGAACCTTTGTGCACTGGTAGTGAGAAGGCAAAACAGTATTTACCACTGTGAAAGTTATATGGCAGTTCCTCCAAAATACTTTTAAAATCATTACCACGTGACCCAGTACTTACATTTCTGGGTATATACAGTAATAGCTTGGAAAGACACTTATCCAGGGACTCTACCAGCAGCATAGCAACAACACCTAAAATAAGGCAGCTGCGGTGTCTGCCATGAAACTGATGGTGTGGGCACATGAGGAACTGCTGTCAGCCTTGAAAATCCTAACACAAATGACAGCACAGATGAAAACTAAAGACCTGTGCTAAGTGACATAAGCCAGTCCCAGTAAAACACCGCAGGAGGTTCTGGGAGAAGAGCAGAGACCACAGAATAGTGGCTGCCAGGCAAGTCCCGAGAGGAAATGGAGTTGCACCAGACTGATTTCACAGTACACAGTTCAGTTTGTAAGATGAGGTGCATTCTGGGGATGGTTCTGTAAAGTCACAAAGGCAATAAAAACAACTACAAGTGTTCTTTAAAGTAATTAGGCTAGAAGATCTAATATTATACATATTTTAGCACTTTTTTAAGTAAAAGAAGAAAAAATTATTTTCTGTAAAAACTTACACAACAGGCTGTGCTGCTTGGTGAGTGACAGGGGCAGAGACGTGAGGGGCAGGCTGTCCTCCAATCATTCCTGGGCCATCTTAAAGGGAAAGGAGGAAAAGAACACATTTATTTCAGAAGACTTGCTATTAGCATCTCATCCCTAAAGGAAAGTGTACAGAGTGCTTTACCACACACCAGTGTCTTTCTGAGTTAGAGTTAGCAAAAGAACAAAGGAAAATGTAAGGCAATTATTTCTTAACTCTAAGTAAAAAGGAAATTAACTATGAACACAATTAGTTTTATTTTGGTTTTAAGACTGTTGGTATGAGATATTTGTACACTGTGTGAAGATGTATTTGCTGTGATTGGTGTAATAAAGAGCTGAATGGCCAACAGCTAGGCAAAAGGTATGGGCAAAACTTCCGGGGAGAGAAAGAAAGAGGAAAAAGAATCTAGGACTGGGGGAAATGCAGGAGAGGAAACAGAAGATGGAATATGGAAGAGAGATAATGGCCAAGTGATAAAACAGAGATTAATATAAATTGGTTAATTTAAGTTATTAGAGCTACTTAGGAACAAGCCTAAGATATAAGCCAAGCTTTCAGAATTAATAAGGAGTCTCTGTGTCATTATTTGGGAACTGGTGGACAGAAAAAGATTCATTACAGACTGCGCCTTGTTTTATGACACAAGCTGACTGGGAACTTCCTAAGAGGCCCAAGATGGCCTTGAACTCATGATCCTACCTCCAGCCACAACTGGATTTTAAAATGGGTATTGCTATAGTTTGTCCTCCAAAATGCATGCAGGAGTTTAATTCATAAAACTTTATGCTAAAAAATTTAACAGAGTGGAAACTGTAGCCCCATGACTAAATCACGGTGAACTTATAAGAAGAATGAAAAAGACCAAAGATAGACACACACACACACACACATCTGCTTACATGTGCTATTTGGGCAGATTCGGCCTCCAAAACAATCTATTTTCTTCATAAAATATCCTTTACATGTATTGTGTCAAAGTAATAAAATTGGACTTGATAGTAGGTATGAATTTGTCAATAAATAGATGTTTAAATTAAATAAATTACTGTACCTTTTCATTTGTATGTTATTGCCTCCATAAAAGCAATTATCCTTACTAAACCACCAGAAAAATATGTTTACCAAATAGAAAACTCACAATAAGCAATACTGGGATCCAGTGTATTTCTGGCACCATAATAATAGTATGCATCATCATAAGGCGTTCGATAGTTAGCAGCCAGAGGGGGGAGTAGAGGAGGTGGAGGCAGAGGCACAATCCTATAGCAAAAGAAAAATGAAAAATTATTGCCATATTTTATTACTTTTAATCAAGATATTTTAATAGTTTACAAAAAGTATTATTGAAGTTAAAAATCAATCTTGTACTAATTGCTCAAAAAATTAGCAATCAAAAAGCAAATAGCAAATATTTTAAAACTTTCGGAGCATTGTGATAAGAAGAAAACAAGTTAAAGCAACTGAGTAATATTCAATAGTCACTATTGCCATGGCAAACAGAGTTTGCTCCCTGTCTCGCAGTAATAACATGGAAACGAACAACCACAACAGGACAGCATCCAGTGAAAGAAGACAAGACAAAGAATGCTAAAGGAACAAAAAGCAGGCATGCCCAGTCTCTACGGAGACGGAGGAAAGGATGCTCGAGGAATGTGGTAAGAGTAGAGATTGAGGCAGAGGACAAAGATCTCCACACCTTCAGGACTACAATGCATACAGTGCGTGTTTGTGTGTGGCTATGCGTGTGCATGTGCCGGCTTGGGTGCTCTTGTGTCCATCATGGACACAGGACCGTGTGTGTGCGGGAGAGAATGTGCACATGAGCGTGTGCCAGTGCAGAAGCTATTAGTCAGCCTGGGTGTCAAGCCTTGGGAGCTGCTCACTCGGTTTTTTGAGATAAGGTCGAACAGCGGCCAAGAACTCACTAATTAGGCTGGCTGTCAGCAAGCCTGGGTATCCCGCCTCCACCTCCCAGCACTGGGACACAAACTCACCCCAAAACACCCAACACACAGTTTTGTACATTAATGACTGAACTACCTCCCAAGCCCAAAAGGGTATATTTTTTACATGTAAAGCTTACTGGTTTTTCCCAGAAAGTCAATCATAATGTGGTTAGTTGAAAATCCATATGTCCCGATACAATCTTTAACAGTTCATAAACTGTGTGGAAGCTCACACTTCCACATTTCTTTACGGAGTAGGAGACAGCTATGTGTTTCTACCAGAACAGCATTCTTCAGTGATAAAAACAGCAAGGACAAATCATTTTAAAGAAACAAAAGGAAAGAGGGGCTTTTCTAGACTGTTACATAAGTATTAACATGGTCCCCCTAAAGTCTCTCCAACAGTGAGCAATTCCCACACTTATTAGTCATTCAGTGTGTCCAACATCAGGATCATTGACCCAGATACACCAGGAAAAATAAAAATAAAATAAAAACCCTGGTTAAATGTTCTGAAAGCAATCTGTGATTATCAGCAACTCCTAAATTGTACATATACATAGAAGAGTCAAACTTCACAACCCTCCAACTGTAGACAAGTGCTACTACCAACTTTTACAAATAAGAAAACATTTTTGCATAAAGTCCAGAAAAGCCGCCCATTCCAACCATTAATCCCATACAGAAGCCACTTCCGGCTCTGCAATTCCAGTCTTTGTCTTTGGAGCAGGGAAGTCATTAAAGGAAACAAAGGAGGCACCTCATAAAGACTGCAAGAAAAGCCCTACAATTTGTTAGTAGCAAATAAAAGACCAACTCCTGCTGGAAGGAAGGACAGTTCAGAAATGTGTTAAAGGGCTAAGAAAATGATCTACACATTTAAACACATTAGCACATCAACCATAGGCGAAAAGTAAGCACAGACCCGAAAATATCTGTGTTACAGAGTTTTCTTATGTACAGGTTAGTATAACAAGGTTTTTACCTACAGAAATGACATGCTCAATTATGTATTACAGGTTTATAAACCCAACAGCCTAGAACAAGCCCAGAGAGAACTGAGGCAGAGCTAAAATAAACCACACAGACATGTGCCATATTAGACTTTTTTCTGAATGAGCTGAACAAACAATTCAGTGATTGCCAAGTGGAAATAACGGAACGACACATACCTTCTCTATGTTAAAACATTAAAAATACTAACATGTTCTTACCAATTCACTCTAAAATATCAACCCTCTTTAATAGAAACAGTGCAGATTTTTCCTTTTTCTAAGAGTAGAGAAGAAGAGCATCAGTAACAAAGAATACGAAGAGATTATTTGGCCACCATCATCTGCTGCAGCACACCCCCTAAACAGAAGACGACACCTTACCTAATTCCCAAACACAAACGTTTGAAACAAGCACCTGGGATGCACCATGTCACCAAGGGTGCTGCTGAGTCCATTGTGCAAGTCTTCATTTTGAGAAGGGGCGGAATGGACTGGCGGGATGGGTGGGACAGACGGGGCAGAGAGAGGAGGGAGAGGAGTCTGGAAAGCTACTCTGGGTCTCTCAGGTGGTATCATCTCTTCAAAGGGTCTTGGTGCCAAACTAAATTGCTTTAGTCTATCAGGCTAAAATAAAGAAAAAGAAAACAAAAACAAAAACACACCTGTTTGTTATATAGAATCGTAAGTTTAAAGATGACAAGGACCTCCAAGGACCCTCTATCCCAGCAGGCACTTAAGACAGTTACACAATAGCAGACTTTTGCAGCTATAAAAGACTTTAAAGATCCGGTTCTTATAAGTGGGTGACTGAGGCTCCCTGAGAAGCACAAAAATCACTTAATGTCTCATGATTACTAAATAAACAGCAACCACAGGCAGACGCCAACTCCCTGCTGCAGAACAGCACAAGGCCGCTTCTCTACCAGTTGTCATCTGAGAGACCAAGTGTCCCCTAGAGCAGCCTGAGCAAGGCTCTCTGCACAGCATCAGACAGTAAGATACAAAACTCTGCAGGCCACGCAGTCTCCTTACGGCCACCTGACTCAGTCACAGTGCCATAGCAGTCCCAGGCAACACGTCAACAGTGAACAAGGCTGTGCTCAATAAAAATTTATTGCCCCCCCCCCAAAAAAAAAAACAATCCTCAGGGGCCATCTACTAATATTTACTTAAAAATATCATTCTATGTTTTTTAAATATTTGAACACCAAAATAATGTTTAACTATTACTCCATATATATTTATTTAACTTGATGCTCTTTAGGTGATTTAATTCCAGAATAAATAAGATCTTTGACACTATAAAACTTAACATCCCAACACATTACATTGAAAAGCTCAAGCTGCTTTAAAGCAATAGCTACTTTAAAGGTACTTATTCTTTTAAAGACGTATTTATTATGTATGCACGTAGGCCAGTAAAGAGCACCAGGTCTCATTACAGATGATTGTGAGCCACCATATGGTTGCTGGGAATTGAACTCGGGTCCCCTGGAAGAGCAGCTAGTGCTCTTAACTGTTGAGCAGTCTCTCTACTCCCTTTATAGGTATTTAGTGGGAAACAAAAAAGATTACCTTTGGATCCTATATATTGTTTTCTGCAAGACAATAACAGAAAGGGTTCTTTTCTCTGAAGTAGCAAGAACCATTGATTGAACCTACAGCCTTCACACTTGCTAAGCAGCAGCTCTCCTACTGAGCTACATTTTGATCCTTTTAATTTTGTTTTTTACTTAACTTTGTGCTTATTAAGTTGCCCAGACTAGCTATGAACTTACTCTGTAGCCCACAGAGATCTTGAACTTGTCTCAACCTTTCAAATAGCTTTATAAAAAGAGCATGAATCAGGCCTGGCTCAGGAAATGATTTCTAATATTAAAATTTTTATTATATGAATAGTCAGAAACAAAAAGCCAGGTGGTGGTGGTGCACACCTTTAATCCCAGCACTAGGGAGGCAGAGGCAGATAGATCTCTGCGAGTCTGAGACCAACCGGGTCTAGTTCCAGGACAGTCAAGGACAACTAAAGCTGCACACACACACACACAAAAAACCTATCTTAAACACCACCCTGCTCTCCAAAAAAAGAAAACACACACACAAAGGGGGATACCAGAGCATTATAAAACACGAGGCCCAGGAGCTTGCACATCCTAAGAACACTCAACTACTGAGTTATACCACCAGCCCTAGCACTAAATTTTTTTTAAAGGGGGTGGGTGGGTTGGTTTTTTTTGAGACAGGGTTTCACTGTATAACAGTCCTAGCTGTCCTGGAACTCATTCTGTAAACCAGGTTGACCTCAAACTCAGAGATCCACCTGTTTCTGCCTCCCGAGTGCTGGGATTAAAGGGGTGCACCACCACCGCCTGGATAACACTAAACTTTTTAAAGCAGATACTTCAAGGAGCAAACACTTAAAATTAAGTAAATCCAAAGTCATCTGTAACTGAATAATGATTCAGAAAATGGTAATTTTAAGGATTTCCTAGAGACTGAAGTTTTTAATAAAATTAGGTCTTAACCATAATTGTAAGAAGAAACAAAAACTTGCAGAAAAGTAACACTACACATCCATCAACAAAAACATGCATTGTGGGAAAGCAATAAATCGTTACCTCCTCCTTACTTAACTGCAATGATGTGTGTGGTTCATTCCACTTAACGAAGTTGCGAATTGCAAAATTGAAGTAAAAAAATTATGATTATCCTTCTTGTTTAACAGTAACAAAATGAAAAAACATAACTTACAGGTTTCTTGGAAATTACTCTTATAAAGGAAAATAAATTGTCAAATATATTTAAACATAGTATTAACGTCAATTTTAAGTTACACTGAGATAATTTTCCTATGGATGTGTACACATGAACAGAAGGCAAAATGAACTCTAAAAACTGAGACACAAATGAAAAGATCACCCTAAACTAACAGGAGGCTGTAATTACCATCAGGACTATATCACCCTAAACTAACAGGAGGCTGTAATTACCATCAGGACTATATCACCCTAAACTAACAGGAGGCTGTAGTTCCCACAGGACTATATCACCCTAAACTAACAGGAGGCTGTAGTTCCCACAGGACTATACCATCCTAAACTAACAGGAAGCTCTATTTACCAATAGAATTATATTTTCAGTTACCATTTCTTTAGTTCACAGTAAGCTATGACTGACATTTATAAAAACAGAATTTGGGTCACTATTGTTCCAACTGAATTGCTTTTTACAGTACCCCAAAATGTTGAGCCTCACCTGCTACTACCACATTTGAGGCTTATTTAAATGAAATATTAAACACTGAATGATGCCAAGAACTCTTACCGATTTTTCAGGGTCTTGTACACCACAAGTTGCAATTGAAAGTCGTAAATCTTTTTCTCTAAATAAAATTAAGATTTTATAAATTGAAAAATTGTAGTAAACACACAATCAAAATTATAGTCATCAACGAAACAGATTTGCAGAGAAAGTCTATATATATAGTACATCTCTAAATACAAATAATTCCTTTAACTGATAATAGTTTTAAAATCAAATTTAATCATAGTCCGCATTACATGTCAAATGCCTTAAAATACATATCTCAAAATGAATACCAGAGGTACTTCAAAGACAAAGTTGTTTACACAGAAGAAAAGACAAAAACATTTTATGAAAAAAAATTAAAGCCTCTTTAAGACCACGTGTATATGTTCATGCCAATAAGGCTGGCAAGATGGCTCGGCAGTTCAGAGCCCTTGTTGCTCCTCCAGAAGACCTGGGTTCAAGTTCTCAGCATCCACATGGCAGCTCACAACCACCTGCATGTAACTCCAGTCCTAAGGAATCAGACACCTTCTTCTGGCCTCCAAGTAAACCAGGCACACACAGTGTACATACTTACATGCAGGCAAAACACTTACACACATAATATAAAAGTCTTTAAAGAAAAGAAAACCTCAATAGTAGAAGGCTTGCTTAACTAACAAGTACAAGGCTCTGAGTTCAAAGCCCAACACTAAAAAAAAAAAAAAATGGTATTTTATAGTTAACAGCAGATATTAGGATATTAGCTTCCTCTTGGAGGTGAGGGAAAGGATAAGAAGATAATTCTCCAATTCTTTAGAACCAAGATTTTTATTCATAACTATAATAATAATAGAGGGTCGGGAGGATTAAAAGTCATTAGCTACATCTCTGAAAACTGTCAAAGGAAAAAAATCAGAAAAACGAAAAAGATTATAAAGAGTTGAATACAATACAAACACTGCGATTGCTGCATTTTATGCTGCATGAGTGTATGCTCACTATTTCTTGTATTCAAAGACAAACTTCTGCTAATATGTGAGCAATAAGCTAAGAGGCACAGGTAGGTGGCTTGCAATCAAGTCACACGAGGAGAAGCTGCCATCCTCCTTCACATCCTGTCACTGCACACAATGCGCTCTGCTGAATGCAAACCTTTCATTACCGTCTCTTCTTCCGCTGCTGCTCAGCCATCTGCTCCAGAAGTTCTTGCCTATACTGCTCTTTCTTTTTCTGGATGAGTGCTCGGTCTTCGCCTCCTACATAAGAAAGTGTTAAGACACTTAACTCTTATGTCTCAAACACAACTAAAACTCAAGCTTAAGAAATTCAGTTCTTAATTATGTTGGAGTAATCACTATAAAAGAAAGAGGAAAATCACATCAATACATCGCTTACTTTCATAATTTGTGACCGCTGTTTTTTGTTTTTTGCTTTTTCTATTTTTTTTTCTAGACAGGGCTTCTCTGTGTAGCGTTGGAGTCTGTCCAGGACCTTACTCTGTAGACCAGGCTGGCCTCAAACTCACAGAGATCCACCTGCCTCTGCCTCCTGAGTGCTGGGATTAAAGGTGTGCACCATTACCCCCAGCTAATAAATGAGTTCTTATCATGGGTCAAACATGTATGTATTAATAATTCCCAAGCCTCTGAATGAGAAATGTTCCCCCATAGTTCTGGGCAGGCAACACTGTTTGGAGAGGCTTAGGAGGTATGGTCTTACCAGAAGTATGTCACCGGAGTGGGCGTTGAGAGTTTAAGGGCTTTGTCTTACTTCCAGTCTCCTCTCTCTGCCTCGTTCTTGTGGCCCAACTTGTGAACCCTCCGCTTTCTACTCCTGCCGTGCCGCCTGTCACCTGCTTCCGCACTGTCCCCACCATGACGGAGTCTAACTGTCTGGCTAAAGGATTTATTCAAGACCCTGGTCAGTTCTCAACTGCATACTGGAAAAATTGTTAATCTTCTTACTGATAAAATTAACATTTTTCACTCAACTCTCAGCTTGGTTCTCCTATTTTTGTCATTTCTTACAAAATACATCACAATTATATGCCTTTACTCTGACTTGACAGATAAAATTGATCAAATCTTATAAACAACAAGAACTAACTTTCTCTGGGTGATGGTAGCACACAATTTTAATTCCAGCACTCAGAAGGCAGAGGCAGAGGCAGACGGATCTCTGTGAGTAGAACAGCCTGGTCTGCAGAGCGAGTTCTAGGACAGGCTCCCAGCTACAGAGAAACCCTGTCTCAGAAAAGACAAAACAAAAAAGAACTAAGTTTCTGTGAATATACCATCTTTCTCCCAATAGTCATTTCCAGGAAATAAAAGTCTGAAAATACCATGACCATGTCTCAAAGTCAAAATTTAAATTACTGACCACTTTTAGATTAGATGAACCTTCAATGCTATTCAATTTTCTCATGTACCCTACACTACAACCAAATTTTAGCTAAGTTTTCAAAATGTCCATTCAAAGATCAACTTCATTTGTGTACAAATAGAATATAGCAAACCAAAAGGATTATATCACCTTGACCTCTAATTTTACTTTATTTTTTGGTTTTTCGAGACAGGGTTTCTCTGTAGCTTTGGTACCTGTCCTGGAACTAGCTCTTGTAGACCAGGCTGGCCTCGAACTCACAGAGATCCGCCTGCCTCTGCCTCCCGAGTGCTGGGATTAAGGGCGTGTGCCACCACCGCCCGGCTTTGACCTCTGATTTAAAAAAAAAAAAATAGAAAATTTGAATCACCATCATGATTTGGGGGGAAAAACAGACCACTTCTTCAGAAACTATACAGGAAGAACAAGGGTGGCAGTTTTAATACAAATGACCCCCACAGAATCATATCTGAATGCTTAGTCACCAGGGAGTGGAATTCTTTAACAGGATTACATGGTATGGCCTTGTTGGAAGAAGTGTGCCACTGGGGAGGTGGGCTTTTAGGCTTCAAAAGCCTATACCAGGCCCAAGCCCAGGCCCAGTCTCTCTGTCTCTGTCTGTCTCCATACATCTGTCTCTCTCTGTGTCTACCTGTCTGTCTCTGTCTCTTTCTCTCTCTCATACACACACACACAATAGAATAGTGATTGAGGCAACAAGGTTGGGAAAGGAATATCAAAGAAAATGAGCTTAAATACAAGACAATTTCACACAACCAAAGCTAATCAAAAAATCAAGGGTCACATATAAAACAGGTTAAAGAATCCATAGTACAACAAAGTCCTAATATAAAAAAGAAATTAAAACACTTTTCACTCAAACTGATTTCATCTATAAAGTATCTAATTAAGTCACATAGCTTTAAAAGAATCAACAGTAGCTAATAAAATTACAAAGCTTTAAAAGAATCAATAGTCCTATACAATGCATGCTAAATGCTTAGCACGGTCCCCAGCATAGTGTAAGCCGCAAGAAGCTATCTGTAAGGACATTCAGTTCAACACTCTGCAAAGGTCTCATCAAGCGCACGTGCTGTACATACCAAAGAGCATCCCTGCGAAGGGACTGATACTACCATCAGCACACTTGGGTGGTTCGTTAGCTTGAGCACTAGAACAATACGAGAGAGCAAATATTAAAATCCATGTGATTTTAGGAAATCTAAATTCAGCATAAAGGCCTGGAATGTTTGTGCACACCATTAATGCTTCTATTTGGGAGGCTGAGGCTAAAAGACTGTGGGTTTGAGGCTAGCCTGGAATACACAGTAAGTAAGATTCAGCTACACATAAAAACTCTGTGTCTCAAAGAACAAAATATGATTAGGATTAAGATGGCTCAATGTGTAAAGGACTTGAAAAGCATTGAGGACCTGGTCTCAGCCCTCATTACAGACAGACAGGAAGTCCACAGTCCCCCAGCTAGGGGGTGACAACACACACAGACAGGAAGTGCATGTCCGCAGTCTCCAGCTAGGGGGTGACAACAGTCTCCCCAGGTTTGCTGGCCAGCCAAGCGAGCTCCAGGTTCAGTGAGAGACCTGTCTCAGAGACCTGAGTGGAACATGATGGAGGACAGTGACCTTCACCTCCAGCTCCCACAAACACATGCATGCCCCCTTGAAGAAAACAACGAAGTGTGATATGAATTAGCCTTTCTTTCAAGTGCTAGTTAAAACTACGGCATTTTATTTCTTTAAGCCAAGGAACCCCAATATATATATATAACTTTTCTTTAGCCTGCTTCACTGGATCCACAGATTTGAAATCATTTTTATATGAAATTACCCAGTAAAAATAGATTTTTTTTTTTAAGAAGGTGGGGCAGGAGGTTGAGACCGGGTTTCTCTATGCAACAGTCCTGGCTGTCCTGGAACTCGATTTGTAGACCAGGATGGCCTTGAATTCACTGAGATACACCTACCTATGCCTCCCAAGTGTTGGGATTAAAGGTATGCGCCACTACCACCCGACCAAAAATAGATTTATATGAATGTGTGTGTTTGTGTGTACACGTATGTGTGCATCCTAACTATATTCCCACTTAGAAAAAATTATTCCTTTAGGAAAAAAAATCTTAAGAATTTTTTAAAAAAAAACAAAAAGTCTTGAAAAAAAGGAACAAAGAAAAGTCAGACCCTCAAAGAAATTTAATTGCAAAAGACAACAAGCTCTCCTACTGGCAAGGATAATTTATCCTTGGCATTTCTTCTAAGAAAGGACACTGTTACTGTCATTATATTCTACATTAGGACCATTTATTCTGCTTTCCTCATCAGCATATACCAGTTGTACAAACTCCGCTGTTTCGCTGGTTTCCACACATGCGTACAATACAGTGTGATCGTACTCAGTTCTCCATCACCTTCTCATGCTCTTGTCGTCCCCCACACACACTTCCTTGATCCTCCCCTGCCTCCCTCTCTCTGAGTTCCTCTAAAGCCTAGGAGGGGAGGCTGCACTGGTCCTCCAGCTTCCTCTTCTTAGCCTGCAATGGCGGGTGTAAGGACTACAGTGTGTAAACCCCCACACTGAGGGCACTGCTGGGATTGAACCCCAGGTTTCTCCATGACGGCCGAGCACTCTCCCGACTGAGCCACACCCCAGACCTCATGCGCTTCTGCTCCACATTTTCATCATTCTTAATTTTTTTGTTTGTGTCTAGCGTACATGTGGCATGGTTCAAGTGTGGAGGTCAGAGACGACCTTGGAAGTTCACATAATGTGATCTCCTAGGATTAACTCCTGGTGGCAAGCACCTTCACCTGCTGAGGATCTCATTGGTCCTTGTGGTTCCGTTTAGGTTCTGTTTTTTTTAGAACAGAACCATTCATTCTTACCCACAAAATAGGAAAGCACACACACAAAAAACTATAAAGTTATTAAATTTCTTATCAATACAAACTTAAATACTAATTTTGCAAAGTAAGCACTAAAGCTACCTCACCCATAAGCAAATAACAATAATAATAATAATAGCAGTAGCAGTAGTAGTAAAGTTAAAACTCACACTGCAGGGACATTTTCGATCTATTTTCAACCCAAATGTATTACCAGGCTGCCAAGATATTTTTAAAGATTTCCTGTTAAGCGTGTGCATGTGCCAGCTGTGAAGTCAGACTCCTCCAGCACTGCAACTACAGGCAGCCGCGAGCCATCAGACAGGGTTGGGACTCAGACTTGCGTCCTCTTAACCACTGGGTCATCTCTCCAACCACAATCTCAACACATTTCAAATTCATTATAACACCATCAAATTATGTTAATCTTTCCTTCATTTCAAACTACTTTATATACTTATCATTCCAATTTTAGTATATGTTCTTCCGAAGGGAGTTATATAATGAGAGAGGGTTACTCTGAAAGCCCTGCCAAGATTTAAAAAAAAAAAAAAATTCTTGAAAAGAATGATATAGGCCTAGGGATGCAACTCAGTGGTAAAGTGCTTTGTCTCACTCAATGATTTATGTTCAATCCTCAGAACAGATACGGAAAGACAAGAAAGGAAAGAGGGGAGGGGACAGAGAGAATCATAAATATTCACCCCAATAAGTCCTCACTTTTCTTCCCATTTAATCCTGTCGCTAGTAAAGGGTGGCTGTTAATATACTATGCTTTTTCTACTTCTTCCTTAACCAGTTTCAGACAGGTGCTGTTTCAGAGCGTAAAGACAAGGACAGAATTGCTACCACATACCTTTTATTTCCAGCAGATGAGATCCGTGTGTTTGACTCTTCTGTGGCAGCATCCTCATTCTCCACCGGAGGCACATACCCTTGTCTGTTTCCGTGTGGCCTTAAAAACACATTAGCTTATAGAGCACATCCCCCACACAGTGGGTCTTCTTTTCTCTCTAGGGTGTTAGCATCACAGTGAACAAAGGATTGTGCTGACATTTACTGCTAACATATCCTAACGTTAAGTCAAATCGAGTTCGCCTCAACTCTGATCTGCTCATTAACAAGATGGAGTGTGTGTGTACAATCGAGTTTGCTGTTGTTGTCATGTACAACAACAAAGTAATGCTATGACTCCATTCCCTAATAATTTTTTACTGAGATTATAACAAATTATTTCTATACACCTTTTAGAACATGTTATTTCAATGTTATGTTTAAACATTTCATTTTGTGTGTGTGAGTGTGTATATGTGCACCCTCGTGTGGGCACACAAGTCATATCTTTGCTAACCCTGAGAGGGCCAGAAGAGGGTGTCAGATCACCTAGACTAGTGTTTGTTAGTAAGAGGTTGTAAGTCATTCAACTTGGGTGCTGGGAACTAAATTCAGACCCGCTGGAAGAACAAGTGCTCTTAACTTCTGAGCCATCTCTCCGTGTGTGTGTGTGTGTGTGTATGTGTGTGTGTGTAGTTTTTAAAGGTAAGATAACACAGAAAAAAAACCATTTGTGTCATTTGGCTAACATGGGAATTACTGGGCACTTTCTGTAGGTCAAACCCTGTTGGGGCACTGAGAAGATATAGTCCCAGCAGACACTGAAGTTTACAAGAACTAAAACAAAACTGTTTTTTAATTAAGATATATATAGTCTGGTAATTATTTCCATATATATAAAACTGAGGTTCTTAACTTAAAAACTAGCACAACAAACCCCATGAAAGAACGATACAAAAAGCTCAGTAGGAAACATTACATTAAAGACAGTCTGATGTGGCAGAGATCTGAGGAGCCTTCGTTGTACGTATAAGGTCATAATGAACAAAAAGAAAGTTTAGAATTTATTTTCTTCTTTTAAAAAGCAACTATGTAAAAAGTGAAAAAATTTTCAACTATCTTTTTTTCCATTTGGCAAACACTGATTTGCTTTTATGAAATATAATTTCTCATGCCAATGAAACCAGCATAACTTCTTACATGAACATTTATTAACATCCATGAAAACCAGCATTTCACAAGTCATATTTCTTTATGTGGCTGTTAAATTATATTTTCCTTCTGAAGAAGATGAAAAGAAGTATGGTTGAGGAAATATAATACAACATTACGTAAAGTTGGCGCTGCGATTAACAGGACCGGCCATGACCCGCTGTAACGGAAAGGAAAGATTCTCCAAAGACGCAACCTATCACAGTCTGCACTTGTTCTGCCCCAAAACCATGATCAGAGTTATGGGGGGTAGGGGTTGGAAATTGGTTCAAATAAAAATCACAACAACACTGCGACTTTACCACAAACACAGGAATTGCTTCTGTTCTTTTTATCCATATCTAACACAATGCCCTACGCGTCATTCCAAATTTTACTTCAATTTAACTTTTTTTAAAAAGCTAGCTTTATTTAAACTGGAGTATAGATGCTCAATTCTTTTAAACTAACACATCAATCTAGTGCCATCCCTATTTCTACCATGTAAAGCAAATTCCAGTTTTTAATGAACAATGACCTTCTATTTAGTTATGCTACATCTATATAATCCATGTGTGCAGAAAGTCCAACAGCAGGCTTGAGACTGCCACGCTGAGCAAGGGCTGCTTTTGGAGATAGCCCTTGGCTGTCACCTGACAACATCGGTTTGAGGAGGGTCCCACCAGGCTAAGACTTCACTGTCTCTAGACTATCTGCACAAACAATAAAGACTATAAAAAAAAATTGTCTTCTATAGAAGGTCTGAAATGTTAGCTTATGCTAGGAAGGGGCATCTATACAATCTGCCCTCAAGACGAGGCTTAGGCCCTGAGTCTCAGTTCACTGATGTAGGGATGAAGTCTCCTCACTTGCTTCAAAAGGAACAAGCACCCGGTTCCCTCTGCTTCTGTCCATTCACCTTCCCCTATGTGGCTCTTCCTTCCTGTCCATAGCTAAAGGAAATCCACCTTCCCTATGCGGCTCTTCCTTCCCGTCCATAGCTAAAGGAAATCCACCTTCCCTATGCGGCTCTTCCTTCCCGTCCATAGCTAAAGGAAATCCACCTTCCCTATGCGGCTCTTCCTGCTCTTCCTTCCGTCCACAGCCACAGGAAATCCACCTTCCCCTATGCGGCTCTTCCTTCTGTCCACAACCATAGGAAATCCACCTTTCCCTATGCGGCTCTTCCTTCCGTCCATAGCTACAGTAACTCGGACAGCCGTCAGCTGGCTTTGCTGATCTGCCTGTAATCCCAGCACTCAGGAGGCTAAGGCGAGAAAAAGCTACCACATGTTTGAGGCCTGCAGGCCAGGGCAGAGCAAGCCGTTGCTTCAATAAAACTAAAATGAATAGTCACAGCCGTGAGTACAAACATAAAGAATCATCAAACCCAGAAATGGTCCTGACATGACACACAAAAATAAAATCACTGGTGGTGTAAGGAGGTATCTACATCAGTAATGATTAATATATTTATTATTAATTAATAATTATGCAAAGAAATGTAAACTTACTATTTTTAAAGCATAAATTTGGGTCTCATAATTAAAAGTCAATAAGAAACACAGATTTGTTCTAAAATTTACAAAAGAACTACAGTATCCTGCATTTTCAGCTAACTCATTAAAAAAAAATTGTATTTACAATCTTAATACACTTAAGATTTTACCAGCTAGAGCCACAAACCCACACAAAATACAGCTCATGGGCTCTTCAGCATGTATACAGATCATAAAAGCAAGCACCATATTCTTTTCAAACCATACTAAATTAACAGAATTTAACAAATTATCTTAAGTATGTTTAAGATCAAGGTTGTTGCTGGTAAGACTACAGAGCTTTCCCAGTGAACATCCAATACAGAAGATGTTCTGAAGTATTTCATCTAGTAAGAAAAACAAGTCATTCACAAGATTATAAGTAAATACTACAGAAATATTTAAGAGTTCGGGGTAGAGGAATATACACTTCACTAAAAAAAATTACAAAATCATAAGGCATCTGGTTCAATTCTGTAACTGATACAATTATGCTTATCATTTTAAAATCAGGGGGAAAAATGCTATTCACAAATAGAAATACCAAAACTTTTTAGTTACTAAAATCAAACATAATAATAACAATAATAACAACAAAAACAATAATAATAATAAAAAAACATGAGATATATAAAGCCATGCAACCAAATTGTAGTTTAGGATCTTAGTCAACCTTTTATTCTTAATGAATCTGGGACTGAGATTTCAATAGCCATATTGAATCTATACCCTTCACCTTTCTGCAGGAGTGGAGTGGATATTAAACCCAGGGCCTTGAAAATACTGGGTAGGTCAGGCAGTGGTGGCTCATGCCTTAAATCCCAGTACCCAGGAGGCAGAGGCAGGCAGACCACTGTGAGTTTGAGGCCAGTCTGGTCTACAGAGTGAGTTTCAGGACAACCAGAACTGTTATACAGAGAAACCCTGTCTCAAAAAACCAAAACCAAAACAAACAAACAAACAGAGTATCTTCCTTAGGTGTGATAGCTCATATCTGTGATCCCAGTACTTCAGAGGCTGAGGCAAAGGGATTGTCATGAGTTACAGAACAGCTTGAACTATGATGAGTCTTAAGTCAGCACATGCTAGCCGGGCGGTGGTGGCGCACGCCTTTAATCCCAGCACTCGGGAGGCAGAGGCAGGGGGATCTCTGTGAGTTCGAGACCAGCCTGGTCTACAGAGCTAGTTCCAGGACAGGCTCCAAAACCACAGAGAAACCCTGTCTCGAAAAACCAAAAAAAAAAAAAAAAAAGTCAGCACATGCTACCAAGTTAAGAGCCTGTCTCAAAAAAAAAAAAAAAAAAGCAAAAAGCAAAAAAATTAATTTAAAAAAAGGATGCAGTGAGTGATGTACCATGCCCCTGAGCTATATGAGCTTCCATGCATCCATGCATGTGAGTGATGTTCCACGCCCCTGAGTTCTGCTTTTAGAGAACTTCTGAAAAGCTACCTGTGAGCAACATCACCCATGACTTCCAGTTCCTTTCCAATCTGTGTAGTTAATAAGCATTTTCGATCCTCAACTATATCCTCAATGTGGAGGGAAAACTGTTGATATGGAGCTGGAGAAACGGCTCAGTGATGAAGAGCGCATATTGCTCTTGCAGAAGACCCTGGTTCAGTCTCCAGACCATATCGGATGGCTAACAGTGGCCTGACACTCAGCTGCAGGGGATACAAAACCCTCTGGCTTCCACCAGCAACTGTACAACATGTGCACATCAACTTAGGCAGGACACATACATACACACAGAAGTTTTAAGAATAAATCAATCCCTTTGCAGGGGGAGGTGGTTCAAGACAAGGTTTCTCTGTGTGATAACCCTAGTTGTCCTGGAACTCACTCTGCAGACCAGGCTGGCCTCAAATTCACAGAGATTTGCTTGCCTCTGACTCCTGGAATTAAAGGTGTGTGTGCGCCAACACCGCCCAGCAAATGAATCTTTTTCAAACATTTGCTAAAATGACTTTTCTGAAGAAAAAGTAAAGGTACTAAGGGAGAAGTCTTCACCAACGGCTAACTTCTCAGGCACTTCTCACTTATGCCTTACAAATTAAATCTGGAGCATCTTACACTAAGGAGGACTTTTACCTATCAGTTCATACAGATCCCAGCTTTAGAGGAAGGGTCATTTCAGAACTTTACTGAATGTCTATTATAAATATACAACTAGCAAGCATTAAATAGAAAGGAAACGCTATCCTGTATGACACATTAGTCATGCAGAAACTGCAAACAGCATCCAATGCTGAAATCTTCTTTAACTCAGTATTAAAGTAAAACTTTTACAGCTCAGCTAATAAGGAATACAGACTAGCACAGGCTACGGTTTAAGAGTCTATAATTCAAAGTATCATAAAAAACTACTTATGTTCAACTTCAGAGAGCCCTTAAACATCAACTTTACACATTAGTAAGGACACATGAACAATACACACAAACACACAGAACACAAGCTCTTAGTCCAAGTGATAACCACTTTGTTAATTATTTAAGAACTTTGACCAATTCATGGTATGACTTTAAGAAAACAACCCTTTCTGGAGAGCTTTCACTGCCCCACCTATAAGATAAGAAAAAATATGCTGTTCATCATGCATCAGGCATGTTAAGAAGTTGTAAGATAATTAGAATGAAACTCACAGCAAAATTATAAAAATAAAACATCACTATAAGATTAGAATCAATCAAAAATTTAACTTAAAGAAGTTAGGAATAAGGAAATCATAGAAGTTAACAAACAGGATTATTTCTTTTTTTTTTTTTTTTTTTTTTTTTGGTTTTTCGAGACAGGGTTTCTCTGTGGTTTTGGAGCCTGTCCTGGAACTAGCTCTTGTAGACCAGGCTGGTCTCGAACTCACAGAGATCCGCCTGCCTCTGCCTCCCAAGTGCTGGGATTAAAGGTGTGCGCCACCACCGCCCGGCTCAAACTTTTTTTTTTTTTTTTCAGGATTATTTCTTTTACTAACAAGTATACTCATTAAATATGAACTTTGGATGATTAATGTGAATTCTTTTTTTTTCAAAAAGAAAAAGTGGTTATAACCCAATTTGTCCTCAAGAAACATGAAAAATGCCTAATGCATGGAGATATGATATCTGATACATTAACAAAATGTAAATAACACATGACTTAAATAGTGTTCAGAATTGAGATCATGAGTAAGAATTCAACCTTACGTAACATAATCTCAAAATACGATATAAAGTTAACAGAAAAAGGTCATTTCATTTCTGAGATATATAATAATGCAGTCCTCAGATGATTAAATGGAATTGATTTGTTAGCTCATATGTGAAGAATAAAGCATTGTCATGAGTTTCTTATAATTCCAAACTTTAAAGTTATATTTTCATTATATTCTAGAGGTAAATATCATTTTTTTTTTTAAAAAAAAAAAAAAAAGAAAGAAAGGCTTTAGAAAGTTCTCAGGTACAGAGAAGACACCATCAAGATTCCAGGAGTACCCGGAGTTCCTAAATTAAAAGGTATTTTAATTACTTCAAATATAAGCATTTTCAAATATAAGATACTACAGAATACAGAGCATTTTCGAAACTACAATTAGATTCAGCTCACATAGAAAACTGTCGTAAGCAATTCACATTTCTCATTCTTACAGATATTAAGTTTTGAATTCAAATTATCTAAACTAAGGACAGACTAAAGACAGAATCAATGAGAGCTTTGATTGTTATCAGTAACTAAAATACTGGCAGGCTGCATTACGCCGAGAATACTTCTAAAATAGTAAAAAATTAAATATTGAGACGATTAAACAAAACAGGTCCTAAAATTTACATGTAATCCTTCAAGTTAGCAGGCCAATGACAAACTCAGGCCCTGTGATATTTCTATCTCTAATAGGGAAACATATGTCAAGTTAAATATTAAGGTAAAGGCCAACAAAGACCTATAGTTAAGAAATTCCAAACAATATTACAAAATCAATTGTTTAAAGAAAGTGGAAAAACATTTGAAAATCTGAGAAAAGTTTACACCATTTGAATTACATAAAAGTCCAATAACAATCTTTAAAATATATTGATAAAGATACTTAAGGTATACAAACATTACAAGCACATACTTTATTTCATCCATGCTAAAATGTCCCTTTTCCCTACATTTAACATTTGAAATTAGGATGGCTATCAACCTGACTTTAACCTACTGCAGAAGGAAGTGGATTAAATCCCTGACAGTCATCTGGGAAACTATGACCCAAGACAACCCAAGTCCTTAAACTTAGGCTTTCTCTGGATGCTGCTGGCAGCCAGAATCCAGGCTTCTAATCTCAGTCAATGTCTGCTTTAGGCTTCACACTCACATACGAGATTTTGGGGATTTTGTTTGTTTTTGCTGTTGTTTACTCCCCTACTTGGTCACGGCTGAGACAAGAAATTTCTTCTACGAGAATGCTGCCACCCACTTTTAAATTAAGAGTATACACTTTCCCACTCCTAGATTACCTTAGGGTCCTCATTTTGAGTGTTTTCAGTGACACATAAAGTTAGAGCACCTCACAAAATAGACAGTACAGTTGAATTAATCAAGTAAAACCGCTTTTATAAACTAAGAGCAATAGTAAGTAAAGAGAATGAAGACGAATGTGGAAATTACCTCTCATTGGGATATACTCTCAGGAGTCTTCTATCAAAATCACTTTCAAATCTAAACCTCTCATCCATTTCTTCGCTGTCGTCGGGATCCCGGTCAGATCTACAGAGCTGTCTGTCAGGCACGTGCTCCTCATTAAACCTGCGAGCTCTTCGCTCTGGAACACCAGCCTTGCTGGCAAAGCTTTGGTTTGTACCAGAAACGCCTACTTCTTCATTTGCCTGTCTAAGAAGTCTTCTATTTATTAATTCAATTTCATCTTCTAGTTGCCGGTATCTGCTTTCCTCTCGCCGTCTTCGGTTTAGCAGCTCTTCGTAAGTCGGTGCCTCAGAATGTGTGTGTGAAGTCTGTATTTGCGGAGGTAGCTCAGATTTACCGTGACTAACAGGGTTTTTATCTCTTTGACTCTTTGGCTGTTGAATTAAAGAAAAAAAAAAAGCTTAATGAGACATTATTATATAAAAGATAGTCTCAAGTCATACTAAGTCTTTATTATATAAAAGTCCAATAACTATCCTTAAAATACATTCATGTATTTCTGAACTTTGATGTTTATTCAAAAGTCATTAAAGTAGCTTTTTCCGGAAAAAACTTCAAAGAATTATTTTGCAGAAAGATGTATTATATAGCAAGAGACATCAATACTAAAATGGGTAAGTGGCTACGAAAACCCGCCAACTAAATGCAAATTCTCAGCCTTAGACATAACAGGCATATCTTAATAGTTACACAGTACTTCAAATTAAATTCTTCTTCAACATGGTAAGCTTTGCTGGGTGGTGGTGGTACACACCTTTAATCCCAGCACTTGGGAGGCAGAGAGGCAGGTGGATATCTTGAGTTTGAAACCAGCCTGGCCTATAGAGCAAGTTCCAGGACAGCCACAGCTACATAGTGAGACCTTGTGTTGAAAAAATAAAAAAATAAGTAAAATTTAGTCATGCCACTTAGGCTGACAATGGCCCCCAGGAGCCAACTGACTAACAAAAACTTCGGTGCCAGGCATGAGATACCTTCTTTAGGGCTGGTGTCTAGCGGAGTCCAAGAGACTCCCAAAACATTATGAGCTATTGCTGTTGCCCTTGGTTGCCTCCCAGAGGCTGAAGCAGGAGATACCATGCACTTTGGACACTGAAGATTAGAGCTGGATATGCTCGGAGAGCCTCCTCCCTCAGGAACAGCTTTCATGGTACCAAAAGGTGCCATGCAGGCTGCCAAGGGAGGGAAGCCACCGGGAAGTCCTACTGTGATGTCTAGTTTGTGTCAACTTGACAGAGAGAGGAGGAAACCTCAGTAAGAAGATGCCTCCATAGGAGACAGCTGCAGGCAAGACTGTACGGCATTTTCTCAAGCAGTGATTGATGAGAGAGGCCCAGCCCACTGTGAGTGGTGCCATCCCTGGGCAGGTGGCCCTGGGTTCTGTAAGAAAGTGGCTGAGTAAGCCTTGAGGAACAGCCAGTAAACAGCACCCCTTGATGGCCTCTGCCTCCAGATTCCTGTCCTGCTTGAGTTCCTGCCCTCACTGCATTTCAAGATGAACTGTGATGTGGAAGTAGAAACCAAATAAACCCTTTCCTTACCAACTTGCTTTTGGTCATGGTGTTTCACGACAGCAACAGAAGCCCTAACTAAGACGCCTACTGAGCAGTGAAGTCTATGAACCACAACAATGCCCATATAGCCTTGAAGGTGAACTTGTGGCACTTCTATCTTGAGACTAAGAGCTGTCTAATTAGTCTTAAGACCCACTCATTGGACGGAAATAAGGACTAGAAGCTTAGACAACTACCCAGGGACGATGACGTCAGAGATCTTAGAGGAGACCCTACTACCACCACTTTACTAAACCAGCATCATTTCTTCCCAGGTTCTAAATACTTATTGTACACTCACAGAAAGTGTAGCCTTCACGGCTATCAGAGCTTCTATTTGAAGCAGATGGAGACCACTATAGAGAAGCACAACTGAGAGTTGCTCTGCTAACTCAGCCGAAGAGGCTGCATCAATATACATAATATACAATTCCCATACCCACGGCTCAGGGAACATCTTGCAAGAGAAGACTGAGAGATTATAAGAGCCAAAGAAACAGGACATCTGAAGTGAGACTCTGTCGCCTAGAAATGACAGGGAAACTACACCCATGACCCCTCAACAATACAGCTGCCCAAACATGGTCTGAACAGTGACAGCACCAATAGACGCTAATGCAGATGGGGGAATCTCAAAGGGCACACCCCTAGACAGAAACCTACAGACAGCTGCTGACAGCTGAGGGAGAGAGAATTACTCCTCCAGGAGAGCGAACCCCTAATTGGTTATCCAACTCCAAGTGGTCAGCCCTGAAATCATAGACATACAAGTAACATTAAATGGACTCAACGAATCATATTTATATATTTATGCACTTTACATATCTGTAACAAAAACTATTAAAGAAAATGAGGCCACAAGCTTGAGGAGTAAGGGAACAGCATTCAAGGAGTTGAAGGCAGGAGAGGGGAGATGGGGGATTATATAATTATATTTTTAACAATGATTATTTAAAAAATAAAATTTTAAAAAGAACTTCAGCATCCAATTATTGTAGTCTTGGTAAGTCTGAATATGCATTATATGAATACACACACACACATATAAATAAAACCCAGAAGCTTGTCAATATTTAAAAATCACTTAAAAAATAAAGCCAGGGATGGTGGCACCAACACAAAACCCCAGCACCCACTCATGCATATGATATTAAAAATTTATAAATGCAAAACGTACCTCAATATTCTTTTCTACCTGTTTGACCTTTTCTATAGATTCTTCCTTACACCTGAGAAATTGATTGTATTCTTTGTTGCGCTCAAGTTTCAATCTTTCCTTAGAAAAGAAATCAAAAGGCAATGTTAACTGTTAATATCAGGCCAGAATCATACAAATCGGATTTTAGCCTAAATCAAGCTTTCCAATGATTCTAAGGACAAAAAGTCACTGAAAGGCCGGGCGATGGTGGCGCACGCCTTTAATCCCAGCACTCGGGAGGCAGAGGCAGGCGGATCTCTGTGAGTTCGAGACCAGCCTGGTCTACAAGAGCTAGTTCCAGGACAGGCTCCAAAGCCACAGAGAAACCCTGTCTCGAAAAACCAAAAAAAAAAAAAAAAAAAAAGTCACTGAAAGGAACAGGAAGAAAACTTATCAGCACTGCAGCTCCCTTGTCATATGCAATATACATAAATATATGTTTTTCAATTCATTAACACTGCTGTCAGTAACAAAATGCAACTACTTCAGTCATAAAGTACATTGACTCTTTTCCCCCAATGCTTGTCAGTGACATGTCCATCCTGCAATTCCCCAGACCAATACCAAAATGCTTAATGCTAACCATCTTATTCCCTAAGTTAAAGCACTCCTAAACACTATATATATATATATATATATATACACACACATTAAAATAATATAATGAACTGTTGCTAAAATGTAAATAAACTCCATTAGTACATTTTCTTAAATCCTAATAATATGTTCAATGTCACTGAAACAACACAATCTAAAAGAGTACTTAAAAATTAGGTCTGCTTTTTGAAACTTAGTATCTGTCCACTTTGTCTTACATACTACTTCATGTTGCTACCACCTCTATGGGAGTAACAGAAACACACAGAAGCTCAGCACCACTGTTCCCTCGCAACTGCTCAAGTCATTGGCAACTACCACACAGCACAAACTTTGTGGCTCAGATATCAACAGAAAAAATGGACTGAATTATTATTTAAGTAAATAAATACAGTAGAAGAACCAACACATTAAAAAAATCTATCACATTACATCATAATGTTCAAAAAAGTTTTCAACTGATTCAACTAGAAATAGAAATTCCATAGACTTTTTAAAAGAAAGATCATAGTCAAGTAGGGAGAAACGGTGTAACTAGAAGTATATTCTCTCACGGTTTTGAAGCCCCAGGAAAGTCTTCTCTGACCCACCTACCTTGGCAGATAACCGTTCATCGATAGGAAGAGAAACTCCCAGAGTAGATGGGTCTGTTTCACCGGTAGATAGAAAATTTTTCTGTGTATATACACATTAAAAATATACATTAGCTAATGGCTTCCGTCCATTTCAAAGTGTCTTAACAATCTATAGTCTAAACTGCTACATAATGCACAGCAGAAGGATGAAGTCAGAGACTGTGAATCAAGAAAGCACACCGAAAGTGACTGAGTGACTGCGAGAATCCCTTCACATCAACTTCCAGGACAGGCTCAAGCTTTAACTCAGATTTGCAATGCACACACACATGCACGCTCGAACACGTGCACACACACACACAAAGATGTGTGTGTGTGTGTGTTTATATATATATATATAGAATCGAGGTAATAACAATCATGAAAAGGGTTGTTTTTTTTTCCAATTTATATCCTTCCAGGTATATTTTCTTAATTCTTTTATCTCACCAGCATCTTTTTCTCCCCTTGTTTTTCGAGACAGGGTGTCTCTGTAGCTTTGGAGCCTGTTCTGGAACTGGCTCTTGTAGACCAGGCTGGACTCGACCTCACAGAGATCCGCCTGCCCTGCCTCCCAAGGACTGGGACTAAAGGTGTGGTGCTACCACCACCCAGATTCTTCACCAATATCTTCACAAGTGCCTGTAATGTTTTTTTCTTCTGTTTGCTGCAGTTATCTAAGCAAATATATCCACAAAGTGCCAAAGACTAAGCTGTGAACACCGCTGCTGCTGTGTGTCCCTCCCCCCTTGCACTCATACCCACTAAGCAGGTGCGTGGCACTGAAGACCACTGTTGCACGTCAACCACGGGAGTCCAAGGACCTAGAGCTCAGGCTTCTACAACTAACAGCACTGGCCACACCAGTTACCCCACACACATTCTTCCATAACATGAGAATGATACCTGCCCTGCACAACTAGTCAAAAAAGCTAAATAAGTCTCTGAGCTTCTCTGCCTCAGTTCCTTCGCCTGTAAAACTGGCACCAGCATCTACAACACCACATCATAAAAGCTAGATCAGTATGTGTTGGCCTATCCAGTTTCTTGCATTCATGAACAAATTAAACAATTACTAACCTTGAATGTTTTCCAATTAGTATTTTAAATGTCAAGGAAACAAGCTTATGTTCCCTCTAACCATTTAGTTAGCAAATAAGCATAAATAAGTAACTGCAATGTAATACACTATCTGCTCCCACAGCATTATACTAAAAACATGGACTGTACAAGTTTATATAGGGAAAAGGTCATAAAGCCATTAATAAATCTAGTTACAAAAGCTAATCTGAAGGTTGGCTTATGGAACTCTAATAAGCTTTTTTGTCAAAGGAAAACAGGAAGACAAAGGAATGACTGGATCCTAACTCTGCTTCCCACCATGTCAAAGCACACCATAAACTTAATCGTTTCTAAGAGTTATAAATGAGCAACCACAACAAATCCCAGTCCTCAGCTGAAAGTTTTCATCCCTCATCACAAAACAAGCTTAGGGTAATCACTCAAGTTTTCAACAAAATAAAATATATATATATATATACACACACACACACACACACCTACACACATGGCTAATATAGCTTTACAAAAACTTTTTTTTTAAGCAGAGCCTCGCTATAGCCCTGGTGCTGGCCTGAAAGTAACCTACACAGTAGTACAGGTTGACAAAGAACCCAAACCCCTACCTCTATCTGGATAAAGGTATGCTGATAACAACAAGTGAATTTTCTGTTCCGTAGACACTACATGACTGCTCTAACTCTGTCATCTCTTTGGTAGCCATCAGTATGTTAGGAGGCTTAATTGCTATAATCAAAATAAATTACTAAATAAATAAAAAGAACAGACTATGGAAAGTAAACTCTATAGCACGAGAATGAAGATGGTGATCCCGATTCCTTTTTGGACATGCTCTAAAATGCCTTTTTTTTTTTTTTTTCGAGACAGGGTTTCTCCGTAGCTTTTGGTTCCTGTCCTGGAACTAGCTCTTGTAGACCAGGCTGGCCTCGAACTCACAGAGATCCGCCTGCCTCTGCCTCCCGAGTGCTGGGATTAAAGGCGTCCGCCGCCACCACCCAGCGTTCTATAATGCTTTTAACACCTTTGATTTCAAAGAAGATAGTCAGAAAAATGTAAGGCTCAAGAAAGAGTTTGCCCAGTAAGAACACCAATGAGCCTCTATTCTGAAAACTAAAGGGGGAAAAAGTGGTATTTATTTAGCGGCTGTTCCTGCCAGTGCTTAAATGGATCTTTTGCCTTTGTTATTGTTTGCTTGCTTGTTTTGTTTTCAAGACAGGGTTTCTCTGTGTAGCTCTGGCTGTTCTGGAACTAGCTCTGTAGACCGGGCTGGTCTTGAACTCACAGAGAACCACCTGCCTCTGCCTTCCAAGTGCTGGGTTTGAAGGTGTGAGCCACCATAGTCCATTCTATGGAATTTTCTTGCTTTCAACTTCCACCTCTAGGTGTCATCAAAGGCTTTAAGACAAGGCACCATGTTACCACTGTACTTTTATGAACCGTCACAGAATCAACTCCTTCATGGGGACGTAAAGACTAGTGCTCCTGTGATCACATCACTTTTCTTTAAAAGGTAGTTCCTTCATGCCCACTCATGATGATCCAGCTTGACATGACCATAGCCATCCCTGCTGTGACTGCCAATCTGATGCTCATCTCACGCACGGCAGGATACAGGGAGGGATGTTGTTAAAGTAATACCCAGAATGCTCTATGTCAGCCATCACCCAGATGGTTTTTCTCAGCTGCAAGGTGAGTACTGTACCACAGAGCTGCATCCCTAGTCCCCAGACTGTTTTCTAATCGACAGTGGGCACATCAACTGTTTTTGAGAAAGGCTGCCTAGCCCAGACATAATCCCTTTCCTTCTGCCCTGCTGTTGCCTAAGACATGACTCAGTGGCTAATAATTCATACTTTGTATAATCCAGGATCTGCCTTGCATTCTTCAACCTTTCAGTACCCTCCTCCTTCGATAGCCAGTTCTCACAAGCTGAATCACATCTTTACGAGACATGCCCAGCGCCTCATCATTCTTTTTCTAATCTTACATCTATGAAGAAAAGTCAGAAGAGGAAGATGGGATGTACACAACAGGCCTAGGAAGTCAAACTAGAACAGGAAAGGTATGACACGCTAAGGAATTTGAATTTTTATTCAAAAATTAGTGAGAAATACACTGGACTATTTAAACCAGTTAGCCGCAGGATCATCCTGGAAAGCATCACAAACAATGGACTGACGATCAGAACTAGTTCAGTGAAAACATTAGAGATCTGTTTAAGGAGAGTCTCTAACAAGTTGAAATAACTGTTGTACAGCAGTTATGCTCTTCACGGACATTCCAGGAGCTCAACCCTTCTCAGCTCGTCACAGGCCTGCCTTTCAACAACATAAGCCTAGCCCTCGACACCGTTTCTCACCGCTCTATAAAAGGGCTATCATCCATTGTCAAGCTGGCACATGTGTCGAACCACAAACCCACAGTCCACATCTTTCTTCAGTCTGTATTCTCCATTTGAAAGCTTTCTCTGCTCAATTCTGCCTTGTGAATATCCAATTTCTTCCCATCCTGTAATGCCTTATAAAACGATACCTCCCACTGGTCAGGGTATCTTGCTGTAGTTTCTGATAGTGATGAAATATTATATCCACAGCTAAGTTTAAAGCTCTTAAAGACAGGATCTACAGAGTAATAAACTGTTGGTGTTTTAGACATCAGAATGTATGAGACTATTTTTATAACTACTAATTTTGTATAAATACTACTATTTATTTGCATAACTACTAATTCTGTTTTTCTACATAAATTAGCAAATGTGATCAGCTTGATGGTATACAAATATCCCGTAATTCAAATCATGACAGTACATAGTTCAAAACATTTTTAAGTATCTTGACTATTATCTTGTGATCAGTATAATTGTGGAACAAAAATTAACAAGCTAAAGGCAAGCACACCACAGTTCCAGGATATTTATAAAGAAGACAACGGAAACAAAAGCAAAGCAGGAACTGAGGCAATGATTGCATTAATAGAAAATTATAATGTGTGGGCTTCCATCTTGGCAAAAGCAAAGATACAAAAAGGAACCACTCAAAAGTCTCAAAAACACAAATGAAGTTGTTTTTCGACTTGATTTGAATCACATACAAATGATTACAAACTATTACACAAACTGAAAGAGAACATGATGCAGGCAACCCTACCTTTCTTTTTGCTTGTGTAATGCCCTAAAGTCAAGAGAAACAAACCATTGATAACATGTATTCAGTAAAGGTCTGTTCTTTCCAATTACAAGTCAGAGACAACTTGAAACAAGTCTTTATAAAGCAATAGAAAAGTATTGCAGATACTAGAAACATGACTGCTTAAAATATTTTTGTAACCTACAAAGGAAACTGCATTGTAAAACGTATAATAAACCTATAATTTAGCTCTTAGATAATCTGATAACTGCAAAAGGGTTCTCTGTTATATGAAACATTAAATCAAAAGCAAAGCTGCTGGTGGCCGTCAAGATTTGAATATGAAATGTCCCAAAAGGTTCTTGCTGAAGGCCTGATCTCCAGCGGGTGGCTCTGCTTTGGGAGGTTCTGGAAACCGATTAGCCCAGCCCTGCTGGAAGATTGGGTCACTTGGGACATGTCACTGGGAGGCTATCTATTGTCCCTAGACTCTTCCTGTCTGACCTCCGCTTCCTGCCTGTTATGATATGTGAACTTTGTTCTTCCTGCCTGTTATGATATGTGAACTTTGTTCCGCCACACATTCCCACCATGGCCACAGCAATGGAGTCAGCTGACCACAGGCTGGACCTCTAGACTCTCTTCCCTCTTCACACTATTTCTTTCAGGTACTTGTCACAGTGAAAAACCTGAATGAACACAGCAGTTAAAAATGTTAACTGAAAATTTATAAGCTCACATAATAAAAAAATAATTAGTAACTAAAATGCCTCACGTCATTTTAATATATTTTTTATGGGGAATGGTGGGTATGCCCCTTTAAGCGAAAATAGCTTTACAGAAAACACCTCGCTTAACATTACAACCCATTTCTCTAGTAAAGCACTCTCCTGTGCTAGAAACTAAACCCAGTGCCTTGCTGAACTACAGAGCTCCAGGAAGAGTCTATGACTCCATAGCACAAATTCTCACAACATTTTCTCCACCAAGAATTAATTTTGACTACACTAGTTGGCCTGATACCAGATATGATCAACACTTCCCAAAAACAAATTTAAAGGATAAATTCAAACAGACAAATACACAACTCATTAATAGAACATCTTACCTGAGTAAGATAGCGTCTATAATCTTGCCTCAATTCTTCTTTTAATTTATGTTTCTTCCGTTCATAGTCTTCTCCAAGTGGTAAACTTAATCCATAATCAATTCCTAAAAAAGAAAACAACTTAGGTAGCACATTCCTTTTCCAAGCAATTCTAGTGACGTCCCTGCTGTAACAAAGCACGAGAGGACTGCACTCAGTGAGGCTTCATGTCTGCAAGGCATTGGTGGGCGACACAAACAACGGTAGTTATTTCCACTGGTGAACCCAGCCTTCTGTTCTGCTTCCCAGAACACTGTGTTCTGTGTACCTATAATAAGATAAATTGGGGTTATTATATATGCAAGGGCTGTGTAAGTGTCTATCACCTTTCTCCCTGTTTAGACGAATTATCATGAAGCACCTTGTTCTTCATTTGTTTTTATTGTTGCTGCTGTTCTGAAACCTATTTCCTCCAGCAAGGCTAGACTAACCAGAGTTTCCAGTGCCTCCCAAATACAATTTTTAAATTTTTAGAAAATAAACATAATCACTGCTAAGGCTAGAGACTGGCTCAGCTGGTCAAGTATTTACCTACTTACAGGAAGCCCTGGGTTGGATCCTCAGCACTGCATAAAATACTGTACTCCACACCTGTAATCCCAAAATGTGAAAGGGAGAGGCAAGAGGACCAGAAATTTCAGACCATCCTTGGCTGCAAAGACTTTAGACCCGGTCTCAAATTAATTAATTAATTTTAAATTATTTATATAATTTATATAAATAGTTAGCTAATTATAAAATTAAAAAATGTTATTTCTAAAAGAAAATGCTTACAATTGCTCCAGGTACTACAGAAGAAAGAACAGATGAACTTATCAGCTATCACAAAGTTTCAAGGAATTACGCTCTGAGCTCTGCGGGTGTCACCTGCCCTTGTTTCAGACCATGGAACTCAGGAGGACAGGCCAAGGGTGTAACAGCATAAATGAATGTAGACAGATTATAAAAATATATACAGCTTTAATGGGGAAATAGACTTACAGGACTATAGGTTCCTGCAGAGAACAGGAAAGCAGAAAAAAGGGCTGCTCGGATCAAGCCCAGCAGATTTATCAGTAAACATTAGCCCGAGGCGAACACGCCCCCTAATGGGCGGGGCTTATCCCTACATCTCCCCCTTTTGTCTAAATAAGACAGAACTAAACCAAATACAACTATATACAATAATAACAAATAATAAATATAACAAACAATATTGAGAACAAAAGTTTTGTTAAACATTTTATCTCAAGGAGTCTAAATAATGTAGAGAGTAACTACAATTATATAATCTTTAACTCCGTCAAAGATCTGAGAAGGGAATAAATATTATTTAACAAACAAGAGATATCCAAAATGTGCAACAATTGACAGAGACAACTGACTACCTGGGCAATCATCCAAAGTCTCGTTTGCAATGTTGAGTCAACCAACTTTGGCTAAGGCCTAACATAACTGACATACCATTCTTAGAACTATCCTACCCTGTCTTGGCAGGATAAGACAATCCTGTTTTATATATTTGTCAGAGGTTGAGGTATGGGCTTTTTTTAACCCAAAGGCCAGTTCTGCCAAGAAGACAAGCTCCCAGTGGAGTGTCTTTGGTGCTCAACGTTCTCTCGGGAGTAGAGTGGCGTTGCCAGGAGTAATTGTGTCTCATTGGCACAGAATTTTAGGTTAAAGGCCATTTTTTACAGCTCTTCGAAGAGGCTGAAGATTATACTATCTATATTAAATATAATCTCTATGTATCTAAAAGACCTGATTAACCTAAAAATAAATATGACAAACATATAATTCTCAATACCTATCTAACTTGAAGACTAAAAGAATAAACAACTGTGCAATATATAAAGACAATGATCTTCAACTGTAAACAATGTCATTATATAAATAGTATCAGAGGTAGAAATGTACATTGTAATATGGTAGATGTATCAATACAATATAGACAAAGTTATAAGCATACTCTTATACAAAAGTAGAGGTAGGAACACTCACATTCAATATTCAATATATCAATATACAAGAACAATCAATATACAGTATCAATACAATTTTCTATAAACAGTAATTCACAAATACTAATCATCCCACAAAACCAGTTAATCCCCCCCTTTTTTTTTTGAAAATACCCCTAATTCCATAAAATATCATCCCATCCCCTCAACCCTAAACCAACCAGTAAAAGATGTCCCTAACCCTGAGGGCAAACTCTGTTGGCAGAGGGGACGTTGGGTGCCTACTGTTCTATACAACACTATAAACACTAATTTCTCCTGATAAAATATCTGGCCTATTTAATTCCTTGCTGACAAAGACGTTAACAGGCACAGATATCCCAACACATGCTCCCACCACCCACGTGAAAGGCACCTGAAGCATCCCTGACTATCATCCCGAAAGGAAACACTTCCCTCCTGGAGAACCTCCATGTTTTTAATGCAGAATTTAAAGGCAAGGAGAAAAACAGCAAGAGGGCTTCTGTTTTGCCATTTTTTTACACTGTGGTGCATACACACAAATGTACATACACGTGCACAAGCATGGCGGTCAGAGGACAACTCTCAGGACTCAGTGCTACAAGGCTACAGTGGAGACTCCAGGAATGGAACTCGGGTCACCAAGCCTGAGCACAGGCAATTCTACCTGCTAAGCCACTTTGCTGGCCTTACTTTTCTGTTGCTGTTAACTTTTAATTTTCTAATTAGCATCCAAAATACTGGCTTTCCTTCATATATGCATCCTGTCATTCAGCGGGGGTATGTACAAGGAACTATAGCGTAAGATCATGAAAACAGAACACATGTTGTACTCAACTTTGTAACACCTGGCATACAACTTATACCCTGAAATGTTTACCAAGTAAATGTACAAAATGAACTGGACATGGTGGCACACACACATGGTACGAGCCCTCAGGAGATGAGGAAGAAGACCAGAAATTACAGGTCATTCTCACCTATATAGGGAGCTCAAGGCCTGTCTAGGAAACATGAGACCATCTCTCAAAAATTACATAAATTTGAAAATGAATATATAAATGATTGGCTGAGCAAGAGGAAGAAATGAGAAAGAAGCAAGGGGTAAGAATATCATGCTCTCTGGTCTCAGCCGTTTGGCTGCACAGAGAGGAAGGACTCACAGTAACTAATAACCAGTTACCTATACTGTGACATGAAGTCACAATAGACACTCTATGGTGTCAAGGAGAAAATGACAGCAGTTCTGAAAGGCTGGAACCTTCCTAGAGGCCCAGCTTGACAAGGCCAAAAACAAGCAACCCGTGGCTTCCTGCAAGTTATATTTTTTTTACTACAATTTTGAATTCTAGAAGAACTGGAAGACAAACATGAAATTGTATTCATTTATAAATTACTGAGCCTATTAAGTTCAACTATTAAGAGTGTTTGGTCTTCACAAACCTAGGTACTCCCAAGCTGAAGCACATCAGAGACTCCAGGTTTCAGGTTTGCCGGAGTTAGAGTGGGTCTGAGCACAGCCTGGGCATTTAGGATACCCTGGCTCAGAAAGTCAAGAGGTTTAGGGATGGAACTCAGTGCTAGAGAATTCTAGTCTAATGGGCAAAAAGCCCTGGATCCTATCCCCAGGACTGAAAGGGAAAGTATACCTGGTTTCCACTACTGATTCAAATACTATTTGTAACACTGGCTCAGTAATCAGTTATAGAGAATGCTTCCTGTATTATTAGTAAATCTGTTATAACCTTGGAATGGTGGTCCTTTTAATTTCAGCATTCAAGAGGCAGAGGCAGTTGATCTCTGTAAGTCTGAGGCCTGCCTAGTCTATACAGCAATTTCTAAGCCAGGAAAAGATAAACAGTTTACCTTATCTCAAAAATAAATTAATTAATTAAAAATAAATGAATGAACGAATAAGTAAGTTTAGGTTTAGTCAGCACTAATCTCCATCTAACTCCTTTTGTCATCTGTACTAAAATTTTACATTGCCAGAAGTGGGTCACAAAAACAAAGGGTCTGCTGAGACCAATCAGTGCCTCGCAAGTCTGACCCGAGTTCAGTGCCCGGAACCCACAGGAGGAAAGAGCCTACTCCAGTAAGCTGTCTGCCCGCCACAGCCTATCATTACCTACACCCACATCCACACCCACACACACACACGATAGTAATCAAGGAAAATATAAGTAAATAAAATTAATGGCACAGAACAACTTAGATATTCTACTCATTTCCATAAAGTAGTGACAGTGACACGTAAACTTGAGCTAAGAAACAGTGAGACTTACTCAGCTGTTGTCCCTGATGATTCTAGTGGCAAGACAGTGCTAGTGCAGGTCAAGTGATGTCACCTCAAATAAGCCCAGTGACACTGGAGGCTAACATCATGCTTCAGGGCCACAGTCACCAAGTACCAGACTTCTGTGAATACTTGTGGGATTAAAGAAAATATTTAAACCTAAAGTATACCACCATTCTTAAATTAATTTACCTTCTAAGAAAGTGCTCAGAATAAACACTGTTCAAATTCCCATAGAGCATTTCCTTCCTTTCACGTTAACAACCAAGATAAATCATAGTGGTGATTCCAAGCCTCTGCAGACATGAACTGCCAAAGTCTCGGCTACAGAGCTGCTCCTGCAAAGAGCCACTGGACTAACGACCCAGGATGGAGAGCGCCAGCGTCGCATCTGCAGTAAGGTAACCAACACTGAGTGTGCCACAAGAAACTGAGGGTCGCTGGCTGGCATCGGTAACCTTCCTTTGCTAATCTAAATCTTTATAGCCCCGCCATTTTGCCATAATCTGAATTTTAGAACAATATAAAATTCTTCTACCACTCCTTTTCTTATAGTCTTTTTAAGTGAGAAAACATGTACTTTGTCTTTTGAATAATATTTCTTTTCCAAATTTCCATAATTATTTTGAATTTTGTTTTTAAAGTCAGGCATGTTAAAATCAGTCAAGCATAGAGAAGCTCATCAATGGGTCCCAAGACAAATCACAAGTTCAACACCACGAGCAACGCAGTAAGACCCTCAAAAACATAAGAACAAAGTCAACCACGTAGGTTCTATGAACAATCATAAAATCACTTAACTTTATTCAGCACACTGTAATCCTTTTGCTTTGTAGATTTCCAAACTGGTAACTTCAGAACATAGGTAGGTAGGTAGGTAGGTAGGTAGGTAGGTAGGTAGGTAGGTAGGTAGGTAGGTACAGATAAATCATTTATATTGAAAGCTGAAATGCTGACTTGTGGCATTTTTAAGAATCAGGGATTGTTGAAGGAAGTTTCTGTAGGGCCCAGTCCCACAATAAACACACAGAAACTGTATTAATTGCAATACTGTTTGGCCAATAGCTTAAGCATAGTTCTGGCTAACTCTTATATCTTAAATTAACCCATTTCTATTAACCAGTGTAGCTCCACATGACCGTGGCTTACCAGCAAGGTTCCAGTGGGCTCCAGTGGAGGAGTCTCCTGCGGGCAACTACAAGGTTTCTCATTGACTCTGCCTACTCTCTCTATAGATCTCTTCCATCCTGGCTATGTTCTGTTAAGCCACTGGCCAAAAACAGCTTCTTTATTAACCAATAAGAGCAACACATAAGCCGGGCGGTGGTGGCGCACGCCTTTAATCCCAGCACTCGGGAGGCAGAGGCAGGTGGATCTCTGTGAGTTCGAGACCAGCCTGGTCTACAAGAGCTAGTTCCAGGACAGGCTCCAAAACCGCAGAGAAACCCTGTCTCGAAAAACCAAAAAAAAAAAAAAAAAAAAGCAACACATATACAGAAGACTTCCCACACCAAGCATGATTTCTAGAAATGTCATCTAAAAATCACCCGTGAACTTCAGATACACAATGCATTCCTGCTCAGGGGTTGGGAACTAGAGAGAAACCAAAAAAAGAACAAAGACAAGAGAACGCTGAGAGTATCCTAAGAGCACCTCAAGCTTGAGAACTGAGCAGAATCCACAGCAGGCGGAACAACTATACTTTGTTATAGTAAAAAGATGAAAACCAAAATTAGCAATAGGAAGAGAAGTATGCAGCTAAATCCAGCAGAAACTGGGCGCCAGCTGCAAAGGGCTCCTCCCAGATGGGGTCACACAACACAGTAGTCCCTTCAACTGCAGTTGTGACAACACACATAAGTGCTATTTCCCAGGAAGCTGTTAGAAAATCAATGCCCGGGTAGGAGAGATGGCTCAGTGGTTAAGAGCATTGCCTGCTCTTCCAAAGGTCCTGAGTTCAATTCCTGACAACCACATGGTGGCTCACAACCATCTGTAAAGAGGTCTGGCGCCCTCTTCTGGCCTGCAGACATGCACACAGACAGAATATTATATACATAATAAATAAATAAATATTTAAAAAAAAAATCAATGCCCAAGATTTTATAAAAATGACCAAGATTCTAGGTTTCCCAAGAGAAAGAAAATAGCATGCATGTGTTTGACACTCACGGGGGCACAACGAGCCATTCTCATCTTTTACCAGTAGTTTTACACAAGTGTGGTTAAGTTCAAGCCCAGGCCAACCTTAAAAGAAAACTTTCTAAGGACAAGCAGTTCAAGGTCTACGACATCAACAGTTTTCTGCACAAGGAGGGACTACGAACAGAAGAGAAAAAACAAAAGTGGGCCTACCGCACCAAGCGAAAACAGATCATGGAAGAAGTGAGAAAATACTTCATAAACATGATAATATTTTTTAATTAAATTTCAGAAACAACCATTAAATGTGGTTGTGTTTGGATTATTAGTGACTTGAACTCTGTGGTTGAGCAATAAAACAGAAAGCCTGATTAAACCTGAAGAGGGGAATTAGATACAGAAAACAAACAATTCTCTAAAAGTTTTGGTTTTTTGAGACAGGGTTTCTCTGTGGCTTTGGAGCCTGTCCTGGAACTTGCTCTGTAGACCAGGCTGGTCTCGAACTCACAGAGATCCGCCTGCCTCTGCATCCCGAGTGCTGGGATTAAAGGTGTGCGCCACCACCGCCCAGCAGTACATATATGAAATTTAAAAAAAAAATCAGTAAATTTTTTAAATAACTCTATTGCTATTTAAGTTTTATTCACTCTAATTCAGATGTACAGCTGACACACACAAAAGATTGGATTTCACCATTAGAGGCTTTGCCAAAGACATAAGAAAAGCAAGATGAAATCATGCAAGGAATTCTATGAACTGGGCCACAGAATTAAGTTGTTTTGGTCAGAATATTTTATTACCATGACCAAAAGCAACTTGGAAGAGGAAAGAGTTCCTGTTCACACTTCCAGGTAACTATCTCTGAGAAGGAAGTCAGTGCAGAAACTCTAGCAGGAACTGAAGGATGGAGGAGTGCTGCCCACTGACTGCTGTTCAGCTGGCTTTCCTTCACAGCCCACGCCCACAGTGGGCTGGGACTTCTCACGTCAATCAACACAGGCAATTCCTCAGACACTGGCCACAGGCAAATCTGAGCAAGGCAATTCCTCAACTGAAGTTCCCTCTTCCCAGGAAACTCTAGGTTATGTAAAACAAATGATAAAAACAAACCAGCACAATATGTTCTATTGTTTTTTGGTTTATTTAGAGCTTGGGTCTCATGTAGCCAAGACTGGCCTGAAACTCTCTATATAGGCAAGGACAACCTTGAACTCTCATCCTGTTTCTACCCTCTTGGTGCTGTGGTAAAACACTGTCTCTACTTACCTAGCAGTAAATTTTCTTTCTTTCTTTCGTTTTTATTATTACTTAAAAAAATATCAATCCAAATTTCCACTCCCTCCCCTGTTCTAGTCCCCTCCCTCTCCCTCCACAGACCCTCCCCCTCAACCCTCCAACCCTAAGGGAGTGCCATGCACCCCGCCCTGTGGAAAATCCAAGGCCCTCCCTTCTTCACCTAGGTTGAGCAAGGTTTACATCCATAGGGAATAGGATCCCATGAAGCGGTACATGCAGTAGAGACACGTCCCAGTGTCACTGTCAGTGCCCCTCAGTCTGCCCAGCTGTCACCCCCTTCAGAGGGGCTTGCTTGTTCCCATGCTCGCTCACTCCCAGTCCAGTTGGAGTTGGCGAGCTCCCATTAGCTCAAGCAAACTGTCTCAGTGGATGACCCCCTCACGGTCTTGACTTCCTTGCTCGTACTCTCACTCCTTCCACTCTTCAACTGGATCTTGGGAGCTCAGTCCTGTGCTCTAATGTGGGTCATTGCTTCTGTTTCCATCTGTTGTTGGACAAAGGTTCTATGGTGATATTTAAGATAGTCATCAGTCTGACTACAGGGTAAGGTCAATTCAGACACCCTTTCCTCTATTGCTTAGGGTCTTAGCTGAGGTCATCCCTGTGGGTTCTTGGGCATTTTTCTAGAGCCAGGTTTCTTGCTAATTCCATAATGGCTCCCTCAATCAAGATATCTCTTTCCTTGCTCTCATATCTGTCCTTCCTCCATCTCAGCTATCCCATTCCCTCAAGTTCTTTTTAACCCCCCTTCTCCCCTTCCTTCTACTCTCTGCCCTCCTGCTCCCAAATTTTTGTCTGATTCTAATTTCCAGGTGGGTCTATATTATGCTTTTCTTTGGGTTCACCTTATTACTTAGTTTCTCTAGGATCCTGAACTATAGGCTCGTTGCCCTTTGTTTATGACTAGTATCCACTTATGAGTGAGTACATACCATATTTGTTTTTGGGTCTGGGTTACCGAATGAGGTGTTTTGGTTGCCAAGTATAAATGTGTTTTAAAACAGTAATCAGCAGAAAAGGATTAAGATAGTAGCAGTAAAATTTTAAGCTATTTGAGTAAGGTCATGAAGTTTTACAGATTTGCAGTCTTTCCAGTTAATTCATGCCCACACAGATTGTTAGACATGTATACAATAATTATTTTTCAAATAAATAGATCTCAAATGATAAATTGATCTATTTCAAGGTTTTAGATAAATGAGAACAATCCAAACTGAGAAACAGTAGATAATAAATAATATAAAGCCACATGTAAATTAGTGAAATAAAGACTAAAAAAAAATACACAGACTTGAGCAAGAAAAAACTTGGTTCTTTAAAAAAGAAAATGAAACCAACAAATCCCTAGCCAATTTAACCAAAAGAGAGAAAAGAATCAAGTTAATAAAATTAAAGATGATAAAGTAGAGGTTACTATGGTATGGATTCCAATGAAATTCAGTCACTAGGATGTATTATGAAAAAAACATTTTCACAAAAAGTTGAAAAATCTGTAAAGAAAAAAGAAGAAAGTGTATAAATTCCAACACACAGACAACCTGCCAAACCTAAATCAAGATACAACTTAATTAAATCTATAATTTTCAGAGACAGTCCCAATGAAGAGTCCACAACCAAATAATTTCACTACCAAACTCTGCCATGCTGATAACAACGCCCCTCAAACTTTCCCCTAAGACAGAAACAGAAGGAACAGTATGAAACTTTTTTTTTTTTTTTTTTTTTTTGGTTTTTCGAGACAGGGTTTCTCTGTAGTTTTGGTGCCCGTCCCGGAACTAGCTCTTGTAGAATCCGCCTGCCTCTGCCTCCCGAGTGCTGGGATTAAAGGCATGCGCCACCACCACCCGGCTGAAACTCATTTTTTGAAGGGAGTATTACTCTGATGCCAAAATCAGTTAAGAACACAAAAGAAAACTACGGAACTACGGATCAATTTTCCTGATGAGCATGGATATAAACATTCTTGCAAATAAAACTCAAGAACACATTAAGATCATATACACCATAACTGGGCTGATTAATTTCTCATCAATTTGATGTAAGCTAGAGTCATCTATGAAGAGGGTATCTAAATTGAGAAAATGTATCTATCAGACTGGCCTGAAGTCCATGGGGCATTTACTTGATTAATAACTGATGTGGGAAGGGCCCAGCCCACTGTGGGAGGTGCCACCCATGGAAAAGGGTCCTGTGTGAGGATAAGTTATAATAATCTTTTTGTACACTGTGAAGTTGTGTCTCTGTCAAGGCGCCTTCTGATGAGTTTAATAGAGTTGAACAGCCAATAGCTAGGCAGAAGAGGATAGTCAGACTTCAGGGAAGAGACAGAAACTCTGGGTTAAAATCTGAGTGGGAATTTGCAATCCAGACACTGGACCAAGTGGGATGAGGGCACTGAGCAGAGGTAAGGAGCCACGTGGCAGAACGTAGATTAACAGAACAAGCTGAAGTTGTAAGAACTAGTTGGGAACAAGCCTAAGCTAATGCCAAGCTTTCATAATTAATAAGAAGTCTCTGTGTCATTATTTGGAGTTGGCAGTCCAAACAAAGTCCTGGGTTAACAAGCCCAGCTGAAGAAGCCATCGAGAGGATGACACCAGTACTACTCCTTCAGGATTCCGCTTCAGTTTCCGCCTCCAGTTCCTTCTCATCAGGGTGGACTATAAGCTGTATGTAGACTGAAAAAAATCTCTTTCCTCCTCAGGTTGTTTTATTTCAGCAATAGAAAGCAATCTAGGACAATGAGCAATCTGATTTCACTTCGGGGATGCAAGGTGAGTTCAGCATATACAGATCCTAAATGTAATTCAACATATACAGATCCTAAATGTAATTCAACATATACAGATCCTAAATGTAACTCAACATATACAGATGCTAAATGTAATTCAACATATACAGATCCTAAATGTAATTCAACATATACAGATCCTAGGGGCTGGAGAGATGGCTCAGAGGTTAAGAGCATTGTCTGCTCTTCCAAAGGTCCTGAGTTCAATTCCCAGCAACCACATGGTGGCTCACAACCATCTGTAATGGGGTCTGGTGCCCTCTTCTGGCCTGCAGGCATACACACAGACAGAATATTGTATACATAATAAATAAATAAATATTTAAAAAGAAAACAAAAAAAAACATATACAGATCCTAAATGTAATTCAACATATAAATGTAATTCAACATATACAGATCCTAAATGTAATTCAACATATCAATTGGCTTAAGGACAGAAATTATATAACCACCTCCATCAATGCAGTGAGGGCTTTTTACAAAATTCAACATCCCTTGATAATAAAAAGCCCTAAAGAAATTAGGAATAGAAAGAATAGGTCTCAACATAAGAAAACTTTAGACACTGAATAAAGAAAATTAAAATAGCCAACACTATTGTGGAAAATGGCTGTATTACCCAAACCATCTATTGATGAAGAATATTATTTTTAGGTATGTGACTTTTGTTCATGCAGCATTTGTTTAACTCTGTGAAGCTGTGATTCTTTGCCTGTCTAAAACACCTGATGGTCTAATAAAGAGCTGAATAGCCAATAGTGAGGCAGGATATGTGGGGCTAGCAGGCATAGAGTATAAACAGAAGGAGAAATCTAGAAAAAAAAAGAGGAGCAAGAAACATCAGGAGAGGAGGACATCAGGGGCCAGGGGCCAGGGGCCAGCAGCCAGCCACTCAGCCACCCAGCCAGACACGGAGCATGAAGGAAAGTAAGATATACTGAAGAGAAGGTAAAAGCCCAGAGGCAAAAGGTAGATGGGATAATTTAAGTTAAGAAAAGCTGGCTAGCAACAAACCAGACTAAAAGCAGGCATTTATAAGTAATAACAAGCCTCCGTGTGTGATTTATTTGGGAGCTAAGTGACTTATTTGGCGGGCCCCCAAAAGAGAAAAGAGCCAAAAGGGTAAAGAGTCAAAGAGCAGAAAAATACCAACAACTACAATCTACAGATTCAATGCAATCCATACCAAACCTAAAGACATTGTCTCAGAAAAAAAAGTTAAAATTCATATTTAAAGGAAAAGGTCTCGAATAGCTAAAACGATCCTTAGTTGAAAGAGTCATGTTGGAAGAATATAAAACCTGATCTTAAATTATATTACTGACCATAGCAATGGCAGTGGCAGCCACTCTTTAATCCCAAACTCCTGCGGAGGCAGGCAGATTTCTATTGAGTTCAAGGCCAGCCAGGTCTACACAGCAAGTTTCTGGAGGGTCAAGGCTACACAGAGAAACCCTGTCTCAGGGAAGGGAAAAGCGAAGGGAAAAGGGAAGGAAAGAGAGAGAGAGAAGAAAAAGAAAAAAATTCTTTTACTGAGCCATAGTAACAAAAGTGGCACAAAAACAGACTTATAGAAGCTGAGGAAATTGCTCAACAATAAAGCACCTGCCTTTCCAGCATAAGGGGGGAAAAAGAGCAATGAGTACCTGATATCCAACACAAAAGAGGAAGAGAAATAAGAATCCTTCAGGTTTGCTACCCAGCCACTAGCCAAATCAGCAGGCTCCATTCAGTGAGAGAGAGTCCCATCTAAATAAAAGTATGATAAAGAGGAACGGAGAGATGGGTCAGTAGTTAAGAGTACTTGCCGCTCTTCCAGAGGACCCAAGTTTAGTTCCCAGCACCCACATCAACAGCTCCCAACTGCCTATAGCTTCAGCCTGGGGGGAACTGACCCATTGTTTTGGCCTCCACAGCTCCACAGGAATCTGCACACACACAGTGTATGTAAACACATAAAATTTAAAAACCAAATTTTGTGAGATTATTTGTTAGGTGTGATAGTACTCAAAAGACAGAGGCAGGTGGGCTATATAGTAAGAGCCTGCCTTCTAAAAAGAGGGGGGAAAGGTAAAGACTAATAAAGTGTAGCAGTTGCATACATGCATGCATAAATGCATAGGCACACAAACACACAGGGGGATGAGGCACAGCACAACAATGGACTAGAATAGAGCACCCAAAAATAAATCCATAGAACTGCAACTACCTAATTTTTGACAAAGCTGTTAACACACACACACACACACACACACACACACACACACACACACACTGGAGAAGGGAAGCCTCTTTAACAACTGGTGTTGGTAAAATCAGGTTTTCTTTTATATATATATATATATTTTATTTATTTATTTATTATGTATACAATATTTTGTCTGTGTGTATGCCTGAAGGCCAGAAGAGGGCGCCAGACCTCTTTTACAGATGGTTGTGAGCCACCATGTGGTTGCTGGGAATGAACTCAGGACCTTTGGGAGAGCAGGCAATGCTCTTAACCACTGAGCCATCTCTCCAGCCCTAAAATCAGGTTTTCACACACAGACAAATGAAACCAAATCCATCTCTCTCATCCTGCACAAAGAAATCAATTTAAAAGTGAATCAGAGATTCATTTTTAATATATGACCTGAAACATAATATATGACCTGGAACACTTAAGTCTAAAGGAAAACATAGGAAAAACACGTCAGGATAGAGCACAGGCAAGAATTTCCTGCACACAACTACTCCAATAGCTCAGCAGTAATCCAACAAGTGGCAAATGGGATGATGGGATCACAAAAGCTACTGCACAGGCAAGAAAGTAATCAGCAGAGCGACGAGACAGCCTACAAAAGGAAGAAACCTTTGCCAGTGACACACCAAAGGATGAGTATCCAGGGTATAGAAACAACTGCCAAAACGTAAACCCATCAAAAGAGCAGACCATCTAATCAATAAATGGGTTAATAAACTAAAAGATAATTCCTGAAAGAAGCAATAAAAGCAGCCAATTATTCAAGGAACAGTGAGATGGTTCAGCAAGTAAAAATCCATTACCCAAAAAGTCTGATGACCTCCTTCAGTTCCTGGATCCCATGGGGAGGGAGAATTCAATTTAGTGAAAACAGTCCCTGATCTTCACACAGATGCCCAGAGTCTCGTGTCCACATTTCATACACACACACACACACACTAATAAATGTAGTTAAAAACCAAGGAGAAAATGTGTTGAGGGGCCAGTTATATAGCTCAGTGGGTCCTGTAAAGAAAAGAAAGAAGGGAAAAGATTACCTGTCCTTCAAGTCCCTGTTCGGGCGCCACCTGTCGCGGACTGACTCTCTTGGAGATGGAAGACCGAGGGAGAACAGGGGTGAAGGCTTAGGAGAACCCAGGATTCGGCGAATGACAGACAGACACAACTCTAATGAGATTTGAATCTGCTGCAACTTTACCAAAATTCAAGCATCACTTTTAAGAGATTACAGAAGGAAGTTGGCAGACATAAAAGTTTTCATAGAAAAATGATTACAAACAATTAATTATTTTTAGCAAGTCTTGTGGTCAGGGCCAGGTGGGCAAAGCTTTTCTTTGAAATTCGTCTCACACCACTAACTAACTGTGCTTTCTCATGGCCCTAAATCATGTCTGCCCTCAAGGTAACCAAGGTAACCCAAACACCATTCTTCAGGATTTCACCCCCAGGGTTTGTTCCAATATTGAATGACTGACTTCATGTTATCAAGAATAGCCTGCCTTTCTTTCCTATCTAAAATGCACCAGGGGTTTCTTATTCTGGCTAGCCTCTCCATAAATGGTAACTCATGCCATTCCATACATTTTCCTTCATAATTTACCCATCTTCTACCAAATCTCCTATCATGAGCTCTTTCTGTTCTAGGGTATCTATAAATTCCCCCAGAGAGCAAACTGGAGTTTTAATCATAACATTAATGGCCTAAATCAAGGGAGGGAACTGACACATTAGTTCCTCCATATTCAAGGAGCCGTTGAAAATGCTTTCTGATTCCTTAAACAGATTAAGTTTTTGTCAAAAAAAATAAAACAAATGTGTGGGAGGAGGGGGAGGGGAATGGGAAACGGGGAGCAGTTGGAAATTTTAATTAAAAAAGAATAAAAAAATAAATAAATAAATAAATAAATAAATAAAAAGAAAGAGGAAAGAAAAGCAAAAAAAATAAAAAATAAAAAATAAAACAAAAACAAAGTCAATACAAAAAACCATCGCCAAAAACAAAATGAACGAGATCGTTGAGGCTAATCAGGCACCTCAATTCGAGCAAACTACCAGAAAACCACCGGGAGCCAAGCTCCGAAAAACACGAGCCTCTCATTTTGAGACGGCCACCACCTAAGAGGCATTTTGTCACACAGGCAAAACAGCCATGGATGTGGCAATCATCTGAGGCGGCTTCTCCTCACTGTTCGCCACCGTACATCAATCCTGTTCCTGCCTCTCTCAGCCAATAAACAAGATAAACTGGAGCTGGCTCGTTTTATGTCAATCTGACCCAAGTTAAAGTCATCTGAGGGGTGGAGACCACAGTTGAAAAGAATGCCTCCATAAGATCAGGCCTGTAGAGCATTTTCTTAATTAATGGGGAGGGCACAGCCCACTGTGGTAGGGCTACCCTGGGCTAGTTGTCCTGCGTTCTACAAGAAAGGAGGCGGAGCAAGCCAGTAAGCAGTCCTCCCTGCATCAGCTCCTGCCTCCACGTTCTTGATCTGTTTGAGTTCCTGCCTTAGCTTCCCTCAATGGACTGTGATTCATGATATGTAAGCCAAATAAACCCTTTCCTCCCCAAGTGCTTTTGGTCATTGTATTTTATAACGGCAATAGTAACCCTAGCCAAGACAAAGTTGTATAGCATTCATCAGTATTCAGTGTAAATCAATATAGTTATTTTAGTTGAAAAATCTTAAAAGGTTTATATTAAATTAAGCTCTATATTCCCAAGAGAACTGAATAAGAACACTCATTCATTCATTCAAAATTATCTTTTCCAAGCAAAGAACATGCCAAGCATTGTGCCAGCTAGCAGAAACACAGTGCCACAGCAGAAATGTCCACCCCAACCCAACAGTGAAAGCTAAAATTAGACCAGGAAATGAGAAACCACTGAAGAGTCTGACACATAGATTAATAGATTAATATATCAGATTCGTTCCTGGAAGAGATACCAAACAGCATCAGAGACATCAGAGAGCTGCACAAAAGAAAGAGAACACTGGGAGGTTAGCACACCACTCAGAGAGGAAGCCTGCGGGCAAGAGTACCAGCGGGATAGAGAAACGTAAACTCACTTGACATCAGGAATTTTAGTCTATTAAAAGCCACTGCACCTTCCTAATTATCTGATGTAACAAGCAAAGGAAAGCGGAAGTCAAGAACGAGGAAGCAGCTTGCGAAGATGGCAAGAATCAAAAACCTTGAGAGGTCATGATATCCACACGGAAGCATCCAGTAGGAAGCAAAATGTTCATAAAAGTAGTGGGGTGGAAATAAGATTCAGAAGAAACTGAGATTTGAGTACAGATTTTCAAATCAGATTTATACTGTCTGAAAAGAAAAAAGGTCTATGAGTGGATGCGGTCACTCGGGAAGTTATGAAGCAAAAGGAACAGCCTCAGTCAGAACTCCAAGTCACTCCAATTTGAGGACAGACAGAGGCTGCAGAATACTATGTTTTAGAATATTACTCATACGTAAGAGCATAGAATAACTCCCTTGCAGAAGACATAAAACACAAGATAACATTATTATTTATGGCCCAGTTACATATCAATTGTCCTTTCATACATAATTAAATACTGTCCATAACATCCCTGGGAGACAATGTCCACACTGTAAGGAAAAACCAAGCATGCCACATCACAAAGCATGACGGCCCAATCAGTCAAGCTGTAAGCCCAGAATTTCAGTGATTTTGCCTGACTATAAGGACTTAGTATCTAAAATAATCTACTATTAATTTTTTAATTATTCCTTAGAATTTTAATTTATACAAATTTTAAATGAGAAAATAATCCAACTTATTTTATATTTATATCTTTATTGTATGAATGTTTTGCCTGTATATGTGTCTGTTCACTATGTGTGTGCCTGGTACCAGAGGACATAAGCAGAGGGCAACAGATCTCTGAAACAGGTCTTACAGGCAGGCAGCTATAAGTCACTAAATGGGTGCTGGGAATTGACCCTGAGTCCTCTGCAAGAGCAACCAATGCTCTTAACCACTGAGATATCTCTCCAGTCCCCAATATTATCCAACTTACTTCATAAAGAAACTAATGAGTTTAGAGATTAAGAAAATTTACTAAAACATAATAGCTCATGTCCTTAAAGTTGCATATTAGCTAATAATTTGCAAGAATCAAACTTACCTATATCTGATACTGATAATACAGCAATCACTTTAAGTTGTTTATTAAAAAGCCCTTTAACTACCCCGTCTCTTAGCTATGCTCCCTTCCTATCCAGTGACATACTAAAAGCAGGCAGTAACAGACTACACTGTGACCACGAACCAGACCAGTGAAAACGGGCTGAACCAATGAACTTACCATATAACTTGCTTTTGTGGACACACTTCAACCACCATCAATGAATCACAGAAGATACATATTGTTGACAATATTCTTGTGTTTTAAAATTAAAATTTATCAACAAGCTAATATTTTTTTAAAAGTTTCCAAATACTTCATACTAAGACTTAATTTTAAAAATAAGTATGGCTGGAGCTGGAGAGATGGCTCAGGGGTTAAGAGCATTGCCTGCTCTTCCAAAGGTCCTGAGTTCAACTCCCAGCAACCACATGGTGGCTCACAACCATCTGTGCCATCTTCTGGCCTGCAGCCATACACACAGACAGAATATTGTTTACATAATTAATAAATAAATAAATAAATAAATAAATAAATAAATAAATAAATAGTATGGCTGAAGTACTAACTTTATAGTTCCAATCTGGTCATCAACAATAGAAGAATGGTCTTTGGGCCACGGAGCTTGCCATGTAAGCATGAGGCCCTGAGTTCAATCCCTAACAGCTATGTAGAAAACTGGGTGTGGTGCTTGCTTGGAATCCAAAAAGAAATAAGCGGAATCCAATCTCTGGAGCATGGCCAGCAAGCACAGTCTAATTGTCAAGCTCAGTTCCCGGACAGGGAGCCTGTCTCAAAAAGTGGGTCTCTCAGCCTGGTGGTAGTAGCGCACACCTTTAATCCAGCACTCAGGAGGCAGAGGCAGGCAGATCTCTGTGAGTTCGAGGCCATCATGGTCTATATAAGAGCTAGTTGCAGGCTCCAAAGTTACACACAGAAACCCTGTCTCAAAAAAAAAAAAAAAAGTGGTTCTGTCCTGAGAACCCCACCCAAGAATAGCCCCTCTGGTCTCCATGTGAACATGTACCCACAAACATACATACATACATACATACACACACACACAAAAAAGTGATCCTGAGTAACTTTTCATATACCATATACTTCCTTGATTCTTTCTTATTAAAATTATTTGTATATGTATGTGCATACCACCATGTGGACCTTGGTGGCAAGCATCTTTACCAGGTGAGTCATCTTGCCAGATACTGCAAATCTGAAACAAAGCGAGTCTACCATTTTTAATCAAAAAGCAGACTCTCTCATGTACACACAAAACACACTCAAAACTTTTTTAAATTTTGTTACTAATTTTCAGTATGTCACACATTTTCTAATATTATTTCCATCAATCACAACCAGACAGTATCAATGAAATGGGTACAAAGTTCTCCAAGTTACATTTCATATGTAGTCTGTATTGCCACGTGTAAAATCCCAAAATAAAGGTCCAAAGACATCTTTCTGTCCTGAAGAAACCTCTTTCACCATGCCCTGCTAAGGATATCTTAAAATCAGTTCCGCACACAGAGTACCATACCTAAGGATCCCTTGGGCTGCTGGCTGTTTGGTGGTATGTTCTCCTTAGCCATAGAGATTAATAGTTTACTGTTTTCAGAGAGTTTCTCTGCCGCCTTTCCCTGAAAAAGACATGATATTTACAAATCAAAGGGGGATACCACAAAATGTACAATTTATCTCAATACTCAATGTACCAAATAACTTAGAAAAAAATACACAGCAGAGAGACTGAAGTTTGACAAATTAATCAAAATTATTTACATACTGTAATAACTGTTCTGATACTTAACTCATTATCTGAGAAATAGGAGTCTCTATGAAATGCCAGGGACTGTGCCAACACGAGAAGCATAAGAGCAGAAACAAAATTGAAAGCTCCTGTTATAGAGTTTAGTGTCCACTGCTGGGGGCACGAAAGAAGTAATACTTAGTTAGAGCACATGATGTGTAAAGAGTGGGGTAGGTAAAGTGCGCTCTCTGCCAGACTGAGGACCGGAGTCTGGATCCCAACACCCATGTGGAAGCCAGGCCCAGCAGCATGTCTATAACGTGTCTGGGGGATCAGAGACACACACAGATATCTTGAAGTTCATTAGCCAGGCAGCACAGCAAATTCTAGAAACTCCAGGTTGAGTGAGGGGGTCCCCATCTCAAAAAGGAAGGTGGCAGCAACCGAGGAAGACTTCCTTCCACAATCAGGCTCCCTTCCACACACGCTCAAACCTACTTGCACACATGGGTATATCCACAAGAACATATTCATATCCCCTTCTCTGACAGGGAGGGTCTATGAAGACAAATGACAGAGCAGGATTAAAGACCCAGAAATGCCAAGGGAAGGACTCTAGGGCCTCAACAAGCAGTGACTCTTGACCTCGCACATAAAAATCTTTTAATAAAGCTGTAAAATGCTCAAACATGCAAACTCACTCTCAGTATCAAATAACTATGAACATACCATGCCACTAGGTGAGGGTACCAACCTGAATCCATCCCTCTGTCTACCTGAACAAAATATTTAACTCCTTTTTAGTTTTGTTTTGTTTACATCTAAAACAAAATGGCCCTACTTGATAAAGATATTACAACTAGATGAAGTGCACACTACACACACCAGCTCCTGACGTAACCACTTGCACACAGCAGACTGTTTGGAAGGAAACAACCACTGACAGTGCTTAAAAGAACAAGCACCTAGTGTCTACCAACTCTAGCATCTCGGTCTCATTAACTTCCCAATGCCTCAGTTTTCCTACCTGAAAAATTATAGTTAAGAGATTTTATCTCAAACAGAACATTTCAATATGCCCTTTTAAAGCTATGACATAATCTATATTTACCCCTCATATGTTGATTTATGTAAATAAAATATATGACGAGAATATCATGATTAACATCTTAGATTATCTCTATGTGGAACAGATGCTAAACCACAGAGACACTGGGAAACAGGTAAGCCAGAAATGACTTGAACGAGCCATTTTATAGAGACATATGGTACAGCAGGTGTCTTGCTACCACCCTCTAAGTCCTGAGGGATAGCACCCGTCTGCCTCTGTGCAGAGTTCCCAGAGCCAGGATGGCTCCTAGCACAATCTTAGTATTTGCAAAACGAATAAATCACTCATGTCAGAATAAAAAACAATTTAAGAAAACTTTCCAGACATTTCTCTTCAGAAACAACTGCTAACATACATGTTTTAAAAAGCAAATAGTACTGTGGTGAGATATTTGTATGCTGTGTGAAGATATATTGCTATGATTGGCGTACTAAAAAGCTCAACAGCCAATAGTTAGGCAGGAGGAATAGGCAGGATTTTCGGGGAGAGAACTCCTTCAGCCAATAGCCTTTAAGATATCGACCCACTTTGGGCATGGTCCTGTGTACTATAAATGCAGATGAAAAGCGTAAGCAGACCTCCTGGGTGGTTCTGGCTCTTTCAGAGTGTGCTACCACCAAGTAACTTGCAGCATACCACATGAGGAGAAGACACCAGGAGATACGGAGAGGAAACAGAAGGTACATGATCAAAAAGAGGTAATGTCATGTGACAGAATGTAGATTAATATAAATGTAATTTCAATGTAATATAAACATAATTTAAGTTATAAGAGTTAATTATGAACAATCCTAAGCTACTGGCCAAGCTTTCATAATTAACAATAAATAATAATAATTATTTGGGATAATTATTTGGTTGGCAGGACAGAAAAGATTCATTATATAGTACAAGATAAATTACCCCAATAAATTTACTAATATGTATTTTAAAACCTTTTTTTAATCATGAAATACTCTTTCACATAAAAATCTGAGAACTTGCTTTTACACCTGTTCTGCTTAACCTCTGTTTGGTCCTTCTGACTCCCAATCATCTTGGTAAAACACATAATCAAGCATTAGAACTCCAACAAAAGAGAATATCATGGGATATGAAATCCCACCAAAAATGCACTCAAAATCTCTCAATTCACGTCTAGAGTCTGACTCTCCAAAGCAGAACAAGGGCATACTAATCAAACTAAGTATGAGACGGAAGAGTCTCACTGCTGGAATCTTCAGAGACAGTCTCAGTGAAACGTGCTTGGTTGGTTTTTTTCATGTTGGTTGGGGTGGGGGTGGTTGTGTTTGTTTGTTTGGGACGTAGGTCTCACTATTTACCTCTGACTGGCCTAGAATTCTTGCTGTACAGAACTCACAGCAATCCACCTGCCTCGACCTCCCAAGTGCTGGGATTAAAGGCATGCACCACCACACCCAATTTAATAGACACGTTGGGAGACTACCACTAATCTTGCCTTCATCTCCATGTAAGGCGGGTCTCTTTCCAGCTGTGCTCTGTCTCTGGCCACTTTCGCTTTCTGCTCTTCAAGAAATTCATCCAAGCTATCTGTCATTTTGTAGATTCTGAAAAAAAAAGAAGTCTTCAGTGAGCACAACTATATCGTAGTGTTAAGTAGAGTATTAAGACAGCATCTTAATCCACATGGAGTATTTCATCTCAGTCACACTGGGAACTTCAACCTGGAACATGAACATAAATACCATATGTCTGTCTAGCTCTTCCTCTCCAATTTCCCAGAAAAGGTGACAACACAGGTTAAAGTACAGAAAAAGAAAGGCAGTCAATAGACCCATGCATGAAAACTTCACAATGAAAAACATTTGATACAATTATAAGCTGAAGAAATTATTAACAGAAGAAATCAACAGCCATTACCATAATCCATATTCACACAATCAAAAACAAAAAGGAAATAAGAACTTAAATCTTTAAAACACTTTCCCCCGAAAAACTGCTTCCTAACTATTTTAAATTAATTTTGAGTCGGGCAGTAATAGGGCACGCCTTTAATCCCAGCACTAGGGAGGCAGAAGCAGGTGGATCTCTGTGAGTTCGAGGCCAGCCTGGTCTACAGAGCTAGTTCCAGGACAGGCTCCAAAACTACAGAGAAACCCTGTCTCGAAAAACCAACAAGAAGAAAAGAAAATTTAATTAAAATCTTTGGGTCATTTTAAAAAAGACATGAACATGGAAAGAGAACTATCTGGAAAAAGGAACTGGGTAGGTGGGGGGGAAGAGAATAATGGAGGAGTAAATGTGACCAAGATACATTTCTGGGCACAGTGACACATGCCTTCAATCCCAGTACTAGGAAGCAGAGGCATACATAGCAAGTTCCAGAACACCCAGAAACCTTGTCTCAAAATATAAATTTTAAAATAACAGACATCTGCAAAAATGTTCTATTTAAAATAGTGTTATGTATAGTTAATTTATTAATAAGGAACAATATTATTGCCTTTATTTGATACACTAAAACTGACTAGCTTTGCTTGCCCTAAAACAATGATTTCTCAGATAGTAAGGGCACACACATGCAGAAAATAGCCATAGGACAGCATTGCCTTATTCAAACAGTAAAAGCAACACGCCCCAGGCATAGCCCTAACATGGCGAAGAGACTGCTAGAAAAGGCAATCATGAGGAAGGCTGGGAGTGACAGGATACAATCCTAGCACTTGGGAGGCAGAGGCAAGTGTTCATTCATCCAGACAGCCTGTTCTGCACTCTCAGTTCCAGGCCAGCCAAGGCTACATGGTGAGGCTTGCCCAATCCCCCCAAAAAGCAACAACAACAAAAAGACCAAAAGAGGCATGAAGCAGGAGATCCTGTGGGTAACCTAACCCAGTCTCTGTGATGAGACAAGAAGCGCAGGTCCCTGAGGTGCTACAGAGCTCCGTATCTTACTGCAGTTAAAGTGTCCCTGCATGCTGCTTCCCTGGTGCTTAACCGTGAGTATAAGCCTTGTTCTGAGACGCCAGTCTCTGTGCAACTCTCCTGACAGAATAAGAACCCACAGGGTCAGTGCCCCTCTGCAGCCCCTCCTCCCCCGAACCCAGAAATGGCTGGGGCTCTAATGAACTCGCAACAGCTGTGGTTTCCTGCAGAAGACCTGTATGCCTCTGTGTAGAGTAGTCACAACTTTCTGAAAAGATCACTTTCTTCACTGAAGCTAATTTTGTTTTTCTTAAGAAAGGGTCTTTCTGTTCTTACAGGTCTTTCTGGCCTGACTGGCCAGAAATTCGCTTCATAGTCAGGCTGGTCTTAACTTACAGAGAGCCACCTATCTGTGCCGCCAGAGTGCTGAGATTAAAGGTGTGCACAACTATACTGAACAAAAACTACAATGTTTCAAACATATATTTTTTCCTAAAACCTCATCAAATTTAATGAGTAGCAAAATATGTAACAAGAAAGATCTACTGATCACTAAAGATAGGAGACATGAAGAGCACAGAGAACCCTGGAAACACAAATCTGAGCAATCTGTCTGGTTTGGGAAAGTTTAAATTCCCAAAGACAGCTAGAACTTCAAGACTCAAATTTAAAGACATGAACCACATAAAGATACTTAAAGAGTTAAGTATTTTGCCCAGATACACTGGAACACACCTGCAATCCAGCTCCTCCCTACTCAAGACTGAGGCAGAAAGCTGGCAAATTTAAAGTGAGCTTAAGGACTTAGTAAGACTCACTCAAAATTTTGGTTTTAGAGCCGGGCAGTGGTGGCGCACGCCTTTAATCCCAGCACTTGGGAGGCAGAGGCAGGCGAATCTCTGTGAGTTCGAGACCAGCCTGGTCTACAAGAGCTAGTTCCAGGACAGGCTCCAAAAACCACAGAGAAACCCTGTCTCGAAAAACCAAAAAAAAAAAAAAAAAATTTTTGGTTTTGGATTTGTTTTGGCTTGGGAGGGGTGTTTTTGTTTTTGAGAGAGGGTCAAACTGTGTAGCCCTAATTGGCCTGAAACCTGCTTTGTAGACCAGGCTATCCTTGAACTCACAGAGATCCATCAGCCTCTGCAAAATTTTTAAAAATAGGGCTAGGCATGATGACACACACCTTTAATCCCAGTCCTCAGAAGCCGGGTGGATCTCTGTGAGTCCAGTTCCAGCCTGGTTTACATGCCAAGTTCCAGTACAGCCAGAGATATAGAATGAGGCCCTGTCTTATAAACTACACAAAAATTAAAAAGTAATAGCGATGGGAATATAACTCAGTGGTAGGACAGTTGCTAGCTTTTACAAGACTCTGCGCTCAATCCCCAATATATGCCATCAAAAAAGAAAAAATTAACTATTGTAAGATTCTAGGACAATCTACAGTAAATGAACGCAGGTAGGGGACAACCCACAAGCAAATGCTGGGCAATGTTACCTGGATGAACGGGAAGACCTGAAGAGAGATCAGCATGAGGACTAACTCCTTACAGTAATTAGCACCATTGTTACAAGCTCTGAAATTCACTTTAAGTAACAGTAACCACAACAAAATACACATTAACCAACGACCTTTTTCCTCTTGCCAAAGATTATCAGGAATACTCCTGAAGTCAAACAAGCTAGATGAGACACTTACTACATCACTGGTGTATGGATGCACCAAACACACACCAACGGCAACCCCTGAGCTTCTTATTAAGAGGGTATTAGAAAAGAATTCTATGACTGGACCTTGACTTGGGAGACTTAGGAGAGGGTATAAGAAAACAGAGCTTTGCCATGGAGGAGTGGGGAAAGTCTATGATAGGACGTCTGATGAATCTTTACTATAGCAGGAGATTAAAATGTAACTGGTAAAGAAGCCACAGTCCTGGGGATCTGTTTCCAAACAGAATGGTGAGCTCTTATGCCCAGAAAGATGATGTTATCTGATGCTGATATTCTGTACAATAATTTATTAACAACAGAATGTCATAGTGAGCCCCAAAGCAGTTCCTGGCACCCCAAAGGCCTAAACAATAAAACACCTGTAGCTGTCATGTCTGCTTTTCTCATTATTCCTAAAAATGTGCAGCAATTTATGGAAGACCATTTCAGTCACAAAATTGTGCACAAATTATTTAGTGGATAATGGGGGCTGAGTTGGTGGGCAAGACCTATATACAAAACACTGTAAGAATGTTTATAATTTAAGAATTAAATTCCACCCCCTAAATCAGGTCAAAGAAAGCAATAGGATTCCACGATGTCCAGACACTATATAGAATGTACTCCACAATGTCCAGACACTATATAGAACGTACTCCACAATGTCCAGACACTATCTAGAACGTACTCCACAATGTCCAGACACTATATAGAACGTACTCCACAATGTCCAGACACTATATAGAACGTACTCCACAATGTCCAGACACTATATAGAACGTACTCCACAATGTCCAGACACTATATAGAATGTACTTCACAATGTCCAGACACTATATAGAATGTACTCCACAATGTCCAGACACTATATAGAATGTACTCCACAATGTCCAGACACTATATAGAATGTACTCCACAATGTCCAGACACTATGTAGAATGTACTCCACAATGTCCAGACACTATGTAGAATGTACTTCACAATGTCCAGACACTATATAGAATGTACTCCACAATGTCCAAACACTATGTAGAATGTACTCCACAATGTCCAGACACTATATAGAATGTACTTCACAATGTCCAGACACTATATAGAATGTACTTCACAATGTCCAGACACTATATAGAATGCACAATTACGTTTTTCATGGCATTATTATCAGGTGCTTTCCCTTAGTAGCTACAAACAGAGTATGTAGTTTTCAGGAAAATAGTTCTGCTAAAAGACCTGGACTAGAAACCCATTGTTCATCATTTACGATTTTGGTTAATACAAGCTATGTTCTTTAAGCTATGTCTAGGATTCCTCATTTATAAAATGGAAGTGCTAACTACTACAGAGTTATGAAGAAAAACTTATGCATCACACATGTAACAGGGAATCTGATACTTGTCACCGTAGCGGTCAATTTACTGTCACTCTATTTCCATAGGCTTCACATACTTACACATTCACCTTTCAAAAGGCACAGCTCACAAAAAGAGCAAGTACTGAGCATGCCTAAGATTCAGAATCCACTTCCAAAATAACAAAAAAAAAAGACCTACTTTAACCTCCCCTACAAAAAAAGTAAAAGAGCCAGGCGGTGGTGGCGCACACCTTTAATCCCAGCACTCAGCAGTCGGGTCTCTGTGAGCTCAAGGTCAGACTGGTCCACAAGAGCTAGTTCCAGGACAGGCTCCAAAGCTACAGAGAAACCCTGTCTCGAAAACCAAAAAAAGAAAAGAAAAGAAAAATCAAGAGAAAGAGAAAAAAGGGGTAAGGGAGGGAGGGAAAGCCTCTAGATTTAAAGTATAGTGAGTTTTAAATCATTAGTTACCAATTCTTGGTTATCATAATCCAAGTCAACATAAGGGAACATGTTCTCTATCCTTCTCTCTCCCAAGTAGGACAGAGCACATATTCTCCCCAATGTGGGAGCATGAGAGACGGAACGTGACTTCTGTGTGAACCAGTGTGCTATTCTAGACTGCAAGAGATGCTACATTTGTGGGGAAGGTGGGTAAAATAAAACATGATCCTTGCCCTAATATTTAGACCATATCCCCTGCCACAATGACATTTTAGTCAGTCTGGGATTTGGGGAGCAAATATGAGATAATTTTAAAGAATTCAGTAAAAATGTCAACAATTTAAATATCTCTGGAACATTCATCAACTATATATGGAGTTCCAGGATAGCCTAAACATATCATATAGCAAGACACTGTCCCCCGCAAAAAATAGCATTATTATTGCTGTTGATATTGGGTTTGGTGTGTATGTCTATTACTGGGTTGGGGTTGTAGCTTGGATAGCAGATCACTGCCTAGCAGGTATGAGACCCTAGATTCCATCCCCAACACCTTGGGGGGGGGGCTGGTTTTTGTTTGATATGGTGGCTCATACTTTTATAACCCCAGTAATTAGTAGGGTGAAGTGTCAACAACAGCTTAAGCTATATAGTGAGATCCTATCTCAAAAATATCATAACCAAAAAATATTAAAACTATAGGAGGCAGTGGCCTGCATAAAATGACTCTACAGCAAGAGAAAAGGACTAGGGACAAACCCTCAGGGAGAAATAGGGCAGGGAGCTGTAGCAGACAAAGGGAAAGATGAAGCTTCTCATTAACCCACCTAGAAGGGCTTTCTATCCAGAAAGGGTCTCAGTCTTTTCCTCCTTGGCAGATGACATTCTCATGAACTGACTACAGATACATCCAGACTGACAAATCACTCCAAGTTTTTCTAAAAAGTATATGCTATATATTGCTGAAGGAAGAGCACAAGGCTGGAGAGCAGGACACAAAGTTGGGTGTGAATAAATACATGAAAGCATTTAAAGCTTGAGCAACTATTATCAAAACATTAACAGTAGTGGCAGGCAGACAGGAAGTAGCTTTGGCTATGCTGAATTGCTAATACACTTGGTCCAACTGTACTGATATTTTGTTTGTGCTTTAACAAATAAAGCTTGTCTGAAGATCAGAGGGCAGAGCTAAGCCACTAGAGTTCAGGCAGTACTAGGAAAGTGGAGACAGGAAGGGATATGGCTGAGTGGAGAGAGGAATCTAAGGCGGGAGGAGACAGGAGCTCAGACACAGTCTGAGCATTATAGTCTGGGGTTTGGTGGAGACATTTGCAGTCCAACGATGCAGTCTGAGGTGCAGCCTAAAGCAGTCAGGGGAGACAGTCTGAGAACAGGATCACCCCTTCCGTCTGAGCATTGGTAGATGTAAAAGGTCTCTCTAGTGGCTGGCTGCACCGCTTCTCTGATCTCTCAGCTTTCACCCCCTGATATCTGGCTCTGGGATTTTTATTATTAAGAATAATTAGAATTTGCGCTTCTACTACTCAGGAGGCACATCACAGTACATTCAAAATATTTAAAAGATAGTGTGGAGGGCTGGTGAGATGGCGGCTCACAACCAAACTGAGAGTGTGAAATTTGTAATAGTTAAGTCAAGCTTTTCTGAAAACCACATGGGGGGGGGTCCTGCAAGCATCCTTGCGCGATTGCCTTATCTAAACCTATCTGCTCCCTTCCCAGATCATCCTTGAGCAGGAGATCCAAAAGATCTCCTCCATGGGAGTATGTCAGCAGATACTCAACACCAGAAAGTTCACAGAAAAATAAGAAAAAAAAATTTACTCGGGGTTTGTTTTTGCTTATTAATACGAGAAGCCATCTTTCATATAAAATTCAGCTTCTCAGGAGAACTGGCTTTCTATAGAGCCTTACATTGTGGAAGGAGAGAGAACTAACTCAAAGTTTGTCCTCTAACCTCCACAGGCACGTCGAGGCCTGCCCTCCCCCCGCCCCCCACCCCACAAAACAAAACGTATTTCTTAAACCACTCAAATTCCAAATAAAAATACTAAAATCAAGCGAGAGACGGTTCTAGCGTATCAAGCAACCACAGTGAGGAAGAAAAAAAAAACAGCAGATTTCATAGAGATATGGAGATTAAGTTTGACTAGCAAAGTAAAAACATTAACCAGCCCCCGAGGTGCAAGCACTCAGTGAGGCTTAGCGCAGCCGCGGCGCGCCTGCCGGGGAGAAGGCGCGGGAGAGCCAGCACTGTCTCCGGGCGTCGCGGGTAGCCGGTGCCTCGGAAAGCGTCAACGCGTTGTCAGGCAACCGGCTCTCAACCACCCAGGCAGCAGCAGGTCGGGCGGCCACCCGGGAGTCTGCGGCGCGTGTGCAGGGCACCGCCCCCAGCCTGGCAGCCGCCAGCCGTGCACCTGGGACCGCGCCGGGCCACCGCCTCGCGCCCCGCGCCCGCCGACCTCGACCCGTACCCTGCCCCTCCACACCGCCCCCGCGACACCCCGCAGCTCCCCGGCTCCGCCCGGCAGGCTCGAGCCCCCGCCCAATCGTGGCGACCGGGGCCCGGGCACGTACACACCCCGCGGCCTCCCACACTCGCCGCCCACGGACTTACTCCCACCGACGCGGAGGGAGCCCAAGCCGCTGCCACAGCCGGTGTCCGCGACCCCCGGCGCGGACCAGATAACCGGTGGCCAGCTCCGGCTCCGCCTCCCGGGCCCAGCCCCCCGCCCGCCCTCCCTCCACCAACCGCCAGGCGCGGCCCCGCCCCTGCGGGCAGCTGGCGGAGGCCGCGCGGCCGAGGGCGCCCCCTGCAGTCCCGGAGGCCACGGTGCACACGCTACAGTGCCGGGGGAGGAGGGGAGTGGGAGCCAGAGTGAGATCCGTGTGACGTGGCCGCTGCTCCTGCCCCGGGAGAGTCTCCACAGTTGTCACGAGGAGTGTGGCAGGGACAGGAAGACTGGCATTCTTCTCACAGGCATTACCCCCAGCCCACCAGTCTGGTCAACTCTGTCATGGGCTTTTATTACTATTTCAACAAGTTATTCTGTGTCCGTTCTGAGTGCCTGTGCTACCTACCACTGGATGTCTAGCTTCTCAGGGAAAGGGGACTAATGATACTAATGTATTCTAGCGTCCCTAGTGTGCCCTAATTTATACTCTAAGGAGGTACGATTTTATTGTGGGGAGGGGGGACGGCTCAAATTCTTTATCCTGCAGCCTCCACCTCCCAAGTACTGTGATTTCTAGAGTGGAGCAACATCCTAATTGGTTTGTGTGATCCTTGCTTTGTTTTCTTTGCCCCTCCTCCGTGACTTTTTAGAACAGGTTTCCTGTAGCGAAGACTAACCTCAAATTGCTATGTATGGAAGGCTTTCCTTGAACTCATCCCTCCAGCCTCCACTTCCCAGCTGCTGGGATTACAGGCAGGTGCAACCACGCTCGGCTTTAGACGGTGATTAAAAACCAATTTTCTCCAACGGTTGAAGCCAATGTCAAAACCAACAGCTGCGGTGAAGAGTTTAACGATCCTGCTTTTGTCTTTAACCAACTCGTCTGCCGCGAACCTACATTAGAAGAAGCTACAACACAAAACTTGCTGAGCAAAACAAAACATTCAGGTGAAGCGATTCTAGGAAGAAGCAGTTACTGTCAAGAGTTAACGGAGGGCATCTCTGAGCTGTAATTTTTAACGAGTAGTGTGTGCTCTACAGCAGAAATGTCAGGAAGTGCATTAAAGCAACGCTTAACAACGAATTATATTACTAAGCCAAGGGAAAAGGACTAATAGAATGAAAAGCTGGGTGGGGGGAGATGACGCTGGAGACGCCTGTAGGAGCTGTGTTCGAAAAGCTATGATTTTTTTCTAAGCAAAAAAAATAAAATATTAAAGAAAACACAAATTTCATGCACGCCTTTAACTTACAGTCCTGTGAATATTGGGGGATAGGAATGGGGGAACCTAGAAACACTGACTGGAACAGGTTTCACTTTCACTGCGGGAAGAAACAGCTGAGATTCATTCTGCACTGAGAAAACGACTTTCCAGCAGGGATGATAATCTTCAAAGAGTACTAAGGCAGCCATAGCTCCTAACACTTTTATAAATGTCCCCCTTATAAACACGTCAGAAAGATAACCTTAGCAACTTCCTCGCAACAGTAGCGAAAACACAAATCGAAATACCAACCACGAGCCCGTGAGGTTTTTCCACTACGCGAAGGATTATCTTTAAAATTATTGTCACGGTTGCCTTCCCCTCCAAAACCAGTATCTAGAGATACTTACACCACTGTTTTTCTAGAAACATTTAGTATTCACAACAATTTATTTCGTCTTAAGTGCCTACACTCAAAAAAAAAAAAAAAAGGCGCGCCCACAGCTCCCAGTCCAAGCCCCACCTCCACGCAACATGGCGGGGGCTGAGTCTGCGCAGTGCGGACCGGCACGGCCGATTCCTTCCTGGCAGGGCGGAAGGCTGAACCATTCCCGCAACGAAACTTTGTGTCCCTCGCAATTCACACGTACGGTTTTCCGAGCCAGCATGTCATCCTTTCATCTGCAAAGCTGTCCTGAGCTCAGCGGCCTCTCGGCGTCTTCTGGCGCGTGGCGCCGCCGACGCGCCCCGGCCCCCCGAATGGTCTGGACCGACGTCACCTCCGGTCGTAGGTGTCATGGCTACCTTGAGAGGCCAGTGAGTGTGCACCGCGGTGGGGAAGGTGCAAAAGCCCGCACGCGGAGGCCCAGCGAACTGAAGTTGCATCTCGGTGGTGGGGTGGAGGCGACAACCTTTCCGGTCCCTCGGCCATGGCGGCTTCCGGGAGTGGTATGGCCCAGAAAACCTGGGAATTGGCCAACAACATGCAGGAAGCGCAGAGTATCGATGAAATCTACAAATATGACAAAAAACAACAGCAAGAAATCCTGGCGGCGAAACCCTGGACTAAGGAGTGAGGAGGTCCCTGGCGAGATGCAAGGGAGGGAAGGGATGGCGGGAGTCGAAGGAGGTGGACGCTTGGCTTTCGGGGGGGGGGGGGCGACCACAGAACACCCCCCACAGTGTTTATAGTCTGCCTTCTCGGGGTGGTGGAGCCTAACCCCTGTTCTGGGGCCTGCTTCCACACCCCTTCCAGGAAGTTTCTTTAACCGACTTGCCTCCAGGGGATGTACAGGACAGATTTAGGATGTCACTTTCAGACATGATTATTTTCATAATTCTCACACACTCTGCCTTGAACCTGGTGGCTACATGCACCTTGTTGCAGCCTTCGGTGGATTCTAAACTGAAGAGCGAGGCTGTTTTCAGAAATTGAATTAGCAGGCCACTTCAAAAAAAAAAAAAAAACTTTTAAGAGATTTTTTTCTTTAGCACTTTTTTCCTGTAACCAGTTTAGAGACATACCAAGCCCCTTCCCAGTTCTCTAAAATACTACTACAATGATTCATGTGAGCCAGGAATTAGGAAATGGAGTTTAATGCCTATTTGCCCCCTAACCAAATCCATATGTGTATCTCTGGGACTGAGAAGTCAAAAGATTTTTTAGAGCAGACTGTGTTAAGGAGAGTGGGGGAAACAATCACCAAACGATGCTGTCTAAAGGAATCACCGTTTCCAGTTTTGATTTTCTGTTTGTCTTGTTAGCAAAGCTGGCTTTAACTGTCAGTACTCTATTTCCATGGTACTTGTTGAGTACTTACTGCAGGCCTGGCACGTGGCTGAAGACTTTCATGTCACGTAATAATCATGACAGTCCAGTACTGTACTTTCATTCCTTTTCAGTAAGTAGGAAAACCAGCAAATGCATTCACAAATTCACCTCACGATCATACTCTAGCAGTGAGCTCAGGTGCAACAGACTGAAAATCAAGTCATTACAGCTGTCACTTAAACCGTTGACTGGCCTTAGGAAACGAAAGTTTCTAAACTTACCTGTAAGACAAAAATAAACCTAGCTGTTGGTGAGATTATGAAATAATTCAATAAAAAAATTCTAGATGAAGCCAGGCGATGGTGGTGCACGCATTTAATCCCAGCACTCTGGAAGCAGAGGCAGGCAGGCGGATCTCTGTGAGTTCGAGACCAGCCTGGTCTACAGAGCTAGTTCCAGGACAGGCTCCAAAAGCTACAATGAAACCCTGTCTTGAAAAGCAAAAAAAAAAAAGATAAAGAAAAAAGTTATAGATGAACCGTGTGTAATGAGAGCACAGTAATGATTGTCTTCTCTCTTTTCCCAGTGGAAAGAGGAGCCAGTTTTTTTAAACTTATGTCTTGATTTCCAAGATTAGGTCTCGGTATCTTTCAGCTTGTGGTTGAAATCTAGCAATAGCTGGAAATTGCACTTGGTCACTTTCTCCAGGCAGGCATCCAGAAAGCGTTGGAGATGCTGAGTGACCTGCATAGATTACCTGTTTGATCCCAAAACTGCACGTTTTAGATTGATATAAACTGTCAGTTTTCCTCAGCATCTTTGGCGTAAATTATGTCCATTCAAACATGTAAACTACATTGTGATTTTTTTTTTTTTTTTTTTTTTTTGATTTTCGAGACAGGGTTTCTCCGTAGCTTTTTTGGTTCCTGTCCTGGAACTAGCTCTTGTAGACCAGGCTGGCCTCGAACTCACAGAGATCCGCCTGCCTCTACCTCCCGAGTGCTGGGATTAAAGGCGTGCGCCACCACCGCCCGGCTACATTGTGATTTTTAAATGTGTGTGTTGTTCAGTGATGACAAACTCAAAATTGTAGTCACAGGACAAGTGGAGACATTAGATCTACTTTTTAACTTTCAAGATGATATCGGAAGGAAGCCACGTGCTTCAGCACACTGAGAGTATCTTAAGAGGCAGGTTAATGAGGCTAATAGCAGCATCTTCAATTTAGTACTTTGGGGACTAAACTAAAGTGTACTGAAGTACACTTCTTTGTGTACTTTTCATACCGACTGTGAAATACCTATTTACATAAGCATTAAATGGGCAAGATTTAAACCTAAACAGATGGATTTCAGAGGCCACGTTTGTAAAATTTGAGTCCTGCAGATCAGTAGGTAAGAGTGCCTGCTATTAAGCATGCAGACCTGAGTTTTGATCCCCAGCGCTTATGTAAAAATCCATGCTTGGTTGTCTGTGTCTTTAACCTTAGCATCGTGTGGACAGAGAGCAGAGACAGGAAGATGTATAAGCTGGTCACCCCGCCTCTCCAAAACAGTAAGCTTCCTGTTAGAGTCTCTGCCTCAAAGAAATAAAGCAGAATAAAATAAAGGAAAATGTGTGGGCGTGGTGACGCATTCCTTTAATCCCCGCACTCAAAGTTCCCAGCCAGCCTGGTTTACAAAGTGAGTTCTAGGACAGCCAGAGATGCACAGAGGAACTCTGTCTCAACAAACAAAAAAAAAAATCGAGGAAGACACCCAACAGCTCCCTATCATCTTCATGTACCATCTGGTGGCACACCGATGAACATGTAACACACACGATAATTAATTAAATTTAGGTCAGAAATTCAGGCCTGAGATGGTAATCAGAGATATGATAATTCCATGTTGATGGAGAAAAAAATTGGAATTGATATTCGCGCCCTTCAGACTCTTCATTTTCCTCGGAGCTGGGGGGGACAATAACTGTGGCATTGTGATGTGCTCTTTGCAAGCACCTTGTACTTACTGCTTCCCTTTTCCTCCCACATTCCACACCCCTTCCATCACTGTAAACCCCACCAACACTTGTTTAATGTTTTCACAAAAACTGTCTTTTAAATTGTACATTAAGTAAGAACCTTAATCACACCGTGATTTTCTTTTCTTTATTTCTTTTCTTTCTTTGTAGTCACCATTACTTTAAATACTGCAAAATCTCAGCGTTGGCTCTGCTGAAAATGGTGATGCACGCCAGGTCAGGAGGCAACTTGGAAGTGATGGGTTTGATGCTTGGGAAAGTGGATGGTGAGACCATGATCATCATGGACAGCTTTGCTTTGCCTGTCGAGGGCACCGAGACGCGGGTCAATGCTCAGGCCGCTGCATACGAGTACATGGCTGCGTACATCGAAAATGCCAAACAGGTGAAATAGCGCTTCTTAAAACTTCAGAACTCTCAAGGTGACTTCTGGGTTTCTGAACTTAAAATGGCCTTTTCACATTAAATTTTCTCTTTTTTTTTTTTTTTGGTTGTTTTTGTGAGGCTTTTTGTTTTGTTTTGTTTTTTTGAGACAGAGTTTCTCTGTAGCTTTGGAGCCTGTCCCAGAACTTGCTCTGTACAGACAAAGCTAGCCTCGAATTCAGAGATCCACCTGCCTCTGCCTCCGAGTGATGGGATTAAAGGCAGTGTACTGGCTAAATTTCATATTTTAAACTCTACAGTTTTTATGTAGAATATTAAAAGTCTGGTGAGGTTTATAATATAGGTGGCAGGGTGGGGGGGCATTCTATCCAAATAGATTTTTAGTCACTGTCAGTGTGTTTAAACAAAAAAATACTGTAGGCTAGAGGCATGACTGATGGTGGAGCTCATGCTTGGCATTCATAAGCCCTGAGTTCAGTATCCTCATTACCCCTCAGAAAGAAGGAAGGAAGGAAGGAAGGAAGGGAGAGAGAGAGAGAGAAATTTAGGAATTAAGTATTCTTGAGTAGAAACTCAGATAAATGGTGGTGCACCTATTAATAGACTATATGGGTAGGCAGGGAGGGAGGGAGGGAGGGAGGGAGGGAGAGAGAGAGAGTGAGAGAGAGAAGAAGAAATTTAGGAATTAAGTATTCTTGAGTAGAAACTCAGATAAATGGTGGTGCACCTATTAATAGACTATATGGGTAGGCAGGGAGGGAGGGAGGGAGGAAGAGAGAGAGAGAGAGAGAGAGAGAGAGAGAGAGAGAGAGAGAGAGAGAGAGAGAGAGAGAGAAGGAAAAGAAAAGCTTGCTGGGCAGTGTTGTTGCACGCCTTTAATACCAGCACCTAGGAGGCAGAGGCTGACAGATCTCTGTGAGTCAAGGCCAGCCTGGTCTACATAGCAAGTTGTAGGACAGCCAGTGCTAAATCCTGTCTCAAAAATGCAATTGGAAAAAAAAAACAAAAACAAAACAAACCTCTCAGGGCTGGAGATGGCTCAGGTGTTAAGAACACTGACTGCTCTTCCAGGACCTGGGTTCGCTTCCCAGCACCCACATGGCAACTCACAGCTGTCTGTAACTCCAGTTTTGGGGGACCCGTCACTCTCACCCAGATATACATGCAGGCAAAGCACCAATGCACATAAAATAAAAATAAATTAATTTTTTTTAAAAAAGGTGTGTGTGTATTTACTTACATGGAACAGTTCCAGAACTGTTTGTCCAATATAAAAGATAGACAGACAGATGACAGAATGTTATATGTAGTCCGCAACTATGTAGAGATGTTTGTTATTCTGTAGACTACCTCTATAAGGGCGTATATGATGCTAGAGGGATAATACTGTGCTGAGAAACAGATGGCTGAGGGGAGCTAATAAGAGGGGAGCTAAGTATCCTTGTTCTTTTGTGCCCTGATTATTTTATACTGTACACATGTATCATCTCTTCAGAATCCCTTAACTTGACAGCAGCATGTGTTGCACACTGTACCAGACCACATTGCTACATAAAGCCTGTGAACAGCCATATCTGTGAGATTAAACCGTGCCTCAAGCAAGCCTTTTCTTTCCCATGTTAGGTTGGCCGCCTTGAAAATGCGATTGGCTGGTACCATAGCCACCCTGGTTATGGCTGCTGGCTCTCTGGGATTGACGTTAGTACACAGATGCTGAACCAGCAGTTCCAGGAACCATTCGTAGCTGTGGTGGTAAGTACTTTTTATTTTATTTTATTTACTTATTTATTTTTAAGAAATAGGATATCTGCTTTTGCAAAGGGCCCTGGTTGGATTCCCATCACCGACACAGAGGATCACAACTATCTATAACTCCAGTTCCAGGGTATCTGATGCCTTCCTCTGACCTCCAAGGACACTAGGCAAGCATGTGGTGCACATACAGACACCCAGGCAATAATATATAGCATAAAAATAAATAAATCTAAAAACAGATACAGGGTCTCATATTCCAAGCTACCCTTTGTTTAACCTCCGTGTTTAGCCAAGTAGAACTCGTGATTCTCCTGCCTCTCTTCTAGGTGCTGGGATTATAAGTGTACACACATCTCTTTCTTAATACTTCTTTATTTCCACGTTAAATTTATTGTGTGTGTGCTTTTGACTGTATATGTTTGTATCAGAAGCTGGGGGAGAGATGGACACATGCTGTGTCACGTGAGGAGGTCAGTAGACAACCTGGGGAGACCGTTCTCTCCTTCCACCACGTGGGTCTCAGGAGCCAAACTGTAGTCCTCACACTCGGCAGCAAGCCCATTTGCCCACAGAACCATTTCAGTGGCTCTGGTTGTTGTTATGGTGACTGAGGTCAGCCTGGAGCCTTGCATATACTAGGTCAGAGCTCTCTCTACCACTAAGCGATATCCTCAGTCCTCCAAGCTTTAGTAAATACATTATAAACCTGGTTTTTAGGATCAGCATGGTGATTCCATGGGGAAAGGCACTTGCTGCGAAGCTGGGTGATCTGAGTTTAATCCCCAGGACCCAGGTGGTGGAAGGAAGAACTGATGTTTCAAGTTGTCCTCTGACCTTGACATGAAATAAACAAGATGTAGTTTAAAATCTAAGATTTAGCTTTGTGCACCATACCTGTGCCTAGTGCCTGTGGAGACCACAGAGGGCATTGGGTCCCCTAGGACTCCTGGAAGTTAGAGGTGGTCGGAAGCCACTATGTGAGTGCTGGAAACCAATCCTAGGTCCCTGTGTTAGAACAGCAAATATCCCTAACTGCTGAGCTATCTCTACAGCCCTTAAAAGTTTGGCTTTGGATTTGATTTAATTTGATTTTTGTTGTTGTCATTGTTTGGGGGACAGGGTCTCTATTATGTAGCTCTAACTGTCCTGGCACTGGATGTGTAAACCAGTCCTGAAACTCCCAGAGATCCGGCTGACTCTGCCTCCTGAGTGCTGAGATTAAAGAAAGGCATACTTTGCACTGGGCTTGTTTTGATTTTACTTTTATACAAAAACAGTTACTATGTTCTTCAAGAAGATTTGCTAAAAAAGAATACTAGAAAATGGAAAGAGTATAGTGAGGATGCTGCTCTGTTGTCAGAGGATGTTCCTAGCCTCCCGCATCTTACCCTCCACCCATACCTCAGTCAGCTTCTTGGCTCTTCCAGGCTTTTCATCAGGGCTAACTGGAGAAGCTGAAATGGCTAGAGCCTGTCTTCCTTTATGTCCAGAGTGTTTTAGGTGCAATCTAGATTTTTTTTTTTTTTTTTTTTTTTTTTTTTTTTTTTTTTTTTGGTTTTTCGAGACAGGGTTTCTCTGTGGTTTTGGAGCCTATCCCGGAACTAGCTCTTGTAGACCAGGCTGGTCTCGAACTCACAGAGATCCGCCTGCCTCTGCCTCCCGAGTGCTGGGATTAAAGGCGTGCGCCACCACCGCCCGGCTTGCAATCTAGATTTTTTTGGAGGAAACTAACATTGTTCATCTATTAAAGGGGACAGGTAACCTCTCAGCTAATTTATTACTTTCATTTATTCATTTGTTTGTTTATTGAGTTTTTTCTTTTGTTATTTTGTTTTATGAGACACAGTTTCCCTGTGTAGCTCTGGCTGTACTGGAACTGTTCTGTAGACCATGCTGACCTTGAACTCAGAGATGTCTACCTTCCTCTGCCTCCAGAGTGCTGAACTTAAAGGTGTGACCCACCACCACCCAACTCACCTGTTTGTTTTGAAGACATGGTCTTGCCAAGTAGCATGCACAGCTTACATGATACTAAACAGATATTCTTTGGTGATATGAGGACTTAGTTCTGATCTGTAAAGTATTCCCATTTCATTGAACTTTTCTAATGTTTGTTCCACTTTTCAGATTATTTGCTAGTTTTAGTGCTATACTTACTTGTTTGTTTGGGGGTTTCTAGTGGTGATTCAGTGGAGCATTTGATTTATGTTGACCAATATTAAGCATATATCTCTTGTAGATTGATCCGACCAGAACAATATCTGCTGGAAAAGTGAATCTTGGCGCCTTTAGGACATATCCGAAGGTAACTGGATGGAGGGGCTGTGGGGGGGGCAGTCTCTTGTAGTCTAGGCCAGCCTTGAACTTACTATGTAGCTCTACCTTGCAGTATTAGGATTACAGATACGTGCCAGCCCAGAGGCTGGCTACAGGCACTGGTGTGCCGGTCAGAGGACACCTCGGGTGTTGGTCCTCTCCTTCCACCCTGACTGGAACAGGCTCTTTTACTTTTCCCTCTGTACAGCTGGCTAGCCAGCTGTTCTGTGGAGTCTGTCTCCACCTGACCATAGATAACTAGTGAATCAGATGTGCACTTATAAGCCCAGCTTTGTGTGAGTTCTGGGGTCTAAATTTAGCTTCTCATATTTAATCAGCAAGCTTTTTTTTCAGTGCTGGGGTTCTAGGCACACACTCTAACCTGAGCTATATATACAACCTATGTAGTATCTTTGTGTATGTGTAGAAGAATTTTCAAATACAGAGTTGCAAACTGCTCCAGTCCATATCGAAAGATAACATATTTATGTTACATATTAATCTTGCCAGACAGAGGATTTTATTTCTTTAGAAACATTTGTGTGCCCATGGCATTTTGACAAGTACTAGAGAAACAAGCTAAATCCATCTCCTTCCTTGAGGGAGCCAAAATCAGCTTAGTTACAAGCACAGGGACACAGCACCAGAAACGGAAAATGAAGCTGTGAGCCAAGCCACGCCAGAGCAGCTAACAGTGTCTGGGTCCAGGAAAAGCAATTCTTTCGAAGATGTGTTGTTTGGTTTGCTTTGCTTGTAAGATAGGATCACACTCTATAGCCCAGGCTCACCTGGAGCTGGCTGTGTAGACTCTGCTGGTCTCACAAAGGCAGTGGTTGCTTTTGTCTCTGCCTCCCAAGTACTAAAATTAGCATGTGTGAGCCAGCAGGCGCCTTTAGGACATATCCTAAACATGAATATTGATGCTTACTATTTGACACCAGAGTTTGATCATGTTATGGAATATTTGTGTACACTGTAAAGATGTATCTCTGATTGGTTTGATAAAGAGCTAAATGGCCAATAGCCAGGCAGGAGAGAATAGGTGAGACTTCTGAGTAGAAGAGGAACTGGGAGGAGAAATTTGGGTGCATAGATTTGCCATCAAGACACAGAAGGAACAGGAGATGGGAGATGGAAGAGCGGTGATGCCACGTGGCAGAACGCAGATTCATAGAAACGGGTTAATTTCATTTATAAGAGCTAGTCGAGACAAGCCTAAGCTAAAAGGCCAAGCTTTCATAATTAATAGTAAGTGTCCATGTTGTTATTTGTGACCGGCAGCCGATGAAAAGGCTTGCTACGTATTCCCATACATAAGAAGCTGCAGAGAAGACGTAGGGGGCTCTGCTTTATTCTGTTTTTCATTTTCTACTTTCTCTGTTTTGTTTAGGGCTACAAACCTCCTGATGAAGGACCTTCTGAATACCAGACTATCCCACTTAATAAAATAGAAGATTTTGGCGTGCACTGCAAACAGTGAGTGACTGAACAGTTGTCGCTGCTGCAGATGTAACACAATAGCAGAGAGCTTAGCCTGCCTGTCCTTCCCAAGGCCCTCTCAACCCAGCACCAAAACTCAGAAATCATCCAAAGACATGAGAAATACTCAGACAAAATTCATTTCATAATATGTAGTACCTTTATTATTTGTTTGGTTTTGGTTTTTCGAGACATGGTTTCTCGATAGCTATGGAGCCAATCATGGAACTCATTCTGTACACCAGGCTGGCCTCAAACTCAGATCCCTGGGAAGCAGAGGCAGGTGGATCTCTTGAGTTCAAGGCCAGTCTGATCTACAGAGAGTTCCAGCATAGCCAGGGCAACACAGAGAACCCCTGTCTGGAGCGGGAGGGGGAAACGACACCATTTTGGGGACAAGATGGCTCAGTGAATAAAGGTGCTTGATGCCAAGGCTGACGACCTAAATTTAATCCCCAGGACCTATACAATGGTAAGAGAATTTATTCTCTGTTGTCCTCTGACTTCCACATGGTACATTCATCCACACTTATATGTGCACGCACAATAAGTAAATGTAATTTTTTTAAATGCCCAGTTTTCTCTTAGCAAAAGCTTTTCTCCAAGTTAAAAAAGCCAAGCCAAGAGGGCAGCTTTTATATTTTGTAAATATATCTTCCCACCTCGTCTACTGCCACCTTCACCCACGCTACCGCCCTCTGAAGGTGTCAGCATAATGTTCCATCCTACCCAGAATAAGGTCCATTAAATAGCCTTGCAGACTACACAACCCTCTGTGATTGAAGTCTAGCCCAGCTCTGCTGTTCCTTGCCGTTTGTCAGGTGAGCTGCTGACACTCACCCTCGTGGTCACTGGCTCACTCACTGGTGCACAGGGTCTGTTTCCAGAGCACCTCAACAGAAAATACACACTGACCACTTTGTCTCAAGTAGCACCTTCTGTCACGTGTACCTTTTCCTTCTTAGCAGTCACCATGGGATATTTTTAGTTCCTTGCTGTTGGACAGAATTACTCACTGCCGTGTCCTTGCATTTAAAATCAGGCATAGCACAGAAAAAGGTGGGCACTTTTAAATTGTTGCTTAAATAAACAAGTGATTATCTAATGTCCCCTTTTCTCTATCTCCTACCCCGCCCTGAAGGGATACCTTGACGCCGTGCGCTACTCCTGCTCACCGTGCACAACCCATCTGACAGGCAGCTGTCTGCTGCAATCAGCTGCAGCCTCGTATCTCCTTCTCAGGTCCCTACCACTGAGCTCCGCCCTAACCTCTCAAATCTGTTTGAAATGTAGACTCTGATATGCTAAATGTTTAAGCACATACTAGATAAGGTGTTTATATATTCCTATATAGGCTCAACAAAGTAAAAAGACTGAAGATATTCCTTATAGCTTATCTAGTTTTGATTTATTTACTTTATTGCAGTGTACACATTATACGTAACTAAGTTTCATTATGAAATTTGTATGTGCATATGATGCATTTGATCATATTCATTCCCATTACCCTTTCCCACCCTCTCCTAAGGATCCCCTTTCCTCTTCCCTACTCATCCCTTTGATGCTTATCTTTTGTGGGGTTTTTGTGGTGTGTTTATATTTTTGATGACCTGGTGAATTATATCAGGGCTGCTTACAGAAGCATGAGTATTGTGTTGTTTACAGGAGCATTGCCAGTAAGCACATTACTAAAGAGTCTCCCTCCCCAGCATCCATTCACTGTGTATAAATCCTCGGGGAAGGTGGGGCCTTGTGACCCAGTCTAGTGCAGGGAAGCACAGCTGCCCTGAGTTAAGAGTGGTCATGACATTCCTGGCAGTCGACATTCCACACCATTCACCCTCCCTCCCCTGGCTCTTTCTGCCCTTCCATGGTGTTTCCTGATGCTTGGGGAAAGGGTTGATATTGGTGTTTATAGCTGAGCATTCCACTATCAATTATTCTAACCCAGCAATCAGCTATGAGTCTGCAGTTACTGCTACCCACTGCAATAAGCCGCTTATCTGACCAAGGCTGCCAGCAGCAATAATGTACAAGTATAAGCATAGTTTAGAAGGCAATTTGATTAGCTCATTATGTCCATCTAGTAAAATAATGGCAATAGCTCCTCCACTAAGGGCGTCCAAGGACTTTTGACCAGGAAGGCAGGTTGAAGCCAGGATTCATGTGAAGTGGGCCTCAAAGGCAATTGGGTAACAGTTGAGGACCCCAGAGCAGACTTGCCTCTGTTACACTAGAGGCCACATAGTTAATAGGTTGATATCATAGTACACAGGATCCAAAACTGTTTACACAGATAAAACTGTTGATGACCGTTCTTCCCCAGCAGCCTGTAGAGCATGCTCCAGCATTATGAGAGCTAGCCGGAAAGAAGAGCCTACACCCAGTTTCTTCTTGTTTTTTCTGTGTCCTGTGTCTTAGCTACTTTTCTATTGCCAAGACAAAACACCATAACCCAGTCAACTTATAAAATAAAGCATTTGTGGCTCTTGAGGTTTAGTCCATGATGACCATGGTGTGGAACATGGCAGCAGGCAGGCATTAGGGCTGGAGCAGTGATGGGGGTGGATCTTGTATTAATCTGTTGCTTTCATTGGTTAATTAATAAAGAAACTGCCTAGGCCCATTTGATAGGCCAACCCTTAGGTAGGTGGAGTAAACAGAACAGAATGCTGGGAGAAAGAAGCCGAGTCAGTGAGTCACCATGATTCTCCCACTCCAGACTGACGCAGGTTAAGATCTTTCCTGGTAAGCCAGCTCGTGGTACTACACAAAATATTAGAAATGGGTTAGATCAATATGTAAGAGCTAGCCAATAAGAGGCTGGAACTAATGGGCCAGGCAATGATTAAAAGAATACAGTTTCCGTGTAATTATTTCAGGGCATAAAGCTAGCCATGCGGGCGGCCGGGTGCCTGGGACGCAGCCCCGCTGCTCATATTACAACAGAGCAGTAGCTGAGAGCTTATGTCTGATCCTCAAGTAAGAGGCAGGAAGAGAAATAACTGAATGGTGTGGGCTTTTGAAACCTCAGCCCACTCCCAGTGGCACACCTTCTCCAGCAAAGCCACACCTCCTAATCCTTTACAAACAGGTCCAGCCACTAGAGACCACACATTCAAATATATGAGCCTATGAGGGTCATTCTCATTCTGACCACTGCATCCTGTGACCAACCATGTGACGTCTTCAGCAGTGGGAGCTCTGATATGCTAAGTAGTTTAACTTACAAAACCTTAATAGGAGGACAGATGTTTTGTCTGTCCTTGAAGTGTGAGCCCTGAAGCCAGCACCTTGTGCCTGGTGTAGCACCCTGTCACTAAGCTTTCCTCGGGAGTTCTATTTGGTGGGTTGGTTTGGTTTGGTTTGGTTTTTTTAAGACAAGGTCTTTATACATAGCCCTGGCTGTCCTAAAATTCACTGTGTAGACCAGGCTGCTCTCAGACTCACGGAGATTTTGCTTGTTTCTGCATCCCGAGTGCTAGGGTTAAAGGGGTGGATATGACACCATTCCCAACTCCTCAGGAGTTTTTAACTAGTCTTATGTTTCAATGTTATAAGCGAACTGTTTAAAGATTCAGTGCGAACAGATAAGACCCCAGCATAGCATGGGTTTCCCTCAATAATTCTGTTCTTGTCCAGACAAACTAATGTACTTTTGGTGTGGGGGTGTGTGTGCTCATGCGCACGCCATGGTACAGGTGTAGCGAGAGATCACAGGACAAGTTCTGTGGAGACTGCTCTCTTTCTACCTTTCTGTCTTTACTTGGGTCCCAGGGATCAAACTCAGGTCTCCAGGCTTTGCCCAGCAACTTCTGTTAGTGGCTGAACCACCTCACCAGCCACCAGCCCATTAAAGACTTTTATAAGTATTACCTTGGGCTTCTCAGGCAGTTCTGGCTCCAAATGACCAGCTAGGTTCTTTTTTTTTTTGGTTTTTGTTGTTTGCTTATTTGTTGTTGTTGTTTGTTTTGTTTTGCTTTGGTTTGGTTTTTGGAGGCAGGGTTTCTCTGTGTAACAGCTCTGGCTGTCCTAGAACTCATTTTGTAGATCAGGCTTGACCTCAAACTCACAAAGATCCACCTGCTTCTGCCTCCCTGGTGCTGGGATTAAAGTAGTGCACCACCACGGCCTGGCAGAGTTCTACTCTTCTGAGAGCTAGAGTCTCTAGTGTAGTGGTAGGTGGCTGTTTTATACGTACACTGTAGCACCAGTCACTATTGGTGAGTACATTTTATCATAGTTAACTTTGATTTAATGATGAATTTCTCAAAGGAGTTTCTTGTACTTCCTATATCCATTGGTTTATAGAACACGCTAAGAGATTTAAATATCTCTATTACTTTAAGAAAGAAGGTCAGTCATGGTCATGCACACCTTTAATCCAGCACTTAGGAGGCAGAGATGGGGGATCTCTGGACATTTGAGGACAACCTGATCTACATAGTTCTAGCTTAGCCAGGACTACATATCAAGACTTTTTGTCTTTCAATAATAATATGTTTTTCAGATATTTAACCAAATTTTCTCTGGTACATCATGATTATAAATAAACCACCTTTCAAAGCAATAGAAGTTCTTCTAGGCACCTTAGGACCTACTTTAAGTTACACTTTTCAAAGAAACGCAAGGGCCTAACTTAAAAAAGGAAGAAGTAGGAGATCCGTGTGTCACTGCTCATGTGTTTACAAAGGTTGAGAACTTACAGCTGACCCTGGAGGGCGGCTCCTTTAGAGCCTGTTATAGAACTGCTGAACTCAGAACACAAATCTACACCTGTCATTTAGTAGTTCTGATTGTTACTAGCTTCTTGGAAATTTTGGGACACTACAGAAGGGTGTGTGTGTGTGTGTGTGTGTGTGTGTGTGTGTGTGTGTGTGTGTGTGTAGAAAGGTTAGTAGACAGATTTAGAGCCATGCCACCTGAAAACAAAGGAACCTGTTGTTAAACTATGATTATCTGAATATAAAATATAATTTGCTTAAATGTAACCAGGACTTGTATGGAATGTAACAGTGTATTTTTTCCACTTGCCCAATGTGTACTTTGTTTTACAGATACTATGCCTTAGAAGTCTCATATTTCAAATCCTCTTTGGACCGTAAACTACTTGAGCTCTTGTGGAATAAATACTGGGTCAATACCCTGAGTTCCTCGAGCTTGCTCACTGTAAGTACTGTACTTGTTTCCTTTGAATTTTGTTTTGTTTTGTTTTTGAGCTAGTCCTACTTGGAAGCCTAATGTAGACTCAAACTCAAGGTCATCCCAGGCACTCGAAGGTCAAGGGTAATCCAGCAGTGTCAGTTTTATCCTTCTATGTGGGTCCCAGGTTTCAGACCCCGGTTGTTAGACTCAGCAAGCACCTGTACACACTGAGCTATCCTACTGACCCCTGGTTTCTGGTGCTTAATTGTTCAGATCCCGGGTAAGTGCCATTATGCCTAACTGATTTGAATTTTAACTAGGTTTTAAAAGTTCTTTAATGCCTGGCAGCGGTAGTGCAGGCCTTTAATTCCAGCACTGGGGGCTGGGAGGAGTCAGAGGCAGGCAGATCTCCCTGAGTTCGAGGCCATTCTGGTCTACAAAAGCTAGTTCCAAGACAGTCCCCAAAGCTACAGAGAAACCCTGTCTCGAAAAGCTAAAAAAAAAAAAGAAAAGAAAAGAAAAAGAAAGCAAGCTGTTTAATATTTGAAACTTATTTCACAGAAAGACAGAAATCAAAGCTGTAACAAGATTCTCCACCAAGTTAGATGTGGATGCTGGGCAATTCAGTGGTGTCATGAACCAGAGAGACTGTCTTAGTTAGGGTTTCTGTTGCTGTGAAGAGACATCATCACCACAGCAACTCTTATAAAGAAAACATTAACTGGGGTGACTCGCTTATAGTTCAGAGGTTCAATCCATTGTCATCATGATGGGGAGCATGGAGGTGTGCAGGCAAGTGTGGTGCTGGCTGCATCTTGACCAGAAGGCATCAGGAAGTCAACTGAGACACTGGGCACTGTCCTGAGCATAGCGAACCTCAAAGCCAACCCCAAAAGTGACACTTCCTCCAACAAAGCCACACCCCTAAGAGTGCCACTCTCTGAGATAATGGGGGCCAATTCCATTCAAACTGCCACTGAGACCAAATCTAAATGTCAGATAGAATACCAGACTGGGGTAAGATCTGCTTGTGCCTTGAAGAAACTGGTAGAGGAAAAACAAAAGGACTGTGTGTGTCGCCTCAGATAGCAGGTGAGTCTCTGACACTTAACAGTATAGTTCAGTATTTCTCACCCTTTGGGTCGCAGTTCCACAGGGGTCACATATTAGAGATTTACATTATGATTCATAACAGGAGCAAAGTTACAGTTATGAAGGAGAATGAAATAATTTTGCGGTTGGGGTCATCAGCATGAGGCAGTGTATTAAAGGGTCACAGTCTTTGCTGGTTGAGAACCTCTGCCATGGTTAGAAATCGCAGGGAAGGGACTTCTTGGGCACATTAGGCTCCTCCGCAAGTGACGTAGAGTCACAGCTTCTTCGGCTTTGCGAGCCTCATGTTCAGTCTGCATTTTGAAAACAGTTGGCAGCTTTAGCTTCTGGCCTCACGACCTTTGTGCTTAATGCTGAGAAGGCAACAGCCTGCCTGCATATCCGTGCTTCTTCTCAGGCAGTGTCTCCTGGGTTTGCCCAACTTTGCTTAGACCACATGCTCTTCCTTAAGCTATGCCGTGGGCCAGAGCAATGAATTTGATGAGTGGGCCAACGAAACGGCTCACTGCTGGGCTGGAGTAAAAGCAACTATTTGAGGAGCATGGGGATTAAAATGGAAAAAGAGATCCTGAAAATTCATCTGAAGATCATTACAAATACCAGGCAAAGAAAACATTAACTCAGTCTTTCCTGATACATCATTAAAATCTGACGTGGTTGGATGGGTGTGTATTTCATAGGTGTATGTTTAGAAAATTAGGAGCAGTTTTGTTTCCTGTGGTCCAGACCAGCCTTGCAGCTGCTGCGTAGCCAAGGACGACCTTAACTTCTGAATGCTGAGATACAGGCATGTGCCTCACGTCCAGTTTTAGCGTCTGAGCCTGGGTGTGACGTGGTGGCAGTGGCACTGGAAGCATCACTGAGGCACTCTACATAAGGCAGTTAGACGTGCCTGCACTGCCCTGCACTGCGTACACTGAAGTCTCAATAAATGGTTGCTAGTGTTTTGTTTGGTGTGTTGTATTCTTGGAAAGACTCACTTGATCCTATTTATTATTGTTGTAAACATAATTGTGACAAGGTTTGCATTCTTATTGAAGTAGCAGGCTCAGAAAGAGCGAACTGGCACAGTGGCACATGTCTGTAATGCCAGTCTTTGGACCGGAGAGGCCGGGCCACATCTCCGTGCCACACTGTAAGCTTGAGGCCAGCCTGGCCCACATGTTTTTTTAAACAAAAATAAAAGAGGAAAGCAATCATAATAGCAAATATTATGTATCCTTGGAGACAAGTGTACTTGCAGTCAGAAGTGACGCTGGGGGCAGGGAGAGAACACTAAGAGCACAGTAAAGGCAGGTGGAGGAACCTGCTGTCCCTGTGGTCCAGCTTGGCAGTATGAGGACAGGTGGTAAAGTTCCTTTACCCACTGAGCTGCCTCGCCAGCCTGACGCCAGGCCTTGATGAGCCTTGATTACATTTACAGTTGCCAGTTTTAGGTGAAAACTAAAAAAGGAGATGTCTCATAGCAACCTTTTAAAAATATTACAGTTAGCAAGGCATGGTAGCATGTGCCTGTAGCCAGGCCTGAGCTAGATGAATGACCCTCCTGTCTCAAAACAAATACAGTACAATGAGAGTTTTACAGTTAAGCCTGGGGTTGCAGTTTGGTGACAGAATGTGTTTGCCTGGCTTGTATAAGATCGTAGACTCAATCCCCAGCATCAGCCATGACACAGATATATAAATTGATAGGATGAGTGTGTGTTACTATTAAATGTGTGTATGTAATTTCAATATTTTTCAATTTGTAAAACATGTAATACAAAAGAAAAATGGTATGTGTAATAGATTTCTCAAATGTAGATATGAACGAGGGCATATAACAGTACTCTAATAAGAACAGTCACAAAACTAGCTAATAATTATGTGCCCTGGACAGTCCTAGAGCTTTAAGGTAGCATTTCCATCCACCCTCTTCCATTTTCAAGAGGCCCAGGCGGCGTGGTTCAGGCATCCCTGCCAATCTGCAGCAGGGTCAGAACTTTGGCTCCCAAAGGCATTCCTCAAAGCTTTCATAATGACAAAACTTGATTTAAGCAAGGGAGAAAACTACACATTCAATCTTGAATTTTTTTTAAATCTAAAATCAAATTGATAGATTTTAGGAGCAGTTTTTACAGCTATGACCTAACTTCTTCACTATCTATCCATTCCACCTCTACATATAAATAAAATGTTATATTAATTTGCATAAAAATCAGTGGATTTTGCCGAGCCTGGTGGCACATGCCTTAAACCCAGCACTTAGGAGGCAGAGGCAGGTGGATCCCTGAGTTTGAGGCCAGCCTGGTCTACAGAGCTAGTTTCAGGGCAGCCAGGGCTGTTACACAGAGAAACCCTGTCTTTGTTGGGGGCACGGGACGGGGAATTCAGTTTTTAACCAAGTATGGTGGTACAGACCTTTATTCCCAACACTGGGAAGCAGAGGCAGGCAGATCTCTTTGAGTCCCAGGCCAGCCAGGGCTCCACAGTGAGACTCAACAAACGAGAGGGTAGGGCGGGTAGGTGTTTGGGCAGCAGGGTAAGGGGCTGGACAGAATGCGTGGTGTACCTGTAGTGCCAGCTGCTCGGCAGAGTAAGGCCAACAGGCAGCCAGCAAAGCCCTGTCTCAAAACAAATACAAAAGCTGTAAGTGTGACTCTGTAGTGGAGGGCTTGCTTTATATGTAGTGGTCCCTGAAGGCAGTCTTAGCCCTGGGCAAAAACAAAAAGAACTTTTTTCATGGTGACCTTGTTCTGTACAGTGACATGATGCCATTTCTCCACAGAATGCAGACTATACCACTGGCCAGGTGTTTGACTTGTCTGAAAAGCTAGAGCAGTCGGAGGCCCAGCTGGGACGAGGGAGTTTCATGTTGGGTTTAGAAACACACGACCGGAAATCAGAAGACAAACTTGCCAAAGCAACTAGAGACAGGTGAGCATCCGCATGCCGCGTCCTGCCCGCTCCTGTCAGTATCTGCAGACAGTAAATCCTGGTTCCCTGTGGTTCAGTCAGCTGCAATTTAAGAGATGCCCGAGTGTTATCTAATTGGACCTTTAAAGAGACATGTGTAAATTGAAATTCACACTTTGAAATTTTAGAGGACATTAGGCAAAGTAGAAAACTCAGCTCAAAGATCTAGGAGTCTCAGAGAAAACACCAAATCCCCCTTTATAGGGCTGGCCACACGGAGTACAAGGAGAGCCGGCCCCTGCTAGACCTTTGAGGGGGAAGGCTTAGGAAAGCATGCTTACCCTTTTCCTCAACTAAACAGTTCTGAGACATTAAGATTTCTTTAATTTACCAAATAGAAAAGATTCTCAAGTCTTTATGCTAAAATTCTTCTTTCTGCATCATTTTAGTATCCCGTATTTTACTTCCTAATTCCTTCCTTGAGATGTGGTCTCTGATAACTTGGGAGAGCGTGGTCTGGCGCACAGACTGCACAGGGCGGAAAAGACTCACTTGCTGCCACAAAACCTTGAGTTCAGTGTGATACAGGTAGAAGGAAGAGAGCATTTGGGCAGCTGTAAGCCAACTCACTGGTGTCTGTTTTCACATTGTTCTGTAGGGTTTGGGGGGCTCTTGCGTCAGCTCACTAGCCCATTGCCACTCTTGGCGATGTTTCCCTTTTTTCATAAGCTGTTGCTATCCCTTGCCAAACTTGAAAGGCGGGGCTTTCCTGCACCTCCTCCTGGTGCCTGCCAGGATTCCCACCTGTGTTGTTTGCTGTTTGCCCTTAATTAAATTGTCTTTGGGCATGAAACAAACACAAAAGCTTGTTCCGTAGGAAGAAGGGAGGAGGGAAGATGAAGTTATCGCGGCCACTGGAGCCATCTTATGTTGGAAATGCCTCATTCTGCTCCTCCGGTGGAGAGAAGCAGCTCATGGGTCAGACTCCCTATTGTAGCCGCCTCAACGGGTTACTCTTGTCTAGGGTTTGTAACCCGCCTGGCTGGTCAGTTATTCCAGGGTCACGGAGAGGCACCACCTGAAAGACATAGGCTGATAAGGGGAAGGAGGCTAGGCAGATTTGTCGAAGCCTCCGTTTATTAGAGTCATGGTTACAGCTTATATAGCCCCTGGATGAGGATCTTGGGGGGCTGGGGCACGGGGTCTTGCCACGTGGTGTACGTCCATCACATAGTCCAAGAGGTTACGGTCGGTCAGGTCACGATTCCTTGGTCGGGAAGTCACAAGGTGACACACCTAGTTGTCTAGATAGTTTGGAATGTGAGGCAGGTTCCCTTAACAGATAGCTCTCTATTAACAGTTAATTTGGGTGTGAGATAGGCTTGGTCAATAAGACTATTCTCAATACAATTGGAAAGTGAAGCCCTCTGCAAAAACTCCTCACGGTGGTGCTTCCTGTAAATTTTGGGGGGACACGGCTCCTGACACCCTATTGTGCACAGGGCTCTGGTTCTGGCACCACACCCACAAGAAGAGAGTGGCTGCACATTGGGTTGGCCGTTTTGTATGCAGAGCTCACAGTTGTGTCTACTTTTGTTCTCTCAATGCTGGTCACAGCACTGTGGCCTTGCTCCTGCTCCACCTTTAAGTCACATCTGCAGCCAAATCGTTATGAAGCAAAAGTTTTACAGAATTCTTGTCCTTTGTGTGTCTTGAGGTATTTGTTTCTTTGTTTTGGTTTTTTGTTACTTTGGGGGTTTGGTTTTGTTTTTATCCATTCATTCTGGAGTTTGTTATCTTTTCCTCAAGGAATTCTTCTCTTTGTAACAACAAAGTAGGGAGGCCAAGGGTAGTAATAAAAAGAAAACTTCTGGGAATTACTTTAATAAAAAGTTAACTCTTCTGAATATTGATGGAGTTCTGTCATTGTTTTGGTATTTTTCTGGGTTTTGGGGTTTTTTTCTATCATTTCTGAAGTCTTAAGTGACCTTCAACTCTCTAAAAGATGTTTATAGTTATCTCAGGAAACAGTTCTTCTAAATTATTTTTTTAATTATTCTGAGGAATAACAGATTTTCAGTCTTTTACATTGACTGCTCTGTGTGTGTGTGTGTGTATGTGTGTGTGTGTACGTACACTTCCCAGGCATGCATGAGTTCAGAGGACAGTTGGGGGGAGCTGTTCTCTCCTTCCACCACTTGGGATCTGAGGCTCTAACTCGGGTGGTCAGGTCAAGAACCCTTACCCAACTGAACCACCTTGCAGTCCCAAGAATGCTATATTTTAACATAATACTGTAATCAGTATGTAATTATTGAATATTACTATGTAGATACATAATGAATGTATACTTTTAGTTGTCTTCAAAAGCAGAATTTTCCCAAAGCCACTAAATAGCAAAAATAACTGTTAGGAATTATATCAAAGGAATTAAAGCAAAGTTTATACCGTCATTTTATGAAATGTCTAGTCAGCAGTGAAACACTTTAACAGGCAAAATAGAAAAGTCTTTTAAAGTCTCAGGGAAACAATGTGAATAGAAGTGATGGTTCTTGGACGTTCAGGGCGAGCATGAGGGGCGTGATGGAGCAGCTTTCCCTATGTGATGCTGTGTGTTTCTTCTTTCCAGCTGTAAAACTACCATAGAAGCCATCCACGGATTGATGTCTCAGGTCATTAAGGATAAACTCTTTAATCAAATTAACGTCGCTTAATTACCACTGAGTACGTTTTCCTGAAAGCTGATATGTGTGAGGAAAAAAGCTCCAGTAACAGCTGTGAACCAGTTAACCAAACTCAGAAGACCACGGTGCTGTGCGGAGTCCCGATTGTTAGCACTGTAATAAAGTATCAGGTGAAACCATCCTCTGTGGCTTTGTGAGCGGAGTTGTGTTTGGTGCTCTTGCTTGTGGGAGGAAAAACATACTAGATCTTCTCTGGGTTTGAAGTCCTGCCTATCAGAGTAACCAAAGAATGTCATCATTTCATCACACGGTGCTCAGAAAGTTTTCAAGTTGTTTTTTGTTTGTTTGGTTGGTTAGTTTTTTGTTTTGGGTCCCCCCCCCCAAAAAAAAAAAAAACAAGGTGTCACTACTCATGTTTTATTTTCCTGAAAACCACATAACTTACTACAGACAGAGACAGCCAAGCACATGGTATGTGGTAAATACTTACCGAGTGCCTTTCCTGTACCGAGGACTTCCTAGCAAGCTAGACATGCCGCCGTCCTTTCAGAGCTGAGTGAAGGCGAGATGGTGTGACAGAGTACCCAGGAGAAATGCTTAGAGGGGTAGTAAGGTAGGCTTGCCGAAGGGAAGGTCCACTTGAAAGAAAGTGGGTCTAGCCCGAAGAGAGGAACTGGGAAGGTGTCACATTCCAGCAAAGCAGTGCAGCAGCCTGAAAGAGCAGAACCAAGCTGCACTTGAAAAGTAACAAGAGTGACCCAAGAGGTAGGGCAAGGCTGACTCCTCCAGGGCTCTGCGGAGCCAACACTAACAGCGCTGAGCAGTCTGAGCTGTGGAATGTACCACACAGTCTTTCCTAAGAGCGCCGGAGAAGATGGGTAAAGGCTACGTGAGAAGCCATGGAGAATAAAGTCACAAGAGGCTGAGATTGCGGGCACAGAAGGAGTTTAAAAACCAGTCTCTTGCTGGGCGGTGGTGGCGCACGCCTTTAATCCCAGCACTCGGGAGGCAGAGGCAGGCGGATCTCTGTGAGTTCGAGACCAGCCTGGTCTACAAGAGCTAGTTCCAGGACAGGCTCCAAAACCACAGAGAAACCCTGTCTCGAAAAACCAAAAAAAAAAAAAAAAAAAAAAAAACCACAGCCTCTTAAAGTGAGATAGCCCAGTGGGTGAAAGGCCCTGGCCACTGAAGCCTGGTAACCCGAGTCAGGGCACTGGAATCCATACAGAAGCAATGAGGAAGGACAACTTCATAAAGTTGTCCTCTGACTGCCTGTCTACTGTGCCTGTGACCAAACACCATGGCCAAGGCAACGTGAAAATAAAATTTAATTGGGCTTATGGTTTAAGAGAGTCCATGATGGCAGCAGGAACTACTGAGAGCTCATGTCTCTTTTTTTTTTTCATCCTTTTATTGAAAATATATTCTTTTTTTTTTTTTTTTTTTTTTTTGGTTTTTCGAGACAGGGTTTCTCTGTGAAAATATATTCTTGCTGGGCAGTGGTGGCACACATCTTTAGTCCCAGCACTCTGGAGGCAGAGGCAGGAAGATCTCTGAGTTTGAGGCCAGCCTGGTCTACAGAGTGCGTTCCAAGACAGCCAGGGCTACACAGAGAAATCCTGTCTCAAAAATCCATTCTTTTCTCATATCTCCTGATTAGTTTCCTCATCCTCTATTGCCAGTTCCTTCTCACCCCCCCCCAATCCAAATCCACTCCCTATCTGTCTCTCTCAGAAAAGAGCCGGCTTCTAAGAGAAACAGCCAAACACGATCAAATAAAGTATGATAGGATAAAACAAAACTATCACATTGAAGTTGGGCAAGACAAACTTATAGAAGGAAAAGAGCCCAAGAGAAGACACAGGAATCAGAGACTACTCATTTGCCCATAAGAACATATATATGGAAGCCATAATATGTTCGTACAGGACCTAGTGCAGACCTGGGGGGGCCCTGTGATTGCTGCTTCAGTCTCTGTGAGCTCGTATGAGCTTGCTCCGTTGATTCAGAGGGCCTTGTTCTGGTGTCCTCCATCCCTTCTGGTCCCCATACCCCTTCCACTTACTCTTTCCCAGGGTTCCCTGAGCTATGAGGGGAAGAATTTAATGGAAACAAATTATATATGACATAAGTATATCATTAGGAGCCATTACATCATTACATTAAAAAAAAAAAAAAAAAAGAAGAAGACCAGTAGTATTTGAAGGGCTCAGGCCGGGGCATAGAAAACATGGCATTGGTAGGCCTTGCCTTTCTCCCATGCCCTCTGCCTTGTTAAACTGTTAGATCATGTTCCTAAAACAGCCACCAAAGTGTATTGCCTTATTTGACCACTTCCTCCTCCTAAGACTGACCTCCAGTTACCAAAGTATTAAAGTCCAGCAATCAAAAGTCCCTTTTGGCTCAACTAATTAACATGCCCAATCAAAACAAACCAACTCATCTTAACACAGGGTTTCCCTCTTTCTCTTTATGAACTGCCATTTGCCTTCGGGCCACATCTGTCTCCTCTCTGTCCAGAGTGGTCCTTTGTCCCTCTAGGACAAATATCCCTCCCCTTGTTACTTATTCCTTTTCCATCCTCATCCTGTATCCTCTTTGTCTCCAATTCCCTGCCCTTTGTCTTCCGGGCAAATAAATCTCCTTTGTGTTGAGAACTTGATCTTGGTGGGTCTTGTGCAGACACCAGTCCATTCAGAGCAGTTTACGTTAGGTTCCTGGGCTGTCTACTCTTGTTCTTGGTCACCCCAGCAGTATTGGGTATGGGTTGCATGTTGTGGCATGGGCCTTAAGTCAAATCAGATATTGGTGGTTACTCCCTCAAGATTTCTGCCACCATGGCCCTAGCATATGTTGCAGGCAGGACACAATTGCAGACAAATGGTTTGTGGCTGGTTTGGTGTTCCGCTTCTCTTGGTAACATGCAGAACACCTTCCTGTTGCAAGGAGCCGCTTGTTGGTTGGTTCCTGGCCACCAGGCTAGCTTAGACCCAAAATAATCACAGAGAAACCATATTATTTAAATCACTGCTTGGCCCATTAGCTCTAGCTTCTTATTGGCTAACTCTTACATAGTAATTTAACCCATCTCCATTAGTCTATGTATCACAGCCATATGGCAGTGGCTTACCAGCAAAGTTTCAGCATGTCTGACTCTGGGTGCAGCTCCATGTTGTCTTCCTTCTCCCAGCATTCAGTCCAGTTCCCTCCCTCCCTGCCTACCTAAGTTCTGCCCTATTAACAGGCCAAGGCAGTTTCTTTATTCACTAACCAATAAAAGCAACACATAGAAGGACCTCCTTTACCCCTTCCTGTACCAAAGACACTAGGACAGAGGGTGAAGGCTCTGTAAGCTCCAATTTGACTTCCCCACATGCCCACACACTTCCTTTGTTCATTTGTTTCTGCATTTATGATGTCTTTTAAATAGATGGATTTTCATGGCTCAGGCCATAAAATTTTTAACTTATATTTACTTACTTGCTTTACCGAGACAGTTTTTCTCTGTTTAGGCCTGGCTGTCCTGGAACTCACTATTGTAGGCCAGGTTAGCCTCCCAGAGATCCACTTGCCTCCGCCTCCCAAGTGCTGGGACTAAAGGCCTGTGCCAGGGTGCTCAGTTTCCAGCTTCCACTTTTTTGTGTCATTAAAACTTTTATACAGCGCTGGGCAGTAGTGGCACACGCCTTTAATCCCAGCACTTGGGAGGCTGAGGCAGTTGGATCTCTGAGTTCTACAGTGGGAGTTACAGGACAGCCAAGGCTACCCAGAGAAGCCCTGTTCAAAAATTTAAATTAAAATGTTATACAGAAAAAAAAATTGTATTTAATAACACAATTTCAGCCACACAGGCACCATATTGGGTCATCCAGCTAAGAACACTGACAAGCTGTTTAAGCTTTCTCAGACATGACTGGATAGTTAAGATTTTGACATAAGAGCCCGTTAGATGACTCCGCAAATAAAGGAGTTTGCTGTCAAGCTTTATGACCTGGGTTTGAGCCCCAGTACCACATATGATGGAAGGAAAAACCCATTCCTGAGCAAACCATTCCTTACCCACCCACACACACACACACACAAATAAATGTAACTTATAAATTTTTCTTTAACATTTTGATACAGGAGAGCAAAGACTTGATGTTCCTATGACTAGCACGAGATTCCTTTTCATGTGCAGATTGACATGTATGAACATCTACCTAGATATGTAGACATCAATTATGGCATGAAAGCTAAGAGGGACCATTTATTTGAAAGGGGAAGGAACTAAAAGAAGGTAAGGCGTGTGTGGGGATATTTTGTTTGTGCTTTAACAAAGCCTGCCTGAAGATCAGAGTGCAGAGCTAGCCACACTAGTTAGCCATAGAGGCCAGGTGGTGGTGGCACACACCTTTAATTCCAGCACTCGGGGAGATGGAGGCAGAGTTCAAGGCCACTCTGGACTATGTGAAATTGAATCCATCTAAAAGAGAAACAGAGCCAAACAATGGTGACTCACTAGAGAGGTGGAGGGCTGGACGGAGAGAGGAATATAAGGCAGGAGGAGACAGGAGCTCAGGGCATTCAGTCTGAGGATTCACAGAGACAGGATCTCGCCCACTTGGATCTGAGAATTTAGTAGAGGTAAAAGGTCTCTCTAGTGACTGTCTCCTTTACCTCTCTAAACCTTTGAGCATTTACCCTGATATCTGTTTCTGGGTTTTTCTTATTAAGACTGAAAGACCCCCAGCCCTGCTATATTGACTAAACCCAGCTTAGCCCTTGTAACACCATTTTGCAGGGCCTGCACACAAACAAGTATAGGTCCAGGGCAAGGTCAGTGCTCTTAGGTTGCCAAACAGAGGTTGCCAAACTACAGAAGTGAGCATGGTCAAATTGCATTATATATTTACGGAAATCCTTCAATGCACAACAAATATATACTAACAAGATACCTTTTTTAAATTTGTATATACATTGGTGTTTTGCCTACACTTATGTCTGTGTGAAAGTGTTGGATCCTGTAACACCCGATTCTGTGTTACACCCTCGGTACAGTTCACGCGCCACTGTACCGTAAGCGAGTCGGGCAAGGGCCTGGAGATTGAAAGAACACACAAAGAGACCTGGGTCATTCGAAAGGAGATCAGCCAAATCCAGTTTATTCAGACTTGGGGAAGTCCTTAAGTGCCTAACTGCTGCACAAGGACCTCCACCCAGACAGGTGGAAAATTACCATACCAACAAAGGAGTCAATGCCCTACAGCTAATCACCAGGCGGGGCAGAAAGAGCACAGGAACAAACAGGATGCTTAGTCAGCTGACCAGAAACTGTCCTCTCGGATGCACCCAGGAACAAGGGCAGACCCGGGCCCTACAGGATCCCCTGGAACTGGAGTTACAGACAGTTGTGAGCTGCCATATGGGTGCTGGGAATTGAATCTGGGTCCTCTGAAAGAGCAGTCAGTGCTCTTAACTACTGAGCCATCTCTCCAGTCCCCTAACAAGATACTTTTTTAAAAACCACTTACAGGGGGCTGGAGAGATGGCTCAGAGGTTAAGAGCATTCCCTGCTCTTCCAAAGGTCCTGAGTTCAGTTCCCAGCAACCACATGGTGGCTCACAACCATCTGTAATGGGGTCTGGTGCCCTCTTCTGGCCTGCAGGCATACACACAGACAGAATATTGTATAAATAATGAACAGAATATTAAAAAAATAAATAAAAAAATAAAACCACTTACATGTCAAAACTTAAATACAGTTAGCTTTCTATTGGTAACCTAGTCAGTGAGGCTAGCTATTGGACAGACAATGTCACTGGGCAGTGGTGGCACACACCTGTAATACCAGCACTCGGGAGGCCGAGGCAGGCAGATCTCTCAAGTGACAGGAGGGTGTGGGGGTGATGTCTATGCTTCAACAGTATAACCAAGAAAAGAAGGCTTTCCCATCATAACCCCACTGGGCTTTTCTTCTTCTGAGAAGTCTAGTGGAGCAGCAACTATACCTTCGCTAGTAACCAAAAGAAAACAAATATTTTATCCAAATTAAAAGAATTTGTTTGGTTCACTAAAATCTGGAGTGCTGAGTATCTGGTTTAGACAGTGTTACATTAGACTTCTGGCAGGGTTCTCAGCTCTGTCTTCCAAATGTTGACCTAACCCTCAACTAAAACCCCAACATTGGCTACTTGGGGTCTTACTTGGTGGGTGGGGAACCATTCATCAGGGTCAGGATGAGTTGCTGACTTCACTCTGATTGCCATACCCTGGGTCATGACCCCATACCTGGATATATGCAACTGGTTACCCCCAAACCTGGGAGGGGCCAGTAACCAAAACTGCATGAGATAGTCAATGTCCCCTCAATTAGCCATATTTTGAAGCCTAAGGCTTGCAGTTTTTATCTCTAGGATGAACTGGGGTTTGTTTGTTTGGTTTTTGTTTTTTATTTTTGTTTTTGTTTTGTTGTTACTTTTTCGAGACAAGATTTCTCTGTGTAGCCCAGGCTGGTCTGAAACTGTCTGTAGACCAAGCTGGCCTCTAACTCAAGATCCACCTGCCTCTGCCTGCCAAGTGCTGGGATTAAAGGCGTGCACCCCCCAGCCAAGCTTGTCCTTGTTTTTTGAGGTAGGTTCTTGCTATGTTGCCCAGGCTGGTCTCAGACTTACTCTTGCCCCAGTCATGCAAGCGCTGGAGTTACCAACATGTGCCTTCATGCCCATATGTGTGTGGTTTTATTTTTTTCTTCTCAGTAAGCTTCAATGTGTTTTCATGATCACATTTCTTATGTGAGTGTTCCAATTTATAACAGCTTTTAGAAATCCAGGCTCAATTTGCAAGCATTGTTCATAAGCTAAGCCATGAGATGGGAGTTGTGCTGTTTCCTGAAAAGTATTGTCTTACAGCCGTGAACTATTCAGGAGCTGAACAAGCCATTTTTCCTAAGTGGTGTCTGGTTCTTGTACCATGTCACAGTTTTCAGAGACGATTTCTCTAACTCTTTAGTGATAATATACAGGAAACGTCAATCTTCACGCAAAAATGTAATCCTGATGTCCAAGTCATAAAGCGAGCCAGAGCAGAACAGGAGCAGGGGCTGGAGAGAGAAGTCAGCGGAGAGGGAGTAGGGACCAGAGCCAGTTAGGAGCCCGGTGAGATCTCGGATCAGGGCTGTTCAGTTTCCAGCTTGTTTTCAAGGCTAAAGGTCCAACCTTCCAGACAAGAACATGAACATCCACGCGCACACACAGTGGCTTGTGTGCATGCGTGTGTATCTAAGAGTTTAGGCACCTACAATCATTTTCGTGTGACACTGGATTTGGATAGTGGCATTTTCTTCAGTAACATGGTCACCAGCCCGACACACAAGCTGGTGAAATGAACAGAACCAACAGGGACAGGCAAGCCAGTAAGCAAGAGCTGTGTGCACTCCATTGTTTCCGAATTTAAAAAAGAAGCCCTGGTTGTCCCTTGCTGCTTCTAAGAGATCCTGTCTGGACACTGTTGGTGCAGGTTAGTGTGACTAACTGGTACTCAGGATTTCAAGAAAAATCACTGCATGGTACAATAACAAACTGCCCAGTGGAACGGTCGCTTAAAAATAAACCAAGTACGTAAGTTACTACGTGAATCAGAGAAACTGTTTAGAAGTTGAAACATTGCGATTTCCTGAGGCTCAAGCTTTCCAGAACAGTCCTGTGAAGTGATGAGGTACAGACACAAAAGTCAGGACTTCGGAGAAGAGTTCATTTGTATTCCTAGGTCTGCATTGTGTCCACGTGTAGCCGAGTAAACCCAACTGAACACGGGCTGCTGAGTTTGGGTTTGCAAGGTCTCTTCTGGCATGTTTTCATTAGAACCTAAGACACGTGTTGGTAAGAAATATGGCTGTTCATTTTGATTTTGAAGACAGGAAAATACACTGCACAGAATGACGGCTCTTGTTTCTGTTTACCCTTAGGCTATAGGTAACAGATACCCATCCACGTTATGATGAAGTAACTGTCATCCACTGTTTAATTGGTATGCCTATGTCATTATATTTACAAAGTAGTAGTCAGGAGATTGGAAATACACTTAGGTGTTCTCTCATGTGAGCCTGTTCCAGTGTAAGTCTAAAAGCAAATCGATGTACCGTTTTCTGACCCACAGTACAAGTTTAAAGACTTCAGGTAACTCCTGAGCAAATCACTTGGGATGTTCATAAAGGTTACTAACCTTTATCCAAGTATTAATGGTAGACATGCCATTTGTCTTTGTAAACACAGAAATACAGTCTTACTTTAGAAGACAAATCTGAAATTCAGGTCAGCTTTTACCAGACCGGCATATTTAATCTTTGGGTTTCAGAAATCAGATTATTAAAAAATTAAATAAAATCCGGAACCCCATCATTCAGGTCAAATTTGGGAAGAAACAGTGAAAAGCACAGCCTGATAACGAACACCAGTGATTAATTGCTTTTTCAACATGTGGATTATCCTGGAGCCAAAAACCACGGAACAATTGTCTAACAAATTGGAGAGTCCCTGATGTCAGCACTCATATTTTCTTTGGATTTCACTAAGCAATTATGCTATACTTTCTAATGACTGAGTAAAATGGTATTGTGCCTTGGGGCACATTTTGATGAACTGCAGTTGTACATTCAAAACCTAAGAGGCAAGTGCATAAAGAAGCATATTGTCCAGAGTAGATGCATATTTGACCTTGATGTTGAATTTCAGAGGGTTGCAAATGTCTGTCCTGAAACTCTGAATCATTTGCCATTAGTAGTGCATCTGTTTATTGAGTAGTTGACATAAAATTATCTCCAAGTAAATGTTTGATTTCTGCCTCACTTTTGCCCTTGCAACTTGCTTCTTTCTAACTCCTGCTCAGACTCAGGTTCTTGATTCCCCAGAGCTGGAGTTACAGAAGCAGGAGGTTCTTGTGTTAAATGTGTCCTTTAAACAGATAGACGCTATTTTTACTTTTTTACTTCACCCTTATAAAATTCATCTATTACATGACTTTTTAGCACAGTTGAGGTAACTGGGTTTCTGAACTTAGAACAACATAAAATTGACTAGATAATAAATTGCTTTATGAGTTTCTGTATGAGGACAAACTAGTTAATGTAACTACAACCATCCAAAATGTTCTGCAGCTTCAGGGAAGTTAACTTGATATGCAAAAGATGTTGGAACTACAGTGAACACTACTTGTTTAAAAATATTTACTTTTATTTTATGTGTATGAGTGTTTATCAGCATCTGTGTATTGTGTCATGTGTGTGTGTGTCAGGTGCCTACAGAGGCCAGAAGATGGCATTAGATCCCATGAACCCAGAGTTACAGTTTTGCTTCACCATGTAAGTGCAGGGAACAGAACCCATGCTCCCTGCAAGAGCAGCGAGTGTGTTTGATTTCTGAGCCATCGCTTCAGCCCCACTAAGCACCACTTTTTAAGGGAGGTATTTTCAAGCTAAACCATTTGAGTTTTCAAGGTAAGCCAAGTACAGTAGTGTATGCCTACCATCCCAACACTTAGGAGATAGAGGCAGGAGGATTAGAGTTTAGAACCAGCATAACTACAAAGGGAATGAGACACAACCCCAAACGGGGGTACAACAACAACAAAATGGGCATGGGATATGGCCCAGTTGGTAGGGTGCACACAGAACTATGGGCTGCATGCCAACACTGCACAATCTGACGTGGCCACACTTGCCTGTAATCCCAACAAAAGGACAGAAGTTCAAGGTCATCCTTAACTTCGTGGGGAGTTTGTAGTCAGCCTGGGGTACATGAAACCCTGTATTTAAAAAAAAAAAAATTAGACACCAGAGAGCTTAAAACTAAGAACTATTGACATGGAAATTCATGTGAACATTAACATTTCCAGTTGTCTGAAACACACACACACACACACACACAGGTTTGTTTACTAGTCCCCCACACAAAGGATCCACTGCCTCCCAGAAGAGAACATGATCTCCATGAAGGAAAGGGTTGACCTAACTCACTCTTGTACTCTCTGTCCTGGGTACTCACAGAGCAGATGCTTGATGAATATTTGTTCAGTAAAAAAAAAACAAATTCACTAGATATTTTCAATCTGCTTTAAAGAAACATCAAAAGTATAAAATGACTTTAGAATGAAATTCAGTAAGTTTCTTCCTTTTGCAGAAAAATGCTGTGTGTCACACTGAATAGCACTATCAAATGATGTCATCTCCCAAAGCTTCATAAGAGTGAAAATACTTTTAATGAAAGATTACTATCAAATATGCTTTAATATAAATTTTAATATTACTATTATAAAAGACTTCACACTAATAAAAAAAAACCACTGATTTTCAAAACCAAGCTTGACAGAATGTAACGCTTATCAAGAACACAGACAAAACAAACAAACAAACAAAAAGCCGGAAACACAGCAATACAATAGCAGCGCACAGATACATATTATCACTTCAACAGACTCTGTTTGCTGAGTTTCAGGCTTAGCCACCATCCATCACCAACTAATTAAACTTTTGCTGAACTTATTATTGGCTTGAGAAACTCAAGCAATGCTTCACATCTACTGAAAGGCAGAGATTCTCCATTTCTGGTGCAAAAGTCTTTCTGGTTTTTGTTCTTAAAATATAAACAAAAGTCTGTTCTAGAAATGCAGCCTAAAGTTACTCCTAATTTAAAAACCTAAATCTTCTCTGCAATTATAAAAACCTTTTTTTTTTGTTTTTGTTTGTTTTTTGTTTGTTTGTTTGTTTGACAGGATTTCTCTGTGTAACAGCCCTAGCTGTCCTGGTACTAGCTCTGTTGATCAGGCTGGCCTTGAACTCACAGAGATCCACCTGCCTCTGCCTCTCAAGTACTGGGATTAAAGGTGTGTGCCACCACTGCCCAACACAAGTCCCTTTTCTTTTGTTAAGTCTTCCCTATACAACCCACAAATGCATCTTTTATTGACAAGCCTGAGTTTGAGGTGAGGTCCTTTATTATAACCACATCTCATGCTATTAAATAAACGTGTTTATTATAACTTGTTCTCTAGTGAAGTATAGAAGGGAACCAGTCTAAGAAATAATCTAGAATAGTAAACATAAAAGGCATTTGGGGAAAAAATGAACTCAAATTAACAGAACTTAAAAAAAAAAAAAAAAGCAGAACATGGCCAGATGGTGGTGGTGCAGGCCTTTAATCCCAGTACTCTGGAGGCAGAGGCAGGCGGATCTCTGTGAGTTTGAGGCCAGCTGGGTCTTCAGAGTGAGATTTAGGACAGCCAAGGTTATAGAGAGAAATCCTGCCTCAGGAAAAAACAGAAAGAATAAAGAAACAAAAAGCAGAACATGACAAAGCCATTCTGAGGAAAATCGGATGGAATTTGGTGACTGCGTCTGGTGGAGGAGCTGACGTGTGAGCATGTTGGAAAGCTGTCAGGCTCTGCGTGGTGAAGTGGAGTGGACTGTGGGGTAAACAGAGACTTGAAGAAGTGTGACACGTTTGTGTGGGAAGCTGGAGCGCCAATGCCTCTATGGCCTGCATGCCCAGGTGGGCTGAGAGTTTAGAAGTCAATTGGACGCATAGGCCTGAAGCACAGCAGAAATACTGTGGGTTATTCTATATATTGACCTATGCATGCACTGTTTATAGGTGATGTGATATAATAATGACATCGATTGTAAATCAGTTACGAAGTCAAGTTACGTACAAATGAGCTGTTACCAGGGCCCATACCTGTCCATGGTGCCTTTAGAAGGTACCTGGTCCTCTGCAGAGGCTCTCAAATACATGATCATCTCTGGGTTACAGAAATCAAAAATAGAAACTGTATCCTCTGGCCTGGAGAGATGGCTCAGAGGTTAAGAGCACTACTGCTCTTCCAGAAGTCCTGAGTTCAATTCCCAGCAACCACATGGAGGCTCACAACCATCTGCAGTGAGATCTGGTGCCCTCTTCTGGCCTGCAGCATACATGCAGGTAAAACACTGTATATACAATTAATAAATACATCTTTAAAAAAAGAGAAAGAAACTGTATCCTCCATAACCAGAAGGAACTTTGTAGCTTCCAGCTTCTATGTAAAATCTTTGTTCCAAGTAAGTTATTCCTTCCTGTAGTCAGTTGCCTTTCTAAACAGGCATTCACAATGTCTTTTGAAAGGGAAGTTAAGACCCAGCTCCCTGATAACACTCTCTCTCCCGAAAAGAATTTTCCATTATTTCCCAGATCACCCCAAAACCCAACACACTTTTTCTTGTAAAGATTTCATGAACTAGAAATCTCAGTCCCTGACTTCAGGCTCTCTCACGAGATTATAATCAAGCGTTTGCCAGAGGTGAGGTTCAACTAGGAAAGGATTAGATCTGTAGCTCCAACAGGGGTTTTATTGGCCCTTTCTCCTTAGACCAAAAGTCTCAAGTTTTCACTAATTACAGGTTGGAGTCTTTCTTCGGGTCCTTCTTCGTCAATTGGCTTCCCTAAACTATAGCCAGCTATATCAAAGAGGGAAACTCACACATGCTATGGGGATTCAGCCAGCAAAACATTAGCCACCATCTTTTGTGTCCTGATCATGGAAATGATATGCACATGTTTTCTTTACTGTTGGCTAGACCAAGTCGCTAGGTCCGATGCCACGCCACTGTGGGGATCACTCAGGGGCTTGGATACCAAAAAGTGCGACCATTCAGGCTATCGTCAGATGCCTGCCTGCAGATCACTAATATTCCTCCATCTTACAAAACAGAGAAGGAAGTGGCGCCTGAAAAACATGCATCTTTCTATGCGGGGTTATGTGCTAACAACGGACCTTTCTGGGCCTTTTAATTTCTCCATTTCTCAGTGAAGGAGACTTAATCACTAGCGTCAGCTTAGTGCTTCCCACAGTTCTGTGAGGTATGAACTCAGAAAATGGTGGACAAAGAAGGAACAGCATGCGGGAGATAAAGCCTGCTTCTGGCGAGAGGGCCTTGGAAACTCCAGCTGAGGCGTTTAAAAGTGTGATTTTAGCACCATGCTTCCAAAGTGATTCTTGAGACTTACTTCTTTTAGCAAGTGTAAGTTCCTCAGCATCTGTCAAGTGTAAAGCTTACAGTATTTTGTGCTTGACTCACACATGTGATACGGAAGAGAAGAATTTCTCGTAGCCTGCCAAATTTCTGCTTCACTGGAAAATACACAGACGACTGATTCACACTGTGCCCCTGGGCAGGAATTAGAGTTCACATCTTAACAAGAGAATATGTTCTCTTAAGCTAACTAATTGTATTAAAAAAAATAATAATTAGCGGGTTTGGAGAGGTGACCCGGTTGGGAAAGTGCTTGCTGTGCAAACACGAGGCCCTGGATTCAGATCCCAGCACCCATGGAAAAAGCTGGGTGCTGTAGTGCATGTCTCTCCTCAGAGACAACGGATCCTTGTTTATCGACTTCCCAGCCTAACCCAGTGGACAAGCTCCAGATTCACTAGGAGGAAGTGTGAAAATAAGATGTAGTCAGGCAGTGGTGGTGCACAACTTCAATTCCAGAACTCGGGAGGCAGAGGCAGGCAGATCTCTATGACTTTGAGGCCAGCCTGGTTTACAGAGCTAGTTTCAGGACAGCCAAAACTACACAGAGAAACCCTGTTTCAATAAAAATAATAGTAATAAATAACCATAATCATAATAGTAAGGTGATGTAGAGGGCTGCAGAGATGGCTCAGCAGTTTAGAGCACTTCCTGCTCTTCTAGAGATCTGAGCAACAATCCCTACAGACAGCTGTTTACAACTGCTTGTAACTGCTGCTCAAAGGAATTGGATGCCCCCCGGCTTCTTCAGGTCTGCACACACATGCGCATACATGCACACACACTCATATGAATACACACACGTGTGTGTACACACAGGCATGCAATCACATACATGCGCGCACACATGCACACACATGCGTGTGCAGACACACACACACGTTAAATAGTTTTTAAGGATTTAAAACAATAGAAGACACCCAGTGTTGATCTCTGCTATATACACTCATGCACATGTATGCATGTGCACCCACATGTATGTACACGAATCCATACCCACATGAACACATACATACTCAAACACCTCCCACACTCATATTAATTAGTAATTCAATAATTTTAAGCATAAACCATCACAAAGTGATTTTCAACCTCATGAAGAGGATCCAAAATGAAGTTTCAAAATATAATTTTATCATTTTTTCATAAGCCTGGCTACTAAAAATAGAGGAAAACCCTCGTCATAATCTTGCCACCAAAAAGTGGCCACTATTAAGTAAGTCCATGTCTATATCTGCATATCATATTGCACATTTACAGGTGTGTGTAGCCAGGTATGGTGGCCTGAACAGTCCCAACTACCCAGGACTCAGAGGAGGACCCTGTGAGCTTGTGAGGTTTGAGAACCATCTGGGCTGCATAGTGAGAAATGATCTCAAAAATAAAATCTAAGTAAAAGTGCACATAGCTTCGCCACAAATGAGAGCATATTCCTTTGGATGATTTATGAAAATTTTCTAAAACTAAGACTTGCAGAGCAAGCGAGTTTTATGACTCACTAAACTCAGTAGCTCAGCAAGGCCTCTAGCAGGGTTACCAGTGGTCTCAATGCTGCATAGAGAGCATGACTCAGCCCGTATCCCTTGCTAAGGCTGTTGTCCCCAATGGAATGACCCAGAACCACATAAGATGGGCATCTGATATGTGACCTGGTGTTTTAGTTATCCTTTTCCCTCTGTCCTTCCTTAGCCTTTTCCCCCCAGCGTGACTGAATATCAGGCTTTGGAGACTGAATCTTTGCTCCCTTTCTGTTTACTGCTGACGCATCTGTACCAGCTCTTCTTTGCCATTTCTCTTTTCTCTACCCTCACCACCACTGGTTTGTTATGTTTTATGTGGGGTATTTTATTAAAACATATCTCACCTCACCCTTACATTCCCACCCCTCACAGCCCTTGTCACCTCTTTCTCCCAACACCTGAAGATTATCTTCAGCTTCTGCCCTGCGCCTTTCCCTAAATGACCTCTATTAAATACCCCAGTGGGTACAGGCGCTTGCCACCGAGCCTTTCGGCCTGAGTTTGATCCCCCTAACCCACAGGGCGGAAAGAAAGAGCCAACTCCCTCCAGTTGCTCTCTGGCCTCCACGTGCATACATACTTATCCACAAAATAAATGAACACAAACATATTGTTTAAAGATTTCCACGTATCTCCTACTGAACTGGGCCAAGACTGCCTAGACAAACAGACGTGTAAACAAACAGCCCTATGGTGATGAAGTTAAGGCTCCTCTGCCCCATTCACCTCTTCCTAGGCGGCTCTGATGCTAAGGGTCAGGAGATACGATAGAAGGAGAACTGGCCTTGAAGTCAGACGTGTGCCTTCCACACTTAACACAGGCTTCTTTCAACTCTTTCTAGAACAGGAGATTTCTTATCTGCAACCCGATGACTGAACTCTCCTATGGGCTTTAAGCTTCCTGCTCAAAAACCAGCCCCTGACAACCTTCCTTCCCTCCAGCCAGGTCCACAGCTGGCAGTGGCCGCCTCCCAGTGTGCACTGTTCTTTATACCCAGTCTTCTTAGCCCATCCCACTGCCAGTGAATCCCTTCCATTGTAAATGATGGTTCTTGTGTTGTCGTCCTTTTTATGGTTCTTCGAGACAAGGTTCTCGGTGTAACAGCCTTAGCTGTCCTGGAACTCTGTAGACCAGGCTGGCTCCGAACTCACAGAGATCCGCCTGCCTCTGTCTCCTGAGTGCTGGGATTAAAGGCGTGCGCCACCACCGCCCGACTGTCTTTCATTTATGCTATTCATCTTAGAGACATTATCTACAAGTGGGCACTAGTAAACACCACACGCTCACACCCGTTGACAGTGGTGAGGTAAAAGAATGCTTGTCCTCAGTGTAGCTTTTTTTGTTTGTTTTCTGAGACACGTGTAACGGGCAGATTCTTGTTACGCTAAAGAACTTCATACTAGTTGTTGGAGGAAATAGAAACTAACAAGATACATTATTGAGGTTTTCTGAAAGGATGTGCCAATCTAAACTGAGATAAGGGGGAACAAGAGTATAAGAGGGAAGAAAACATGTGCTAGTTCCACCCTAAGGCTGGAAAATTTTATTTTGTCGATTTACAAGGTCTCTATGTAGCCATGGCTAGATAGGAGGAACTCTCCATGTTGACCAAGCTGGCCTGGAATTCAGAGATAGAGATACACTTGCCTCTGCCTCTCAAGTGTTAGGATTAAAGGCATACACTACAAACCAACCCAAGGGATTTTATTTATTTATTTATTTATTTATTTATGAACTTTCAGAGACCATACACTACAAACCAACCCAAGGGATTTATTTATTTATTTATTTATTTATTTATTTATTTATTTATTTTTGAACTTTCAGAGACTGCCAGCCTCTGGCTCCGGAGTGCTGGAGTTAAAGGCGAGCGCCACCACCACCTGGCCTGAGACAGGGTTTCTTTGTGTATCCCTGGATGTTCTGGAGCTAGCTCCGTAGACCAGGCTGGGCTCGAACTCACAAACAAAGCGTACCCGAGAATCCTGACCTGAGAACCGCAAGCGGCAAGCCGTGAGGAGACTCAAGATAAATGGCCTTGAGTATTACCTTAAATTTAGATTTTACCCTAGAAAGGTGGAGTACCGGCTTCAGGCAATTCCTTTTTGGGTTTGTTCTGGGGCAGGTGTGGTTACTGGGCATTGAAATAATCAAAGATGATGGAGATGCAATCTTGTTCCGTTCAAACTAACTGGCCTTGTCTTGGGATCACTAGTGCACAATATCAGCACTTCTGTCCCGTGTCACAAAGAGCCAGACCTGTGCGGCCACCGGGCGGGCGCTGCACGCTTCCGGACGTCGCGAGACTTCCTCTGCAAGAGGGGCGTTTCGGAGCATCAGGTCGCCTGGCAACCGTCCGCTGGCCTTGCGGGAGACTGGCACAAGGACACTGACCAAACCAGTTACAGACCGGACTGGACCCTGGACCCGGGAGCGGTGAGACGTCCAGGGAAACCCTAGGCAGGGGCGTTTCTGAACGCAGACTTCAATAGAGATTAAAATGCAGGTTCCTGAGGCCTGTCCCTAAACACCCAGAACCCCAGACACAGTCTGGAAGACTAGTTTGGACCAGCAGGCAAGGCTGGTGGAGTTCTAGAGGCCCCAGGCAGGGTGGAGAGGAGGCGAGGGAGCATGATTCAGGCTTTGGAAACTTTTGAGGGCTGAAGCCCACCATTTAGAGTTTCTGAAAGCCACTGAGCGCAGCGACTTCCTAAAAGGGAATGTGGTTAGAAACCAACTCCAAAACTGTCCTTTTCACCTGGCCTACAGGAGCCTGGGGGATGAAAGCCAGCTAAAGGGCCATCAAGATGGGATCCCAGAGCGCCCTGGAGCAGCTCTAAGCAATTCCCTAGTGGGGGTATTATGGGAAACGATGTGTTTTCAGAGAAAATCAAAAACACCCCACAAGTGTTGACGTTATTGTTTTTATTATTATGTTCTAAGATGTACACAAATTCAACCACTGATGTAGTTTAAGCCCCTGGAACTTATTATTTCTCTGAAGTCATGAAACTACAAAAACCAGTAAAGTTGGAGTTGGTGCTGTCTCAATAAAAGGATGGTGATGTTTTTGACAAAACAGTTTTCATGAACTGCTACCATGCATGCAGCTTATGATTTGCATTTTATGTTGTTGGCTGATGTGAGTCTCTCCCTTTTCATATTTGAGCCCCTGGAATGTTTTCCTATAGCTTTTTTATTACATTCATTGACCTTCTCCTGATTTAAAAATATTTTAAATATTTGCGTCCTCTTTTCCAAACAGTCTTCTGTAGCCCAGGCTATCCTAACACTCACTCAGCCAGAACTGCCCTTGAATTTCCTTCTTCTACCTTCTAAATTCGGGGGTTATGAGTGTGTGCCACCAGCTCTGCAGCCGCTTTTCAAATCTGTTTAATTTTCAAAAGCAGCAACTTTTAGACAGAATTCTCTTGTGGTTAAAGAATTAAGAATATGCCGTTCTGGAATAGGCCGCTCTGGCACACTGACTTGAAATCAGGGCAGGTACAAGATTAGTGACTGCCTGCCCACCCCCTCCTCGCCCCGCCCTGCCCGCCCGCCCGCCTGCCTGTCTGCCCCGCCCCTCGCCCCTCCTGCCTTTCCACTGTCCACCTAAGCTGCCTGCCTGCCTACCTGCTTGCTTCCCTTGTGAAAAGCCCCTTTCCAATTCAAGAAGAAAAAAAAATCATTTTATTATCAAGGATAAGGCAATCTATAAAAAGAAAACAACCACCCCAGCATTTTTATACCAACCCTTATCCTCACTTTTAATCAAATCCTTTAGCCCAAATCCTGTTCTCCTCACCGTTTCACAAGCTGCGAGTCCTTTTTCAGCCCAGCATGCCAGTGCCTTGAGCCTCCCTTGTGAAGACTCACGGCTCATTAAAAATCCAGTGCAGTTCTTAACACAATCCTGAAAGGGTCTTTTTATGAAACACGCCAATGTCAAATATTTATATAAAAGAGTCAATGACCAAGAATAGCCAAAATGAAGAGATGTTATTGGTCTGAACTTAGAAAACAGTGTTGCCATGCCAACAGAGGCATAAATGAAGGGAAGAGAAAATACTTTTGCATAGTGTACTGGGTAGCTAGTTCCCACTAGGAAAAATATACATTCAAGTCTCTCAAAAAAAAAAAAAAAAGTCTCTCTCACCTCGTATGTGCAGAGCAATTCCAGATAAAAGAACAGAATTTGTCTAGCAGAATGTGAACAAGTTTAAAAGAAAATATTAGATTGTTGTTTTAAATTTAGGGTAAGGAAGGAATTGCTTCCCTACCTTTTTGGCTTATAAACCAAAAAGAAAATAATACCTTTCACTGCTTTCAGAAAAAAAAATGCTATACCAGGTGGTGGTGGCACCTTTAATCCCAGCACTCAGGAGGCAGAGGCAGATGGGTCTCTGTGAGTTCGAGGCCAGCCTGGTCTACAGAGAGTTCCAGGACAGCCAGGGCTATACAGAGAAACCCTGCTGTGAAAGGGAGCCTGTATGGTTCTGACATAGGCCCTCTGCAGTACATGTTATGGTTGTATTCCTTGGTTTTATGGAACTCCCAATAGGGGGAGTAGGGCCTATCTCTAACTCTTTTGCCTGTTTTTGGGGTCCTTTCTCTACTACTGGGTCACCTCATCCAGCCTTAGCAAGAAAGGTGTTGCCTAGTCTTCCTGGAATTTTTTTTTTTTAATGTATACAGCATTCTGTATGTCTGCAGTCCAGAAGAGGGCACAAGATCTCATTTTTGATGGTTGTGAGCCACCATGTGGTTGCTGGGAATTGAACTCAAGACCTTTGGAATAGCAGCCAGTGCTCTTAACCTCTGAGCCATCCCTCCAGCCCATCTTACTGGAAATTGATAGGCCATGTTTGGTTAATGTCCCTAGGAGGCTTGCCCCATTCTGAAGAGAAATGGAGGAATGGGTGGGGGAGGGGGAAGAATAGGAAGGAGGGGAAACTAGGGTCAGAATGTAATATATGAGAGAATAAATTTATTTATTCATTTTTTAAAAGAAAGCTGTGCGTTTTTAGGAGACTGTTAAAAACAAGTGAAACAAGGAAGCAAAGGTAACCCAGGGTCTGGGGAAAGATATAACAAATTCCATCAGTGACAGAAGAGTCATTATCCAATAGGAATGTGCATGTGTTCTAAAACGTACCCATCAAATCACAACCCTGTTGCTCAATACTTTAACTATGAAAAGTGTTGCATTTGTTTATGCTGCATTTGTGTAGCCATGTAAGGTTGTGTGTTTGGTTATGGAAAGATGTGCTGTATCTGTTTCACCTTGCCTGCTAAAGTGCCCAATTGGTCTAATGAAAAGCTGAACAGCCAATGGCTAGACATGAGGAAAGATGCACAGGACTGGCAGGTGGAGAAAGCTAGTCTTGGGAGAGAAAGAAGAATGAGAGGAAGAAGGAGGAGGAGAAGAGAATGAGGAAGAAAGGGAGGAGCAAGAAGTCATGCAGTCTCCAGACAGACAGACACAAGAAGCAGTGAAAGTAAGATATGCAGAAAAAGAAAAAGCCCTGAGACAAAAGGTAGATGAAGAGAGACGGGTTCATTTAAGTTAAAAAGAGCTAGCCTAAGCTAGGACAAACATTCATAACTAATATGAAGTCTGTCTCCATGTCATAATTTGGGTACACAACCCAGTAGGAAAAAATGAGATATGGAAATAGTAATTAGCAGGAAGAGGATGTTGTGTCAAGAGTGTCCAGTTAAAATCTAAGTTAAAAACAGTTTCTATCAGAGCTACAGCTGTACCTATGGGGACACTGCCACCAGCAGCCTATGTCAAAGCCCACTGAAGCACAGTTTGGAAGCATACAGTGACATTAAACCCCGCAGTCCAGGCATAGTTGCTCCTAGATTAAACCTTGTGTTGAAGACAAAATAGACGAGAAACGTAAAAGCAGCATTGCAGAAGCAAAATACAGAAAGACCCAGAGTTGTGCTCAGGAAAAGCAAACTGCAGCAGTGGGGTAGACCAGATGGCTCTCCAGAACAAACGGTAAACAGGAGGAGGAACACTGACACTGACGACATGCACAACTGTGTGTGTGCTGGGAACCTGTGCTTTTTAGGCGTATGGACATTTGAAACTAAACCAATGCATAAATAGCAGTGTCCAAATTTGAAGAGAATGGAGGGGAAGAAAAGTAGAAGTGTTTGTGGTTTGTTAGTTTATTTCAGTACTGAGATGAATCCAGGACCTTGTGAATGTTAGACACCACTGAGCTACAACACACACACATATACATACACACACACATAGATACACACACATACATACACAAACACCTGCATTTGTTTTCTTTCTGTTTTTGTTGTTGTTTTGTTTTGTTTTATTTTGAAGCAGGGTCTCATATATTCTAGACTAGCCTAAAATTCCTATTTAGCTGTGGCTGGCCTTGAACTCCTGATTTCTCCTGAATCCACCTCACAAATACTATGTTTATGAATCATCATTTTAAACTTAAATTTATTTTTAGTGTTTTATATTTTAAGCTTATGTATGGGTCCTGTGGGTCTTATATAAAATAATATTCTATTTGAAAGCATGCCCCCACTTCTTCACCTGTTTGGTCTCAAACACAAGAACTCAAGCAATCCTCCTTCCTCAGCCTCCTCAGCTGGTAGAGTACAGGTAATATCATCAGTGAAAGTCACTTATTTCATAAAACTTTTTAGTGTTGTATATGCTACATAATAATGTTTCATTATATTTTCATAAATGCACATAAGGTGGTTTGATCATATTCTCCTCCACCTTGTCACCCGCTCTTATTTCCCCTCATCTGCTTCGCCCCTTTTTCCTTTCCCAGCTAGTCCCTCTTCTGCTTTCTTGCCCCCCCCTTTTTTTGTTTGTTTTTGTTTGTTTGTTTGTTTGTTTTTTCGAGACAGGGTTTCTCTGTGGTTTTGTAGTCTGTCCTGGAACTAGCTCTTGTAGACCAGGCTGGCCTCGAACTCCCAGAGATCCGCCTGCCTCTGCCTCCCAAGTGCTGGGATTAAAGGCCTGGCCTTTCTTGCCCTTTTTTGTCTGTTCTCGATGTGTTTCATTCCAGTTGATTACAGGGGTGTAAGTGAGGGGTATTTACAGGAGCGTGGGCACTTTAGCAGGGACTACACTTACTGAAAAACAAAAGTCTCTCCCTCCTCTGGACACCAGAGCAGCCTGTAGATCCTCAAGGAGAGGTGAAGTCTCGTGAGCCCCGCCCTCCAGCAGCTGTTCACTGCCGGTGCATCCTCAAGGGAGGTGGAGCCAGGTGGGACGCCCAGGCACCTGGTCATGTATGTGTGCGTGTAGACACGCGCGTGCCCGCCCGCAGGCCATGCGCTCGCGCGCACACACACCGCACAGGTTTGACTTTGTTTTTTTACTTATAATGTATTTTTGTGGTGCAAGGGATCAATAGGTCCTCGTGAATGCACCTTGCCTTAAATTTATTATACAAAATGCTTGAAGATTGCTTTGCCAGCGAGCAGTGAGGTTAATATTTGAACTCAGCAATCTGCAGTGGATTTTTGGGTTTTTTTTTTTGTTTGTTTTTTCGAGACAGGGTTTCTCTGTGGTTTTGGTTCTTGTCCTGGAACTAGCTCTTGTAGACCAGGCTGGTCTCGAACTCACAGAGATCCGCCTGCCTCTGCCTCCCGAGTGCTGGGATTAAAGGCGTGTGCCACCACCGCCCGGCCTGCAATCTGCAGTGGAAAACGTTGCTTTTTGTTACCGTTTTTCTGGCATGACATACAATATCTAGTCCCGGCCCATGGCAAGTGTTTCGTGTCATTCTGAGTGTAACTTGGGGTATGCGCAGCGTCGGTTCTGGTTTGGAGATGCTGCGCCAGTTCCTGTGAGGAGTGAGACACTGGCTCGAGCCTCAGCTGGCACTTTGAAAAGCCTGTACTAGCTCTCTGGGGCTTAATTTCTCCATCTGTGAAATAAGAGCATTGGGCAGTTTTCCTGGAGGTCCTTTCTTAATCAGGATAAATAAACTTTTGAAAAGATGTTCCCCTCAGGGCACGGGATGTAGCTCAATGTTAAAGTGATTACCTACGTGCAGTGCCCCCAGGATTCTGTCCCAGCACTAGGGAAAAGAGGAGTGGAAGGAGAAAGGGAGGTGCACACAACAGTTCATTCATTGCTGCCCAGGGGAGGAAAGTATCTACAAATGGAAGGAAGGCACGGTGCTTTAAGCCTTTAATCCCAGAACTGGAGGCTAGGCAGAAAGATGCCAAATTGGAGACTAGCCTGGACATGAGACCCTCTAAAAATACAGACGAGGAGGAGGCCAAGACTGCCACCACTTTGTGGATGGCAGCAAGTTCCAAGCCCGCCTGGGTTACACGACTAGGTCCTATTCCAGAAAGCAAGCAATAAAGGCAGATAAGTGTTGTGCTTTTAACTTGTTTTCATGTTTTAAATGTTTTGTTGCTTCATTGGTTTTTGAGTTTTGCTTTGTTTTGGTTTGTTTTGTTTTGGTTTGGTTTTTCAAGATAGGGTTTCTCTGGGTAGCTTTGGAGCCTGTCCTGGAACTTGCTCTGTAGACCAAGCTAGCCTCCACCTCAACAGAAAACTGCCTGCCACTGCCTTCCGAGCGTGTGCCACCACACCTGGCCTTGGCTTTAAATGTTATAATGGAGGTTGTCTGGAAAGGTAGGAAATACTAGAAGCAAAAATGCCAGCAGCCTAGCTTACCAGGTAGCTGTCCATGAGACAGTTAGAGCAACTCACCTCTCCGGGACATTGCTATATCACAGTACTCTCTTGCTCCCTTTCATTTTTAGAAAGTTGGAAGTAATACCTAAACCTGCTTCTGGACATGGTACTAAAACGGAGTTCTTGCTGAGAGTTTCAGTTACACAGAAACCATGGTTCGACTGACTCTGGATTTAATTGCCAAAAGCAGCAATCTTAAACCCCGAAAAGAAGAAACCATCACACAATGCCTGAAGAAAATAACGCACATAAATTTTTCAGACAGAAATATAGATTCGATTGTAAGAACTTTAAATTATTTCATTTTTACACAATTAGAAATATAAACTTTATTGGTTTGAGGGCATATCCAATATAATAATTCTATTTTGATTGAACTTGTTAACTATATTTTTACTGGGAAGCATATTATGTTTCTCTTTTAATTTCCTTCTTTGGGTACTTAGCATATTAAGTTTCTGTAAAATATAGCGTTGTGTTTTACAAATATCTGTTAGACATATGTTGCTGTTTCCCTGGGATACACTTGTATTTGCACAACAAACAGGATCTGGAAAGCAATTACTTTTGGACCACGCCAGAACTTTGGAATACTTTTTAAACTTCAAAATGTTAAGAAATGAGCTAGTCACTTGCCTGTAACCCCAGCCCTCAGAGGTTGAGCTAGGAGGATTTTAAGTTCAAGACCAACCTGAGCTATCCAGTGAGACCTGTCTTGGGTTGGGGATTAAGGACACAAATCTTCAACACTGGGGACAGTATACCTCAGTGACAGTATACACTCAGTGTGTCCAAGGTCCTGTGTTCAATGCCCAGTCACCCCTTCTCCCCAATAAACGTTCAAAGGTGAAGGTTCTGCATATAATTTAATTATGTCAGTATATGTCATTCTGGGCCAGTTGGATTAGACGAGGTTTCTCTGTGCAGCCCTGGCTGTCCTGGAACTCGCTCTGCAGACCAACCTGTCTCTGCTTCCCCAGTGCTGGGAGGAAAGGCGTGTGCCACCACAGCTCAGCTTGTTCCGTTCTTTTTAATGATTTATTTTTATTAGTATGTGCATTGGCACTTTGCCTGCATGCATGTCTATGTGAAGGTTACAGACAGCTGTGAGCTGCCATGTGGGTGCTGGGAATTGAACCCGGGTCCTCTGGAGGAACAGCCAGTGACTGAGCCATCTCTCCAGTCCTCTTTTTTTTTTTTTTTTTTTTTTTTGAGACATGGTCTCTCTATGTGGGCTTGGCTGTCCTGAAACTCACAGAAATCTTCATTTGTACACCAGGCTTGTCCTTGAACTCACAGAAATCCACCTGCCTTTGTCTCCCCAGTACTGGATTAAAGGTGTTTGGAAACCACGTGACCCAGCTCTAGCTTCTCATATAATCACAATAGTGGGTCAGAGTGTACCACTGTTCTCCTGTTCTGACGTCTACACGATAATACAAAGAAATGAAAGTTTGTTTTACAGGACTCAGATTGATAGCATCATCATAGTTTGGTTTTTTATCCTCCACATTTATTTGGGTCAGGGTCTTTCTCTCTTGCCCTGGCTGGCTTGGTGCTCACCATGTAGACCAGGTGGTCTTGAACTTACAGAGATCCACCCACTTCAGCCTCTTCAGTGCAGAATGCAAAGGTGTGTGTCACCATACCTGGCTTTAATCCATTACTCTCGGCTATTGAATGATTTCCAGTTTTTAGTACTATAAACTGTGACAGTTTATTTAGAATCCAACAGGAAGATTAATCTCTGCATTATAATGTTTGAACAATAGTTTGTTCATTGTTTCAACTTTCAGGAAGGTCTCTAATTGCTTCCAATGAAAACTGTTTAAGAAATTCTTAAGAAATGAGATTTTACTGGAAAAGTAACAGAATTCTAAAGCACAAAATTACTCAGTGATTGTTACAGTCTTATTTGGAGTATGCTAAGTGCAGAGAAATGTAACTTTGTACCAGTCTTAGGGAGATTTGTAGAGTGTCAAAGTATTTCTTAAAGCCAGCAACTAAGCATTCAGAGGGAAGAACTAGCACCTGTTTTGTTTTCTTCTCAGGACGACCTCTCTCTCTGCAAAAACCTGAGCGTTTTATATTTATATGATAACCGCATTAGTGCCATCACCAACCTGAACTATTCCACGAATCTGACCCACTTGTACCTGCAGAACAATTGCATTTCCTGCATCGAGAACCTCAGGTCCCTGAAGAGACTGGAGAAACTGTAAGTGAATCCTCCTAACTGCTTTTCCCCTTTCTTTCTTGTGCAAGCATTTCCAGTGTTGAGTTAGGTCGCAAATCTAAACTGAGTGTAGGCTTAAATCTGTTTCTCAAAAGTTTCATGGAATAGGTTTCACTTTTAATTTTATCCTATTGTATGTAATATATTCATATAAAATACAATAATCTGTAGCATGATTAATAAAAACCCAGAGACAGAAATTGGGGTTCAACCTGAAGGTCAGAAAAGCAAAACAGCCAGCCACTGGCTCTTACCTCTACCTCAGTATGAAATGGTTGATCCTGCCTCCAGGAATCTCAGAATGAGACTGTGTGTGAGAGCTGCCTCCTCCTATTTTATATTCCTCTCTAGTGCTGGAATTAAAGGATGCACTGCTTGGTTTCTGTGGCAACTAGTGTGGCTACTGGGATTAAAGGTCTGTATTGCAACTGCCTAGGCTGTAAAGCTGACCAGTGGGGCTGTTTTACTCTCTGATCTTCAGGTAAGCTTTATTTATTAAAATATAAGTGAAATATTGCTACAATAATTGATGCTTTAATTAAACTTGATAAGACAGGCATCGTGGTTCATGCTTGTAATTCAAGCTCTCAGAAGCCTGGGGCAAGAGGATTTCTAGAAATTCAAGACTAGCCTGGGCTACATAATGAAGTCCTGGAGAAAGAAATCATCTAATGGGCTTTAGGGATAAGCATTCTCACATAAGTTCAGTCAGTCAACAGGGTTTCCATGGAGCTCAGGTAAATTCTGTGCTCTTCTGTGTCCCCAAGGGGCTTTGATTTCAAAGGGTAAAGGTCATAAACTAATACAGATTTGATTGTTTGAAAGGTTGCTGATAATCATTACTGGGGAGGTCAGAGAGATCGCTCAGCACTTAATTGTACACACTGCTCCCACAGAGAACCTGAGGTCAGTTCCCAGCACCCACGCTGGCTGCTCACAATTGGATATAACTCCAGCTCCAGGGGATCTGGGGCCACCGGGCACACACACAGCACACATGCACATACACACATGTACACAAATTGAAACTAAAATCTGTTTTCAAAGTATTATTGCTGGGCAATGAAGGCTGACAGATCCAAGTTCCCCAGATTGGATAACTAGCACGTTTTTCTAGAAGTGGCCTGTGGTCTTCAGGATGGGGACAGAATAGGGTGATGGGGAAATACTCACCAAAAGCAGACTACTAAGTTCCAGTCTCGATATCCAGCAGATCACGGGAGTGAGGTCCAGAAACTGTTTATAAAATGTGGGAAACAGTTGAGTACCCACTATTTCAACCCTCCCACTTAAAACGTTGAAGATGTATATGGTATACGTGTATGAATATACTAATGAAACCCATTGGTTTGTCCAATTAATCAATGCTATTGAAAAATGTAAAAACATAATGTATTTTAGATCAAATTAAGTGTAACAATATAATTTGTTGAACTTTCATAGGTCTGATAGAAAGATAACACTCTGTGTGTATAATTTTTAACTCTGTGTGTGCAACACATTTTTGCGTGTGAATGCAGGTGTGAGAACGGTGAGGTCAGAGAACAACCTCCGGGGTTGGTCCTCATCTCCCACCCTGTTTGAGGCAGGGTCTCCTGGTGTGCTGGGCTACCTGTGTCGGGGGATTCTTTCTGTTTCCATCTCCCATCTCACCCAAGGGGCTCTGGGGTTACAGATGCTCCTAAGAAGACCACATTATGTGGGTTCTGGGGATTCAAACTAAGGTCCTCATACCTGTGAAATGAATGGTTTACCCAGCAGCCATGTCCCCTGCCCTCCTTGTTATATTTTTTATCATTCTTAACATCCACAGCATTCCCAGAAAACCTATTTGAAGCCCTGTCTGTGTTTTGCAGGTACCTGGGAGGCAATTACATTGCAGTCATAGAAGGTTTAGAAGGACTGGAAGAACTGAGAGAGCTGCATGTTGAAAGCCAGAGGCTTCCCCTGGGAGAAAAGCTTCTGTTTGACCCCAGGACTCTCCGTTCTCTGGCAGTAAGGCCATAAGAAAATTTGGGCAGAATGCAGTGGGACATAAGTTAGGGAGGACATGCTCGGAGTGTGGACGTGGTCGTCCTGTTGATCTGCCCGTTGGAAACCTGAGGGTGGTTTTCTTGTGCAATCTCTAGTATGATGGTACTATAGGTCAGGGCGGCATGTCTACCTCTTTAACTAGAAGGACTAAAAGAGGGATGTGAGCAGGTTATGTGAACTGAAGTTCTATCTAATACAGGCCCATAATGTAGGCGCTGCTGACTATCATGGCTCATGTTTTTAAATTTTAGGGAAAACTATGAGGAAAAGGGAGTGGGACAATTATTTGGCAAGCTTTCTTTGTCTTTCAATTTTTTGAGATACAACCTTGGGGTTGTGGCTGCGTGCACAAAACCAGGTTTGAGGACCCGACGTGTTGCTGGCCAGCCAGTCACCATCTGTGAGGTGAGATGCAGGGCTCGCTGCTAGTCCTCAAAGCCCTCTGGGTCGTGGTTGCACTGCCTTTATTTCTGGGCCAGGAGATTTATAAATGGGACACAGTTGTGCAGATTTTATTCATTTTGATTCACAGGATCCAGAAATGGAAGGAACTTGTTTCTAATACACCTGAGAAGTAGTCCTTTATGTTAGAAAAGAAAGAGGCGACCCAGTTACCATGCCACCTCCTCCCCTCTGCCTCTGCAGCTGTCGGCATGCAGCTGGCTGCCTAGCCCCTCTGCAGCTGTCGGCATGCAGCTGGCTGCCTAGTCCCTCTGCAGCTACCCCAGAAGGGATGTTTAGACCAATCATAGCATGTCTTGCATGCAAAGAAGGTGTGTGTTTGCACACTTTGCCTATAAATGGAGATTTGAGTTTGTATACATCACTGCTTTCCTGTTTATCATCAGGGTAGTGGTCCCTCTGCTGGGCCTGGAAGAGAAATTGCTTCCTCTCTAGCCTATATGGAAATGGTTGCAGGGTGAGCTACAAGTCATAGAGGTTTGTGTCAGCAAAATGTCTGGTGTAAACTATTTGAAACAGTGCTGCACCGTTAGGAGTGGAGCAATTAGCAATAATCATTGTGTGGTTTTCTCAAGGTGTCCATGAGTGTTAAAAGCAGTTAACGCTGGCATATAATGAGTTGGTCGACACTCATTTTGCTAAAGGTTTTTCAGGCAAGAAAGAGTCTAAGAGCTGACATTTAGGGATCAAAGTGCACCATCCCCCAATGTCTTCTGCTTATTTACAGGGAAAGGACCTCCAGAAGGAATGTGTATAGCAGGACCTGTAAGACTTTGTCAACAGTGATCTTGTCAGAGTCCAGCACGTCCAAGAGGCATATTGTCATTTTTCGTTTCAATTTTATCATACGACACCACTGAAAACATTTTTTTTTGTTAGTTTAGGTTTCTCACAGATTCTGAAATTCTCAATATTAAAGTATCATTTTTTTTTCAATTATCTCAAGTCTTAAAAAATTCTTAGTGACAGCGTCCGAAAAGGCCAGTGCATGGGCGAACACAACCAAAGTCCTTTATATCATGTACAGAAATGTCATGATGAGACGTGCTGCGTATATATGATAGAAACTCGTCATAGCTTCTCAATGTCAGGACTTTCTTTCTGAAGGCTGACTATGTATGGCTGTCTTGGCGGGCAGACTTGATATCGATTCACAAGCCTTAGATTTAAAGATTGCTCATTTAGCATTGTCATATAGTTATTTATGTTCTCATTTTATTAGCTAGCATTGAAATCGTTATTTCAATGGCTTCTGAACAAATGAATTATCAAGAGAAAACTAAAGAGGGAAAGATAAAAATAAAACCAGACATCATTCATGTCAGGTCACATGACTTCTTCCCTGGATGATGTTTAGCACAGGATAGTCATGTGCTTAGACTGCAGTAAACGGTTTGTCTACATCGAGCTGTCGGGTTCACTGGCTGTGCTTTTTCTCTTTACTTTGTAGCTTCCCTACTTCATAATTTATATTGTCTTCTGGAGGAGGAGCATAGGACTTATGGAGGAACCAGAGGCAACAGTTGGCTATAGCACACACTAGAGATCTAAAAGTTCCATGTTAAAAAAAAACAAAAAAACAAAACACTGGAACAGAATCTTCATGGCTTTTGTTTTTTGCCTACAAAGCAACCTGAACTAGTGCCCTTGAGGCTTCTAAAGCACGGACCCTTCCGCTCCCTGTATGTAGTATTTAGGTGACTTACTTATGTTAACTTTGTTCATTTTTTTTCCAGAAATCCCTCTCTATTTTGAATATCAGCAACAATAATATCGATGACATAAAAGACTTAGAGATGCTGGAGAATCTGAACCACCTGATCGCCGTTGACAACCAGCTGGTGCATGTGAAGGTAATGTGAGCAAAGCCAGCCTTGAGGATTTACTCGGGACTGTGGGTTAGAACACACTTAGAAAGAGTTCTAAAAATGCCGCTTGTTAAAGTGCTACCCTGTGGTTATTCTAAATCTGTCTTCTGAATCCCTACCTCTACTTTAAAAATGTTTACTGCAGCTCTTAAGTTTTTAATTTTTTGAAAAAATTAAATTTAAATCTTTAAATTTTTATTTTTTTTATTTTATGTGCATTGGTGTTTTGTCATGGGTTGTCTGGTCCCATGGAATTGGAGTTACAGGTACTTGTGAACTTCCATGTGGGTGCTGGGAATTGAACTTGGGTCCTATGGAAGAGCAGTCAGCAAGTGCTCTTAACCACTCAAGACATCTTACCAACCCCCCGAATCTCTACTTCTTAACTGTAACTATTTGTGTCTTCCTTGTTTTACCCTCCATATTTCTCTGAGGAGCTATATGCCTGTCTACTCTCTATTCGTCCATTAGACTTTCCCTAGAAGCAGACTTTCTCCTTTAACTCTGTGCTCCTAGTGAATGAGTTCCTAGGAACGTCAGCAAGCCTAGCTGCTCCCTGATGCTATGTGGGAAAGTACAGAGACAGCAGCTCGTTCTAATTCGCACTGGTTGAGTACATGTCCCGTTATATCGTGCCATGCCATGTCATTACATTGATCATTTATGCAGCTGTGCGTTGAACCCTTCTGTATTTGTCTGGCATTGTACTACAGAGGAAGGAAGGACTCAGTTCCAGGCCTCAAGAATGTCCAAGCTGGGAATAGTGGCACATACCTACAATCCCAACACTTGGAAGACATAGGTAGTGTGAAAGACACGGGTTCGAGGCCAGCTTGGTCTACAAAGCAAGAAAGGAAAGAAAGCTAGACGGTGAACATGTCAGGCATAAGGGATAGCAGCTGTGTTTCTCTGAGACAGTTTGGGATGTTCAAAGAACCAAAACGAGGTCAGTTCCCTGTGGCAGGGCCCGAGGGCTGGCCCTTATTGTTGATACACTGCAGGTGCCCAGAAAGTTCAGTAGCACAGAAGCAGCGCTATGATATGAGATCAGAAAGAAAGGCATAGGGGTCAGGTCACAAGGTCAGCACAGGACAAAATTATGACCTAATTCTAAGTGCAGAGACAGTCATCGGAAGGAATGTATGTTTCAAAAGGATTTCTCTGTCTGTTGTATGAAGAATGAGCTTCAAGAATAAAGCAAAGATATGAGTTGAAACTATTACAGGCAAGAAGTAAGATGATGTGCGTGAGAGAAGGAGACGTGGTTGCTTAGAGATGAGGAGTGGGTGTATTGGCTGTATTTTTAGTTAATACCCGTAGATTTTCAGGGGGCAAGAATAAAATGTTGAGCACTCTATCCTAGTTAAAAGACTAAAGGCATAGAAAAACTTAATGACATTATGGCAGAAATTTCCCCAAATCTAGGGGAACAAATGCATATCCAAAAACACAAGACAAGAAAAATGACTCTCATGGAAATATAGTCAAAACATCGAAAGGATGGGAAAAAGAAGGAATATTGAAATCTGCAAGAGAAATGCAAGTTCCTTACAAAATAGGAACCTGTTAGAAACATGGGCAAGAAAAAAAGCCTGGACTCAGTTCATTGGATCCTGAATACCGAGCCTGCCCAGGACATATCTGAGCGTGCTTTTGTGATTTAAATCATGCCCTGGATGTCCCCCTTTGTCAAGATGGCATTGGAGCCCAGCACCTGAATATTAGTTTCTTTCCTTGTGTATATTCTGCACCCAAGGTCTCTGTTATGGCTTCAAGTTTACCACTCCTTTCGCCCTAACCTACTGGTAAATGCTATGCCTTGGGGAAGAAGTCTCTCATGCAGTGCATAAGGTCACCGACTTCCACGCAAAGGGTTGTCAGCAGCAGACAGCTTTGTGCCACGGGGTAAGACAGCCATCGTTAGAGAAAGCGGGCAGCCCCACGATAATTACCTGAGGTGTTGGGCACTTAGGGGGCGGCTGCCTCTGGACAGACCCCAGCACATCCCACAGATGAGTCCCCAGAAACAACTGAAGGTAGTTGTTACACAGGAAAGGAGAATGTGAAAATGATCGCTTCTGCTGAGAACTTACGTTGTCGCTAAAAGTAAAAATTCAGAATTTAAATTCAGATATGTAATTACAGATTATACAGGACAATGAGAAATTCTGTTAGTCTTGCCCATGGATTTTTACGTAGTAACATAAACTAGAAAATGACAGTATAATTTGGCAAGGAAAATCAATTTTTAAAAAACAGAAGAATAATGATCTCTTAGAATGATCTCAAGGAGAATTTTTCTAAAATCACATGTAGGTAAAAGGTACTACAAAGACTGCCAGGCTACTGAAATCTTTGAGCTCTGTGGGGAAGAAAGAAAACAAGGAAGAACTGAGTCTTTAGGAAACACAGACGCTCACGGACCATGACCAGGTCCTCATTTCCTGGTGGTCCAGGAGCCTACGGGAAGTGAGCGAAGTGAGCGCGTTAGAAGCCAAAGCCACAGGCCCTTGGGCTTCTGGGCACGGCCATAGCTTCTGTTTCTCTCTCCGGCTACCCGAGTCATCCCTTCCCCACAGTTATCAGGGAGTCCTTCTGCCATGTTGCTCTCAGCCCGCCCTCATCCCCCCGGAGCTGGTCCAGGTCAGGGACTTCTAGGCAAGAATAAATAAAGCGGGTGGGTAAGATGCGGAAGAGAAAGCACAGGAAGCAAGAACCACCCTTCCTCCTCGTCCCATGTGTACCCCTTGAAGGAAGACCTTCAAAGCCTGCTCCACTGTACCTCTCATGTTTAATTCCTATGCCACGCGGGGAATAGAGTGGTCCTTGTAACAAAAGACTCGCACTAGTAGGCGAGGATGTCAGACTTCCTTCTGACAGAGCCCTTATTGAAAAGATTTCCAGGCCAGGAAATGGCCCCCTAAGGCAAACACGTACTTTTCCTAAAGGGAATGCGAGGCTGAGCGAGTGAAGGCAGAACACAGTCCAGAGAGGTGCTGTGGGCCGACCGGCTGCCTTGGCTATAACAGAGTTTTGTTTATTCTGAGAACACCGGGAGCCGCTGCAGGTGTGAAGTAATCAGATGTTAGCATTCTGAAAAGATTCTGCTTAACTGGGGTGTGAAGAACAGATTGGAAGAGTCCAGGCCAGCTAAGGAGTGAGTAGTAGACACGTTAACAGTGGGGGTGGAAATGGAGCGAACAAACCGGAGAACAGTTTGGAGGATAAAGTGGGCAAGACGCGCTTCTAGCTGGACGTAGGGAATACTGAGCAGAGGTAAACGAGCTACGGAGAACTCTAGAGTCAGGTTTGGGTACACAGAGACCATGAATTTTGGTCATGCAGAGTTGGAGTGTCTTTGAAACATTCCAGAAAAACACCAAATAAGCAGTTATGTGTGAGGTTACGTACAGAGCAGAGCCAGATGAATGGAGGTGTCTTCCGCTTTGTGGTTATGGATGAGAACACCATCATGGACGCAAACGTGGCAGGAGGGATTATTTGCTGGGAAGGTTTATGTACGGTGGACGTGGTCGTGGAGGACGGCAGGAGGACAGCTGTTTCTGTGAGTGCACCCTCTTCTGTGAGCCCGGGAGTGAAAACAAGCGTTGCTTTTGAAGGAGTAGGTGTCAAGTTTAGAAAAGGAAGGGGTTCTTGATGGTCGCTGATGGCCCACCGTCTTCTGCCTCTGACTCAGCTCAGTGAGTTTTCACCAGGGATGGACCCTGGCAGCAGTTCACCATGTAGCCCGTAGACTCTTCAGCCTGGGGGAGTGCCCAGTGGTTGAGAAATGAAGGAATCAGTCTAAACCCTTACAGCTTCATATAGAGTCAGTCATAACTTCTTCACCAGACACAGTGCTCAGGACCTGCATTTAAACAAGGTCCCTTGTGATTCTATTTAAAATTTAAAATTACATTTTATTCTTGTGTGTGTGTGTGTTGCACGTGTGTTGCGCAGAGGACAACTTGTGAGTTTTCTCCTTCAGCCACGTGGCTCCCCAAGTCTGAACTCAGGTATCAGGCTTGACGACAAGCACTTTACCTGCTGAGCCACCTCCCAGGTCCCCCTGGTGATTCCTGTGCACAGAAGTCTTTTGAGAAGCCCTAGTAATCGGGTCTGGTGATTGTAGATAAAAGAAAGGATAGCAGCCAGAGAAGGGAGACTGGAAAAGAAGACGTAAGAGAGAAGACCCCAGAGGAGGCAGCGGATCAAAAGGCTGGTTAGTGGGGGAAGAATTAGCACTCTTCGTTTGTGGAGAAAATGAAAACGGAAAAGGAAGTGTGAGATCACAGCAGTTAACTGAGAAGATGCTGGTAAGACCTGACCTACTGATCAAGGTCAGCTATTGAGGAGGAGAGGAAAGAGAAGTTTCAAGCCAAATAATAATAATAATGATGATGATAATAATAGTCATCCTTTAACCTATGGGGCTCTACTTTAAATGACATTTCATGACTTTTTGTTTTGCATTTTTCCTGTAACCTCTTTAAACAGGCATGCACCAATATCTAAAAGCACCAAATATTTTAATGATTTACAGCTCAACTTAAATTTCTACAAATTGCATATGAGTTCAGGTTGAGTTATGAACTTTACTAGGCCCACGTTATCCAAGTTGCTAATGTTATACAAAGTCAAATGCATGTCCAAAAATGTGAACAAAACAAAACTTGAAGGAAAACCAACAAAATATCCTTAATCTTTCTTTGCCACAGTTTTTATGTCTGCAAAGTTTGCCGAATCAATAAAATGACCTGAGTTCCTCTCACAGCCAGATTCATTAGTGATTTACTTCATTGGTTTTCTGATGACCATTTATCATGAGACAGAGAATCTTCATAAATGAATGGGAAATATGAAAAACTTGACATGCTTGCCTCTTTTATAAACTAAACATTTGATTTACAATGCACAAGTGAACAAGCCACAATAGCCTGTCATGTCTTCTTCATTTCTAATTTATTCAACCTCTGCTCAGTATTGATCCTGGCAAGCGGCATGGCCCAAAGATAAATTTATTCATTCCACACTTTAGTCAGGAACAAGCCCAAAATTATAGATTTCCTCAGGCAGATGATGACAGGCAGTCAGAGGGATGACAAATGGCTATCTTTAGACTTGGTAAGGACAGTGGGGCCAGACGTTTCCGATAAAGATTGGAGCGTGTTGGTCAAATACAGGTTCATCAGAGTCATCATTAAAGCAAGGAGCACTGCCTGCTAGAGTTGCCCGTGCAGGAGCAGGGTACCAGCCTGCACGGGAAGGGGAATTGGCGCCTCAGACTCAGCAGCGCTCTGAGCGATAGCATGACATGATCATTTATCAAACAGAGACTGTCCAGAAAAGTGTCTGGTTCCTTGAGTAATTTATCGAAGGGCAGGAGAGCGAAAGCATTTTATTAAGGACAGGAAGGCAATGAACAAGCAGAGCGTATCCAAAGGGTAATCGTATTTCAGAGCAGGATTAGCTTCGCCTTAAGTAAACATACACTGGGGAGAGTGTGTCCAGGGTCATTTATCAAGCGAGGAATAATGAACAAAACTCCAAACATGGTTTTATCTGCATGGGTGTAAAGTTCTCTTGCTATGGGCATCATATTCAACAGTGTGAAGCATACAGCTCCCAGGTCCTTCCTCGTGGCTTTTAGAGTAAGAGGAATTCAGAGCTCTTGGCTAAAGTCATCATGGCTATGTTAAACATGGAACAAATGCTTCAGACCAAGCAAAACCTAAGGTTCAAGAATGAGGACTGAGGTTATAATTTTAAAGACAGCTTTCTTACTTGAAGATAACTATTTGTTGGTCAATGAATCAAAAGTTTCATCTTTAAATTTTGCTCTTAGTCAAAATTAAGAGAAAGGGACTTAGCTGAAGAACAGCAGAGCAGGCAGAACGGCAGAAAGTGGGCACATTTATGAACTTCCTGTTTTGTTCTGGGCACTCTATATCCATGACATTAGTTCTAGCTGCAGCCACTTCATAAAGACAGGAAGCCTGGTGTGGTGGTACATACCTTTAACCCCAGCACTTGGGAGGCAAAGGCAGGTAGATTTCTGTGAATTAGACCAGAGCCAGCCTGGTCTATAGATAGAGCTCCAGGATTACACAGAGAAACTTGTCTCAAAAAAGCTAAATAATAATAAAAATGATGATGATGACAATAAGAAAATCATGACATGCGCACAGTAAGCAAAAGCCGGAGAGACAGAGGGCTGCTTCTGAAGAGACAGCTCCTGTTTTCTCAAGTTGTTTGTTTTAACTCCTCAGAGTCAAGCGCAGACTAAACTCTAGAGGTAGCTATGCACCTACTATTTTGAAGATATATCTGCATTCTTATGTTTGTTGTGCCATTTTTCAAAAATAACAAAGATATAGAGACAACCAAAGTGAAATGCTTTTTTGGTGCATTTAATGTCCTTTATTTCATTTTTAAAAATGAGTCTTTGGGGCATGTATAAGAAGCATTCAAAGTATATATTCTTCTCATTAAATAGTAGTTAAAATACATTTTTTTAAAAATATTTATTTATTTATTATGTATACAATATTCTATCTGTGTGTATGCCTGAAGGCCAGAAGAGGGCGCCAGACCTCATTACAGATGGTGTGAGCCACCATGTGGTTGCTGGGAATTGAACTCAGGACCTTTGGAAGAGCAGGCAGTGCTCTTAACCACTGAGCCATCTCTCCAGCCCAAATACATTTATTTTTAAAGAGGAAGGGGAGAAAGCAAGGGAATGAATGGCAGGAAGATAGAGGTTTGGTGCAGGGTTTGAGGCTCACTGGGAAAAGCAGTGCAATAGTGAGAAAGGGGGGAAGGGGGGCCTCCAGACTTCTAAGGTGCCGCTCCTCTGTCTCCTTTACCTTCATGTGACTTGTACACTGTGGATTAACTTAGTTTTTCTTGAATGTCAACAAGTCCTTTTCTGGTAAGGTATAAAAGCATGCAGATGGTTATCACAAAAGGTAGAACAAAATTGAATGTGGTGGCACACACCTTTAATCCCAGCACTCGGAGACAGAGGCAGGTGGATCTCTGTGAGTTCGAGGCCGGCCTGGTCTACAGAGTAAGTGCCAGGCCAGTCAGGGCTAAATAATGAGACCCTGTCAAAAAAGCAGCAGCAACAACAAAAAGTAAAAGAAAAATGTAACCACAGTAAGAGCATAATTTCAAAAGAAATCCCTGTGCCCCCAAATGATTAGAAGGTTTTATGAGTTCAATGTGATCTTTGGGTGGTAAACAGGCAAGTCATTTTTTTCTGTTTTACATTTTGACAGGATTTTCCCACATTCTTCATTTTTAAAAAAGGCAACAATGTATATTGCTTACAATGCTGACAAACTGTGCTGTTGTTTAATTTGATGAACCAATGAGTTTTATTGGGGTGACTTACAGGAAGCTGGGTAAGGGGTTATTTACAGGAGCAGAAATGACTCAGAGGAGGCCGCATCATCAAAAGCCCTCTCCCATGGGTGACGCTCCTAAAGCCTGGAAGCCTGGACCACTGACAGACGGCAGGCAGAAGAACAGGCTGGAGAGTGTCCTTTGCGGTGGCCCAGTTGGTTTGAGCCTCTGCTAGGCAGCTCAGCTGGTCCCTGCTGCTTCCGGACAGTTCTCCCTTTTGAGTGTCCCAGGTGGGCTAATGGCGTGTTTGCTCCCTGCTCTTCCCTTGGCTCGCTGTGTAAACTGCATTCCACTGAGAGCAGGGTAGCTGCCGGAGAAAACCTGTTTCCTTAGCTACAGGTTGGGTCGATTTAAGGGCACCATGATCAAGAGCAGTGCTGTGGTCCCCAACTTAGCACCTCACATTTGGCCTCCCCTTTAGCCACCCCACCGCTGGTAGAGACAAAGCTGGTGGCCGCACACAGCCTACCGCACACAGCCCACCGCACACAGCCCACCGCACACAGCCTACCGCACACAGCCTACCGCACAATCCTACCGCACACAGCCTACCGCACACAGCCTACCGCACACAGCCTACCGCACACAGCCTACCGCACACAGCCCACCGCACACAGCCCACCGCACACAGCCCACCGCACACAGCCTACCGCACAATCCTACCTCACACATCCTACCGCACACATCCTACCGCACACATCCTACCGCACAATCCTACCGCACACATCCTACCGCACACAGCCCACCGCACACAGCCCACCGCACACAGCCCACCGCACACAGCCTACCGCACAATCCTACCGCACACAGCCTACCGCACAATCCTACCGCACACAGCCCACCGCACACAGCCCACCGCACACAGCCCACCGCACACAGCCTACCGCACACAGCCCACCGCACACATCCCACCGCACACAGCCTACCGCACACAGCCCACCGCACACAGCCTACCGCACACAGCCTACCGCACACAGCCTACCGCACACAGCCCACCGCACACAGCCTACCGCACACAGCCTACCGCACACAGCCTACTGGAGGAGCTAGATCTCCAGAAAAACCAGTTCCCACCTTCAGAAAGCAGCTGGCCCGAGAAGAGCTGGTAACCAGGAAACCACATGCCTTCCTTTTTTCTTCCCTGGTTACAGGATTTGGAGCTTTTACTGAAAAAACTGATGAAGCTGTGGAAAATGGATCTAAATGGAAATCCTGTTTGTCTTAAACCAAAATACAGGGACAAACTGATACTGATGTCCAAGTCCCTGGGTGAGTAGTGTTTTACATTAATTCGACTTTCTTAGAGAAAGCACTTGTTTTACTTTTAAGTTAATTTATCATCAAGCCTTCAGAGATATAAATATAACATCTGGCTCTAGAAATTGGTCAACTTAAATGTATATGTTTGAATAATAGCAAAGGTAAAAATAGGAAGTAATGCTTTTTTCTATTCATAAATAAACACCAGGCACACTCTCAGGAGAAAATGTGGCTACTACCTACATAACTGGTTAGCCACAAATGAGCTAAACTTCACTTGGAACAAATCTTTGGCAGGCCCTTTGGCTCCTTAGCTCTTGGCTCTGCAGATAAACTAACTGATCAGATTGATTACTTGTCCCTTACGTTGGTGTCCCTTTCATTGGAAAGGGGGCTAGAGAGTTGCTTTAAAAAAAATCCTTACAAATAATAACATTCCTAAGTCGACACTCGATTGGGGAAAATGGGCCAGAACACTTGTTTGGTGGAGCCAAAGTTACATAGCATCAGAGCAACCGGCAGTGCCATGTCACAGAGGAACCTTGTGAGAGTTTCCTGGAGCAGAACCCTGGGATAAGAATTAATGAAAAGCTAAAATATGACAAAATGACTTCAGAACTCATAGCTAGTTAATCATAATGCTAGTTCGGTGGTTCTCTAGTGTGGGGAAAAGCAGGTCAAATAGTGAAAAACATTTTTTTTCAAAATATATATACAGGAGCTATACACAGCCCACAAAGACAGGGAACAAATAATACACAGAGGTGAATGGTGTTATGCCTTAAAAGTTCCACAGATGACTCTGCTCTGATACCACACACAGCTGCACCGGTGCTTTACTCAGAGGAAAAAGTGAATACAATGAATGTTTAATGAGTAAGAATATTTCAATATAGAGCTGGTGCGTTGGCACACGCCTTTAATCCTCACACTTGGGAGGCAGAGGCTAGAGAATTGTGAGTTCAAAGACAGCTTAATCTACATACCAATTTCAGGACAGCACGAGCTATATCGTGAGACCCCCAACTCAAAAATAAAAATTTCAATATGGGCTGCAGTGTGATTCAGTGATAGAATTACACACCCATACCCAGGACTCACCAGGCCCTGGGTTTAGTCTTCAACTCTGTAAGACAGACAGACAGACAGACAGGAAGAAAGGAGGGAGGAGAGATAAAGGAGGGAGAGAAGAAAAATAAAAAACAAAATCCCCCATTTTAAAATCATTTCTTGCCAGCAGTGGTGGCGCACACCCTTAATCCCAGCACTCTGGAGGCAGAGGGGGGTGGATCTCTGAGTTCAAGGCTAGCCTGATCTACAAAGAGAGTTCCAGGACAGCCAGGACTACACAGAGAAACTGTGTCTTGAAAAACCAAAAAGGAAAACAAAAACAAAAACGTTTCTCCATATACAAGGCGTGGGGATAAGTCTATTGATTTCTAAAAGCAAAAATGATTCAAAGTACCACTGAGTTTGTTTTGTGTTTGTAGCCCTGGGCATGGGGCCTATCCTAGGGGGCAGTTAATATACCCAGAGAGGTTCATTGAGAGGAAAACTGAGTTTTCATTTCCCAGCAGGTATTAGTTGCAGATAACTTCTCGGTAGTGGGGCGAGCCCATGTCCACTTCCGCATATCAGTGATAGGACCCCGTTGGCCTTGGATCTGTGCCCGCCCTGTGCATGTTACCACGGTCTCTGTGCGCTCACATGTGCACCGTTCTTGTGTCTGGAGCCTCTGTTTGTTTGGAACCACCCATCACCTCTGCCTCCTCTTCAGCGTTTACCTCTGAGCCCTCGTGGGGAGACTTTACCTGGTGCATGTTCCAGCTGTGTGTCTTTCTGTTAGTTCCATATACTGCAAGAAGCTTCCCTGATGATGGTTGAGCAAGGCACTGAGATAGCAGAATGCCGTTAGGAGTCATCTTACGGCTGTGTTCTTTAGCAGGGCAATAGAATTTAGTTTTCCCCGGCTCATTGCCTGTCCGTTTGCAGGTCCTTGGCCATCAGAGAGTGGTTGGTCATTTCCACAACGCTTGTGCCACTGTGGCACCAGGGCGCCTTGAGGGCAGGTTGCCATTGGAGGGTTTGTAGCTGGGACAGGATCATATTCCTCCTCCAGGCAGACCCCGGCTCACCTGCTCCATGTTTGGTGACATATGTGTGGCTTGCAAGCATCTTCAGCAGCAGAGCCCACTGTCAGTTCACGGAGAGCAACCAGCAGCCTGTGGTATTTGGGAGCTCCTCTCTGGCAACAAATCAAGATGTAACCCATTCCTGGAACTGCTATTTTTGTTGTTTGAGACAAGCTCTCCCTCTGTAGCCCAGGTTAGCCTAGAATTCATTATAGTAGCCTGGCTGTCCTCAAACCCATGGTAATCTTCCTGCCTCAACTTTTGGAATGATAAGATTAGCTAGCTAGCATGTCTAAGGTATTTTTAAGAAGGACTTTATTTTAGCTTACAATGTACTATAAGCCAGAAGTATATATTTTTTATTTTAATATTTATACATACATACTGTATATCATTTATTTTTTTTTCAAGACAGGGTTTCTCTGTGTAGCCCAGGATATCTCAGAACTAGCTCTTGTAGACCAGGCTGACCTTGAACTCACAGAAATCTGCCTGTCTGTGCCTCCTCAGTGCTGGAACTAAAGGTGTGCGCCACTACCGTCTGACTGTACTGTGTTTTTAACATTCATATCTTCTCCAGAATTTCTTGATGGAAAAGAAATAAAAAATCTGGAAAGACAATTCCTAATGAATTGGAAAGCATCCAAAGATGCCAAGAAAGTCAGCAAGAAAAGGAGCAGTAAGAATGAGGATCGGAGCGACTCCTACATAAGTAAGTGCCCATCGCTCGCCCACCACCTCCAGCTGAGGGAGCGTCTAAAAAGACAGGAAACAGGAGGGACGTGGAGCTCAGGGTTTTACGGTGGTGCTTTTAGACATTGGAAGTGTATTCGGCTACCTAGTTGTCAACAGAGGTACATAGAATTACTAGGGATTTTTGCCAGCAATGAAAATGGTAACCAGTAGGAACAAACCGTGCACTAAGGTTCACATTGGCTGTGCCTGTGTCAGCCACATACATGGTCATATCATGAGTTCCCAGAGACTGACCTTCTGGTCCAGCAAAGTGTGTAATATCAGTTGCATGAGTGAGAAAACAGTAGAGGTATAAATTGTGAAACCGAAGTCACTATATAGTTAACATTAGTGCAAATAATCAATTTTTGTCACTGGGATAAAACAATTAAAATATGTCACATGTAGTTGCTCACACCCATAATCCCAGCATTCAGGAAGCTGAGACAGGAGGATCACAATAAGTTTAAGATCAGCCTGAGTTACACAGTGAATTCCAAGACAGTCTAGGCAACAGAGTGAGACCCTCTCAAAAAAAATCAAAATGATAAACACATAATATTAAAATTAAATATGTTAACTGTTTTTGACCTACACTCTTGGCTGGTCCTCTTATGCACACACACTAAAGCCTATATGTTTGGATTATAATATGCTATGACTGTGTTAGCAAGGACACACTAGCCTTTGCCTAATTCGTACAACTAGATATAGAGTAATGTAACCCTTGCCTTGCCGGATTAGGACGCCCACTAGACTTGACCCCATAGAGTCTGCAGTGGAGCAAGCCTCTTCCGCACACAACAGCCTGCATCTCAGCATTTGCTCACAACTCACTTTTCTTGGCAGCTTGGATGAAAAGAACGGAAGCATCCCGGAGGGTTGTTAGGCCCAGGGAGGGGACACCGGGGCACGGCATTGCCATGGAGAGCATGGTGTCTGCTACTCTAGCACAGGCTGAGGTGAGGAGGGTGGGAGTGGAAAGGCTTGGAGGTGATCTTGCTGTATCACGCCCCTGAATACGGGCTACGGAAAACCATCCAGGAGAACTGGGACTTGGTTAGGGGACAGCATGCCAATGATGGACACTGAGCTGGCCGTGCGCGCTTTTCACACAGGGGGCACTTCTGCTGCTCTTGCTCCTGATGTAACCTTGTAGCCCTGCGTAGCACTGGTGCACACTCCTACTCCAAGGTATCTAGAAGGCTAGGGCTGGGACAGGAAGGTTTCAAGTTTGAGACCTACCTGAACAAATTATCCTGTCTCAAAATAAGGAAGGGCTGGGCATGCTAGCTCAGTGGTAGACACCGTGTGTGGAGCTCTGGCTTCAGTTTCTTGTGACACACACACACGCATGCACACACACGCACAAACACTTCAGCATTTTATGGCTTTCAGTATTACATCAAAGCACCTTATTAAGACTGAAGTACACACAGGATTAAACATCAGCTTTTACCCCAAAACTAGGCCTATGCTAAAAAATAATACTCATTTTGTCTTCATAGATTTCAAATATTTTTGTAATATACAGACAACTAAGTGAATTTTAAGTTATTCAATGAAATTTGGTGAAATAATAGAAATTATAATGTGCCTTAAAGCCTACAACCTTTGAAATTAATCATTTAATTTTCTCAAAGGAACCCTAATTAATCTCTTTATAATTAGTGTATCTAAAACTAACAATGCACTCATTAAAGTTATATGAAAACACCCACAATAAAGTATCTAAAGCAGAGGTTAGAAAACTGCCTCATTCACCAAAGTACCCAAAGAGTCAGGTACTCAGAGATAAACCCACCTGGGAAGGTAAAATACCTGTATTCTGAACATTGGAAATCAATGATAAAAGAAACTAAACAGGACACAAATGAAAAGCCATCCCATGTTTGTGAAACAAACTTAAGACTTAAAAGTTAGAATATCTGTCCGACCCAACGTGATCTACAGATTTAATGCACCCCCTGTCAAGATCACAATGGCAGCTTTTACAAAAATAAGAAAAGCTTTCTAAGTTCATATAAAGCCACAAAGCTCACAGATAACCAAATCAATCTTGAGGAAGAAGAAAGCTGGAGGCACCATAGCTTCTGACTTCAAATATACTACAAAGTTTAGTAGACAAAACAGTATGAAACCAAGAAGAGACAAACACAGAGCAAGAGGCCACACAAGCTGCACAAATGAAGCCACAAATATACAAAGAAACTCCCACAACTCAATAGCAAAAAAATATTAATAACCTGGTTTCAAAATAAACTAAGGACTTGAGTGGACATTTCTGAAGAGACATTAAAAATGGCCAGCATAATAAAGTTAGCGGTCCATGAAGATACTGACTCAGTAGTCATGACGACGAGTCTTCACATCAGCCAGAAGGGCTGTTATTTAAACAAATGTGTGTATGTGTGAGTGTGTGTGTGTGGGGGGGGGTAAACTGGAGAGATGGCTCACCAGCTAAGAGCATGCCTCTTTTCCAGGCATGAACATGGTACATATACACACATGCAGGTAAAACACACACACACACACACACACACACACACACACCCAGCATGGTAATCACAGCACTTAGGGGAGAAGACAAGAGCATCAGGAGTTCAGGACCAACCTCAGGTATACGAAACCTAGTCTCAAACAAAACAAAAGTAGCAGGTGTTAGCGATGATGAAAAACGTGAGTTACTTCCTTCGTTGTGAGATTAGGCATAAAGGGAAAGGATTTATTTTAGCTCATGATGTCAGAGGGCTATTTGCACCCATGGCTGCCCCAGTTGTGTGCGCAGGCAAAGCATTATGGCAGTAGAGTGGCCTTTGGACGTGGCTCTTCACTTCTTGGTAGATAGGAACAGGGAAAAGGAAACAAAGAAAGAAGTCAAGGCAAGTTAGAGTCACTAAGGACATATCCCCAGTGACCTACTTCAAGCCTTGCTTCCTACTTTTTATCCGTCTCCCCAGAATGCTATCAGATCACAGATCCACCCCGCATTAGGAGGCCTGAGCGTCTAATTGTGCCTGTAAGCACCATCACAGATGTGTGCTTCTCTAGTCCTCTAGCCATTTCTTTTTTTAATGTTTGTGTGTATGCACACACGTGTGTGCAGGTGCCCATGGAGGCTGGAAGAGTGTAGGTTCCTGGGAGCGGGAGTTAGAGGCATTTGTGATCTGCCCAGTGTAGATAGACCCTGGCAGTTGGAATTAGAGGTAAACAAGGCAGTCCCACTAGAAGGGACATCACGCCCGAAACCGTATGTGATATGAAGTGATAGTTGCTCAAGTAAAGGTATAAGCATGTCCCAACAACATGACCGATCCATGCCTAAAGGTTACTTTGAGAATAAATTTAAGTCAGTGGATGTTTATATTAATGCTAGCATGTCCATTTTCTTTATAAGAACTTTGAACTTTTTTTGTATGGTTTTTCTATATAAAAGTCTGTATTTTATTTTGATTATTAATTTGTTAATGATTCAATGTGGGCTTACTTGCCATGTTTAATTTCACTCCATAACATATAATTTAAGATACTAATATATGTCATTTGATGATCTAGTAATTAGTTTCAAAGCGGGATACTTTTAATTCTTTGTATGCCACAGGTAACTTTGAAACAATACATCACATAGTTCCTGTTTATTACCCGCAGGTGGGTAAGCCAAAGGTAGTCTTTTTCTCTGACGCACAGAGATACTTGGCAAGTGCAAATCCATCTTCAGAATGTTCCCAAGAAGATAAAACTAAACTTACTGAAGACATGGGGTAGGTTCTTTCAAATGTTTGGTCTTTCTCTTTTCAGGGGAATGGGGTAGCCATGTAGAGGGGTCCTCCCAGCCATCTGCTCTCAGGCACAACTTTAGTGTTGGTCGTCATCCAACTGCACAGGTGGGGGATGGTTCTGGAAAGGCTGGGAGTTGACTTGATGCACGCAGTGAGGCAGGGGCAGGAAAGTCCCTGAAGATGTCTGAACAATCAGGGGGAAAGGTTCTTCTCAGGGAAGGGGAGGCCCCAGGTGATGACGCTCGGGTGGATGGGGGTATGGAAGGAAGAGGGTGTGGCAGATAGGGGTAGAGAGAGGAGCCCAAAGGAGTCCATAGAATGCTTTCCTCTGCTTCAAGCCACAAGTTCTGAACCTGCTCTCTCTGAAGACACCAGAAGTTTTGTTCATCCCCAAGGGGTTCATGAGAAAAAGTTTGAGTCTGAACTCCAAGTTTTGATTCTATACTCAGTTCAGTTCTGAATAAGTCTGTTATGAACCTCCTAGTGAGAAAACAGCTGTTTGGGTTAAAAAAACAATGGCACTGTTTTTATACAAAGTTACACCATTCTGGGAAATAACTTCATTTATTCTAAAATATATACTTTCCATACATCAAACAACACAACATAAACAGTTCAAACAAGAAACAGGCTATGGTAAGGCAGGACTACAGTCCCAGAACGCCAGAGGTTGAAACAGGATGATTAGGTGTTCAAAGTTGTCATCAGCTAAACAACAAATTCAAGATCAGCCTGAGCTAAAAAAAAAAAAAAAAAAAGATCCTGTCTTTATAAAATAAAATCAAATTAGACAATCCAAATCTCACGTAATTTGCAAGCCAGGTGGGAAGCCAGGTCTGCCACAATTGTTGTGTATGTTGGCAGTGCTATGGGCATCGTTAGCCAGAGAGATACTAACACAATCTATATTTTGATATTTTTTGTTATTTTGTCATTTTTAAATCGCCCCTCCAGAGCTGAGGACCGAACCCAGGGCCTTGTGCTTGCTAGGCAAACGCTTTACCACTGAGCTAAATCCCAAACTCCCTGTATATACATTTTATTTCAACTTTTTTTTTTCCATTTATTTTCAGTTTCCCGCTTATTAGTTCAGTCTCCTTCCCCTCTTGGAATGAACCAAGGGCCTCAGTCACAGAAGACAAGTGTCTACCATTGGGCCCCTCCTTTGCTCTTACAGTCAACCCCGTGTTTGTTTTGCTGCTCCCCCAATCATACAGGAGTGCTCGGCACACTGTAATGAAGGCCAATACATAGTGCACCGAGAAAGTCTCAGAGAGGGTGGAGGTCCTGTGGGGCGTTTTCCTCTTCCCAGAACTGCCGCCCACTGAAGGCCAGGTGGGTCTGTCACGTGATGCTCCTTTCAGGGTCCTGTCTGTCAGTGGTGACTTAACAATCTCTAGCCAAGCTCACCGAAGAAGCCCTGTGAGCAGTACCGGGACCCTCCCTGTCCTACCCTCCCCCGACAGAGCAGCTCAGGACTCCTGCAGGGCAGACTTAGGTGCAGGGCCTCCATAAGTACTGTTGGTTGTAACGCGTCTTTTTCTGTCCCGCCTTCAGTTCCCAAAGAATGACATGAAGACTTGTAGTAATTATGAAAGCTCGGTTAGCTTAGGTTTGTTCCTAACTAGTTCTTGTAACTTAAATTAACTCATATTTTTAATCTGCGATCAGTTTGTGGGCTCAATACCTCATCTCTCTGTACCTCCATACTGACCATCCTTCCTTCTCTGCCCTGACTGGTGATTCCTACGCGCCTAGATTCATCTCCTCTTCCTGTGTCTCTGCCCGGAAGTCCCACCTATACCTCCTGCCTAGCCATTGGCCGTTCAGCTCTTTATTAAACCAATCACAGCAACACATCTCCTCCACACAGTGTACAAACATCCACGACAGGCGCTGTGCCACAAGATGGATAAAACAACAAACAGGGATAATGTACACAGCCTCAAGAAACAATGCTGGTGCATTTTATACATTACCACGGAGTAACTGGATCTGTAGTGAGCCGTGGCACACAACACACGTCCTTATCCATGTGCAAAGTCCACGTCATTGGGAGTGACGGCCTCCTCTCACTCTCCTAACCAAGACCTCAGGGCTAAAGGCGTTCTTTCATCTGACAGCTCCCTCTCCGCTGCAAAGATAAACTGTCCTAAACTCAGAACAAGGGCTCCAGCTACCTTGTGAAACTGATCATGTCCAATTGAATTTTCAGTTTTTTCCGGTGGGGAAAAATGTAATGCAAATGTTCCCTTTTAGACGCTTCTTATTTCCTCAGGTAGCACTTTCTCTGAAAACATGCCACATATTTCTTTCGGTGGCTCCAAAGGTTTAAGTCTGGAATATTAGTTACGCCTCTCTCTAATAAAAGGTGACCAACTATATCATGAAACTTCCTCAAAGTGCTTTATAAAAGGTTTTTTTAGGTATGCCTGTTGCTCGAATCTTAGTAATTGGGGAGGGAGCCTTTTCATTTGCTCCATGACCTAGTTTACATTTTTGTTTCCGTATCATGATTCATATATGTAATTTTCATTTTAATTGAGCTATACCGCACACACAAGGCAGAAGTTTAATGTGTGGCCCAGCACTTTCATCTATGAGTGCAGCCATGCAACCTTTAGTAAGTTAATGTCAAAAACAAACAAAAAAACAAAAGACCCTAAAGGACAGTGAGGTTAAAGTTGGAAGATTGGTAAAGTACTAAAAAACAAAGTGTTAATAATTTGGCCTGGGGGCTGGAGAGATGGCTCAGCAGCTAAGAGCATTGTCTCCTTCCAAAGGACCCAGTTCAATTCCCAGCACCCACATGGCAGCTCACAACTGTCTGTGATCCAGTTCCAGAGGATCCGACACCCTTGCAAGACATAAGTGTAGGAAAAATACCAATGAACATAAAATAAAAATAAATAAATCATTAAAAAGAAAAGAAAGAATGCAAAAAAATTCTAAAAACATCTTCACTGAAAAATAATAATTAGGCCGGGAGTGTGGGCTCAATGATAGAGCATGTTTGCCTAGCATGATGTGTTTACCTAGTGTGCACACACACACACACAGCAAACAAATCCATCTGAACACAAACACAAAGATCAGATTTTTAGTTTCTAAGAAAATCTATACAAGCAACCCTTTCCTTTATTTTAAAGGTGAGAATGAGCCGGCGTCCCTAACGTATTTTTACAAGCTATATTTAACGTTCAAGGTAAGGCGCCTGCAGAGAGGTAGAGAACAGTCAGGTTCCAAAAGCAACAATCTGCTGCCCACTCCTCGAGGGCTCTGCACCCTGGGAGTTGTTCCTGTATGCAAAACGGAGCGCGGCAAAGCAACATGTGTCCAAAGACGGGAATGTTTTCCCTGTCTCTTATAAATGCATGCTGTCTACGTGTGTATATTTACACAAGCCTGCTTTCCCTGCAGGGAGAGAGAAGGCAGACGTATTGACGTTGTTGTGACCCTCAAACTGAACTCGATGCTATCAAAGTGCACTTTAATTAAAGATTAGGTCTAAAGTATTCTTTATTGAAAGGCCGATTCCGAACAAATGCCTTTACTGTTCAATTAAAATACCGTATGGTATTAAATAAACGGGAGCGGCACACATTATTGCTTCCCTCTGTGTTTGTCATGGTAAGCGCTTCTGACAGATGTTTCCTCCTTTTAAAACATGCGGGGGGGGGGGTTGGAACCCTGGTGATTTAAAAATAGACATTAAATCCGTGTATGCTGCTCCTAAGCTCCACCGAGAACTCTGTGCAGCACTGTACCATGAGGAAAGGCGAACGGGTACTGTGCAGGTAACCGTAGACACATGCATGCATTTTACTAATGTAAAAATACCTTTTCAGGTGGTTAGGCTATGCTAGGTTTCAGACATCTTTAAGGGACATACATCCCAGGGACTCGTAATTCACAGGAATATGCCCTCTCTGTTTTGGCTAACTATTTATGAAATACCCACTATAAGGTATTTAAGAGTCTTTGAATTAAAAGTGGATTCTAATAGTTTAACTATCTGGCCTTCAGGGCTGGGAAGGGCATTTTTGAGCAGTTCTAAAACTCGAGGATGCGTTCACCTGAACATGCTCACAAAGTCCAAATGCCTTTAGTTTGTTCATCTTTCCTTCGGTGTATTTAATTTTATGTGCAAACAAACATTGTGTGTCCAGTAGTGGAGATAGAGTGTTAACATTTGATTTGCAGTTCTCAAAGAATTCTCTCGAGAGCAGGATGCACCCCCAGGAGGCAGCAACAAAAGATTTTCTGTTCTAACAGACAAGGCTAGCATTGGAAATTCTGGCGTCAGCACTGCCAATAGCTTACTCTATAAACAAGTTATAGAAACCTAATTTAAGCTTGGTGGTGGTGGCACTTGGAAGGCAGAGGCAGGTGGATCTCTGTGAGTTTGAGGCCAGCCTGGTCTACAGAGCTAGTTCCAGGACAGGCGCCAAAAGCTACAGAGAAAAAGAAAGGAAGAAAGAAAGGAAGAAATAAAGAAACCTAATTTAACATAACTCTTCCTTACCATTTTAAAAGGCTTCTATTTTGAAATCTAAATCTTCATTACTCAAACAATTTTTTTTTTTTACTAGAACTCTTAATAAAAGAATATTCTGACTCAGATAGCCAAGAACTCTGTTGATAGTCCCGGGTCTAGGAAGGAACAGGAAGGCAGACAGGTGAGGCAGTGACTCAGATGAATGGACAAGCGCCTCCCTGCGCAGTTAAAGGCACCTGCAGTCACTCGGCAAGAGCAATTGAGCATGGACTTGTGAAATGAGTATGTCTGGCAAGCAAGAGCTCTAGGTTGTAAAATCATTTGATTTAAGTAAATATTGGTTCAGTTTTTGTATTTGGAATAACACAATAGAGCGAGTGGAGAGACGGGACGGCTCAGTCAGCAAAGTGCATACCGCACTAGCAGGGCCCCAGTGCAGATCTCCAGCGCCCACACAAGTCCAGATACAGCAGCACAGGCGTGCTCCCCAGCACTGCACCGCTAGGGGGCGCGAGGGGTGGAGCCTGCCAACCTAGCTCAATCGATGAGGCCAAGGCTCAGGGAGAAATCTGAGACACCAAACATCAACACACACCCTGCCCCATACACACAAAGAAAAATAACATATCAGAATGGATAAGAAATTAAAACAAGCCAGGTGGTGGCGCACGCCTTTAATCCCAGCATTTGGGAGGCAGAGGCAGGTGGATCTCTGTGAGTTCGAGGCCAGCCTGATCTACAAAGTGAGTTCCAGAACACCTGAGACTGTTACAGAGAAACAGTCTCGAAAAATGAACAAATAAATAAAAGAAATAAAAATAGTCTCTAAATACCGATTAGATATGGAACTGCTAGAACTCATACATTAAAAATGCAAAATCAGGAGGCCTTTAGCACAATCGTTTGCTGCATTGTAAAGTTAAATATACAGTCCAAGAGATTTTCCTAGTGAAATGAAAATCTATACTCAAGAGAAACCCTACCTGGGTGTTTAGAATGGTCTATTTGTAATCATTAAATATTTAAGACAAATGTATCTATGTATATGCATATATGTATGTACATACACACAAAAATACCTACTTTCTACTCAGCAATGAGAGAGAGTGAACCACTCAGCATAAATGGGTTTCAAATATATTGGTAAGAGTAGCTAGATTTTATAAGAGACCTACTATGTGCTTCTGTTTGTGTGATATTCTGGCAGAAGGGGATCCATGATGACAGAAAATGGATCGGGGCTTGCCAGGAATTAACGGGAAAGAGTGTCAACTAAGAAAAGAAAATTGCTGCAGATACTGGGGTGTCCTGTGTCCTTATTCTGATGGCAGTTATAGTACTGTATACATCTCCCAGGCTTGCTGACCTATACACTCAAAGGATAAAGATCCCTCTGTAAAGCTCTGGCTGTCCTGTAACTTGAAATGTAGATCAGGCTGGTCTCAAACTCACAGATCTGCCTGCCTGCCTCCTGGGTGCTGGGATTAAACCACAAGACAAGCTAAAAGTTATTCCTTAAACAATGAGGGAAATAGTTGGAACCAACTTAAATAGTTACAAAATACATGTATAGTATAAAATGTTTAAACATTTTATTCTCTACTATGTGATATTTGCTTCTTAGCTTTTATTATAAAGATAGTCTTTTTCTGTATTTTGAGCTCTATGTTTTTCTCTGCTCCCCTCCCTGCCTCTCCCCTCCCCCTTCAACCTCCCCCAAGGTCCCCATGCTCCCAATTTACTCAGGAGATCTGTCTTTTTCTACTTCCCAAGTAGATTAGATCTATGTGTGTCTCTCTTAGTGTCCTCATTCTTGTCTAAGTTCTCTGGGATTGTGATTTGTAGGCTGGTTTTCTTTGCTTTATGTTTAAAAACCTATGAGTGAGTACATGTGATAATTGTCTTTCTGTGTCTGGGTTACCTCACTCAAAATAATGTTTTTTAGCTCCATCCATTTTTCTGCAAAATTGAAGATGTCATTATTTTTTTACCGCTGAGTAGTGCTCCATTGTGTAAATGTACCACATTTTTTTTTTTTATCCATTCTTTGGTTGAGGGGCATTTAGGTTGTTTCCAGGTTCTGGCTATGACAAACAATACTGCTATGAACATAGTTGAGCACATGACCCTGGGGCACGATTGAGTATCCTTTGGATATATACCCAAAAGTGGTATTGCTGGGTCTTGAGGAATGTTGTTTCCTAATTTTCTGAGAAATCACCACACTGACATCCAAAGGGGTTGTATCAGCTTGCATTCCCACCAGCAATGCAGAAGTGTTCCCTTTTCTCCACAACCTCTCCAGCATAAGTTGTCATCAGTGTTTTTGATCTTGGCCATTCTTACAGCTGTAAGATGGAATCTCAGAGTTGTTTTGATTTGCAATTCTCTGATGACTAAGGATGTTGAACATTTCCTTAAGTGTCTTTCAGCCATTTTAGATTCCTCTGTTGAGAGTTCTCTGTTTAGGTCTGTACTCCATTTTTTTTTTATTGGATTATGTGTTCTTTTGGTGTCCAATTTCTTGAGTTCTTTGTATATTTTGGAGATCAGACTCTGTCTGATGTGGGGTTATGAAGATCCTTTCCCATCTGTAGGCTGTCGTTTTGTCTTGTTGACCGGGTCCTCTGCTTGGTTTCAGGGGGTCCCATTTATTAATTGTTGCTCTCAGTGTCTGTGCTGCTGGGGTTATATTTAGAAAGTGGTTCTCTGTGTGGATGTGTTCAAGTGTACTTCCCACTTTCTCTTCTATAAGGTTCATGTGGCTGGTTTTATGTTGAGGTCTTTGATCCGTTTGGACTTGAGTTTTGTGCATGGTGATAGATATTGTCTATTTTCATTCTTCTACATGTTGATATCCAGTTATGCCAGCACCACTTGTTAAATAAGCTTTCTTTTTTTCCATTTGATATTTTATAAAGACAATCTTAGCATTACAACTTGGCATATTTAAAAGACTTAAAAATAATTCTAAGATTTACACCACGCTCAACGAATATCTTGCATTCTAAAGTCATACTTTTGGAAAACTAGACAACTAAGAACTTCAGAGAAAAATATACTATGAACATATATTTGGACTGCTGATAAGGTGTCAATCAATCTAAAATATGCATTTTAATAATAGACACCAAACTGTTTTGCAACATGCAAACACTCAATAGTATGGCAAAGACCATAAACGTTAGGGACAATCTACTTGGTTTGACCCACGCCTTAGCCATCTACTAGGTATGCTACGGGACACGTTGCCCAATCCCTGAGAACCCTTATCCTCCAAACTATAAAATCCTCAGTTTTTGTAAAGGCGAAATGAGAAGAGATACTAAAGAGTACTCAATAAATGAAAAGTGCCATTTGGCTCCCATTGCTTACTTGTTATGTGATAGTGGAGATTTAGGCTTATCTATATTTAAAGCGACTGAAAATACTAGCTTCTTTCGGGAATTTGGATTGCCTACAGTAGCGCAGATGGGACAAAACGGCGAGGCTCGGCGGTCCGGTCTGTGACACAGCCCTTTGTCCCACCGCTGTCTAGGGCACACATAGGCAGCAGGAAAGCAACGAGCCAGGCTAGACGGAGGCCTTGAGATGTAAGACAAAACTTCGGTCACAACCGGCCTCCTTATTTCCGTGTAGTTCTCAAAGCAGGAAATGTTCTGCTTCTGCTTTCTTTTAAACCCTGAACCTTTACCGACGGTTAGTGTGTCCTGGGTTCTATGTCTGTCGTCTTTTTTTTTTCCTATCAAGTCAATTAAATGTCAATTAAATGCTGGCGCATGTTGTTTTTGTTTGAAAATACAGGAATATGTCCTTGAAGGAATCTGAAAGCTTGGTAACAAAAAGCGATATCCACGAACCTCACCTCCGAAACCCAAAAGTAAAGGAACCTTTGTGTGAGGAAAAGGAGTCAGTTCAGCCTGGCCTGATTTGATTTCTTCCTAGAACTAGGCAACAACGTGGCGTGAGGGTTTGTAGAGCTGTTATCTCGGTGTATACCTTCCTGTTTGATTTGTTTCTTTATTGAATCTGAGACTTTCCGTGTGTGAGTTCCGGGATCTATTTACTTTATTAGTTGTTAAATAAAATTTACCAGGAAATACAGTATGGTTTCTTATTCCATACGAGTCCTTGAATCAAGGGAATCTGGACGTGCTTTTTAAAGTTACTGCCTAAGAATCACCCTGGTTAATGAACCAATTCAACACGTCTGGTTCATTGCAGTATAAGTAGTGCAGTTTGGTAATCCCGACGTGAAAAGTCAGAAATCTGCTGGGAAATGTTCAAGAATCTGTAAGTGAGCAGTGTCCTCTGTGACAGTTGATAGCTGATATTCTGAGCCCCCGGCTTAGAGCCTGTCTGACTGGGTTGCGGCTGGGACCCAGTCCCCTTCGCCGCAAAGGCCGGTGCGGACTGCAGAGCTGGGACCCAGACGCGGGGACCGGGGTTTCTCCCAGGTCGGTCTGAGTCGGTGAGCGCAGGTGCGAAGACAGCAAGGGGGCGATGGCGGGGTCTCTGGGTCACAGTGTCCCGAGGAAGGGTTCTACTGCATAAACAGCGGGCGGAGATGCTCCTCGAGGGGAAAGCCAAGCTGAACTGAACCGAGGGGTCCCGCCGGAGTCCGCCCGCCGCGACCGGGCTCCGGGTTTCCCGGTCGGAGGGGCGGGGCCAGGTGTCCGTCCCACCCCCGAGCGGTTTGATTGATGAGTCTGTCCGCCGAGGGGGCGGCTCCGCGACTCCGTCGCCCTTAGCCTAGGGGCTCGGGTGGGCGCGCGTCTCGGCCCGACGTGACTGTGCGAGTCTCCCACTTGCTGGCTTTGGGCACCCGCATAAAAGGCGGCAGCAGAGGCTGGACGGGGATGGAGTGACCTGCTCGACGTCCCTGGTCGCCTAGCACTGCTTAGCGGAGCTCTGCACGGCCGGCCGCTGCGGGGGAAAGGTGCGGAGGCAAGTCCGAGGTGAGGCGGGAGCCCCCGCAGCACCATTTCCCCGAGTGGGCGGGAGGGAGGGAGGGATGTCTCTGCGGGGACGGGAGGCTGAGCCCTGTGCGCCTTCAGCAGCCGCCGGGCACTGGGGACTCGAGGGCGAGCCTGCGATGCCGGGTCTCACGGCCGCCCCGCTCCCTTGCAGTGCTCGCCGCCGCGGGAACCGGAGCCGGAGCCGCTATGGAGCGCGGTCGTCCCGCCAGCAGCCCACGCAGCGCCGAGCCCTCCCCATCGGCCGCCGCCGCCCGCGACTCGAGCCCGGGACGGACCGGCGCCGGGCAGACAGGCTCTGGCGGGGTCGTCGCGCGCTCCGGGGGTGGCCGACCTGCAGCCGCGAACGCCGCTCGGGAGCGCAGCCGCGTGCAGACCCTGCGGCATGCCTTCCTGGAGCTGCAGCGCACACTGCCGTCGGTGCCGCCCGACACCAAGCTGTCCAAGTTGGACGTGCTGCTGCTGGCCACCACCTACATCGCCCACCTCACCCGCAGCCTGCAGGACGACAACGAGGCGCCGGGAGACCCCAGACTGGGCGCCTTGCGAGGCGACGGCTACCTGCACCCAGTTAAGGTAGGCAACACCCGGGTTGGAACCCCGGGAGTCACCCTGTCGCCGTGGGAACAGATGCCACGGAGCTGGCACTCCTCCCCGTCAGGCAGAAACACCTGGGCCCGCGGGCGATGGTGACAAGCTTCCCAGTGCAAGAGACTGGTTCTTAACAGTTTGTAATCAGGAAACTGGGGCGTTCGGTCCTAGCTGGGCTCGTGGATCTCTCTAGCCTCTTAAAGATTTTCGCTCAGATGGGGAAGCTGTTATTCATTCTAACTACTGGTAACATCTAAGTTCAAGAGTCAAGTGTCTTAACTTCCATATTACATTCCTATTGTCTTTTTCTTGAACTATTCCAAAGGCTTCATGAGTTAAATGGAATAGTGAAATTAATTCTTTGTCCCTAAGTAATTGTAAAAAAAAAAAAAAAAAAAGACAAAACAAACAAACCCAAAAAATTGTCAAAATCAGTAAAAATAATAATAATAAAAATAAACAAATGAGACCATTCTACATTCCCATACAGTAAAATTTCAATCACAGTTAAATAGACTAGACGGCTACCAACAATGTTAGAAAAACCCTGTAATGTTTCATGTAACTGTCATATTAGATTGGCGTGCATGTTGAGTGAATTGGTCTGTATTCAAATTAGCCAAGAGAAACCATTTTCCACGATTTCCTTACATCTCTGTGAATCGGTCTCCGTGAGTCGGTCATGAGTGTGGCAAATAGTAACTTTTACATCATCTTTTCTGGATTTTTTTTTTTTGAAACCTTCCTTTGATCCGCCTTTCACTTCTAAATGAAGAATCTCTGTGTTCGCTCAGTTCAAATATTCACATTTGAACTATTCTGAAAACGAACACAAATACACACAATTAGAATGTAATCTTAAGCATCTAAGCGTTGAATAGATTACTGAGTAACAAAAATGAGGAATTACATTTTGTTGAAATGAATAAAACCCATTCTCTAACATTATTTGTACTTAAATTACGGAGTGCATTTTAAGAAAACTTTCTGTGAAAATGCTGTTGACGCAGCGACGGAGAAGGCAGTTCAAACGGTAAGAGGGAAAAAGTGAAATATTTGTAATGACGGAACCCATTCTGTCCCTAAATTTTATAACATACTAGCTGAAAAGTCGCTCATTACAATTAAGAGTTTTGTGTTACAATCATTTTAGGCTAATATTCAAATATCCCACCAATAGATTTCCTTGACTTGATGTTTGCCATATATTCGACAAAGTTTATTTAGACGTTAAGATTCAAGAAGTAGAAACCAAATGTCTCCCTTGTAGTTGATAAAATTTAGAATGAGGTCAAGTATTTATCCTTAGTGTCCCCCGCGGTTCTCTTGAATGGGAAACGCTAGAGAGGTCCGTGCTGGAAAGGGGCAGAGCGAGCCAGCCTTGTACTTGACCAGTGTGCCAAACATTTCTGTAGACACAACTGTTTGCGGAAAATCAATTTAATTTGATGTCCGATTTTAAAAGACAATGTCCATAATATCTAAATTTCTAAACCCAGAGAAAATTCTCGAAGGCCAAAGATTAGCTCATAAAAGTGAAATTGATGATAGTTAACAGGGAACGGGTGTGTTTTAATATCAAACATTTGGTTTAATACTATGTAGAAATCTCTGCTCTAGGACAGAGAATACAACTTTAAGACAGACTTAATCCCTGCCCTAAATGAATACAATATAGAGCTAAAAAATATAAATTGCAGGATATTACTATAAAGAAGAATATTATATTTATTAAGAAAAACAGTCTAAACCACGAACTGTGGAGTTTCAGAAGACGGAAACTTTACATACTTAGTTGAAGATTGCCTGTCTCTATTTTAGGGACACTGTAGAAATTTTTAAACATTAAGTCTGTCCTTAATATAAAGGTAATAAAATATTCTGAGCATTTTTTAATTCAGGTTAAGTAAAGCCTCACTATAAACTATCATATATAACCCTGAGTGGGTGTTCCGAAATCACTGAGCACTAAGTACTCAGAAATTATTCGAGATATTTAAACAGATAGTCCAGTCTGTTGCTTTGGATCATCAATCCTTTTTACCAATATTATGGAAATGTTAAAATGATTAGAGACTTAAGAGTATCAAGGCATGGTCGGGGTGGAACTCGTGGTTAGCATTTGCAAGGCCCTGGGTTCTGTGCGTTAAACTAGAAGACAGTTTTAAGAACTAGACCTCTGGGCTGGAGAGATGGCTCAGTGGTTAAGGGCACTGACTGCTCTTCAAACCCAGGTTCGAATCCCAGCACCCACATGCAACTCAACACTGTAACTTCGAGATACAACTTTCACAGACATACCTGCAGGCACAACACCAGTGCATATACAATAAAAGTACATAAATCAAAAAAAGGGCTTTTGCAGCGTGACTTAAACCCACTTTTATCCGCTTGGAAAATTAGACATTTCAGTCAGCACTAGGGGTTCAGAGGGACGATTCTCCAGAACCGGAGTGTATTCCAGGCCTTTAACTCCGAGAGAAAAGCACAAATGACTGTGCTAATTGCCAGGTCCCATGAGAATCCACTGTCCATAGTAACGATGAGCAAGAATTTAAAAACTGTGGGGTCTTGTTGTCTGGGTTCATTTAATTAGAATAAGAGTGTATTTTTAAAGATCTTCAATTTCAGGTTCAGTTCTGGTTAATTGCTCAATTTTTCTAAGTTTAAACAAAACAACACAATTTCAAGTATACTTTAGAATACAGAAGAAAATATAGTAACCTATGCTTGCAGATGAAGATGCCATACTGATGTATATTACTTTGTATGCAAGCCTATGGACTTGTAACACATACTATTTAAAGATGAAAATAAAATAAATATACGTTAGTAGAGAGAAACCATTCAGGACTGTTTTCGCTAATCATACCTGGAGAAATTGAACTAGAACTTCCGTGGTGGCCACAGAAAAGAGACTTTCTGGATAATATCACACAGCCATCTGGCACCATTCCTATTCTCATCTGGCGTGTGAGATACAGTGCTGGGCTTCAGAGTGTGTGTATATTATGTGATGTCCAAATCAGAATAATCTCACGTCCATCTTTATAGACATTTCCTCATGCGTATTAGAAAATATAAAGTGCATTACCATCATCTATAGTCACCCACCGTGAGGCTGGAAACCCAAACTAAGGAATATGGGCTGCTTTGCGAAGCTGCCGGCCGTTGCTGCCCAGGGGCCGTTGCTGCCCAGGGACTGTTGCTGCCCGGGGGCCACCTAGTCTTTTCTGGGCAATACCTTTCTTGAATGTTTATTTTGTATATAACTGAGCACTGCTTCTTTAGAACTAATGTTTTAAACTTAATTTTGTTTTAAGCTTACCTTAAAATTAAAATAGCGGTAGACTTTCTATATGTCAGCAATATTCATTCTCCTTAACTTCCTGCAGTTCTTCTCAAACACGCGTGTATATTATTTATACAGTTATATCAAAGCCGTCCTTGCTTGTGTCGCTACCATTGCTACATAGTCTTCATCTTGTCTTTGTGATTAGCATCCTTACCAGCTAAATAGTGCCTCACTAACATTACTGTGTTTTAAAGTTTAGATATCATATACCTACGTTGTATGTCTTAAGACTAAATTTCAGATTCTTACTCTTTTTTCAGAAGTGGCCCATGCGATCGAGATTGTACATCGGCGCTACTGGTCAGTTTCTGAAGCATTCTGACTCTGGAGAAAAGGCAAATCAGAGCAACACGCCAACGGCCTCACAGCCGTAAGCTGTTTCCTGGGGGCTCTGATAGAAGTGGTGGCTGTTGTTTTTAAAGACTGGAATAATTATGTATTTATTGCATTGGACATAACAAATACTGTTTTTGAAGTTTACATTAAAACCTGTAGTTGAATGTCAAACTGAAAAAATGTGGAGTGGAATAATCAGCCCTATATAAATATATATATATATATATATATAGCTTATTTAGTCATTTGTTACTGATGCATAGTAGAGAGAAGCTATGGAAAATGAAAGTCACACAAAAGCATATAGTTGTGTACACCCAAAGAATGCTCACATTTCCTTCCACATTTTCTGTAAAAACTGATGTGAATACAGCCCTTCTAGTTTTAAGATACGTGGTGTTGTGTGTCTATAATCCCAAGACTCCGGGATGCAGAGGCAAGTGGATCTCTGTGAGTTCGAGGCCAGGCTTCTCTATATAAAAAATTTGAAAGCTGGGCGGTGGTGGCGCATGCCTTTAATCCCAGCACTCGGGAGGCAGAGGCAGGCGGATCTCTGGGAGTTCGAGGCCAGCCTGGTCTACAAGAGCTAGTTCCGGGACAGGCACCAAAGCTACAGAGAAACCCTGTCTCGAAAAACCAAGAAAAAAATTAAAAAATAAAATAAAAAATTTGAGACCAGCCAGGGATACACAGTGAAACCCTGTCTCAAAAAATAAATAAAATGTGTTTATATTAGTATTTAACTTTTTGTGAAAGCCAGTGTGTGCTTTGAGTTGGCCATTTCAGTTAGAATATATAAGATCCTTATCCTGGGGCCGGGCAGTGGTGGTGCATGCCTTTAATCCCAGCACTCTGGAGGCAGAGGCAGGCGAATCTCCGTGAGTTCGAAGCCAGCCTGGTCTACAAGAGCTAGTTCCAGGACAGGAACCAAAAACTACGGAGAAACCCTGTCTCAAAAAATCAAAAAAAAAAAAAAAAAAAGATCCTTATCCTGCTGGGCTGTGTGCATGTGTGTGTGCCTGCATGCGTGCATGTGTGTGTGTATGTGTGTGTGTTTAAAGATTGTTGCAGTAACTTCTGTATGTAGTTATTTTTTCCCCAATATGAAATATATATGGGGACTGGAGAGATGGCTCAGAGGTTAAGAGCACTGGCTGCTCTTCCAGAGATTCTGAGTTCAATTCCCGGTAACCACATGGTGGCTCACAACCATCTGTAATGAGATCTGGTGCCCTCTTTAGGCCTGCAGGCATACGTGCAGGCAGAACGCTATATACATAACAAATAAATAAAATCTTTTTAAAATGCATATGGAATATTAGAAATGGTTTTCTTTATGAAACAGGTTGTGACCACACAGGGTGTGACCATCTTTCAAGTGGTTGGTCAATATTAAGACCCGACTTTCATTACCAATTGTGAAAGGCAGTAGTCGTACATGCCAATATGAACAGGGTTTTAGGTGTCCCTGGGTGTGGGGTTTGTCACCCTTTCTATCTCCTTTGCCATCCTGGAGAGTTAGGCGGGCTCAGATGTAGCCGTCCAGGAAGTAGCGTTCTCAGCACTGATTCAGAAGTTCTGCCAGCGACTGTATCTTGAGAGAAGCTAAGGACACAGCTAAACTCAGTCTTGAGTCTGTATCCATATGAACCAGCACCACACAGCACCACAGGCCCGAGAGCACCTTCTGACTGACTATACCAAGGATTTCTGTGTTCAGCAAGAGACTACCGGAAAATCAGCTCGGGTTGGCTTAGCAGGTAAAGGTGCTCGTCCCCAAGCCTGGCGTCATGAGATCAGTCTCCACATCTCCACAGCCTACACAGTGGAGAGAACTGACTTCGAATGTTGTCCTCTGACCTTCACATGATGGTGTACACCCTACACAACACACAAAGCAAACGAGTGTAATAACATGAAATCAAGAGTTCTGCTCTTGACGATGTTAGTTTTTACTTCTTGTCATTACGAATGTTCTAAAACCAAAGAAATGTGACTGACTTTTATTATAGGTTTGGATAATATTAATTAATTTTTTAGATATGCTAACAGCTTTTAGAAAGTTGGAAAAATCTCTGAGAACTTCCATACGGCCAGAGCCATGAGTAGTACACAGGTGTTTTGGGGAACATACTGAACCCCAAGAGTGGACTATAACTCTGAGACATTCATCTCATCCTTTGCCAACATGTCCGCTTCACCCCTTCTTGCCTTATGACGCCCCCTTCCAGCTGTGAAGTCATTCATTTCTTGAGAACCCAGTTTTAAAGTTGCTGAACTCAGTTTGAGATTGGCAAGGAAAGAGACATATTAGTGAACTTGGCTAAACTTACATAACAGTCAAATCTCAATTAATTTCAGCTCAGTTCTGCTGTAGCCTGCAACAGTGAAGTTAAAATCACATGACGGCCAGGCCTGCTGCAGATGATTCAGCGTGTGCCCACGTTGGTTTTATCCAATAGTTTGTACGTTTTATTTATTTTAGTTTTATTTATTTATTTTGGATATCTACACGTCGTTTTCTTTCTGCACATTCGTGTGTAACACAGTGGCTTGTGCACCTAAGTTTTGTGACTACGTTCACCCACTCACTTAACATTAAGGAAAAGAGGTAAAATATGATTTTGACCGGCCATTTACTGCCACTTTATTGGTAGAGAAGGTGGAAGGAAGCATAGTTTTTATCATAAGGAATGGAATTAGAATTTCTTTTTGTTTGAAGTGAATTAGAGCCTCGTGGTTTATTGTCTTCACAGCAAGAGTGGCTTAGAACAAACTGGGTAGTGTGGCCTTTCTCTGATGGCCTCCCAGCTCACAATGCTCCTACCCCTCCTGTGTCGGCACTCCCTGTGGTCTGCAGCTGGGCTCATCCTCTCAGGCCTCGGCTGTCTTCATAATTTTAACTCTTTGCAGCAGAAAGTATGTGTGGTTGACCCACTGTGGCCATTCTGCCTCTTGCCATGACACCACTGTCACTATTCTTCCTCCTGTCGTCATGCTCCTTGCCCAGGCTGCTCTCCAGAGCTAGTTCCCGGATAGCCAGAGCTGTCACGCTGCCTCAAAAACAAAAAAAAAAGTGCAAATTATTACTTCTCTAAATTGTCCTATTAAATAGAACCTTGTTGTTGATGTCGTAACTCGTTTCCTGTAGTGATATTTTATTTATGCTATAACAAACAAAGCTTGCCTGAAGATCAGAGTGCAGAGCTAAGCCACTAGTTAGCTGTAGTGGTCAGGCAGTGGTGGCACACACCTTTAATCCCAGCATTCGGGAGACAGAGTCAGATGGATCTCTGTGAGTTCAAGACCAGCCTGGGCTATACGACATTGAATCTCTCTAAAAGAGAAACAGAGCTCACACAAAGGTGGTCCCAGCACTTGGGATCACATGCATTTACTTCCGGCACTAGGAAGGTGGAGACCGGAGTGATATGGCTGGGTGGAGAGAGGAATATAAGGGCGAAGAAACAGGAGCTCAGGGCAGTCTGAGGATGCAGTCTGAGGACGCAGTCTGAGGATGCAGTGTGAGGATGCAGTGTGAGGATTCGGAGGGACAGGACCGCCCATTTGATCTGAGCATTGGTAAATGTAAGAACTCTCCCATGGCTGGCCACTCTGCTTTTCTGATCCTTTAACTTTCACCCCTTAATAGCTGATTCCAAGTTTCTATTATTAAAATTAATAGAATTCATGTTACAATTTACAATAGAATTTATAAATGTGTTCATGTCCAAGAAGTGTATATCATAAAGCTTTATCAAAATGTTCAATGTACTAACAGCTTTAGGAAGATTAGAAAATCTCGAAGAAGTTCAATCTTTCCAACCAGAAGTTCAAAAGGGCAGGCTGTTTTAATTCATGATGCGGAATAATGAGCATTATTAAGATAAAATTTGAAAATTAGTCTGTTAAATTTGCACTTGTCTTTGTATAACTTGAACATGGTACGTGAAGAATCTTTCTGAGGATAGACAGTTCTTCAGTGTTCATATCTTCACCATGATAGCCTCAGTGCGATACATAAGACAAGGACTGATATACTTGGGTCAAGTATTACCCCATAATCTGCACACAAAAAAAAATCCTCATTTAAATTTTTTCACTTCATGCAGCCTTCCCACTGGAATTCCCATTTTAAAATTTCATTATGATGATAATTTGGAGGCAGAAAAATGCCATTTCAGAAAGACAACTAGTTTTTTTTTTCAACAAGAGAACTATTTTTATTTTATTTTTTCTGACCATAAAAAGTATGTGCATTACAGTTCGTTGTATGTGAACTAATCACCAATAAAGTTGCATTAAAAAGTGTGTGTGCCCCTTAACATTCGCATCTCTGTCACCGACTGTCTGACAGGAGCACGTAAGAGAGAGAGAGAGAGTTTCTATTGGTCCATGGTCATAGGGAAGGCATGTGACCAACCTGGTTCCTGGTCATGGGGGCTGGAACTTGAGGCAGCTTTTCACATCCAGGCTGCAAACAAGGAGCAGAAAGCACAGGCTGGATGCAGCCAGGTTATATATAAAACCTTCAAGACCCACCCTCAAAGGCCAGCTAAGTCCTGGATCCACAGCCTCCCTTAAGAGCCAATGCAGGAGAGTTCACATTCAAAATAGGACAATATCTGCACACACTTTTTTACAACAGCGATAGAAAGGAATGAAGCAGAAAGTTCAGTTGAGCCTCAGCTCACTTGTGTCAAGGAAAGAGACTATTCTCTTGTTCACAGTGCTTGATAGCAAAGAATGGCTGTGTGGTTTTTTTATAAAGGAAAACAAACAAACCAACAAACTTTACAAAGCAAAACCTAAACATAGAAATCTGGAGCTAGTGTTAACTTGAACAGTGACTTTCTTATTGGTTCATGGATAGTTGAAAAAAGCTTAAAAGAAACTATAAGAGAGACAGATGTGATGGCGCACGCCTTTAATCCCAGCACTTAGGGAGACAGAGGCAGGAGGATCTCTGTGAACTCAAGGCCAGCCTGGTCTACAGAACGAGTTCCAGGACAGCCAGAGCTGTTACACAAAAAAAAACCCTGTCTCAAAACAAATGAACAAAGACAAAGCTGAAAAAGAACACAAAGCAAAAAATAAAGAATCTGCAAAAATAATTTCCAACTGAAATGCACAGCTAATTATTTTAGTTGAAATTGTTTCTTAGTTTAAATTATTCAGTTTCTTTTTCTCGAAGGTCTCATTTTATAGTCATGAAAGGAACCATTTATTTTCATTTAAAAAGAAAGTATTCAGGCATTAGATCAATTTTAGGGAGCCGAGCAGACAATTCAGGTCATAAGTTACTTAATCTTTTTTTCCCCGTAGGCTTCTGTGCCTCCTTGGAGCCTTTCTGAGGAACGGTCGCAGGTAAAATTGTTCTGCAGTGGCCACGTGAATTCCTCACCAATTGGAGGATCAGATTTGTCATCCCGATAAGACATGCTGTTTGCTGCCTGTCTTTACAACTGTCTTGTTGCTCATCATAGCGGGCAAAAAATTATCCATCAGATTGCTTCTGATCCAAAACTATATATTAGCTGTCTGGGGAGGTGGCTTTGTCAAAATGTGCTTTTCTATGTGTTATCCCAAATTATATTGACCATACACTTTATTTGAAGCAGTCGATTCTGCTCTAACCTGGTAATAGTTCTTGTTTCCTTAAAGTCATTGCTGGAGGGTTTCCAACAGGCCTTGCAGACAACAGCTACACTAGGGTTCAATATTCTTGTCTTTTCTCGAAGCAGCACACTTTGCAGTTTTTATTTTTTTCTTTGTTCCTGTAACTTAAAAAATACCAATGACTAAGGTTCCAAATTTTTAAAAGAACTCAAGAGGAATATTATAAAATTGTATACCTCCGAGAAATGACTGTGTACTTGTACCGGTGATAGCTGGTGGTCTTGCGTGTGGCTGTTTTACTAAAAAAGACTGTATAATTCTCAAATCCCGTAGATTTGCTCCCTGCAGGCTGAGTGCACCACACAGCTGGCAAGGCAGTGCGGTTGGGAATATCCGTGCCTGACTACATAAACCCAGAAGGGTTTCCTTTCCTATGTTTACACAAGTCTTGGTTTCAACTCATCAGAGAAACCAGTTCCCTGAAAGACACATCAGTCATTCGGATGCTTCATAATAAGTTATGCCATAACATTTTACAAGCTGGAGAATAATCTCGAGTATTATGCTTAGGGATCATGTCAATAGTCATTTCCTGTGCATATGGACGTGATTCACACACACATCTGCCCTCTGGGGACCACGTCTGATCTGGAGATGAACCATCCCACTTCCCTCCTTGTGTCCGGCCATAGAACACAGGGACCATTGCAAACAGTGAGAACTCCATGGAAGTCTATTTCAAACATTTTAATTTTCCAATAAATGCCCAAATCATTTGGTTTAATTTTTAAAAATATATAAGATATATTTTATATATAAAATATATATTTATATATAAAAATATATAAAATAAAATAAAAATAAGCCATCTAAATTTTCTATGTAGACAAGTCAACAAATCATGGGAAACCAAAAAATTAATGAAGTTAAAATTTTTAAACTGACAAAGATTATTTCCAGTCTGCACGTTTGTAACTTAGCTGCTGTAAACCGGGTGCTGGAGTCACGTGACATCAGATAACAGCTAAGTGAAAATCCACAGACAACATCAGGGACAGGAGTGCCAAAGGAAGGCAAATGGTGGAGCGCTCCTGCCAGTCAGGCTACATGTGTGATTACATTTAGGAGGGAAACACACGAGGCAGACCAAAATAAGACTCCAAAGGTGATGGCTTCAGGCCACACTAGACTGAGAGATCCAGAAAGCGGTACCATCCAGTGACACAGGCTCCCCTCCTCCATCCACCCAAAGTCTAGGGTAGGTGAGGAGGGTAATGGACACACCTTAACCCAACACGGACTTGCCTCAGTAAACAATGGTCTTTCTCTTCCCTTATCCTTTCCAGCCAGACCTGTAGCCACGAGGGATGCAGATCTTGCTTGGATTAGGGTCTTTTCTTCATCCTGCAACATTGGACAATGCCCTGCAGTGGCCGGATCCATCACTCTGGATCCCTGAAGGAGGGAAAGAGAGGAAAGACAAAACTGGTTCTAGAAAAGGACCTAGAAGAATACCTGTGTGTGGACAGCTTTGAGGCCGACAGCAGTTTGCTGTGGAGGGGATTACATTATCTCTCTCTAACTACCTAGTTAATCTACCTTCCTCTTAATTGAAGGCCTTTAAGGACAGATTCCTCCTAGAATATGCAGTCATGGCCTACCTTGAAAAACCGCAAGCTTCAAGCTGGGTGTAGTAGTCCATGCATTTGGTCCCAGCGCTTGATAGGCAGAAGCAGGTGAATCTCTGAGTTCATAGCCAGCCTGGTCTACAAAACAAGTGTTGGGTGATATTTTGATTGTGTTTTGACAAGAAAAGTTTGCTTGGAGGCGGAGGGCAGAGCTAACCACTAGCTGACCAAAATTAACCATAGATGTTTGGAGGCCTGTAGACGAACAGGAGACAGGAAGCAGTAAGGCGTGGCTGAGAGAGGATCTCGGACCTTTTTGGAGGAAGGAATGGAAGAGGTAGGAAGTCGCTATGTCTGCTCCCCTGCTTCTCTGATCTTCAGGTTCTTACCCCATATCTGACTCCTAATTTCTTTGATAATGAATAATTAGTTAAGGTTTCAGCTGGTGCTCAACATGGGGCTCAAACTCACGACCCTGAGATTAAGAGTCTCATGCTCTGCCGTATCAACTGAGCTTACTGGGCATTTGTAATTAATAATAAACCTCTGTGTGATTATTTGAGAGCGGCTATGGGAAAGAAGCATCTGCCTACAAACAAGTACCAGTGACACATGGTCCCATCCATTCACCCAGAGTCTAGAGTAAGTAAGGATATAGAACCTTAACGCAATACAGACTTGTCTGGGGAAGAAAAGAAAAGAAAGAAAGAGGGAGGGAGGGAGGAAAGGAAGGAAAGAAAGAGAAAGAAAGAAGGAAGGAAATAAAGAAAACACAAACTTAAGAATATGCAACAAAATAGACTTTTGAACTTCAGTAGGGAGGGAATTGAGTTCTAAGTCCCCAAGGTTGCCTTCTGTGTATAAGAGCCAAGATGGACAGGAGCAGTGGCTCAGGGGATAAAGTGCTGGTCAAGCTGAGACGGGAGAATCTCTGGATACTGAAGGACGTACACAGTAATGAACAATTAGAAACCCAAATTAGGGTTCTCTAAAGGAACGGAACCAATGGGATGAATACACATGACAAATTTATTGAGACTGGAGCGATGGCCCAGCAGTTAAAAGCACTGAATACTCTTCCAGAGGACCAGAGTTTGATTCCCAGCACCCACATGGTGGCTCACAACCATCTGTAGCTCCAGTTCAAGAGGAAATGGTGCCCTCTTCTGGCCTCCGCAGGCACCAGACATATGCATGATATACAGCTATACATGCAGGCAAAACATTCATACACATAAAATGGAATTAAAACTAAAAAAAGAATGTATTAAGTCAGCTTGCGTTAAAATAGCAACGACAGGTGTCTCACACCTGAGGGTTTGAGGAGCAGGTAGTTGCTCAGGCCACAAGGCTAGGGACCTGAGCAGTCTCATCTGGAAAGCTTCCTGGAGAGCCACCTGTCATTAGTCTATGATGGAAGATTAGAAGAGCCGGTCCTGACATCAGTGAAGGTCGAAAGCAAGCAAGGTGAGCCAGCTCTGAAATGTGCGGGAAGAGCATGAGAACAAAAGGTGAGCGATCTACCTTACGCTGTACACACTGCCACCAATAGTCAGGGGGGTCTGCTCTCAATTAACGCAATCGAGACAGTTCTTTGATGAGGAACCCTACTAAGGCGATTCTATTGTGTGACAAACTGACATTGAGCCAGTTATAATGGAGACATTTATCAAAATATCAAAAGGTGGGGACCGACCTTCAAGGTTGTCTTCTGATGCCCCCATCACGCTTGCACTCAAACACGCATGTATTTATGTGCACATATGCAATACACACAGGGAAGAGAGGAAAGAGGGAGGGAAGGCAGGAAGGAGGTAAAAGAAGGAAGGGAGGTGAGAAGGAAAGAAGGAAGGAAGGGAATGAGTGAGGAAAGGAGGTAGGAAGAAAAAAGGGAGAAAGGAAGATAGGGAGGGAGGTAGGAAGAAGGGGAGGAAAAGAGAAAGGGAGGAAGAAAGGAAGGCAATGGCTAAAGGTGAAGTTAACCTAAAGAGAGATGGGGAAGGGAAAACAGGTCAAAGCCTTGGAAGGGAGAGGCAGCAGTGAGATGCCAGTCTATGCTGCCATTGCCTTGTGTAGAACAAGGAAGAGGTGGGGAGGAATCGGGTACCAGAACTTCCCTGACCAGACCTAGAAACCCTAGATTTAGTGGAAGGCAGAGATGGTACCCAGTTGCAGATACTGAAGAACACATCTGGGGGGCCTGTCTAGCAAGTACAAGCTGCTGCGGGTCAGCGTTCCAAGACTCAGAAGGCAGCAGAGTGGGGGTCCTGAGAAGAGGAATGTCTTAGTTTGGGTTTCTATTGTTGTGAGGAGACACAATGACCATGGCAAGTCCTGTAAAGGAAAACATTTAATTAGGTGGCTCATAGTTCCAGAGGTTTGGTCCATCATCATCATGATGAGACATGGCGGCATGCAGGCTGATGCGGTGCCGGAGAAGGAGCTGAGAGTCCTACATCTTAATCCACAGGCAGCAACTGTGTCCCACTGAGCATAGCTTGGGCATAGGAGACCTCAAAGCCCACCCACAGCCACACTTCCTACAACAGGGTCACACCTACTCCAACAAAGCCACACCTAATAGTGCCACTCCCTTTGGGGGCTATTTTCATTCAAACCGCCACCAGACGGTTGTTAACAGGGCACAGGGTCTCAGCAGAAAGTGCCAGGACAATTTAGGGACCAGATGGTCACAGGCCAAGCCCGGTACAGACCCGGAAGACAGCGAACCCCTGGGCCTGTGCTTCCTTCCACGTCCTTGGAGGCTGGACTTTCCCCTAAAGCTATCTATACTGGAAGAGAAAGGGAACAGAGACAGCCAGCTAAGTCATCCCACCAGTTTCTGAGGAACGATTGGCAGTTGTTGGCTGCTGGGAGAGGAGGAGGCTGTTTTCTCTGAGAGGGAAGCTCTGATAAGCCAACCAGCTCCACAGAAAGGCCAAACATTCAAGAATATTTGGGCAGTACAAATTGACTTTGTTTGGGGGGTGGGTGTGGGAACATGAAATTGGATGGGTAGAGAAGGGGAGGTGGGTCTGGGAGGGATTGGGGCAGGGAGGGTGGGTATGATCAAAACAGGTTTCATGGAAATCTCAAAGAACTTATATATCATATAATAAAGTGACTGCTTCAAAGAGAGAAACCTGGCCGAGAGGAAAGCAAACCTGGCCGCCTCTATGTTCATTTCCTGCGTGTTTGACAGAGACAAACACTGGAAGCGACTTGTCTGTCAGAGATTTTCCTCTTCTGGAGATTCCAGAACCACACAGAATCAAAGAGAAGACATCATTACAAACGATACAGCTCACAGCTCAAAAACAATGAGAGCTTAGTCAAATATGAGGAACCGTGGCTCAGGAACACAGATTGGCTGGAAATCTCCGGATGCTTCTTCGTCCATACCTCCCTCTAAGCATGAGCCCACCGACGCCCTACTCCCCCGCCCCATGCAGTACCCTGCTAACAGGAAGTAGTCAGATTTGAACTGGCGCCCATGTGTCCAAAAAGGTTGGATGTTCAGCTGAAAAACTCCAGCTCACTCCTGCTTGATCTGAAAAGCTTCTCTCTCTCTCTCTCTTTCCTCCTCTCCTCTCCCTCTCGCTCTCTCTTGCTCTCTCTCGCTCTCTCACTCCTCTCTCTCCAAACCACACCCTCTCAGAAAGTCTCTCACAAAGAAAAGGCACCAGAAGTCCAGTTCTGCATTCTTGTCAACTGTGGTGGCTCCTTCCCTCAAGTTGCCAGTAGCCCAAGATGCCCCTAGCATACCAGACTCAGGTACAAACCCAGCCTATAGAGGACACATATCACCCCTTGCCCCCAGGGTATTTAAGCTCCTCGCTTTAGTCCCAGCATGTACCTTATCCTGCCTCTTCTCCAGCCTCCATCTCTGGTGCTAGAGAACTCACTCGGGAGTTTTTTTTGTTTACTCCAAATAAACCTGTTCTTTTACTTTTCCAATTCAGCTTGATCTAGCTTACTAACTTTATCATGAGGGTGTCTCGAGGTCCAGATGCCTGACTTACCTCAAGGGTGATCTTTGACACACGCCCCGCAAATGCCCGTTCCTCTGCTGCCCACATGGTAATTAGGTTAATGCTCTCGCCATTTTGATAGGGTTATGCTTCCACTAATCCAGTTCTAGGATAGGAGCAAGCCACTTAACACAAATTAGGGTTTCACCCCAGGCTTCCCAATCCCATATATTTCCTATGCTCTGGAATAAGTTGGGTTGTCTCACTAAAGTCATGTCCCAGAGGGCTAATCTCCATTGTAGCCACCGCCGTCCTGATCCTGTTCCCCACTTCTGCTCCCTCCAGCCTCATGAACTGGTGGCCAGCCATCCGAGGAAGGAGACCCACATGTAAGTTCAAAAAAATTTTTTTTCCTTCTGGGAACTTTAGTTAACGAGGACACAAAGAAAACTTCATTATCTCCCTCACATTGCCAGCGTGGTATGGTTATCTTAGCCAAGTTTCGGGCAGAGACGGACTATCTGTAGTGATTATTTATAACCTAATTAATCAGCATTCCATTTGACTTAAACTCATCACTTGTAACAGACCCACGCGGATTTGTGTCGCTGAGGGCCTCCGTGGACCTTCACATATGACTAGAAAAGCCCAGAGCCCGTGGCACTTGCCAGAGTTACCTAGATGGTGGGTGGTTGAGCCAGGATTCTGCCGCGGCAGTCTGAAGTGCACCTGACTCTCCTTGCTGCCTGCTCCACTGTCTGTCTGGGGCTGAGGGCACTGACCTAGTGCCATCCCCACCAGGTCCAGCTGGGAACCTCGAACCAGACAAACGACTTTGTACACACTGTGCGACCTGCTGCAGCTGGTTACCAATGCCGCTCTGACGCACGAAGAAGTGATGGAGAGGTGGGAAGGGTAGAACGGAGCAGTGTGGGTGGAAAGAGTCAGAACCACAAACACGACAGCTGTGCCCGGTGTGAGAGAAGGCTGCAGCTGATGGTGTAACGGAGCATCGTCTAGTGGGGTCGGTAGGGTAGGGTGCAGTGACCTGGAACTTGTGCGGACTCGGACCAGTTTACTGGATTGGACCTCCTTGAAAATCCTGCCTGTAGCCGGGCGATGGTGGCACACGCCTTTAATCCCAGCACTCGGGAGGCAGAGGCAGGCGGATCTCTGTGAGTTCGAGACCAGCCTGGTCTACAGAGCTAGTTCCAGGACAGGCTCCAAAGTCACAGAGAAACCCTGTCTCGAAAAACCAAAAAAGGAAATCCTGCCTTCCCCGGAAGCCAAGCTGGAGACCATGTAGATGTTCGTGGTGCGCGCTGTAGCCAGAAACTATGTAGAAGTCCAGGCCCCGTGCTCCTGCTGACTGTAAAAGGCAAAGACGCTCCTTTTGCAGTGGTATCGATGACTGCAGGTGCACAATTGAGAAAAAGGGACATAGGCTTCTGTGACAACCCCTTCCTCCACCCTAACCCTCCCCAAAATAACCTCCTAAAAAGGAAGCCATCAAAGAGAACTCTTTAAAATCTTTTTTTTAAACATTTATTTATTTATTATGTATATAATATCCTGTCTGTGTGTATGCCTGCAGGCCAGAAGAGGGCACCAGACCTCATTACAGATGGTTGTGAGCCACCATGTGGTTGCTGGGAATTGAACTCAGGACCTTTGGAAGAGCAGGCAGTGCTCTTAACCACTGAGCCATCTCTCCAGCCCAAAGAGAACTCTTTAAAAAAAAAAAAAAAAAGAGGGGCTGGAGAGATGGCTCAGCGGTTAAGAGCATTGCCTGCTCTTCCAAAGGTCCTGAGTTCAATTCCCAGCAACCACACAGACAGAACATTGTATACATAATAAATAAATAAATCTTTTTTTTAAAGATTTTTTAAAAAAGATTTATTTATTATATCTATAGGTGCTTTGTCTGCATGTATGCCTGCACACCAGAAGAGGACACCAGATCTCATTACAGATGATTGTGAGCCATGTGGTTGCTGGGAAGTAAACTCAGGACCTCTGGAAGAGCAGCCAGAGCTATCAACCTCTGAGTCATGTCTCCAATCCTCAAAGAGAACTCTCTGATAAGGATGCTGAAGTGTATGTAGCTCTCCACAATTTGATGGCTTCTGTTGGGGGTGCTGGAGAGGAAGGACTCAGTTTTCTTTAAGGGGCTGGCCAATGGGAGCTTGACCATGCTCCAGTGATTATACGGACCTTTTTCTTCCTTTCTTCTTTTTTTAAAACAGGGGTGGGGGGGCTCACAAGGGTGGGGGTGGACCTGGGAGGACTGGGAAGTGATTGTGATTTGTTTAGATGCTGTGCAATTCCCAAATAATCAATAAAAATATTATGTTGGGAAAAATGTAAAAGACAACAAAGCTGGGGGCAGGGAAGCAGGCTGACAACCCAGATCTTAGGAGGTGGAAGCAGGAAGTCAAGAGGTCAAGGACAACCAGGTTTCCACAGTGAGACTTTCTCTGCCTAAAACCCCAGTAACAACAGTAAAGAAGCATCAGTTTGGCGTATTCCCCCTGCCAGGACAGCGCAAACAAAAGCTCTCTACTCTGCTCCGTGAGTGCAGAGACGAGAACTGTGGGTGACTAGAATACGACTTGCCTTATGTATGGTTCATCCGGAACTCTCAACACGGACAGTGGACCCATGCCGACTCAGCAATTCCGTGTTTAGAATCTGCTACAGAAGTAGTCACATTCATCAACATATGCCCTTATTCTCCTCAATTTCCAGTTTCACACCTGGATCAAGTTACCGTGTGTGCGTGCACACACACACACTTGCATACACACACACAAACACGCACACAGAACTAGCCACCATCCAGTGTTTATTCATCAACCATTGGTCAATCTACATTTTTTAATGCCATGGTAGTTATTTTCATTGTTAGTCATAAACTAAGAATTCTTTGAGCTGCTACTAAGACAGACCCAAAAGGACTTCACCTTCTCACATATGTTAACTCCTAAGTAGACATGTCGCTTCCAAAGATTGGGTGGAAGGGACATGGGCAGCTCCTCCATAGACCAGTTCATTTCATCCTCACAGAGACTCTAGGAGTAAGTGACCTGTCATTCTCAACTTGGAAATTAGAGTCTAGAACGAGGCAGTAAGAGCTGGACACTGACTGCGGGACTTTAATCCAGCACTGTGGAGGCAGAGAGTGTCGATCTCTACGACATTAAGGCCAGTTTGGTCTGTGTAGTGAGTTACAGGCCAGTCAAGGCTGCGTGAGGAGATACTGTCTCAAACAAAACAAAACAACAAGCGTGAGGTTGGAAGGCTGCCAGAAACCTTTAGGAGAAACGCGGAGCTGTCTGGATGCTGAGAGAAGAGCATCGCTTTCCCAGCAACTCAAGACTCATGGAATATCCTGAACAATAACAGAGATGAGGAGAGGCCATTTACAAAGCCTTAATTGTTCATTGATGATCACTATTCAGAGTAAGGAATATAAAGAAATCCCACAAATCAATTTTGAAAAATAAAAATACTCTATGAAAAATTTGGCAAAACCCATGAATTTTGTGGTTTATAAAAAGCAAAACCAGATGATTCAAAACATGAAAAAATGTAGTTAAAAACACAACAAAACAAAAGCGTAAGTGCGGTTATATTTCAACTTCATAGTAAACGCAAATCAACACATCAGCAGACACAACTTTAGATTTACAGAGTAGCCTGGCCCTGAGACCTGAGCAGCCTGAGTCAGAAGCTGGGACCAATCAGTGTTGCTGTTGGTTTATTTTAGGACCAATCAGTGTTACCGTTGGTTTATTTTGGGACCAAACAGTGTTACTGTTGGTTAGTTTAAGCCAATCAGTCTTGTCGTTTATTTTATTATTCGCAATGTTTAGGATCAAAATCAGGGCCACATCCAACTTTTGCTGTTGTTGTTTTAGCCGCAAATTTTACGCCAAGGATATTTCAGGACTATCGGTCAGTGTGCCAGGTGACTTGGACGGGAAGAGGGGAGGCAGGATGCCCTCAATCTGAGTGTGCCAAGGCCCTCGTGCCCGTCCTCGTCTCCAGGTCCTGGGATTTGCAAGCTTTGTCTCACTTAGTTGTCTTGATATTCTTCTATTGAAGAAAAGGAAATCAACTTAGATCACGTTCTAATAAGCCCAATATAAGAAAAGAACCAGGAAGCGGGAGAGATGGCTCAGTGGTTAAGAACACAGACTGCTCTTCCTGAGGACATGGGTTCAATTCCCTGCACCCACATGGCAGCTCACAGTTATAACTGTCTGTAACTCCAGTTCCAGGGGATCCCACACCTTCACACCAATGCAAAGAACCAGAAGTATTTGGTAGCCGGTGTTGAGGGGGTGTACGAAGCGTTGGCCCCTCCCCTGGAGCTGCCCTCCTCAGACCCCTCCAAAGAAAGCCAACCAGAGACCCCACCTGCAGAGGGTTTAAGGTCTGGCCCATAGACTTCCCCTCATGGTTCGCCCTTCTGGTTTCTTCTTTTCCCCAGAGACCAACCGGAAATGCTTTGCTAAGATTAAAACCTGGACTTTAATTCAGTGAGATCTGATTTATTGCATCGGCAGAGGGACTTAATATCGGGGAACAAAAATCTTTCAGCCAGACTGAGTTTGAAAGCGGAACAGGAATTGACAGAGAGCTGTTAAAGTTCGTCTGTCACCGAGAACGCAAAAGGAGCCTACATGTGAAATGTTCAAACCGAGAGCAACAAGATTCGTGAATCATTCTAAACAGATGACTCGTGGAGGAGAAGACACTTGCTTTTCTTCTTCCTACGTTTTTCAAAATTACTAGTAGCATTAGTGTGTGCGCGTGCCGTGGGGTGTGTGTGTGTGTGTGTGTGTGTGGCAGTTAGGGGAGAATTGGAGGAAGTCGGTAGTTCTCCTTTTCACCTTTAAGTGACTCGTGAGATTGAACTCATATCGCCATGTTTGTAGTGACTTTTACCATCTTACTGCCTGCACAATCTCAGCAGCCTCGCTGTTTGCTGTCCTTGCAAAGTGTGCTTGCTGTTTGCTGTTGTGCCCGGTGTGGCTGACAAGTAGATGGGCAGGGTGTGTCTGCGTGTTCTTCGCCAGGGAGCCAGGTTTCCGGGTTCTCGGGAGAGGATGCTCCCAAAGCCTGACGCCCTCTGGGAGGCAGGCACAGGCTTCTCTGACATACATGCATAGCATAAGGCAACAAGTGTGTAAATCTACACACGGAAGATATTGGAGCTCACTTTCCATGCAGCTGTAATTGCAGTTTTATGCCCTCCAGTTAACTGCTCCTTTCAGTTACCATGGGCCTTGTCAATCATTCCATTTTCCCTTGGAGACTTCTGAGAACAGCGTGCTTATTGTCCTTTCAAAGGGAAACTGGCAAAATTTGAGAAAAGAGTCATTAATTCGTTATTGTAACTCACTGGAGGTTTAATGGGATGTTAATTGCAGGACATAATTTATATTAGACGATGATTGAGGTATAAATAACCTTAATTTAACCTTAGCTTAAAAATTTAAGTTACTTATATTCTTGACTATGTAATCACTCTTGGATTACTTTTTTTTAAAGCAGTGACCAAAGCTGCATAATTTCACATAACAGGAAGCCGACGCTGGTGGCTCTGTGGTCAGTATACCCTAGTTCGTCTAGTGACCTAGCCGGGTCTCTAGGATGCTTTGCTCTTGGAGGTCCATTCCCAGCTTGCAGAAGTCCCAGGCAGCAACTCCAGGCTTCCTCTCACAGATGAGAACAGGCAGTGAGAGAGGGACCGCTTCCTCCCACGTGTGTCTCTTCAAAAAGAAAACGTTCCCTGTGGTCCCCTAAGAACTTCCCCTCGAGTCCCTTTGGCTAGTTGGAGCAATTTTAAGACATCCCCTTAGGCTGAGAATTTCTCGTGGTGGGATTTAAGTAGTTGTTTTCAAAGCTTATTAATATGAAAGTTAAGTTGAACGGGGAAGGAAAATCCTTGTGTTTCACATTGACAATTAAACCACATGGCTGTTTTAGATCCAGACAGAAATCATAAGCAATTTAGGTAATTTTCAGCAAAATTATCTCAGGAAAGTTCATGTGCTTTAAGTATTTGAGCATCAAATTTCATCAGAGTAATGCCCTATTTGCTGACAATTTGATGTATTTTTTTTCACAGATTTGGAATTTTAAATTGAACAAAATATATAAATGCTATGATTATCTCAATGTCAATATTATGATTCAAAATAATCCTGCTGGAGGGCGAAAGGACTTTATACAGGAATGTCATGGGTTTCTGACTGGGGGCATTTACAGTTCGCTTGCATTAACTCTGTTTTGACATGTTTACTACTGAGAAGTAGAGAGCACAAGGATGTGGCTATTACATCTAGTTCCTACCGGTTCCTACCGGTTCCTACCGGTTCCCACCAGTGTTCTGTTGGAAGACCTAGGGGGTCTTCAGTCACTCACCACTATGAGCAAGGGCTGGTGGCCAAAAGGATTAATTTACTAATGGGAGTTACATGTGGAAGTACCAACTACAGATTCTGGCCATGTGGAGAAAAATAATATCCCATGTATTTCTAGAACTAAGAACTTTTTTCTTTTCTTTTTCTTTTTTCTTTTCCCTTTTTCTTTTCTTTCTTTCTTTTCTTTTTTGAGGCAGTGTCTCTGTACTTAGTCCTGTAACTTACTGTGTAAGCCAGGCTATTTTCGAACTCGCAGAGATTCTCCTGCCTCTGCATTCAGAGTGCGGGGATTAAAGGCGTGCACTGAAAGACCCTACAGACCCCCTCTCAGAACCTGCAGCTAGCATACTCCCGTGAGAACATCCTGTTTGCTTGAGCCTGCTCTCATGAGAACATCCTGTTTGCTTAGGAAAACAGATACCTATAGTCAGCACATGTGCCAAACTTTAAAAGTTAGCAGTTTACAAAAGGAACAGTTGCCCCTATGGAAGACCCCAGCTTAGCTGCTGTAATGCCATTCTGCAAAGCAGGATATCTGTAAAATAGGAACAGGATATCTGTTGCCATACATCTGTGCTGGGAGAGGAAAAACCAATTATGCCCCCTCGCCTCATTCCAGCCGACCAATGACCACGCATCTGCTTCTGTAAACCTGCTTTTGCCGCCCTCTGTCCTATAAAAAGACTTTCTCCCAGTCTGCGGGCGCGCAAGTCCTCCCAAGAGACTTTGCTGCCTGCAGGTACCTGTGTATACTCAATAAACCTCTTGCTGATTGCAGCCTGTGGTCTCGGACTGTTCCTGGGATCCCGGGGTCTTCTCCTGAGGGAAGGTCCTCTCCTCCTCTCCAAGGTCTTTCATGCACCACCACACCCAACTAAACAGTGAGCTTTTAAAAGTAATTCTGGTTTCTATTATCAATGGAGAGGTTTTTTTTTTTTTTTTTTTTTTTTTTTTTTTTTTTTTTTTTTCTCTATAATACTTAAATCCGGGACCAGCAGCCCCACAGATCTCTTACTGCTGGAGGACGCCAGATTCTTTTCCTGACATGGTGGCTAGAACGGTATTTTAAGTTTAAATTACTATAATTAAGAGATCTATATAACAAAAGCACCTTTAGCCTGTAAGCCCCAAGGACAGATAGCTTCCTGGAATGCCCTGGCTGTTGTTCATGTAAAATAACAGCCACACGGTGTCACCTGTAAAATAACAGCCACACGGTGTCACCTGTAAGATAACAGCCACACGGTGTCACCTGTAAGATAACAGCAACATGGTGTCTTGTCTGTAAGATAACAGCCACACGGTGTCACCTGTAAGATAACAGCCACACGGTGTCACCTGTAAGATAACAGCCACACGGTGTCATGTCTGTAAGATAACAGCCACACGGTGTCACCTGTAACATAACAGCCACACCGTGTCGTGTCTGTAAGATAACAGGCCACACGGTGTCGCAAGCTTGGTTGCTGAATGCACATAGGATGTGCTTGATCACGCCAGGCAAGAGGGACATGGCAGGAAGTATGTCAGGACGTATGTTTGTCCCTGATTAGGCAAGGGTGGGAAGAACATATCCTTGTGGGTTTTATCCTTAAAAGACCCTGACTCATGTAACTTGGGGCCGTACTCTGGGAATCCTGAACCTAAGATGTGGACCTGGCCAGGATCCATGGTCCTGGGCAGTATTTAATAAAGCTTGCTTCAAATTCGGCTTAAACACTGTGGCCATAGTCTTCTTGTGCAGTGGGACTAACAGAGGGTACAGCGAGATGGGGAGAATTTTTCTATAGTTCTTAGATACTATTTGATGATGACATTCTTAGCTTCCGGGGGTCTGCTAAGGTAATAGATTCCAAAGATTTTTGATCTATTCCTTACAAAACGTTAGTTCAGACAGAGAGCTGAACTAGGAATCGCTGTGCTGGAGGGCTAGAGCTAGCCCGAGATAAAGGAATGAGTCTCTAGGCCTGCAGCACTCCCGTCTCTCCGCAGCACTGAGGCTCTCTCTGGTCGGCCAGTGCCTGCAGAACAGCTCACTTCAGGAGTTCCCACTCACATGCTGTATTGAGGGTGTAAAGCAACACATTTTAAAGCAGATTTTTGATGTGCTTTGAGTCAGTTTTTGTTCATCATGTAAGGTTAAGAACCCAACTGCATTTTGTTTTTGCACATGGCTATGTGAGAAGCTGTTGGCATTAGCACTTTCCTTAGTTATTTTTCTCTTTGCCTCACCGTGACCTTAAAGTTTCCAATGTACACCTAAGAAAAAAAAGTTTCTCCTAAACTCTGTAACTTTACCTCATCACCCTAAAATCTTCTAAAATCCCTAAAATCTTCATCCCAGCAGATTTTAAATTAACTATAGAGTGCTCCAGCTCACGGCCTTCCCTCACAATCTAGAAGGCTCCAAAGTGGCTGCCCAGATGGTTCAGGCTCACAGTCTGCTCCAGGTCGGCCTGTGTTTCCCCAACCCCAGACAGCCCTGAAGAGCTTGGACAGTGAGCGAAACAAGACATTCTCCCTGGCCTTGGCAAGCATCCCAGCCCATTGTCAACAGAAAGTAGTTATAGATCACTCCCCCCCCCCTTATCATTTCTTATGAACAAAGAAGCTGGGCTATTAAGTCTCAAATACTGGGACAAAAGGGCTGAGATACCTATTTAACATACACAAATAGACCTTCACACCAGGTTCTCCCAGCATTCTTCAGACCCTGCCTCTTACAGTTTATGACTGGCATCCCCTGCCCTCTACCCCAGAACTCTCCAGGCCGGGGCCTGAGCTGTTCTTCCTCCTGGGACTCTTCCCTATATAATCCAGACGTGTTGGTTATCCACTCCTTTGCCCTCTTGGCTGCTGCATCCGGTTCCCTTCTCCCTCTTCTCCCTTCCTCTCCCTGCTCTCCTTACATGGCTGAGCGGATGGATCATGTCCACTCTGGACTCTCCCAGATGTCCCTGCCTCTGGCTATGCTCTCCCAAACACCTACAATGAACCTGCACCTCCACCACACCTAGGAGCAGGCGTGTCCTTTCCTTTCTGTCTTTCATTCCTGGCACCTATGAGGTTCAGGGAATGTAGTTAGTCTTTCACTACTGAATGGTACTCACCAGTCATATAATGGCTATGACAAATACCTGAGATAATCAAAGCCACACCCACACAGTCTGCTGCTGGGGCATCAGGGGCCCCCTTCTGGCCTCTGTAGGCACCTGCACTCATGCGCACACATATACACATACACAAAACTAAATAATAGAATAAATGTCTTTTCTTTTTCTTACTTTCTTTTTCCTTATTTTTTGTGTCTTTCACATCATGCATCTCCATCCCATTCATTTCCCCATCCCTTTGTATCTGCCCTCTGCCCTTGCAACAAAATAAAGTAAAACAAAAATTTGAGAGAACAAAAGAAGAAAATAGAAAAAAAGGAAAACTCTATCTCATCATGGAAGCTGTAGTGTGGCACAGTGAATCACGCAGAAAACTCTTATCCGTGTGTCTTTACTTGCAAGTGTTCATTACAAAGAGTCATTGGTCTGGTGTGAGGCCTCTGGCTTCTGCTACACTGTTGGTACTGGGCCCTCACTGGGGCTCCTCTTGAGTGTCCTGTTGCTGCCCTGTGTCATGGAGATTCTGCAGCTTTGGGTCTGTGGGACCAGTTCTTTCACGTGCTCCAGCAGATCACAGATGGGGTGGTTATTTGGGTGGGTCAATTCATAACCCTTGATTCTGGGCCTGGGTAGTGGCAGGGTTGGTCAACCTGTCAGCTCTTCCCTGTCCGCACCACCAGAGTGAGTTCCCAGCATGGCCCTGACTAGTTCACACCTTGCAGGAATGTGTGATGGGTGGAGCCAGATCTGCTTTCCAGTCCTCAGGGTCAGCTTTCCCACTACACCATCACCAGGCAAGGTGTAGGGACCACTCTCCTGAGTGCTGCAGCTGCTAAGGTGCAGGGCCAGCTCTCCCACCTGCCTCAGGCATTGATGGGCTGGGGTGGGGGTGTCTCTCCCCGCCCCCTCCCCATGCTGCCACAGGACAGATGAGTAATGGGCACAGCTCTCCCATGCTCATAACTTTGGGGCTGGCTCACCCACACCTTGGCCATCAGGATTGGCTCTTTTGCACTGCCCACGTGAAGTGCAGGGCCTGCTGTCCCTAGTGCTGCAGCTGACTGGGGACAGGGACAGCTCTTCCACCCCTATGACCCCAGAGCCGCCAGTTCTCTCACCTGGCTCAGGCATTTGCGGGGCTAGGGAGAATAAATATCTTCTTAATACAAAGAGATTTTTTAAGAGAATGAAAAGATGTAGACTGTAAGAATATATTTGTAAATCATATATGGTAATTATATTAAAATATGTAGCAGGCTTTCTTGAACTGCCAGTCACCAAATCATGACATGGAGACGTATTATTAATTATAAATGCTTGGCTTTGTCTCAGGCTTGTTTCTAGCTAGCTTTCTTTCTTTTCATCTATTCTATGTGCTGTGCTGAGGCTTGTTTGCCCATCTATGACTGTCCATCCAGCTTCCCTGTTTCCTCCACGTTAGCTGGCTAGCTCCTGGCTAGCTGCCTGGCTCCCTTTTCTCTCTGCCCACTAGCCCCGCCTGTCCTTTCTCTGCCTAGAATTAGTCATTCAGCTTTCTATTAGACCAATCAGGTACCTTAGGCAGGCAAAGTGAAACAGCATCTCTACATAGTTCAACAAATGCAGCATGAATAAAATCAACACAGTGTTACATAGTTATACAAATATTCTACTCCACAACAAAAATATACAAAGAATTCTTGGGGGACTGGAGGGAGAAAAGGGAAAGAAAGGAGGGCTATAATTGTATTTTAATTAAAATATTTTTTAAAAGAGAATTCTTTAACTCTGGCCCAGCTATCTCTTGGCAGTAGAGCCTGGTGCGTTCCCTGGGAACATAAGCATGGAGGAGACAACAGGAAGCTATGGGCTGTCCCATAGGAACAAGGGAGAGGAGAACACGTACTCATGTGTGCCTCTAGGACTTTCCTACCTGGCCTATCACCGAGCGACACTAAGACCTTGTTCAATTTGTGCATTAGCTTCTACCAGCTCAGCTTGCAAATTCACTTCCTCTTACACTCTACATCAGCTGCTCACATAGATGCGTTTGTTGGACACATTGTTGGTGCAACATCAAGGAATGAGTCTATGAGTTTGGCTACTGCTCCACAGAAGAAACAACTTTGCATTTGTAGACGAAGACAAAGATTCTGAATTCCTATGTTAGGTTCTACACAAATTTTCAGCGTTAGATGGATTTTTTAGAGCATTGTTGGGTATAGTAGAAGGGCACTGAGAGAGTTACCCTTTAGAAGAAGTTTATTCGGAGGATGATAGCAGCAAACATCATAGAGAGGGCAATGGGTTCCTCAGGAGGGAATTTGCAGTTCAAGAACGACAAAGGCAATTTCTCTCTAACAAGTTTCTGGAGGGCTGGGGGCTCCACAACACGTGATCCAGAGGGCTGGGGGCTCTATACCATATGATCTAGCCTAGGAGATGTAGGAGTCACAGATGCAGACGCACTAGATAAGAGAGCAAAATTGTGGATCAAAGATACTGGACCTGAACAAGTGGTGGGTGGTGGGGACTGCTGAAGGGTTGGGAGCACGGGAGCGTGTTGCTAGGTCACAGTAGGTGTTGCTCTATCAGCTCTCTGTCTGAAGAGAGGCTGCAGAGGGTGGGAACAGATTTGGGTGGGTGAGGGAGCCTATGATTTAGCACAGTCCTGTGTGTGTGTGTGTGTGTGTCTGCATGTTCTGTGTGCACACATGTAGAGACCAATGGTCAATATCAGGTGTAATCCTCAACCACTCTTCATCTTATCATGTATGTATGTATACATGTAACACACATGTATGTGAAGGCCAGAAATGGACCTCAGGTGTAGTCTGCAACCACTCTCCCTCTCTATCTTGTTTATTGTGTGTGTGTTACATGTGTGTGAAGGCCAGAAACAGACCTCAGGTGTAGCTGTCAATCACTCCCTGCCTTATTTATTGTATATGTCTGTATGCATGTATGTCTGTATATATGTGTGTTACATGTGTGAGGGCCAGAAACAGATCTCAGGTGTAGTTCTCAACTACTCTCCATCTGACTTGTTTGAGACAGAGTATCACTGAACCCGGACCTCACTGATTAGGCAAAACTGTTTCAGAGCCCAGAGTAAAGACACAGAAGGCAGAAACGGACCTGAGTCTGACCTCAACAGATAAAACTATTTCAAATAGCGAAGGTCAGACACTACAGCATAGAGTTCGTGAAGATTGCTACAATCTTTCCATCCTGGAATTGTTTGCTCAAGCAAGACAGATTATTTTGGGAGACAGACTGTCCCAGCAGACAGCCCTCTTAGGTAGTGGCTGTATGGTAACTGTTGACTGAAGTCAGCAGTAATCTCACAGGGTCCTGTTTTTAAAACCTAGGCGTTCTGTCATTGGCTAGCCACAGGACTCCAGGGATCCTCCTGTGTTCACATCCTCAGAGCACAGGGATTGCATGCTGTCCAGATTTGCTTCTCTGTTGCTTTGTATAAAACACTGACCAAAGCCAATTTAGGGAGAAAAGGGTTGATTTGGGTCACATCATAGTTCATCACTGAATTCCAAACAGGAGTTCAAGGAAGGAACTGAAGCAGAAACCACAAGCAGATGCTACTCACTGTCCTGCTTTCTTATACAACCCAGTACCACCTGCCCAGAGGCGGCACCATCCACAGCAGGTTAGACCTTCCACATCAACCATCAATCAAGAAAATGCCTCACAGACACACGCCTTCAGCCAATTCCTCACTCCAGGCTCCCTCTTCCCAGGTGACTCCAGCTTGTGCCAGGCTGACAAAAAATACCCAACGAACGGCAAGTTCTTTACCCACCAAGCCGTCTCCCTGTCTCCTTTTAAAGGAGAGATGGCCTGATTTTTACCAATTTAATAATGTGATTTTACTTTTTTGTGTATATCTTTCAGACAAGATCATACACGTTTCTTTTTGTGGTACCAAGCCTAATGTTTTGGGACTCAAGTATAATGACTGTGATGGATAAGATCGATAAAATATGAACGTTCAGACCATTGAGATGGCTTAGCAGATAAAGATTCTTGCTGGGCAAGCCTGACTTCCTGAGCAGCCCAAGAGTGCATATCAAGGTGACAGAATCAAGTCCACAGAGCTGGTCTCTGGCCTCCATGTGAGCACACACATGATGAACTCCAATAAAAAAAAATGAAAACCAAGAAAATCAAGAGTAAATCATAACCTGTTCATAAGCAAGGTAACAGTGCTGGCTAGTTTGACAGCAACTTGATACAAACTACGGTAGTCTGAGAGGGAGGGAGCCTCAGCTGAGAAAAGGCCTCCAGAAAGCCAGCTGCAGGCAAGCCTGTAGGGCATTTTCTTAGCTAGTGATTGATGGGGGAGACCCAACCAACTGTAGGTGGGGATACACTGGGCCAGTGGTCCTGGGTTCTATCTGAAAGAAAGCAGAGCTAGCCAGTTAGCAGCTCTCCTCCACTGCCTCTGCCGTGGTTTCTGTCCTCTTTGCCTTCCTGTCCTGGCTTCCTTCAGTGACGAAGTCATGTGGAATGGTAATTCAAAGAAGCCCATTCTCTCCCCATCTTGCTCTTGGTCATGGTGTTTCATCACAGCAACAGAAACCCTAAGACAGTAGGTGACTACGACGACTGCTAAGGAAAAATTCTATTCCTAATGCCAATCAAAGTAGTTAACAGCTTTTCCTTTTTTCTAACGACCAATGTGTGTGTGCGTGTGGTGTGAGTGCATGTATAGTGGTGGATGTGTATTTATGAATGTGTGTGTGTATGCATGCATGTATGTGTGCATACTGATTCCAGAACTTAGGTTCCCCAAACCCACACAGTAGGTTGCCTCAGATCTGGCTATAATATAACTTCAGTTCCAGGGGATCCAACGCTCTCTTTTGAACTTTGTCGGCATGAGGCTCGCAGGTGGTGCACATATACACGCGCAGGGAAAACACCCATACGCATAAAATAAACCTTTTTAAAAAAATTACATGGGGTTACTAATACCACCAGTTTTTAAAACACAGAAGTAGGTGAGAATTTAGAAGACCAAGAGAAGCACCAGGACTGGGAGACTGTCCTATTTTAAGGCATCATTCACTTGCAAAGTCAATTCAAAAGCTCTAGCTGAAGTATTCCTGAGCCCCAGTAACGCCCACAACCTGCTCCCTCCGCCCCACCAGAGACGCGGGGGCGGGGCTAGAGAATGCCCGGAAGAGGCGGGGCCTGGAAGGCGCCTTAGGGTTGCGGCGAGCTCCGTACTTCCTTTCCGCGCGGCGCCCGGGAGCACCGGTGTCTTGTGCAGCATGGCGGGCGGCGGAGGCCCGGGCCTGTGGTACCCGGCCTGTCCTCGGGCTCTTCCAGGTGCGAACCCCGCGGTCTGTCCACCCCGTCGGTGCGGAGCGGGGCGCCCGGCTGACGGCGCCGGTCCCTTGCCGGGTACGGTGGGCCACCTGGCCTGGTCTGCGCGGCCGCTCGCGTTCGCGTTCCCGCGCGCTCGGGGTTTAAAATAATCTGCAGATCCTGAACTGCTCGAGCTCGGGGGACAACAGCGCTTGGCGGCCCTTAGTTAAAGGCCTGCGCCTCGGAACGCATAGAAGTGCGGGGAGGAGCAGCCGCTCCCGGCGGCAGCTTTCGCTGGACCATGCACTGTGGCTGGTGTTCCTTTTGTGTCCACCAGAAGAGCAACGGTGCAACCTGTTTCAGGCTTAAGTGAGTGACCTATTTTCCTGTACTACAGTTTGATAGCGGTGGGGTGTATTGTCTCATATCAAGACCGTCAGTTTTAGGTCTTATAAGTACGCACTAAACGAGGCTTTGAAGTTGGAGCCAAATTTGCGGACATCTTGAGTTTTACTGTCTTCATAAATCAACTCCGTGACTGGCTCCAGTGTTTTGGAGTCTGTAGAACATATCTGTGATCCTGGCCATGCCCTTTGCTGTTTAATTGTGCTGGCCTGCGCAACTGTAGTTAGGTTTCTAGCTTTTCACCTGTAAGCCCCGAGGCTAATGAGCAAACGCTAGCTACTCTGGATCCGCCCTTGTCTTAAATCAGTACTGCCTCAGTGAAGGGGGTGGATAACAGGGCTGATAGGTAGAGCCTGCAGGCCAGCTGATGCACGGGCCGTGAAGAATTGCTTACTGGTTTACGCCCAGGTTTTTTTTATAGAACCCAGGACTTGTCGCCCAAGAATGTCTTCCCCCATACACACTAAGAAAATGTCCTGCAGGCTTCTCCATGGCCCAATCCTCTGCAGGCATTTTCTCGATTGAGGTTCCTCCTCTGGTGGCTAGACTGCCAAGTGAACAAACTAGCCAGCACAATCATATAAGGTGTTAAATGTGGAAGTAACAAATGAGTTCACAATCAAATGTTTAATTTTTAGGTGCAACAAAACCTGTCTCTCTTGAAGGTGCTTGAACAAATGTTTTCCAGAAACTTGTCACAGAACGCGATTTAAATAAACCACCAGGATGGCAGTTGCCAGTAACAAGGTACAGGTGTTAAGGTGTGTATGTGATTTGATTAACACCTAAGAACCTGTTCAACACATAGGGCCTGTTCTTAATAGCTGGCACAATGATGACTTAGTGTTTGCCGTTTACCCAGCTGAGGGTGTCTTTGAAGAAATACTCTTAAGACTGAGATGCCAGCAATGTATAGATTATGCATATTACTAATGTGATGAAATTGTTTGCTGAAACCGGTGTACTGTTTGTTTATCCAGCATATAGGTTGCTGCAGGTGAAAGTCCCACCTCAGGAGCTGTGATGTTTATGAATGCTTCATTGCTTCAGGTAAGTTTGCTCAGTCACATCTCTTGATTGAGCAGTATTTGATAACCAATTCCTTTTCAAATCGCATTGGAATGTCTGTTTACTTGACATTTTTTCAAAGGCTGTTAAAATAAATACCATGGGCTTCTCACTGTCTTTTTCCTTTTGAAGGTACAGCACACATTGTGGATGGTGAAATGAAGAATTGGTCAAGAATCCGTGAACAGAAGCAAATGATGAATTAGTATTTTATTTGATAGTAATCAACAATAAATTATGTAGAAATAAACAGCTAACTGTTGTGGGCAGTAATTTCTTTAAAATGTATGTCTTTTGAGCTTCATTCTCAATAGTAAAGTGCTCACCTTTCATGAGCTTCATTTTACTGATCAACAGAACAGATTGCTAGTACAGTAGCCGGGTACACTGTAGGAAGTCACTTGACAAGTCTGAAACGATTTCCTCAAGACTTAACAGTTTTAGCCTCTTGAGTTCCTGGGTTTAGTAAATAGCATAAGAACACATCAACATTCTGATAACTTGGGGGCATTTAAAAGCCTTTGTATTAAGGGCTGAGGAAGTGGTTGCTTAACTGGCACAAGACCCTGGGTTTTTTCCCCCCAGGAAAAAGGAAAATTCCTAATGCTAGACTTTACAGTTGTGAGAGGTACTGTGTGTGTGTGGGGGGGGTTGGTTTACAAACAGGACTTAATTTATATGCACTGTCGTTAACCTGCTCATCAGAGCCAGCACCTAGTAATAACAAAAGTCAGGCACTGTAGGAGCCTGTAGACCAGCTAATTGGAGGCAGGAAGACCATTCGCCCCCAGGAGTAAATGGTTTTTCCAGTCATTGATTGTATAAAAGGGTATATGTAAGATGTCCACATCTTTTCTTGACTTCATATTTAGGCTTATAAAACAAAATACCCATAATGCCCTTGATAAACTATCAAAAGGCCTTACATTAGGACTGGATTATAAAAATTACAGTGGTATCTACCTGATGGGTGGAGTGGATGGGACCGTTTTTTGATACTGCTATGTTCTCTGCTGTGTGTGTATCTTTGATACACTGGGGTAACCAGGAAGTTTTGATGTGACTCTCCTTGGTAATTTAATATTTAAATAAATTCTGTTGTTGGCTTTGGATACTTGGATCATTTGTTGTACTCTGAATGGCATTCTACTAGATACCTCGAGACCGTACCCAGCTGAGCACGACTCCAGAGTCACTAATACAGTTAACCATGGCTGACAGTCACGGAAAGAAACCCTTTGCTGCTGGGCGATGGTGGCGCACGCCTTTAATCCCAGAAGAGGCAGGCGAGAGTTCGAGACCAGCCTGGTCTACAGAGCTAGTTCCAGTACAGGCTCTAAAGCCACAGAGAAACCCTGTCTCGAAAAACCAAAAAAAAAAAAGAAACCCTTTGCTCAGATTGCTTTATTCGTCAGTAGAAAAGAGAGCTGTCCCAGGCCCGCATGTGGTGATAAACTGCTGGAGCTGCTGCTGGCACTGAGTGAGGTAGAGGTCTCTTTGCTCTAAATACTCTTCATTATACAGTTCAAATGGAAACAATGCATTGGGAGCGACACAGAATGCACTGGCCCCTAAATGAAGAACAAAGTAACGGTGTAAATGAAACCTAAAAACTGAAAGTGGAAAAAATTTCAACAAAAAATGTTTAAAAGTTCTTTACTGGCCGGGCAGTGGTGGCACACACCTTTAATTCCAGTACTCAGGAGGTAAAGGCAGGTGGATCTCTGTGAGTTCGAGGCCAGCCTGGTCTACAAAGCGAGTAGTATAGCCAAGGCTACATAGAAACCCTGTCTCAACAAAGATTCACCACAGACACTTGTTCCAAAATATAGTTGATATTTGGTCTCGTAAAACATTTAGTTTCTTCCCATTTGTTCTAGGACTAACACCCTAGTTACCATATTCTGACCCCATTTTCCTTTATAACCTACTGGTCTGCTCGGCTTGGTCGGCAACATTTTAGTCACCCTGGACCGACATTGATTGCAGTGCCCTCTACCTGGATACCTCGTCCCTGAGGTTAAATGACTTCCTTATAAGGGTCTCCTTAGTTGTTCTTTTATTTATTTATTTATTTATTTATTTATTATGTATACAATATTCTGTCTGTGTGTATGCCTGCAAGCCAGAAGAGGGCACCAGACCCCTCTACAGATGGTTGTGAGCCACCATGTGGTTGCTGGGAATTGAACTCAGGACCTTTGGAAGAGCAGGCAATGCTCTTAGCCTCTGAGCTATCTCTTCAGCCCCCTCCTTAGTTGTTCTTAACACATAGTTTTGTATTCTCCATAGCATTCCTCTCCGCAGTGTAAATTCAGCTGACCCCTCTCTCCATGCATATGCACTTGACTGGCTGAGTCAGTTTCAAGGACACAGAAGCTGCTCCCAACACCATCTTTCTCACAATTGGGAAACCTTGTTCCCTTTAAAAATAACCTCTCGTCTTTTAGCTTCCCCTCCATTACATCCTGCACTCTTCCTTTCCCCACGTTTCTTTGATCTGCTTGTTCTTCACTGTTTTTCTTTGCTTACCTCCTACTCTTATTTACCTCACTCTGTTCTCTACTTTTTTGGGGGGAAGAAGCAGTGTGAGGATGAGGTATGGGGAGGGCAGTGGGGAAGGAACTTAGTAAGGACAGTATGAAAGTATAGTGACATATGTAGAAAATTCCATAAAGAAACCTATCCCTTTGCTAACTTAAAAACTAATAAAAAGTGAAGTAATATTTACCAAGTGTTTTAACACGATTACTTCAGAGTTAAAAATCATAAACACCGCCGGGCGGTGGTGGCGCACGCCTTTAATCCCAGCACTCGGGAGGCAGAGGCAGGCGGATCTCTGTGAGTTCGAGACCAGCCTGGTCTACAGAGCTAGTTCCAGGACAGGCTCCAAAACCACAGAGAAACCCTGTCTCGAAAAACCAAAAAAAAAAAAAAAAAAAAAAAAAAAAAAAAAAAAAAAAATCATAAACACCTAATAGAAATTCATCAGCTAAAGGAATTAAAGAGGACATCTTTTTACCTCCCTTAAATACGTTCCTAAATGTCAGTGACATCTTTACAACGTAGTCAGTTTATCGCAGTCCTTAATACAAACCCCTATATACCTTAACAATTATAAGATTAATGTCACCTTTCCTTCCTCCCTCCCTCCCTCTCTCTCTTCCTTCCTCCCTCTTTCCTTTTCAATTTTTTGAGACAGTTTCTCTGTGTGGTCTTGGCTGTCCTGGAACTCACTCTGTAGACCAGGCTGGCCTTGAACTCACAGAGATCCGCCTGCCTCTGCCTCCCAGTGCTGGGATTAAAGGCGTGCACCACCACCTGGCTGCAGCACATTTCTTTATGGTATAGAAAATAACTCTGATTTGAAAAAAATATGGCCTTAAAATAAGTAAAATAAGACAAATTAGAATACTTACATATCCCTACTATTTGGCATTCATTGGAACCAGTGTTCTATCTAAACTGTTCAGGATGACAATCTTTCCTAGTAATCAGTAACTCCGTAACCTACCTCTAGAGTTTTCCATCTATGTCCTTTGTAGAAGACACACGGATTTGTAGATAACTATTTACAGGCCTCTTGGCTTAGTCTGGGAGAGGAAGGGCTGGGTCAGCAGTGGTTAGGAACGCTTGCTGCTTTCAGCACAGGAGGCTGAGGCTTGAGCATGGCACGTTAAAGGCAAGCCTGGGCCTTGTGGTGAGGCTTAGTCTCACAGAACTCCCCGACAGCAGTCACACAGAATCAGACGTCTATTGTCAGATGGCACTGCCACCCAGCAGCATGGCCACAGCTGGAGACCCAGTACTCAGAGGCTGAGTGGTACGGTTTGGGTTCCCAGCCAGCTATATGGTGAGACTCTGTCTTGAACAAGGAAAAATATGAAATTCCCCTATAAACATAAGCGAATGTTCAAATTCAGGTAAGCTTTATCTAATAACAATAAAGATTACTTTGAAGTATTTAAAGTGCAGGTAATAATAATCTAAGACTATTTAGGAATCAATATTAGTGAATTACCATATTTCAACGTGAGAGACGTTTCAAACAATAAGGCTGCAATCAGCGCATCTTCCTTGAGTACTTTATTCCTTAAGTTCAGTCGAGCATGAGCTTCAGATAAAGAAACTCTGAAAAAGAAAACTGAAGTTAATAAAAACATGTTATTATTATTTTTAAAATTACATATTTAGCTCCAAAGCTACAGAGAAAAAAAAACAAAAAAAATTACATATTTAAACAGGAACCAACTAAGCCATGACGTGAGCCATGTGTTAGCGGTCACCATACTGTTTTCTTGTTTGTTTTCCTTTTAAGCTATTTCTTCCCCATCAACTTAATAAATTGTGCCAGAAGGAAGTATCCTGCCTTGTAAAAAAAAAAAAATTGACTTCCACTTAGCATTCCACATTCCCTGCGCTGAGTTCTGCTTCAGTAAATATACACTAGAGGGAATAAACGTAACTAAGTATCCTATAGATATGTAAGATGTATAGATACATAGCTGCTTGTGCTTCCACCAGCTCCTCGCCTGTCCAGAGTTCCCATGGCATCCTACAGTTCAGAGTTCTTGTCACATAAGCCAATTCTGCCCACAGCATTCTGATCTGCTCACTGCCCTGTCGTCTCTGAACACACGTGACCATTCACTACTTCCTCAGTGACTTACTACTTTAGACACGTGAACCGCTCTCCTCCCCTGAAGCACCTCCTCTCAGCCTTATCAGGCAGGAGTGAGGCTCTCAAATGACCTCTGGATTTGAGAGTCAGGAACTCAAGTTGAGTCTGTAGGATTTGCTGACTGGATGACTTGGCATAAATTAACTTTGTGTGTGTGTGTGTGTGTGTGTGTGTATACAATGAGGATATGAAGTAAGATAAAATTCTGTAACCCACAGGATTTATATAAATCTGGGCTGAAATCAGAGTCATTGTAGTTTCCACCAATTGGCCTTTTCTTCTGTTTGCGGGACCTGAGGGAGCTGGAGATCAAAATGTGACAACTCTTCACATACTCGGGTAACTTTTATAGATGCCCACGGTTTCTTTTTTCCAAGGTAAATATTCCAGTACCTGTAATGGTATGGCTCAAAGGTATGAGGCCCTGGGTTCCAGCCTAAGCGACACATGCACACACACACACACACACACACACACACACACACACACACACACACAATGTGTCATAAAAATAACTTACTTTTTGTTTATTTTTGTTTTGTTTTTTTTTTTTGTTTTTTTGAAACAGGGTCTCTCTATGTAGCCCTGACTATCTTGGAACTTGCTATCAGGCTGGCCTTGAATTCACAGAGATCCACCTGCCTCTGCCTTCTGTATGCTGGGATTAAAAGTGTGCACCACCACATCTGGAGAAACACAATTTTCATCTTTTCAATATTCCAGCTACTTCCCTTTGACCAGATCTGTTTGACCTTTACAATCTAGTACTGTGTGTCTTATTTGACTGTCAGAGGTAAGGTAGAGTTATTATTTTCTCGCTCTTCATACATGTTCTATTAATACAGCCTAAATCCCAAAAGATAAGTCACATTCCATGCTTGCTCATATTAATCGTGAACAGAATGAAGTCTCCTGGATGCCTTTCTCATCTTCAGTGGCATTACCCTCTTCCCACACACTCACCCGTGCACTAGAACACTTGGGAACCTAGTTGGAGACTTCATGTTTATTCTACTAACCTTTCTCTTGATAGATGAAGATCATAATTCAAATCTGTGATGGTCTCTCAATGTAGTTTAAAATATATCTGATTATTGTAACCCTGATGTTCTCATTCAAAATCCTGAACGCACATGTGGGCCCCTCACAAAAGGAGAGATGGCTATTCTATAGAAGAGGACTGAAGGCTCGGGACTCTTCTGGGTGGGAGGGCTCTTCCCGTGCTAGTCCATAAACCCCTCTCCACTCTCGGTACTTGTCCATATAATAGGAAAAGGTAGCATTATATTAAAATTAACTCTGCCTGATTTTTGATCAAAATAGTAATTTTAAAGTAAGGTTATAGAAGTTTAAATAAAGAGTATCTTTTACTACAGACAAAAGACAACATGAGATATTGGAACTTCCAAAACTGATGGAGTATCGTTTGTCTGAGTATTATAACTATGACTTTATTACGTATTGCTGGTTAGTATTTGAAAACTTTTATTAAGGATTTGATTTTTACTTTGACTTACCTTTTGTATTTTCAGCTTTATTTAAATAATATAATTGAAGAAAGTGATTAAACATATCCATCTCTTGTAGTTCCATTCTTGGTGCTGTCTACACATTATTTTATTTTATTTTGCAATTATAACAAGATACTGCATTAATTTGTTTATTGGATTATTTTACTTTTGATCTTTATAATTTGAGATTGTATTTTACTATATCAAGTGAAATAATGGCCTATCAAAAAGGGACTATAAATTATACTAAAGTCACATCATAATACCACATATCACAACGCAGTGTGACTGGTAGGACTGTTAAAAGTGAACTAGATAATCTTTCTTTGTGTGTATAATTTCATTTGGGGAAATAGAATGCACCTATTGTCAATACAAAATATATTTGCCTGCTTCTGTCTGTGTTCGACATACTGACTTGAATGAGCTGGAGAGAGAGCTCAGTCTTGCTGAAGTGCCTGCTCCACAGCATGAGGGCCCAAGTTCAGGCCCCAGCGCCACATGAAGAAGCCGGTGCAGCTGCGGGAGCTGCAATGTCACTGCTAAGGAAGGGAGAAGGGAGGCTCCCTGGAGCTTGCTCAGCAGCTAGTCTAGTCCAGTCAGTGAGCTCCACTTTCAGAGTCTCTGAGGGTGACTGACACCTGACATCAGCTCTGGCCTCCTTGCTGCGCCCCCATATGTGTTTACACATACACACACCAATGTGTAGACACACATGTACACACTCACATACATGCTTAGAGAGGTAGCTCAGTGGGTAAAGTGCTTGCTGGACAAACACAAATACCTGATTTCAAGTCCCAGAAGCAGTGTGAAAAGCTGAGTCTGGTGGCACAGAATTGTAATTCCAAACAGTGAGAGGCAGAGACCGGCCAATCCCTGGGGACTGCTGGCTGGCCACCTTAGCCTACTTGGTGAGCACCAGGCCAGGGCAAGATCCATCTCAAACACAAGGTGGGTGGTATCTGAGGAATGACACCTGAGCCTGTTTCCTGGCTTCTACATGTGAGCACACACACCCTCACACACATTTAAAAAATGTATTTGTATATTTGCTGTTATTTATTTTGAGATCAGGTCTTACCTAGCATAGTCTGGCCTTCGCTCACTCAGTAGCTGGGACGACACCCTGCCTCCATTTTCTTAGGGTTTAGATTATAGGTGTGTACCACACCCACTCTAGGTGGGACTGAACTCAGGAACTTGTGCATGCTAGGCAAACACTCTACTGACTGAGCTACATCTTTAGGCTATGCTGATATTTGAAAAAATAATTTCTGGACTTATTCATTAAAATTGTTAACAGGCTGGGTGATGGTGCCGCATGCCTTTAATTCTAGCACGCAGGAGGCAGAGGCAGGCAGATCTCTGTGAGTTCAAGGCCAGCCTGGTCTACAAGAGCTAGTTTCCGGACAGTCTCCAAAAGCTACAGAGAAACCCTGTCTTGAAAAACAAGTGAACAAACAAACAAAAACCCAACTGTTAACTGTGATTTTATCTCTGGGTAGACAGCTAGGTATAGATAGTGTTAGGAGCATGCATTACTCATTTTAGATTTTGTGATGTTCATAAATTTTTATAACAAGAATTACTCATTATTCACTTCTTAAAAAATAGCATATTTACTAAAATGTTTTAAAGTACAAGGAACAAGGCTGGGAATATGGCTTAGTGGTAGTGTGCTTGCTTGCATGTGAAGGTCTTGTGTTCAGTCCTTGACACCATGCTAAATACATAAATAAATACACAGAGGTGTGAGGAATGATGTAGTGTCTCTATGGGGGAGGGAAGAGTTGGAGGGGAGGGAATGGAGGTGGATTGGAGCCAAACACATTATATGCACATATGAATATTAAATAAATTACTTAATAGGAAAGTTTCTTTAGACCCAACTGTAACATACTTGGAACACAAACAATCACATTAAGAAGCAATCATTTACATTGAAATCGTTGGACTTTTTTCAGGCATATCTTGTATGGAGGATCCAATAAAAACAATTTAGGGAAAGGAATTATTAGTGGTGCAAATGACTTAAAATATAACAAAGGAAGTCATTAAGTCATCTTAAATTCTTCTGAAATAAAGTAAATAATCAACCAAACAACTATAAATCAAACAAAAAAAATAAGTAAGTTAATTAAATTCATATTTAGAAGTCAATTTTGGTCGTACAATCCCGGGTTGAATACCTACAAGTATTTTAATGCAGATGCTGACAGCTTCGACCCGTGTATAGAGTCTGCTCTGATTCTGCGACTCGCTAGATAATAGCCGTGAATCATTCGTTCTGCCTCTAAGCTGAATTCTATATTCAAATTCTGTGCAAAAGCCAGGAGCTAAGTTAAAAATATAAAAAATTAAAGAGATTTAGTTTTATTATGGATTCATAATTCCAAAGTGTACGGCATCCAATTTTTAAGTTTCTGTAAGCTTTACATCAACTATAAATAAATATCTGGGCCATTTCCAAGTCATTCCCTTCTGCTTGTAAAAGCTATGAAAGCTTACGTAGAATAGCCTCTCTCATATTAAATAAATTACTTAATAGGAAAGTTTCTTTAGACCCAACTGTAACATACTTGGAACACAAACAATCACATTAAGAAGCAATCATTTACATTGAAATCGTTGGACTTTTTTCAGGCATATCTTGTATGGAGGATCCAATAAGATCCAATAAGACTGGATGACTTTTGTGCTCCCATGGGAGAAGATTCTCCCTGGAGCTCATGTCTCTTTTGAATGCTTAATTCCTTGGCAGTTTATTTCTTCATACCTTTCTCTCATTTTCCTTAGGACTACTGCACCCCACCACTGAGGAAGAACCGTGTTACTACAATAAAGGTAAGTCCTGATGACTCGGGCACATCTGAGCAGAGAATAATTGTTTTTGAAAAGTTGACGTATATATTGGGGACGTGGGTACTGTGCATGTGCCCCGGCTTCAGGTGGTCAGGCTGGACAGCAAGCCGAGCCACCTCCATGGCCAGAGAATGATTCTAAAACACAACAGTTAACACTGTTCCTGTCAGTCCTGCTTGCTCCTCTTTGTCTATAATTCTCAGGTCTTTAAATCCTTACTTTATCACATAATTTTCAGATTTTTTGTTGACTTTACTATCTTAGCTGTTTTCTTCTTTTTTTTTTAAACTCATAAGACCTAAAGGGAACATCAACCACTACTAGGATGCTATTAACTATAATTACACCTGGTTTTTCTAGTATTGTGGGGTTTGAACCCTGGGCCATACCCAGCTAGGAAAGGGCTGTACTGCTGGGCTACATCGGCACCCCATTTTCTCTATTTTAAGATGCGTCCCGTCTTTGCACACAGTTCTCTCCAGGCCTCAGAACTGGATGATGACAACACAGCAGCCCTCCCCGTTTCACTCTACAGTGGCATGGTGATGTCACCTCTATTGTCTTTCAGAAAGGATTTATTGTCCCAGGAGAGCTCTTCCAGATGTCAGCCCCTGCAGGAACTGCTTCAGGACAGCCCACATCATAAATCCAATGAATGCACAAGTTAAGGGTGACTTCATGAAGTCCCCCTAACAATTTCTGAGGGGTGCCTTCAGCTTCAGAGCTTCCTGTTGGCTTGCAGAGGTCAGCACTCGGCCGGCCACACAGCAGGGCTCTAACCTCTGCCTCAGACAATGACAGAAGAACACTCTCTACCACACACCAAGAACACTCTCTACCACACACCGAGCACCAGACCCTTTCTTCTCCACACCCCAGTCCTCAGCAAATTTTATGTTCTTTGATCTGTGCAGCACATAGATTTCCATTTTTATACTATTTTATATTCTTAATAAAGTTCACAATTGTTCTCTTCTATCTGAGCCTCATAGACTTTCTGCAAACTGCTAAAGCCCTAAGATTTCATAATACATTTTTCTCCAGGCAAGCCAATTTTCTCACACCTTCCCAAATATATTAATTTCTACTTCTATGTTTTTGCTTTTATTGTTCATTTCTGCTTAAAACACATTATTCTTGTTATAAAACTTTTTAAATATTTCTTAATGTCCAACTAAATTCTCATCTTTTTCCTAAAGTATTCTTGCATTCTATATTCATATTTTATTCTGAATTCCATACATATTTAGAGCATTGAAAGCTCAGTCCTTAAGTTGTCCCCTAACCGGGTCACGGATCTTGGTTCTCTCTCAGTTAATAGACTTTTAAAAGGAAACTCCACAGGCATGAAATGTGAATACATATATTTACATGGCCTGGCTTAACTTTCTATAGAAATATTCTATTTTAATACATTGATTTTTTTTTTTTTTTTTTTTTTTTTTTTTTTTTTTTTTGGTTTTTCGAGACAGGGTTTCTCTGTGGCTTTGGAGCCTGTCCTGGAACTAGCTCTTGTAGACCAGGCTGGTCTCGAACTCCCAGAGATCCGCCTGCCTCTGCCTCCCGAGTGCTGGGATTAAAGGCGTGCGCCACCATCGCCCGGCAATACATTGATTTTAATACAGCCCTGGCTGTCCTAGAACTCACTCTATAGACAAGGCTGACCTTGAGCTCAGAGATCCATCTGCCTGTCTCTGTTTCCTGAGTGCTGGGATTAAAGGCATGCACCACCACTGCCTGCAACATTGATCTTTTTAAAGCTATAGATATAGGGATAGTAGTAGAAATGATAAGCTTAACATTAAAGTTTCCTCACACAGCTGGTCAGTTAATTTTTTTCTAGACAATGTACTTAAAATGTTCAAAATCTGGAAGCAAGCTAGTCCAAAAGTACACCAGCTAAGCATGGTAGCAAATGCCTATAATCTTAGCACTTGAGAGGCAGAAGCAGAAGGATCAAGTTCAAGGCTGTCCTTCACTGCCATAGTGAGTTCCAAGCCAGCCTAGACTACATACAACCTTGTCTCAAGATTAAACAAAACAAAAACCAACTAGATAAACAAAATCCTAGAAGAAGAAAAAGATGATGCTCAAGTAACCTTCTATTTCAATTAAGAAACGGGGCTGAGGAAGGCTCAGTGAGTAGAGGCACTTGCTGCCAAGCCTGACCATCTGAGTTCGTTCCCCAGAACGGCAGGCTACAAGTTACTCTCTGACCTTGGTGTACATTGGGGTACACTTGTGCCCCCACACACTATATAAACAAATAAATGTAAAAATTAAAAATGGATAAATTGAGAATCAATGAAATGGGAATTCTGGATAAACATTTTATCTACCTTTACCTTTTGAAAATCTTCAGTTGTGAACTCTTTAGAAGCTAAATAAAGCAACCCCTCGGGATCCATAGCTTTCTTTAAAGTATGTTGCACAGTAGGAAGAAGTGGGTGGCAAGGAGATGATTCATTGCAGTTAATCAACAATCCAAATGCCTCCACAAGATTAGCTGGAATCACACTGCAATCCTGTATACACCAAAGGTAGGGCAAACAATAAGCTAACTAGCTGGAAATAGTTAACCCAATAGATTCCTATACTATTTAACTTATGCAAGGATTATTTCATTATTAACTAGAGTTTAAAGCAACTTCTGAAAAAATGTGAAACCTGTAGAAAGCAACTTTTTAAGAACGTCCTTATCGAGTATTTATTATATATTGTTTATTAAACCCTCCCGGGGCGCGGAGCACAGTTGGTAAAGTGCTTGCTGAATGAGGGTGCTGAATTCTGTCCCTCAGAATCCACCAGAAAGGCTGAATGCCACAGCAGGGAAGGAAGGAACAACGGCCCTTTGAACTTGCTGGAGAGACAGTCTAGCTAAACTGGGGAGTTCCAGAGAAACTCTGTCTCAAAAACTAAGGTAGACTGCAATTGAGGATGACATCTGGACCAACCTTGACCACACACACACACACACACACACACACACACACACACACACAGGACTTCACTATTCAAACAGAAATCTCTACTGACTAGACATCTAATTTGCATGACTGAAAACTTAGGGGTGGAGATGTCGCTCGGACAAAACAAAAACAAACATTAAAACTATTATTAAACAATTGGATCATTATTCAGTTGTAATGTCTAGTAAAAGTATATAAGCGCATTAATAACAAAAGCATTATGAGTCGCCGGGCGGTGGTGGCGCACGCCTTTAATCCCAGCACTTGGGAGGCAGAGGCAGGCGGATCTCTGTGAGTTCGAGGCCAGCCTGGTCTACAGAGCTAGTTCCAGGACAGGCTCCAAAACCACAGAGAAACCCTGTCTCGAAAAAAACCAAAAAAAAAAAAAAAAAAAAAAAAAACCATTATGAGTCATATTGCTGGATACAATAGTGCATATCTGCACCCACCCCAGCTCTCACTGTCCAGCAGGATTACTAGCTTGAGGTCGTTCTGCTGTACAATGAGTTAGAGCACAGCCTTGGTTATCTAGTGAAGCCTTACCTGAAAATGAGGATGAAGAAGAGGAAGACACCTAAGAAGGAAGAGGTAGGAAGGGGAGAATATGAAGACAGACTCTCAGTTCTCTGAGAAACATTTAAAAGCATTTTTTTTTTTGAGACAGAGTTTCGCATAGACCAGGATGGCCTCAAACTCACTATGTAGATGAGGATAACCTTCAATTGTACTCTTCCTGCTTCCTCGTCCCAAGTGCTAGGATTACAGGAAGGTGGCCTCTTCAACAATATTCTCACCATTAAGAGTCCTTACCATCTGGCCAATCAGAGCACTGGTTTTCTGCACTGTTCTCCTTGAAGATGAATCCATATCAACAAAAGACCAGAAACTGCACTGAATAGGGAAAGTCATCTGCTGGTCGATATCATCCCCAAACTTCTTTCCTGGGATGAACACTGTGATGCTTCTGCTCTCCAAAACTGCATCAGAAGATGGGACCCACGTTACCTAGGTGTCAGTGCTGCCAGTACACACTAACAGTTACTACCGTCAACCTCTTAAGATTTTGTCATGCTAGGAGATATCCTATATGTTCACAAATCATCTTCATGCGGAATTTTATTTTCTAAACAGATAGTGAAGACACAAGTAAATTTGATTGCTTTACAGGATAGTACTAAAATTAGAGCAATGACCATAAAAAAGAACAAGGTAAGAAAACTATTGAAAAGTATGTCTGTGTATGAGCTATTTGTCTGAGAATCACCAGCTGAGAGCACAAGCTAGAACTAGAACTGAGGCTGGGCAGCTGGGTGGGACAGGCAGAGGACTAGGACACTCACACAGCAGGCTTTCATAAACCAGGCTGGCCTCAGACGCACCCTACAGCGGAGGACAATCTGGAACTTGGATCCTCCTTCCTCCACCTCCCAAGTACTGGGATTATAGGTTTGTACCACCAAGCACAGTGGATACAGTGCCTGGGACAGAAAGCAGGGCTGCTGCGTATGTGCTAGGCATAGACTCAACTGAGCCACATTCCCAGCTCAGTAAATGTCCTTTTATGTGTTTAAAAAAATGACAGAAAATAGTCCATTCATGAGGGAATGTCAGAAGACAAAGAATATGATCCGTGACAAGTGTATTTCAAATTCAGCAAGTTCAAAACCAAAGTCATCAAAGCCCTGTCCCACTTAAAACCCAAACAAAATCTAGAAATATCCTACTCATACTTTTATCTTTCCTTCACACTTCATAACATCCAATCAATGCTTTAATATTATTTTTTAGGATTCTAACTCCCAAATGGATTTCAAATTAATCTTTCAATTCATTTAATGGTCTCCTCCTCCTCCTCCTCCTCCTCCTCCTCCTCCTCCTCCTCCTCCTCCTCTGCCTCCTCTTTCTCTAGACAGGGTTTCTGTGTAACAGTCCTAGCTGTCCTGGAACTCACTTTGTAGACCAGGCTGGCCTAGATCTCACAGAGATCTGCCTGCATCCGCCTCTTGAGTGCTGGGATTAAAGGCGTGCGCCATCACCGCCCAGCTCATTTCTTTTGTGTTCACAAGTTAGACTTCAGGAATTATGAAAAAACTGATATAAGTAACTTCAAGATAAGACTCATTTGGCTGTTGTTCTAGAGGTTTTAGTCTACCATGGAGGGGAGGATATGATGGATACAGTGACTCTCTTCACGGCAGTCAAGAAGAGAGAGAGATCTGTGCGCATTAGCTCCAGGGGAAGTGGGTTAGTCCTCCTTCCTTAATTTATCCTCTCTGGAGTGACTTCCAGACAGATCCAGAAGTGTGCTTTGTTACTCTCGTCGGTGGTCTCAACCCATTCAAGTGTACAGTCATGGCTATCACGTTATACTTTTCTTAGCGTGAATTGTAAACCTAATAGAAACTGCCCATGCAATTTTCACAATGACAATACTACTTGCTACTCCCCCAACAATACACAAGAACTCAGAGGTTCCACATCTCAACAGTTTTTCTTGTCAACTGTTGAATTTTCTTTTTTTGCCATTCTAGTAGGAAGGACTAGTTACAAAATTTGTGGAGCCCAATGGAGCCCAGTGTAAAGCAAAGTCTAGCATGCTGTTAAAAAGCAGGAAAAATACTTCTATTAAAGGTACAACTATGAACAATTTACCTTTAAATGTATTTTATATGTAGGTTTATATTTATACTTTGTTTTCTTAGAACATTACAAATAAGATGTAATAGGAGCCATATAGAAAAACCATAGCACTTATGCATTACTGGTTGGAATGTACAATTGATGTTTTCCCTCTTAACACGGTCCTATGGTTAACCAAAAGTGATCCAGAATTCCACTCTTGGATATATTCAAAGGAGCCAAGTCCAGAACTCAAACAAGCATTTCTTCACTAGTACTGTGGTGGTTTAGATGAGAACAGTTCCTACAGGCTCCCAACATGATGGCTATAGTCTTTAACCCTCTGCAATTATAAGCTGCAAATTAAATGCTTCGTTTTAAGTTGTCTTGGTCTGGTGTTGTATTATACCGATTGAGAAGTAACTAAGACAAATACCCATAGTGAATAATTCACAATATGCATAAAGTGAATATAGCAATATATTGTATCTGTCAATATAATAGAATACTATTCAGCATTAAAAGAATGAATTCTATTAATAGAAAAGTTCACAAAGATAAAATGGAATAATATTACCAGGGGCTAGTGTCTGGGAGAATAGGGAGTTATCGTTTAATAAGTATAGAGTTTGTATTTGGGATGATCAAACCATTCTGGAAATGGAGGGTGTTAATAGATGTACAAGACTATGAATGTACTTTGTCCTACTGTCTATTGCTGTGAAGGCAGCTCTTGTGAAAAGAAGCATTTAATTAAGGGCTTTCCTAGACTCGCAGAGGGTTGGTGGCTATGATTAAGGCAGGGAAGGAACATGGCAGCACAGGCAGGTACGGTGCTGGAGAGGTAGCTGAGAGCTCTACCTCCTAATCCAGAGGCAGAGAGGGCAAGACTGGGACTCACACTGGCATTTGAACTCCTACTCCCACAGCTCCTCCGACAAGGCAACACCTCCTAATCCTTCCCAACCTTCCATCAACTGAGAAGCAGACTCCCAAATATCTGAGTGAGCTCATGGTGGTCATTTCCAAATGACCACAGACTTAATGCCACAAGATTGTACAAAGATTGAAATGGTAGCTTCTAAGGAATGTATACTTTTGTATTTCTTAAATTTGCATTTATGTATTCATTTTTATGTATTTAGGTGTGTGTGTGTGTGTGTGTGCATTCAAGCACACTTGTGTGCAGGTCATAGTTTGTGTGTGTAAGTCAGAGGAATACTTGAGGGAGTCAGTTCCCTCTTTATAGCATGTGTTCCTAGGTATCAAACCCAGGTGTCAAGAGCTGGTGTCAAGTACCTCTACCCACTGAGCCATCTCACCATCATTTTTGTATGTTTTCTAGAAGAGTCTTTCTAGGTAGCTCAGGTTGGCCTCAGACTCACTATGTGTCCCAGACTGATCTTAAACTCAGGACCCTTCCACCTTAGCTCCCAGAGTGCTGAGATTAGAGGTGCCTGCACCATGTTCACTTTGCTCAACTGAAAAAATGAAATACTGATACAAGTTATGACAAGGATGAAATAAACTACATTTTTTTTGCTAAATTAAAGATGACAGCCACAGATGGCCAGATATTAAAGGATTTATTTACTTATATGAAATGTCCAGAATAGAAAATCTCTATTCTGTAGAAATGATTTGATTCAAATGGACAGCAGAGCCTCTTTTTTCAGTCAAGGAGGTAAGGATATGAACTGCATTCATATAAGGAGGGGTAAGGGATTAGATACTATGGAATAATCGTTTTTGAACACTGTGAAGAAGTGTCACTCTGATTGGTTTAATAAAGGCTGAATGACCATTAGATAGGCGGGATTTCCAGGCACAGAGGACACTGGGAAGGAGGAGGGTGGAGACATGGGAAGACACAGAGGAGGCAGGAAATCAGGATGAGCTGTGTGCAGATGGTGCGAGTGAGCCTCAGGGCAGCACATGGATTGATAGAAACGGGTTAATTTAAGTTATAAGAGTTAGCTAAAAACAAGCCTAAGATATCAGCTGAGCTTTCATGATTAACCATAAGTCTACTGCCATTATCTGTGAGCTGGTGGCCCAAAGAAAAATCTGCCTACAAGTGGACTGCAGTTCGTGGTGAGGGAGGGAGGGGAGTGGACTGCGGCTCATGGTGAGGGAGGGAAGGGAAGGGATTGGACTATGGTTCATCAACAACCAATGAAAAATCACTGAGAACCAAAGTGAGAGCAGATTGTGTCAGGAAGGCTCCACAGAGACTGAAGATGCTCTAAGGTGGCAGGCCACTGTTAATACACACATGGATGTGTTTCCTCTGTCTCACTGACTTTCCTTGCAATATACAACTTCAAAGTTAAAGTTATTTTAAAAATTATTTTTTTGTACGTGGTGCTGGGGACCAAACCTAGGGTTTTCTAGGCAAGCTATCAGTTAAGTTACATCCCCAGCCTAAAGTTATAAAAAGCATGCACTCTACCACTGAGCCTAAGAGGAAATTACTGACTTGTGGAAACTTTCTGTGTTCTGCACACATCCCACATGTCTTAGTTACTGTCCTATTGCAGTGAAGGGACGCACTGTGGCCAAGGATGCTTTGACTGGGCTGGCTTACAGTTTCAGAGGATTAACCCACGCTCATGGCTGGGAGTATGGCAGCAGGCTGCAGGCAAGCCTGCTGGGAGCTTACATCCTGGCCAGCAGGCAGGAGGCAGGGAGAGTATGTGAGACTGGGCCCGGCCTGTTGAAACTCAAAGTCCACCCCAAGTGACATGCCTCTTCCAACAAAACTGCACCTCCACCTTCCTAAATAGTTTACCAACCAGGGGCCACACATTCAAATGTGTGAGCCTACGGGGCCATCCTCACTCAAAGCACTACGTTTATGCACATACACAACTGAGTAACTGGAAAGGAACATAGAAAGCAGGCTGAGCATAGACACCTCTCTGCTTTCTGACCATGGATGCAAAGTGCTGCTGGGAGCTGCCGTCTTCTTTCCCTGGCTGGATGGACCTACCCTGAACTGAGAGCCAAAACAGACCCTTCCTTTCGTAATTGCTTTGCTTAGGTGTTGTGCTGCAGCAAGAGGCCAGGTAACTGATACACCGCTAAAGTAAGACTATTTTGTAGCTGCTCTGTACACTGGCAGGGGTGTCAGACTCCCTAAACAAAGTTCTCCTTCCCATGGTCTGACAGTGTTTACTGAAACCTTCAAAATGTCCAATAAGGACAAGAACCAAGAGATTTCAAAGACACGCTTCCTCTCTAGGGGTGATTTGCTTCTGTCCTGTGTGAGGCATTTCTTAAATTTAGAACTCAGTAAAACAGGAGTTGGGGAAGTGATTCTGGTTGAGTGAGGCTGCCTGTAAACCATCAACTGCTCTATTAGTGACCTTTAGTAGATGCACCCATTCATCAAGCCAGATTTCCTTGGTAGGCTGGACTGTCCAATACACACATAGGCCAGTCTTTTGCACCTTTCCAGAAAGTTCACACTCTGATTAAGCAGGACCTGTCTCAGTAAGCTATGCCAGTACAGTATTCAAAACTAATCAATGTGGAGCTTGAGGGATGACTGTGTGATTAAGAGACTGGCTGCGCTTCCAGAACACCTGGATTTGATTCCCACAACCAACATGGTGGCTCACAACTGTCTGGAAATCCAGTTCCAGGGGATCCAATGCCTTCTTCTGGGTTCTCGGAGCACCAGGCACACATGTGGTGATCAGCAAAACATTCATAGTCAGTCATAAAATAAAACAGCAAAAACCCAAACCAAAATCAATATAAACTACTGCATCAATAGAGTAAAGAAGAAAACCACACAATCAAATTAACAGATGTAAGAAACAAGATCTGACAAACCCCACACTAATTCATAATAAAATGTCTTGACAAAGTAGCAATAGAAGGGAATCTCTTCATCATAGGTTTTCAAGTTAAAACAACAGCAAACACCCCACAGCTGGCATTATTACACTTAACGGTGAGAAACCTGAAGATCAGAACAACTCTTTTTCGCATTGTGCTAAAAGTCTTAGATAATACAATAAGACAAAAAGAAAGAAAATTGGCCCAAAAGAAAGTCATGTATTAGAACTCAGAGTAAAGGCTAAAACAATGCATTTGCAAATTAAATTCTTATTTTATTTCTTTTTTTTTTAATATTTATTTATTTATTAGGTATACAATATTCTGTCTGTGTGCATGTCTGCAGGCCAGAAGAGGGCACCAGACCTCCTTACAGATGGTTGTGAGCCACCATGTGGTTGCCGGGAATTGAACTCAGGACCTTTGGAAGAGCAGACAATGCTCTTAACCACTGAGCCATCTCTCTAGCCCCCTCTTATTTTATTTCTAAAGTTGAAGTGAGAATGGCATTTGGCCTAATTCCCCCCCTTTTGGTTTTTTTAGACATGGTTTCTCAGTAGCTATGAAACCAGTCCCGGCACTCATTCTGTAGACCAGGCTGGCCTTGAACTCACAGAGATCCGCCCGCCTCTGCCTCCCGAGTGCTGGGATTAAAGGTGTGCGCCACCACCACCTGGCTTTTTTTTTTTTTTCTCCTTTTAATTTTTATCTCTTAAGTCCTGTGCGGTGCCATCTCATCTGTTAAATGATTCCTTGGTACTGATAAGGTGAGGTTAAACAGGAAGAATAATCTGAGAAAGGGTTGTTTACCTGACTGAAGCTGTTCGAGTTTGTCTTTCTTATGTGATGTCAGGTCTCCTATGAAGCAGACCCCACCCTTAGCTAGCAGAGCACTGCCGGCTTGAATGCTCACTGCTCCAGTTCCATATTTATTTCTAGACACAGTAGGAAAAACTTCAGTAGAGACAGGGTGACGTATACCACGGGAGACAAGATTCATGCTATAATTCAAAAGTCTACGGAAAAACAAATTATCCATTGATGATACTTAATTAAGAATTGATTTTCAGAATTCATTACATGTCAGAAACATTGTTTAAATTTAACTCAATACAATGTCTATCTATCATTACATATATGAAAGCTGGTATTTTATCTGGACAATTTACGGTGTAGAGAGACTTAGAAAAATAACTTACAATGGGATAATTCTAAAATAACTTCTTAGGATGCCTAGAGGGGAGTATTATGTGCTCTTAGAGAGGGATCAGAGAAAGCTATAGGAAGGCAATATTTGAACTGGATTGTCATTTTATAGAGTATTTTCTTTTATATACTCCAGATTTGTCCCTTAGGTTTGTCAATGTCCTATCTTGACTTTTCCTGCTGTTTCTGTACCATGACAACTCCTGCTACATCTTTTTTGTATTTTTTTAATATTACTGTAAACTGCTTCAATGCCTTCAACTCTCAAATAAAAATTCTGAGAAAGGAATGCTACCTTAGTTTAGTGGTTTTTTTTGTTGTTGTTGTTGGTTTTTTTTTTTTGTTTGTTTTTTGTTTTGTTTTGTTTTGTTTTTCGAGACAGGGTTTCTCTGTGGTTTTTGGAGCCTGTCCTGGAACTAGCTCTTGTAGACCAGGCTGGTCTCGAACTCACAGCGATCCACCTACCTCTGCCTCCCGAGTGCTGGGATTAAAGGCATGCGCCACCACCGCCCGGCACCTTAGTTTAGTGTTATGGAGAATCTGAGACATCCTCTAAGCACTCATGTGTTGGGGTTGGTTAGATTATGGGCTGGAGTGAAGTGTTGGCTCCTGGTGGCTCTTACCTGATCAGTGGATTCACCTCCATAGATTCACAGTATGATGACAGATTTAGGAGGTGGGGCCTCTTAAGTAAATGGGTCACTATGGGCATTCCCTGAAAAAATAAGCCATGTCTTGGGCCCCTCCCTGTCTCTCTTCCTCTAGTTCCTGTCTGCCGAAAGCTGAGCTGTTTTCTCTGCCATCACGTAGTGCCTCACCATCGGTCCACAGCATGGAACATGTAAATGACAGCCTAACATTGTGAGCAGAAATAACTCTTTTGTCTTTTGAGAACTGGTTTTCTTGTGTACTTACCACAGCAGTGAAAAGCCTGTCTAATGTGGCTTCTTTAAAATCCTTACCACAAAAACTGTAGCTTTTTGATGCAACCATCTATGATGAACAGACACAGACATGCAATGCAAAAAGATTCAGGTAGTGTTCCTAGATGTAGACAGGCAGATGCCGGAGCATGTGTTCAGAGGATGCAGCATCACAAGGCTCTAAACATTAGTCGGGATATGTAACAGATGACTTGGGAACATTTCTAACTGAAATGAGCAACGGTTCTAAGCTGTGGATCATATTTAAATCACATCGAGAGGTTTTATTTTTTAATTTTAAAACAAATTTAATGCCCATTTCTACTCTTAAAATAAGATTTTTAGAGGTGGTATACAACTTTTTTTTTGGCTTTTTGAGACAGGGTTTCTCTGTTTAACAGCCCTAGCTGTCCTGGAACTCACTTTGTAGACCAGTCTGGTCTTGAACTCAAAGAGATCCACCTGCCTCTGCCTCCCGAGTGCTGGGATTAAAGGCTTGGGTCACCATTACCTTGCAAGTATCTTATAATTTTGAGACAAGGTCTTGATATTTTGCCTTGCCTGACTTCAAGAATGAATAATCAGGACTGTGTACTACTGGCCTAAGTATAAGACAAAGAAATTGTAACAGAAAATTAAGTTCAAATAGATTTACACTTAGTTTGACAAACATGGTAACAGAATCATTAAATAAAGGAAAGTCTTCTAACTAATGAGACTGCATGGGAAAAACATCAATTTTCACTACACTCTACACCATGTACAAATGTTAGCTCAAGGGCCAGTCGGACAGTTTAGTGGGTAAAGACACTTGCCTGGAACACAGGCTATGGCGCAAGGAGATAACACCACAGAGTCGACCTCTGACCCACGTGCCCTCTGACCCCCCCCCTCGTGTGCTCTGTGGGATGTGCACTCCTCCCACAACATGAACACATTATAGAGAAGAGACCCGACAAAAAGCCAAAATATTATATTTCTAGAAGGAAAACAAGAAATTTTCACGACCTTTCAGGTAGGCAAAAATTTTTCTAATTGGAACCCAGAAAACATGAAACCTAAGAGAAAATAAATTGGACTTCCTCAAAGTTGAAGTGTCTGCCCATTACAGACATGTTTCAGGAAACCCATAAATAGTAAGCTTTTGGAGAAGACATCTCAGTCTGCTCATGGCACAGAAGTGTATCTAAACAACTTACCTAAAAAGTGAGAAAGCACAAACACGACATGCAAGTGGTCAGCAAACACATGAAGAACAACTTAACTCAGTAGACATTAGAGAAGTGCTGGTTAGAGTCCTGAGGTACCCTTTCACTTGTACTGCAAGGGCTCATAAAAAAGACTAACAACACCAAATATTGGTAAGGATAGAGACAAAGAGAATCCTTACATTGTTGGCAGAAATGTAAAATGGCCAAAGCAGTTTTGAAAACCATTTGGTGGTTTGTTATAGAATTAAATGTGCATCAACCTTACTTCCCAGCAATGCTATTCCAGGTCTTTATCCAAGAAAAGGAAACACTCCACAAAATTATACAAAAATGTTACAGCAGGGATGGGCATGCAGCTCAGTGGTAGAAGGCTTGTCTACTACACACCAAGCCCTGGGGTTGATTCCTATCACCAAAAAAGTTAAAATAGTCAGAAGTTTATTTATAATAGCCACACATGCACAACCTGTCATCAGGAGAAGAATAAAAACATTGCAATACTCATATTAATGGACTTCTCAATAAAAATGACAAACTACTGACTCATACACGCAAATCAATCCTAAAAACACATTGAACAAAATGACTGTACTCAGAAGAGAACACTTGTTAATGTCAAGTTCAAGAAGAAGAAAATTAGACAGGCGTGGTGGTGCATCCTTTTAATCCCATCACTTGGGAGGCAGAGACAGGTGAATCTCTATGAGTTTGAGGCTAGCCTGGACTACAGAGTGAGAGTTCCAGGACAGCCAGGGCTACACAGAGAAACTCTGTCTTGGAAAAGAAAAAAGAAAAGAAAAGGAAAGGAAAGTGAAAAGGAAAGAAAAGAAAGAAGCAGAAAAATTATCTTATGGTAATAAGAAATGGAAGAAAGACTGAAATGAATTATCAGAGCGATATATAGGGAATCTGTGTCACTGAATGGAATCTGTCAGAAAAATAAGAAAATGGCGCTGAATCCTAGATGGAAGATTATTTGAAGATGAAAGCGAAATCCTGAGTTAAAGAGTGTGGGGCAAGGAAGCCTGGGGACGCATCTGCAAAGGTCTGATTTGGTTGGAATTTTGAGGTTAGAGTCTTAAAAAATTAAAACCAAATATTTCAGTTCTAAACGCATGTTTTAAAAGTTTTGAACTTTCTTAATAACTATTTAAACACTTTAGTATTTGGATGAGTTCTAAATAATCATAGTAACATCAGTAGAAAGAATTTACACAAATCTGTGAGCAATATATAATTTGAGAGCTTGCTGGCGCACATCTTACCTATCTACAAGCAGAGTGTCACTGGTTATAATTAAAATATCCACGCAGTCTTGTGGGTCCCTGTTGCCATCGCTTGTCTGTACTAGACTCATCAGCAAACAGAGTTTGAGCAAATTGTAAGTCCCAGGAGGAACAATCTGTGATGCAAAGACATTGGCAAGTACTGCCGTGAATTTCCAACATGAAGCAGAAGTCAAGGACAGGAGACACCCAAAGTTGTCACTAATTCCTGAAGGAACTGAAAGAAAATAAAAATGACAGATATTTGATTCCATTTGTCAAAAATAATATCAAAATATAGTTCTTCTAATGTGCCGTAGTCAAATTTTACAATGTTGTGGCTGGTGGCCGTGCACGTCGGTCCTCGCATGCACCCACACGGATGGCTGTGAACTAGGGCAAATCATTCGTTCTCCCTTGACAGTGTTTCTCCTGCCCACAGACACTGGGGCACCGTGCTCTGAAGGATTTATATTCTCTTACTTTGAAAACACTGTGCTATGTTACACTACAACGTTCTCAGATTTCTCCACCCTGATCCTACCCAGCTCCGGAGGATGGTAAACGACAGAGAAGCTCGGCATGGCTGTCCCTGCTCTCTGCCTGGGCTGCTCTCACAGTAGAGACCTCCTCTAATCACACATGCCATGGACAGGAAGGCCTGCTAACTCTTGTCACACACGGGTGCTTAAATCTGTAGACTCCTAGAATTCAACACAGGAAATCACTTTCTATCTACATTTCAGTTTTGTTCTGAAAATGATCACCAAATTATTGATTTATGTTGCTTTCTTCAAGAGTTTCTTTTGTTTAAGAATTCTCTCCAAGATAAGCTGAAGTATCTAGAATTCAGTTGCCTTTAAATTCAAGTTAGGCTTCTATTACTGCAGATTCTTAACTTCCCACTCTATTCAAATTTACGAGCCTTTCCTATGAGCATGAAGCTGTGGAAAGGTAGGGCTGCTCTCCATTTGTAGTTAGGTAATGCTAAATCATGCTGGAGCTGTTCAGGGACACTGGCAGTTAGGAAGGCGATATTTGAGTACCCTTGCCTGTATCTGTTCTCTTCCAGGACCCAGGAAAGAAAAAGGCAGTGCTTACTGATCTCTTCTTCAGACCACAGCAGTTACTTTGAACTTACTGAGGAAATGAATCTCTTAACTCTTGGTAACCTGAAAGAGTTTCTGCTTCTTACTACATGTACCCCAGGTTGACCAAGAACTCATTGATGTGGGGTGTCCTGTATGTGTGTTGCTTTTATTGGGTGATGAATAAAGCTGTTTTAGCCAATGTTTAAGCCAATGGCTTAGTAGAGTAAAGCCAGCCAGTCGCTGAGGAAACAAGACATGTAGAAAATGAGGGAATGTCATAGCCACATGGCAATACATAGACTAATAAAAATGGGTTAATTTAAGATGTAAGAGCTAGCTAGGAATATGCCTGAGCCATCAGCCAAACAGTGTTGTAATTAATAAAGTTTCTGTGTGATCATTTGGGTCTGGACAGCGAGGAAACAAATGCACAGTCTCCATTTACAACTCATGATCCTCCTGCTTCTCCCACCAAGCACTAGATTTGTATACACTACCATGCTCAGAAAAATGTCAGAAACAGTTTTCTCACTGTTAACTTCCAAAAAGTCAATGTAAGATTTATTTCAAGAAAGGTCCTCAATTCCATCAAGACTGTAATTACATTATTTCCTTCCTTAATGACACTTGGATGCAGGGTTGTTCCACTGGATAGTTTTGTGTCTTTTATTTGGAGGTAGAGCCCTGCTATATGACGCCAGCTGAGCGGCATCTCATTATGCAGCTCCGGCTGGCCTAAGCTTGTGCTCAGCCTCTCAAGTGCTGGGGTTACATGTGTGCGCATCCCCGCACTTGGCTTAGTGGCCACCTGTCTGACCACCTACCATATAAATTAGGAGGAGACAGCCTGATGTTGTTTTACCATATTTCTACTGCTTAGGAAAGGGCCTAGCACAAAGGTAAGCAACACTGTTTGCTGAATTCATGGACTTTAACATGTATGTTAACATATATGCTTTAGCTTACCTTTTGCTGTGTAAGGAGTGATACTGTTTGCTTCTACACAGAGAGCAGTTTGTGAAGTTTTGATACAGACTGGAATTCCAATAATTTTATATTCATTTCCTATTTTCATTTTATTCACCAGTTCATCTATGGTTATTAAAGACAAAAGAAACAGCATTTACTAAATGAAAATTGCATATCATTGTATGGCTCACACATCTGGAAACAGTGACCATTCAGTAGCCCAGTTAGTAGTGAAGTATTTACTTTTGTTCAGTATGGTATCCATATGCCATGAACCAATAATGGAAACAAAGGCCATTTAATTGCTGATGTATGTTAACATTTATAAGTAATATGAATTAACTTCAAGAGGCATGTGATACAGAAACAAGGTTAATTAAATATTCACCTACAATGCAGTCAAGAGGAAAAAATATCATTCTGTATAAGATAAAACATCTTTTGGTTAAATGCTAAAGAATGTAAATAAGCTGGGCATTGCAGCACAGACTGCCTGCCATGCACTTTATTGGGCTGACCACATCTGTAACCTCAGTGCTAAGTGGTCTAGTGGGAAGACAGGCAATTCCTGGAGCTCATGGGCCACCAGCCTCACCCACTGGATGAGCACCACATTCTGTGAGAGACCCTGTTTCAAGAACAGGGTGGAGAGAGATCTGTAGGATCTACAGTGCTGAGATGTACATGGTCACAGGAACAAATACTACACACACAGACACACACACACACAACACACACACACCCTTTCTCTCCCTTACCTCTCCTCTCACACCTGAACACAAGCACTGAACATCTCAAGCTAGCCAAACATTGAAAAACAACAACAAAGGATGCAGAATCACAAGAGTCATCTCTCTAAACAAATACTTTTAATTTCTCAATTTTTAGCTTAATGAAAAAGGTAAAGCTCCATTTTTGTCACAGCTCAGGCTTCTTCCCCCAGTGCATGATCCTGTGAGTGATGTCCTGCTCCATGGCAGACACATAGCTCCTTGCACTTATTCATCAGTTCTCAATTAATAGTCATAAGTGAATGTTATTCTCATCTTTAACAAATATTTACTATGTGCAGCAAAATCCCAAATCTCTTCCTTTATGATGTTCATATCTTAATACATTTCTTTTGAGATGGGGGGTCTCACTGTGTAGATCTAGCTGGCCTGAAACTTGCTATGTAGATTAGGCTGCCTTGAACTCACGAGTGCCCTTGAGTGATGGGATTAAAAGCACACACTACCACACCTGGCTCCATATTCTAATAGGAACACAGAGTGCACACATATAGAACAGTGTGGTATCATTACTATAAAGAGGCCATGACCCTGGAACTTGGCAGCTCCTGATAAAGACGACTGGCGTGGGTGCTGAGAGCTGCCCTGGGAGTATTCCGCAGGTGACAACTAGTGCTCAACAGGCCGACCCACCAGACAAGTGACTCTCTGTGGGCAGCCCCACTGCTCCTGTCTGTAACTTCTCTCATGTGCCTCTTCCTTCCTTCCCTAAGAACTGCTATGGGTGTTTTCCCACTGCTTGTCTTTATCTCATGTGTGTGCTCCATCTATTGGGCACATATAGCTGTAAATGGTCAGGAAGGTGACTTCTGCTTAATCTGTATTACTCTGATGAATAACACTATGATATTTTTCATTATTCAGGCTGACATAGGAAATCAATAGTTTTCTTGGCCGGGCGGTGGTGGCACACGCCTTTAATCCCAGCACTCGGGAGGCAGAGGCAGGTGGATCTCTGTGAGTTTGAGGCCAGCCTGGTCTACAAGAGCTAGTTCCAGGACAGGAACCAAAAAGCTACGGAGAAACCCTGTCTCAAAAAAAAAAAAAAAGCCACAATAGAACAATAGTTTTCTTGGTTACAAAGACAGCTAATTTTAGACTTCATAGAACAAATTCAAAGAAGACTGGTTGCTCTGGGAGATAAATATCTATGGTTGCCCCTAGAGAAAAATACATAAGGTCATTTTCCCAGGTGTTTGCTAATTCAAGGTCAGCTTGAAGCAACTTTAGTAGACATAATTTTCTCAGCAATTGACTTTTTGCACACAGTTCCAGCCTCAGTTTATGTTACAAGCTCAAGGTTCAGCCGACTGTTTACTTTCTGTCTGAGAACCCTAACCATTTAGGCTACATGCATGGAGATGTATGTATGTAAAGAGAGACATGTAGCTGTAAAGACTGTAGCTGTGTAGACAGAGATTCTCAGAGAGGATTATTTAAGATGAAGTAAAAGAGAAAGTTACCATCAGAAAGCATGTTATTCCTTATTTACCAATCAGCTAGAAAAATCTAGCCCTCACCGCATTTGTGGATTTTTTTTTTTTTTTTGCATACCCTGGTGCTGACTGGAGTGGGGCTGCCTCTGACTCTTTTGCTTTCTCTTGTGACCCTTTTCCTCCTATTGGGTTACCTTGTCCAGCCTTGATATGCTGTGTTTGGTTGCTATCCCCTGGGAGGCCTGCTCTTTTATGAAGGAAAACAGAGGAGCAGTGGAACTGGGTGGGGGGTAGGGGAAATAGGGGAACTGGAAGGAGTTTAGGGAGGGGAGGCTGCAGTCAGAATGTAATGTATGAAATAAGAATAAATAAAAGAAAAAAGAAAGTGACTTTCTATTTTTGAACTGTCAATATGACTATATGTGAGCATAAACAAGATTCCATATTTTATAGCAAATTGTTGTGAATTCAAACAATTTTACATACCTCTTAGGAAAATACTGAGTGACTGAAACCTAAATGGCTGTTTTTTACAATCTCCTTGAAAAGCATGAAGCGCTTTTGTGGTAATGATTTCAACTATCTGCTTATCTTAAGGTAAAGAACAAAAACATTGTTAGTAGAATACATATTCAGTTTAAGTTTCCTATTAAAATACAAGAGACTGTCTTGAAAATTATCACAAAATGATAATTTTTTACCACCAAGTACTCTAAATTTTCTGTCTTCTTGAAGTGACGATGAGCACAGACTGCACAAAAAGTCATTTCTTACTGTTGCAGATTCGGTAGCACCAGGCACATGGACTCTCACATACTGAAATCCTGAAAGAAAACAGTGGTGAGCTGCACTGCTCTCAGGTTTAGCTATTTTCAATCATTTAAATTACCAGTTAATGTTTATTGCATGCTTTACTTATTTATTTGGATAGGTTGTCACCATGTAGCCCTGGTAAGACATGAACCCCGTCTCAGCCTCCCAAGTGCTAGCAACATGGCTGTTTCTTTCCAAGTACTGTGCTAAGGCACTAGTAACATGGGCATTTAAACACACAGTTTCTGTGTGTGCTGGGAAACATAATGTCAGTATATGGCATCGTTTGCAGAGTTCAGAGAGGAGAGAGGAAGCATCCAACCCAACCAACTTTGAGGGTCAGTTGGAAAGATGTCTCACAGAAAAAAGGTCTCACAGAAAAAAGGATGACTAGGTTAGATTTCAAACACAGGAACTGCATGAGCAAACAGTTCTCATTCGCTCTTCCAGGATAATATAACACTGATTAAACTGTGGAGTGCAGGAAAAGACTGCTTCAAGATTATGCAGAGTAAACATATAAGCGGTAGGAGACACCAAAATATCTCCGTTTATTTCACTTTGATTAGTCACCAATTTAAAATGGTTTGGTAGGAAACACTTTGGCTTCTCATTTCCCATTTGAACACAGACCTTTGGAAAGAGGGCAGACTTCATCTGAGCAGAGGAATCTTGCACCTTGTGTGTACTTGGTTACAGTTGTCATTGCAATCACAATTCCTTGCATCATATAAAATCTCCGAGATGTATAACTAAGTGGAAACTCACAAAGGTCAAGACTGTAACTTGGCAGGGCTGGTAAGTGTGTTAACTTCAGCACAATACTGATCTGATAAGAACACAAAAAGGCTATTAATAAAACTTGCGATCCAATTTGACTTGCCTTATCATATAGTAAGACTACTATGCAGTTTGTTATTGTTGCTATGTACCAAATACTAAACCAGATAAAACATGAAGTTTAAAATACAAATCCTATAGCATTTTAGTTAAAAGTATTACAATGAACTCATTTTTCCTTTAAAAGTATTCATTCTCTGGAAATGTATACTAAAAACAATGTGAGCCTAATAACACTGGGAACTTTAGTGCCCACATTGTGATCTCAAAATATTAATTCTCACTTAAGGAATCAGAGCTCTTCAGTAGGAAATTAGAGATTCCAAGTTTGGGACAGAAAATACAGGAGATGGCACTGGGACATCTTCTTTAAATTTTTTTTAACAAATTGTACTTATTGCACACACACACACACACACACACACACATGCCACAGCACACATGTGGAGGTCAGAAGACAATCTGGGGACCAGTTTCTCCTTCTACCATGTGTGTCCTAGGTATTGAATTCAGGTAGTCACTTGGAGGCAAGTGCTTTTACTTGCAGACAGACTAAAGAGTCCATCAATTCCTCTTGTTGAAAAAAAAAAGAGAAATGTTGGTCATTATTACAGTTACTACCTGCTTTCAAGTCATTACTCTTCAAAACTTTAAAAAGAAAAATAATAAAATATTTATCCTCCCTTTCCCAAACAAATTCTATTTCATGTAACCAAATAAATAATGGTAAATAATAATTTATTTTAATTTTCATTTTTTTTTCAGCACTAGAGACTAAAATTGCCCATGCTAAGCAAATGCTCTCTTACCCAGCTATATCTCCAGGCCAGACAGTTTCTTTTATAGAATAATTTGAGATAATAAATTCAGAAAGGGTAGCAAAATTAGAAAAATAAAAAAAATACAACTGCTAACAAAACAATAGGTTCCAGTATTTAAAAGCCATCAGGTGAAAGTTGCTAAGAAGTTTTATAACGGTGGGATCATAACAGTAACATCTGAACCACTGATCAACTGTGACATCACTAAAATGGTATCCATTTGATGTGGGAGGTCCTTCTGTCTGTGTGTTGCTTTCATTGGTTAATGAATAGAGAAACTGCCTTGGCCTAGCTGATAGGGCAGAACTTAGGTAGGCAGGGAAGACAGAACTGAATGCTGGGAGGAAGAAAGGCAGACTCAGGAGAGAGAAGGCATGGGTCCTCTGCCTGAGATGGATGCTGGTTAGAATCTTTCTCGGTAAGCCACTGCGACATGGCGATATACAGATTAATAGAAATGGGTTAAATCAAGATGTAAGAATTAGCCAATAAGAAACTAGAGCTAATGGGCCAAGCAGTATTTTAATGAATACAATTTCTGTGTGGTTATTTTGGGGCTAAGCTAGCAGGGCGGCCAGGACAAACAACTCCTTGAAACATACATTATGTTCTTAAGATATGGAATACATAGCACCATGTAATATGTTGTTAAAATGAGTTGAATTTAGACCTAAGCCTCAGAGTCATGTCTTATTTTATACACGTGTATGTATGTGTGTATGTATGACACTGGGAAATAACATAAAGTATCATAAGAAAGTAATTAAACAGATCCAGATTCATAATATTTTATAGGATAATTAACCAGTTTCTTTTAAAAAGTCAGTGTTACAAAAGGAAGCACTAGACAGAAGAAGGCTCAGAAAGCTGTACAGAAGAAACCGCTGCAATGTGCGAGTCTCGTTTAGATACTGATTTGTCTTTCTTTTCAGGGTTGGGGGAGGTTGCTTTGCCTTTTTATTTGTTTATTTCTGAGATAGGCTTTAGGAAGTACAGTCTGGCTTTATTCTCTGTGTGGCCAAGGATGACTTCCTGTTTCCACCTCCTAAGTGATGGGGATATAGGGCATGGGCTGCTGCATCCAGGCCTTGTGGGCTCCCAAACCAAAACAACAACAACAACAATAAACTCTTCAGATAAAAATTGGAAAGATTAAAATATGGACTAGATATGATACCAAGAAAGGTGATGATGCCATTGTGGTTACATAAGAAAATAACAGGTTTTAGAAGCTGACATTGAAGCATGTTTGGGTGAGATACAGGACATCTGGGGTATGCTCTAAAATAGTCCAGATAAAAAGAGATGACGTACATACAATGTATCACTGAGTCTGAAGGACAGGTATGTGGAGGTCCATTGTATTATTTCTGGCTACTTTTTTTTTTATATTTATTTATTTATCTACCATGTGTACAACATTCCTTCCATGTGTGCCCGCTAGCCAGAAGGGGGCGCCAGGTCTCATTATAGATGGCTGTGAGCCACCATGTGGTTGCTGGGAATTGAACTCAGGACCTCTGGAAGAGCAGTCAGTGCTCTTAACCCCTGAGCCATCTCTCCAGCCCTACTGGCTACTTTTGAGATGGTTATAAAAATGTTTACTCTTAAAACTGATAGGTTATATGGAAAAGATGAAGCATACTAAGGTATTTGTGGTTAATGTTGGCTGTCAACTTGGATTCAGTAGCACCTAGGGATTAACAGAGTACACTGGTATTATCGGGAGATGATTAACCATGGGAAGCCACCTACCCTGAACATGGGTGGGTAAGCGTGGGAAGACCTGTCCTGAACGTGGGTAGCACTGAAACAAATCTTCCTCCTTCTCATAGTTCTGTCTGATATGGTGATACAGCGATGAACGTCAGATGCACAGACCTGTGAAATGGCTCAGCAGCGAGAGCTCTTACTGCGCAAACTGATAGCCTGACCTCATCTCCATCCCCTGAGCCCACGCGGTAGAAGGAGCAAACTTGGATAGCTCTCCAGTGTTCTCTGACCCACAGACACTAATGATGGGATAAACATGAGCATCCCTCAAATAAAATGACAAATAAATGTAAAAAATAGAAAAAATCTGACACAGAAAATTGTATATTGAACTTTGGAAAATAGATTTTAAAATATTTACTTATATATATTTTATGTATAAGTGCTTTGCAGGCCAGAAGTGGGCATCTGATCCTATTACAGATGACTGTGAGTCACCATGTGGTGCTGGGAATTGAATTCAGGACCTTAGGAAGAGCAGCCAGTGCTCTTAACTGCTGAGCCATTTCCAGCCACAGAAATGTGAAATAAATTTGTGAAAACATTAATTTATATGTTATTTTGAAAATCCGCACCCGAGTTTCCAAAACTTCAAGTTAATTAAAACTTACTTGAGTTTCAGTTTGTAACTGTCCAATTAATGAGAGAGTCTTGACAGCAACGAAGCAGACCTGTGATTTCAAACGAGCAAACAAGTTACCAAAATTTCTATTGGATGTGAGAATTATTTCTTCCTTAACTTACTGATTGAAAAACTTGAGCAGCTTTTAAGGGATGGTGTAAAATGTGATTTCCAAGTTCAGCATCTAATTCGACAACATCAGAGGGGTTTACTAAAACATTGAACCGATAAACAGCATAGCTTTGTTTTGAATCTGTGAAGATACAAATGTGAAAGTCAGGACAGGTGTGTGTGGGAACTTGTCGAAGGTTCTTGACAGCCACCTTTGCTGACATACCATCATAGGACTTGCAGTCATCCATAAACTTTTGAAGGCCCCCACTTCTGTCAAGATAGACGAGGGCTGCCTCTTTCATTTGTAGATTTGCCATTGTCTCCTTGTTGATATTCCTCTGTTTTTAGCGAGTTAACCACAGCTGGAAGGGATTACAAGTGATGAAGCCCATATAAAGAATGAGGAAACCTAGAAACAAAGTAAAGCTTACTTTTGAAGACCTCTATAAACTCACAAATTAAAACTTAAAGTTGAGAATACAACTAGGCAAACCTTCCAGCTCTAAACCCTTCCACTTGAAGGAGAAACAAAACCTTTCAACTAAACTCAGACCCCACATAAGCAAGCATGTACCACTATGTACCACTGAGTCCTACTTCCATCCCCAAGTAACAGTTTAATCAATATTTAGTTATGAGGTAAGTTAAAAGACCACAAACTTAACAGGATACTCCAATGTCTTTTTAGCTCAAGCACTCCAAAAAATGAAAATTGAAACAAATAATTTTAGATGATGATCATCCCATTTGAGCACAGCTGAAGGATGAATGGGATATAAATTGTGTCATAAATTCAATATGGGGTGACCCATTGGGTAAAGAAGCTTGAGCTAAGTCTGATGAGTGAGTCTGATCCCTGGGACCCACATGGTAGAAGGAGGGAACCAGCTTTAGCAAGCTGTCCTTTGATCTCCTACACTTGAATGTAAACGTGCATGTGACCACAGAACATGGTAAGGGAAATACTTCACAAAATCTGGCCATCCTCATGTATGGGTCATGGTTGATGATAGCAGGCTAACAAAACAGTTATGTACTCTACTTTGAAGGGATAAAGCGAGTTCCTCTGAGACCATAAATACAAACTGCTGTCCTGGAGTGTTTGCCTAGCACACACAAAGCTGGGTTCAATCCTAGAACCATCAAAACAAACAAAGAAACCTGAAGTTCAGAATACTTTTGAAATTTTGGAAATTAGCTTCTTCCTTCCTGTTGCCTGTTTGGAGAATACTTTGAAACAACAAACAGGCAATAATCAATTTTCAACTAGTGTTGTATTTCTTTTTTTTAATTCTGTCTGTGTGTATGCCTGCATGTCAGAAGAGGACACTAGACCCCATTACAGATGGTTGTGAGCCACTATGTGGTTGCTGGGAATTGAACTCAGGACCTTTGGAAGAGCAGGCAATGCTCTTAACCACTGAGCCATCTCTCCAGCCCCTAGTGTTGTATTTCTAAAAGATGGATGGACCAGTCCAGGATATTTGGAACAAAATGGATTGGAGGAGATGAATTCTAGAATTTTACTTGTTTGTTTCTCGAGACAGGGTTTCTCTGTGTAGCCCTGGCTGTCCTGAAACTCACTCTGTAAACCAGGCTAGCCTTGAACTCATGGAGATCCACCTGCCTCTGTCTCCTAAGTGAGTGCTGGGATAAAGGCCTACACCACTACTGCCCAGCGAATTCTAGAATTTTAAAGACTTTGTTCTGGACCTCATGACCAACCTGTAAAACAGAGAGGAAACTATTAAATCAAGGCCAGGTCGTGGCTGTACACATTCAGGAAGCTGGACATACAGTTCAAAGCTAGTCTCGGTAGCCTCAGGCTATGTATGAGCTCTTGGGTAGTCTGAGTTGCTTAGCAAAACCCTGATTTAAAATCAAGGGTTGCGATGCCCAAGGCTAGGTTCCATCCCAGCACCTCCAAATAAGAGGGTTTTCGCAGGGCAGTGGTGGCGCAGGCCTTTAATCCCAGCACTTGGGAGGCAGAGGCAGGCAGATCTCTGTGAGTTCGAGGCCAGCCTGGTCTACAGAGCTAGTTCCAGGACAGGCTCCAAAGCTACAAAGAAACCCTGTCTCGAAAAACAAACAAACAAACAAACAAACAAACAAACAAACAAAAAAAACAAAACAAGGGAGTTTTCAAGCAGCAGCCAGCCAGGTAAGAATCGGGGCGACGAGAAATTGGATCTGGCGTTGAGGGGCTTCATAAGATGGACACAGAGCTCAACTGTCATCTGAGAAGTGTTGCCGGTCACAGTGGCGCTCGCTCGCCTTTATCCCAGCGGGCAGTCAGGCCGGTCCATCTCTGAGTTCAAGGCTAACCCGGTCTACAGAGTGAGTTCCAGGACAGCCACTGCTACCCAGAGAAAAACAAAACACAAACAACTCACACTCACATGCACTCGTGTCTTGGGAATGGACGCGTTTACAAGTAGGGAATTATGAGGAGAAAAGGGCACAGAGCGGGGCGACGGGGACAATAACAGGTCTGTCTTCCCTCCTGTCAGGGCTGAGGAGACCAAGGCTCGCGGGTCGTGCAGCCCCTCAGGAGACCCCGGTCCCCGAGAGCCCGGCCACTCCGGCCACCTCTGGAACGTGACCCACCTGAGCCGCAGGACCCGCGCGGGCTGCAGCCGGTCTCCTGCGCACGCGCACCCCCCCCCCCCCCCCCCCCGCACCGACCGTTGGCGGGGGCGGAGTCTGCCGGGAACTCCGCCCTCCGTCACCAGGGCAACCAGTCCCACCCGCACCACTTCAGTGCAGTTAATACAAGGACGTTTGATGTCTGTGGTAAAAAACAAAAGATCACATTCTGCTGGTGGGGATGCGAAATAGCATTGTAAACTTTGGAAACACGGAGGTAGACTCTCACAGGGCTAATTCCAAGAGAACTGAAAACATGTGTCCACAGAAACGCTTGCACACGTAAGCTCAAGCTACGGCTCCTAACTGTCCTGACGGGAACGCCTTAGTGTGAAACAGCCGTGGTATAGCAGCACACGACAACACAATAGTCTTCAGATTAAAAAGAGAAGTGCTCGCACCATATGGATGGCTCTTGAGTGCCCTGGGCAAGATGAAAGACACAAACGTCACGTGTTGTATGATCCAGGATAGGCAAACATGTACTTAAATTTATGATTACCTAAGACTTGGAGCGGAAGAGAAAGTGACTGATACTGGGTAGGGGATTTTTTTTCTCCCTAAAATTGTGGTAAAATACACAATAACGGAATGCACCATTTTAGCCATTCTTGAGTGGAAGCTGAGTTGGTATTAAGTTCACACTGTTGCGAAACTACGACACTCATCTTTCCCAAACTCCGTAGACATTTAGCTTTTTCCCAAGTGCCTGTCAATAACCAGAACTCAAAAATGGAATCATACAGTCTTTGTTGTCTTGGGCCTTTTTGCATAGGCAAGCTTTAACTCACAATTTTGCCTCAGCTTCCAAGTGCAGGCCTATAGATATATTTCACTATATCCAGCTAATAGTGCATTCCTAAACAGATGAGTTGTATAGTATGAGAATTAAAGGTCAATAAAAGTTTTTACCAAATTGCCGGGCGGTGGTGGCACACGCCTTTAATCCCAGCACTCGGGAGGCAGAGGCAGGCGGTTCTCTGTGAGTTCGAGACCAGCCTGGTCTACAAGAGCTAGTTCCAGGACAGGCTCCAAAACCACGGAGAAACCCTGTCTCGAAAAACAAACAAACAAACAAACAAACAAAAAAAAAGTTTTTACCAAACAACAAAACCACTAAAAATGGTGCTCAAGTGTACTACTTGACATAGCAAACCAGGGAAAAGGTTTCACTCAGGAGGAAATAAATAACTAAATAACGTAATTATAATATTAAGTGTGTGTGTGGGGGGGGGCTGGAGAGATGGCTCAGAGGTTAAGAGCACTGACTGCTCTTCCAGAGGACCTGAGTTTAATTCCCAGCAACCACATGGTGGCTCACAACCATCTGTAATGCGATCTGGTGCCCTCTTCTGGCCTGCAGGCAGAATACAGGCAGAACACTGCATACATAATAAATCTTTAAAAAAGTTTAAAAGAAATATTAAGTTGGGGGCATCACCTCAGTCCTCCAACACCCTTTTATCCAAGAAGTGTGGGATGATTGGAAGCCCTTGGCCTGGGCGTTGCCCCAGTCCGGACTCCAACTCCCAGCCTGCCAAGCGCTGACCTCTCCCCCAGGGGAGGGTCAGGACCACTCCCCCCAGGCTATTTAGGTTCTGGCCAGAAAATGGGACGTGTGGTTTCGGATTTGCTTTGGGCTCATCTTCCTGCCATGCTGTCTTGGTCCACCCAAGAGTGCTACATTTATTAAACACGGGCATTTTAATTCGGTCTAATCTGGTTTGATTGGCGTTCTCTGCGGAGAGGTTTTTATTAAGATTAAACCAAACGGCATGCCACACATACTCACATCATGCACCAGCACATTTACTTTGACCCTAACAGTATCCCTTTTCCCTCCCCAGCTATTTTACCTATCAGGACTTTTTTTTTCCCCCTTCAAATTAAATATTTAATCTTTGTCCTTATCCATCCCACTTCTCGTTCACTCTTACTAACTAACGTCTGAGTCTACTCCATACCATCCTTGTTGTTTATCCTCCAAGTTCCTACAGTCAGGGGCAGTGCTGTTTACTGACTAGTGTGACATTGCACAGCGGGAATAAACAGCGGTCGTGACTACTCAGGGAATAATACAGAGCTTATATCACGTACTTAGATCACCAAGACTAAGGAATTATTTTTTGAACTCAATTCTACCATATTTCATTCCTACCTGATCATCAATCTGGGGACAAGGCTCAGCAGTTAAGAGTGTTTACTGCTCTTGCAGAGAACACAGCCTTGGTTTGTAGCATTCATGATGAATCCCAACCCTTATCTAGCCTCTGCAGGCCACTGCACCTACGTAGGGCATATACAGTCACTTAATCTTGCACGCATGCACATAAAGCTTATGGCATCTAGTGAGACCGAGTTAGACGAAATCCCAGAGAACGCAAATACAATTATATGCTATGGGACATGATCTTTTATCCTGCCACTTGTATTATTTTTAATAAAATGCCGATTGGTCAGTAGCCAGACAGGAAGTATAGGTGTGGTGACCGGGCAGGAAGTAGAGGCGGGACAATGAGAACAGGAGAATTCTGGGAAGAGGAAATAGTCTGCAGTTGTGACCCAGCCTTAGAGGAACCAAGATGTGACTGCCTCACCAAAAAAGGTACCAAGCCACGTGGCTAACATAGACAAGAATTATGGGCTAATATAAGTTATAAGCGTTTAAGAGGAAGTCTGAGCTAATAGGCCAATCAGTTTATAACTAATGTAGACCTCTGTGTGTTTATTTGGGACTATATGGCTGTGGGATCTGGTAGGACAGAAACATCTCCAACAATTATAAATATGTTCAAAGACACCATATCTGAATGAAGTAAGAAAGGCAGTGGGTAATATGAAAGACAAATTAAACAAAGAGGAACTTATCTGAACTGTTGGAAATTAAAAAAACAGCAATTGAAATAAAAACTTATGTGGAAAGTCTCAGCAATAGACTGGACAGCTCAAAGGGATACCCGAGCTTGAAGACAAGAGGGAAGAACCAGGACAATCCGACAAAGACAAAGATAAAATAGAAAAAAGGTTACCAGTGGGAATTTCAAGATATATATGACGTTCGGAAAGACCAAATCTATGGTTATAGGTATAAAAGAACCACCTCAGTCTCAAAGTACAAAAAATTTTTCAAAAAAATCAAAACAGCCCAGTATTAGGAAAATGCCAGTTCAGCTACAGGAGGGACTTAGGGCACCCAAACAATATATGAAACCTCCTCTCCTCAAATTAAAACACTGAATGAAAAGAACTAACATATAAAACGTACCAAGAGAGAAACGCTAAGCCTATAACATATATAGGTAGGCACATCAGAAGATTATTCAAGTAAACTTTAAAAACCAAGAGGGCCTGGACAGACAGATGCACTTCAAGTTCTGAATGACAACTGTCAGCCAGACTACTGTACTGTGGTGGCCCCCACAGGCTCATGTATTTGGATACCTGGTCTCCATATGGAGTTCTCTGGTGAGGTTGTAGAATGTTGAGGATATGTAGCCCTGCTGGAGGAAGTACATCATCGAGTGTGAGCTTTGAGGGTTTGTGCCACATCCAGTTCCCTCTCTACTTCCTGTGTGCAGCTAAAAATGTGCCCAGCCAGCTTCCCGCTCCTACTTCCCTGCCTCCCCCACCATGACTGACCCTCCCTCTGGAATGTTAAGCCAACATAAATTTTTCTGCAAGTAGTCTTTGGTCATGGTGCTGTATTACAGAAACAGAAAAGTAACTGATACATATATATTTAGCAATGCTGTTTCTCATAATTGAAGAAAAACCAAAAATTTCCCATGATAAAAATAGGCTAAAGGAACTGAATGTCCACTAATCCAGCTCAGCAAAAAATACATCACAAAATCTTCCTGACCAAAAAGAAAAATGAATCCGCCTCGGTAGTCCCAGGAAAGACAACCCATGTTAGAATAATACTTAAGTGAGAAGAGGAAAAACACCAAACACCACGAAATCAACATGTCAGGGATTAGAAGTAACTGAATATTAACAGTCTCGATCAAAAGACCAATCGACTGCACCAAAAAGCAGACATTATGTATTAGTTCTATCAACTGGACTTGGTGGGTTAAGAAAAGACGTGAAGTTGGGAGAGGAACATGTGTGTTGTGGTCAAGTTTGGGGGAGGGAGGATGTCAGTGTTGGGTATGGATAAGGTCAAAATACATTCTACACATGTATGAAATTCTGAAGGAATCAATATAAATTTAAAAAAATCCAGGTAACTGGTGAAATCATCCAGCTACTGGCCCATTCATCAGAAAGTACCTCAGATTCTTTTTCTTTTGTATTTGAGCTAATGTTCTCAATTAAGATTAACAATCAGGGCTGGAGAGATGGCTCAGTAGTTGAGAGCAGTGCTCTTCCAGAAAACTAGAGTTTAGTACCCCATGTCAGATCCTTCACAAGTGCCTGTACCTCCAGTCTCAGGAGACCTGACCCCTCTTCTGATCTCTGATAACACCTGCATGCATGTGGTGTATATATACAGAAACATTTAAAAATGCCTTTAAAGTTAATAGATAAACAAGTATTAGTGATCGACATCAACAGATCATTAACACAGTAAACTAATATGTGCATATATGTATACATACATGTTTGGAACCGAACCCAGGACCTTGGGGATACGAGGCAAGCATTCTACCACTAATCAATACCTACAGATCATATGCTGTAACTAAAAAAATATGACATTTACTGTGTATATGTGTTCATGCCAGAGCACACGTGGATGTCACAGGGTAACTTGGAGGTGTCAGTTCTCTTTCCTTTCATCATGTAGGTCCTGGGTCTCAAACTCAGCTCATCAGGCATGGTGGCTAGCATTATTATTGCTGAACTAACTTGCTAGCCCATAAGCTGGGATTTTTGAGTGACTCACTGCTACCATTGGATCACAGAAAAACCTAACAGCAAGGCTGTATTTACTATCTAAAAAGAACTGAAAAAGACCAACAGTGATTCCAATTGGCCATTTGTGTGGTCTGTGGTACTGCATTTCAACCTTCTGCATTCCATGGGTTAACTATTAAAACAAAAACATTTAAATATTGACAACTCTTTGTAGACGTTCCCACAAATATTTAACCAAAACTAAAGTAAAAATACCAAATACCTCTCTTTATTAATTGCTCAGAGTACAGTGGGTGTGAGAAACAATGAACCTATGAGATGCATATTCTGGCAAGGGAGAAATTATGATAAAAAACTTAGATATCTCTTTGGAGTACAGAGAGGATTTGTGAAATCGTCAAACATGTGGTTCTGGTGGGCAGGGCTAAAGAGGGCTTACCTTACTGCCTTAACATTCATCCTGTAACCAACCACATGTAAAAGGTAGTTACTTTTTTGACTGTAGGGTTCTTTGAGCACTTCACTGCTGTAGAATGACTCTCAATATCTTTGCTTTTTTTTTTGTGTAGTGTTAAAATTATTCTCTACTGCCGCAATTTGATCAAATTTTTAAAAATTGTATTTGAAGACAGTGCAGCGTTTTCCTTTCTTAGTTCATTTGCTTGTATAACCGAACATTATAGAATCGAAAAACGTTTTCAAGATTTACATCTGTGTATGCGGTGTACCTGGCGGTCGGCGGACAACTTACGGAAGATGGTTCTCTCCCACTCTGTGCTTTTCATTGGCGGAAGCGAGGTCATCAGCCTTGGTGGCAAGTGTCCTTCCCTGCTGAGCTACCCTGCCCACCCCGAAAAGTTATCTGCATGCATTCTGTTACCCACTAAGGAATGTGTCTCAAAGACGGCGAACGGACAGTTAATCTGTCACGCGACTAGAAACATGCGACATAAATGAGGTCGACCTCCAACTGGAATTCCATCAGCGAAGTGAAGAACACTTAGTATCATTTTAATAAATATGAAAAGTAGGAAAGAACCTATATACTTTTTTTTTTTTTTTTTTGGTTTTTCGAGACAGGGTTTCTCTGTGGTTTTGGAGCCTGTCCTGGAACTAGCTCTTGTAGACCAGGCTGGTCTCGAACTCACAGAGATCCGCCTGCCGAACCTATATACTTTTTAAAATTTGAAAGATTTACTTGTATTTTGTGTGTACATGTGAGGATGTGCACCACGTGCGTGCCTGGTGCCCGAGGAGACCAGAGGGGGTCGGAGTCCCTAGGACTGGAGCCAAGCTATTTCGAGTCACCAGGTAGTACTGGGAACCAACCTAGGAGGACCTCTGCAGGAACAGCAAGTGCTCTTCACTTCGCACTCTGCCCTCTAGCCCCGCCTAATAGTCTTATACATATCCCAGGTGTTACCACTCTTTTGCCTGTTAATTCCTTTGACACCACGTGACTTGTTTCAAGACACTCAGACCCCAGAAACTCATGATTCGGTTTCATATCACTGTGTTTTCAAAACTCATGGGTACAACAAATTCCCTAGGAAAACACCGGAGGAGGGACTCTGGAGAAGTAAAGGCGATTGCCCCGAAGGAAACTAAGAGCCTCTCCTACCTCGCCAGGCTCCAGCAGGGAGACCCCAAACTATGAAGAGGCCTCCACCTAGCAACAAACCTTGACTGCCCTCAGGAGAATAATCTGCAACAAAACAAGGAAGTAAAAGTTACCTTTAGAGGCCAGTGCCTAAAAGAACAAATTCTTACTTCAAGATGCTGCAATTAACAAGTCATAATCCCAGTTTGAGGAGGCCGAGCAGAGAGGATCCTGAGTTTGGGGCCAGGCTGAGTTACACTGAAAGACATCCCTAAAAACAAACAGGCAAGCTGGGTTAACTTCTGACTGTAACTAGTCCCTATTTAGACCTTTGAGATTGTTTCTGTAGTTAGCAAAACACAGTCACTGTTCAAAAGGCAGATACTTAATAAAAGACTCACAGGATGGGAGAAAAGAAACTTGGAACTTTGTTTCCTGACCCATATATGTCACTATAAAATAAGTCAGTAATTCATGTCTACCTAAATAATTTGACTAAGATTTATAGCTCTTCTCTCTCTCTCTCTCTCACACACACAAACCACTTTGGCGCTAGAGAGATGACTCAGTGGTTAAGAGCACTGACTACTCTTCCAAAGGACCTGGGTTCATTTCCCAGCACCCACATGGAGCTCACAACTGTCTGTAACTTCAGTTCCAAGGGACCTGACACCCATGGCAAAACACCAATGTACATAAAAGGAAAATAAACAAAAAATAATCAGAAATACTGAAAAAATAAAACAATTCACTTTAGTGATGATTACTGTAACCATTACTAATTTTAATTTAAAATAACAACAGAAATTAGATGTTGATCATTAATCTTTCTGATAATTTTATTATACTACATAGATCTGTACTTCTTGTGATCCAGGAAACATTAAAAATCTAAAATTTGTTCTTAAAAATACAATATTGCACTTTAATTTTTGGCAATTTAATTGAGAGATATGAGTAAAAAAAATACATGTACAATTTTTGTCTTGATTTATAATCAACAAAAAACTCTGTGTAAAGTCTTACAGAAGTGCCCCCAATCAAATATGTACAGTGTAGACGGAACATTTCATCTGTAAAGAGGGTCCAGTGTCCTGCTAGAAACACCACCTGCCAAAGCCAAGCACTGCCTCTCCCAGTTCTGCTGACCACATCTAAGCAAGCGGGTACTGGTGAGAAACTCTTCTGTGATCTTTGTCGAGAAAACACGTGCAAAGGAAGTTAGTTCGTAGAGCAGCTGAGCTCAGGATACCGTTCCCTAAAGGACCTGAAAAAACTGTCCTCTGGGAACTGGGATCCCAAGCTAAGCACACCCCCCTTTTTAAAAAATATTTATTTATTTATTATGTATACAATATTCTGTCTGTGTGTATGTCTGCAGGCCAGAAGAGGGCACCAGACCTCACTATAGATGGTTGTGAGCCACCATGTGGTTGCCAGGAATTGAACTCAGGACCTTTGGAAGAGTAGGCAATGCTCTTAACCACTGAGCCATCTCTCCAGCCCTAAGCACCCCCTTTTAAATAGTTTCTCTGTACCTAACATTGCAGATGCACACACTATTTTACATGTGATTTCAGGTCAGCTTTCTGTACTCTAAGATGCATGAGGATACAAGAGGCAGGTGTGCACTTTAGACGTAGAGAATACTCTTGTTAGCATTCATGAGGCCGTGTGTATGTGACCCCTGTGACTACCAAACGAGTAACACTGAACATGTATCTGCTAAACATGTACTGAACATGTATCTGCTAAACTACGGTTACCTTTCGTTACAGTGCAGTAGGTGACATACATTTACACTGACCCAGAATTTTATATTTTATTTTTTTAATTCATAATTAGATAAACATTATAGAAACCTACTTTTTTTCCTGTCATTTTAAAAACTTGATCAATTAGGAAGGCAGTTTTGAAACAGCTATTTGCAAAAACAGACACCAAGGTTTAGACCTACTCAACAGTGTACTAAACCTTCAAAGAGTCAAAAGGAACATAAATAGAAAACATTTATAATATAAATATATGACAGACATTTATTTTTGGCACCACTAAAAACATCTGGCAGCATTTTTATACTTCTCATCTCCTTGGGAATTCCGAAAACCCATCAAATCCTTTCTTCTCCTCGAGAGGAGACATGATGCATGGGTGAGAACGGAGCATTTCAAAAGCAAAGATCTCTTTTTGTTTTGCCTTACAGGGGCTGCACGTGAGTAGCCATCAACCTGCCTTTGCATCCGACTCTCATCAAGAAGCAAATTTTAAACAGTGACGTCATCTTAAACTCCCATGTACCATTTGCATAGTTCTGCTATGATAAAAGTCATAGAAGTATAAAGATATGAATGCATCTTATCTTAGCTGTAACAGACTATTAACAACAGTCTATCTTGGATGTGTTAGTGTAAACTTAACAGGGAAAAAACAGTCAATAGCAAAAAGTCATCTTTAAAAATAGGTTAATGCTAAGAATAATAGCTTTAAAGTTTTAAAAATAAGCTTAATAAACAAGAATACAAATCAGTTCAAAACTCAGCTCTTTGAAATGCCCTATTTCTTGCTTACAGCAGAAAATACGTATTTCATAGTTTTCAACATTACATGTAAAAATGAGGCACTGTTATACATGGTTGAGTATATTCACACAAATCATCGTTTCCGTCTCCTCCACAGGCTTGAATTTGCCCAATGGTTTCTGAACGTCAGACTGTTCACAAAAACAAGTCTTCTGAAGGAGGGGCGTAAGAAAAACCAACAAATGCATCGTCTGCCTCCAGAACACTGGCATTCACTATAGAGTAGTCAGAGGACACGCACACAGAATAGGGGACCGCCTCTTCCGTGAAGACTGTGTCGAAGTTCCTGATATCGTCTGGTCCGGCCTAAAACACCAAAAGCACAGAAATCACCTTAGCTTTTCTTTTATTAACTCAGTTCATTGAAATGTCTTTATGACTTTGCATATTTTCCCTGACAAGCTTTGATTTCCCCTACTTTATTATTCTGCTGTCCCTGCCCCACTTTTATAATTAAGGTGAGATTTGTCTATTTTAAGAAGTGAAAAGTTGGGTGGTGGTGGGTGGCATGTGTCTTTAATCCCAGCACTCAGGTGGCAGAGACAAGCGGATCTCTGTGAGTTCAAGGCCAGCCTGGTCTACGTGAGCTAGTTCCAGAACAGCCTCCAAAGCTACAGAGAAACCCTGTCTCAAAAAACAAAAATCAAATCAAAACAAAACAACAAAAACAAAAACAAACAAAACAAAACAAAAAAATAAATTAAAAATTTTACTGTTAAGTAGGGAGAGTGGTGATAAGGGTAAGAAAGGCCAGTATAACAGCGTAGCCTGTACACACACACACACACACACACACACACACAGCTCCCCCTTTCTCTCTAGACATCACTATTCCTATGCGCAGAAACAAGGCTCAGGGAGATCTCCAGGGCAGTATTTTGCTCTGAGCTTGCCTGTTCAGCTTATCAAGTTTAGATGGGCAATGCTTTCTAATGGGGAAGTGAGGCTGTTTTAAGAAAAGTGAAAGGTGCCTCTGTTGTGCTACAGAGATGGCCATCAAGATCTTGGTGAGGCCACCCTTAGCTGTCAAGACCTGAGGGATCCGATGATGGGAAAGTAAGATGAACAAGGTAAAGGCTTAGCTCCAAGGCAGTGCTTCTCCAGTGCTGGCAGTCACTGAACCTTCCCTTTAGCTACGTTTACAGAGAGGAACTGAGACTAGCAAACTCAGGTGCTGGGCTTGTAAAAGCCTCCAGGCTATTTCTGTGCTACAGGGAAGGGAAATCTTTCATGCCCAGGTCAAGAAGTCCAACTGAATTACAAAGATAGGGACTCAGGGCAGAGAAAATAAGCTCAGGATGTCAGTTAGCCCTGTAAATCTACAACTCAATCAGCCAACAGGGAATGAACTTGGAATGCTAAATTCTCCCTCAGACTACAAAGTTCTCTGGGGTTATAGACTTTGGAATGAAAAGGAAAAGAGGTGGCTCGGTGGCTAAGAGCACCGGCTGTGGGTAGACCTGGCTTAGCTCCTTCTCACCAGCTGTCAGTCTTCTCTTCAGGGTCATCTCCATCCCTTCGTGTCAGGAAAACACAGGCACCCTTAGGGTCCACGCTGGGCTGTGACTCCCTCAATCTTTTCTGCGCTCTGGCACTCTGCAGATTTACTCTTAGTTCTTTCTGCAGCAGGAGTCCCTCTTCCCTGAGGGCTCCATCTTTCTTGCTTTTTCTCACCAACCCTCAAAGCCTCTCCTCCAAGGCCATTCCTTTCTGTCACCGTCTGAGTAGCCAAGGGACTCTGACAGAGACTCACCACATTTGCTCAGGATCCAGAGAGGGCAACAACACCAAAGAACAGATCTCTGACCCAACAGAGCCAAGAGCAGATACTGACACCAAGAAGCACCTCAGACACTGTAACGTGGATGCTTAGATCCCAGCACAAAAACACAAACATAAATAGCAAAGACAATGTGTCTCCACCAAAAAGCAGCAGGCCCTGGAAAATGCATATGGTGGACGTAATTATGAATATAAGAGCCTTAAAAAGGATAAGATATGAATAAATCCCTTAGTAAAGTCTGTAAAAATGGGGCTGGAGAGATGGCTCAGAGGTTAAGAGCACTACTGATCTTCCAAAGGTGCTGAGTTCAATTCCCAGCAACCACATGGTGGTTCACAACCATCTGAAGGCTCAGGGATCCGTGTAGAAAAGGAGGCAGAAAGACTGTAAGAGTCAGAGGTGAAGGATGTCTACAAGGAAACACTGTCTTCCTGACACAAGACTATTTGGTAGGCTTTCTGTTTCATTTTGCTTTTGGCATTTTTTTGGGGGGGGGTCTTACTGGTCTTTGGTTTCATTTTGATTTTCATTTGTCCCATTTGTGTGTGCATGCATGCAAACACACATGTACTTTGCTTTTTTGTTTTGTTTTTGTGGTTTATTTATTTTTTTATTTTTTTGAGACAGGTTTCGCTGGGTGGCTCTGGCACTCCTTCTGTAGACCAGGCTGGCTTTGAACTCAGATATCCTTTTGCCTCTGACTCTTGAGTGCTTGCTTATATTAAAAGTGTGCACCATTAAACCCAGCTAGCTGACTGTGTGTTGATTTTTTAAAGGGAGGGAGAACATAAGGTTGGGTGGGTAGGAAGGCGTGGGGGATATGAGAAGAAAGCATGATCAAAGTATATCCTATTTAAAAAAAAATTATAATAAAAAATAGCACTGGCTGTTCTTCCAGAGGAACCAGGTTCAAGTTCCAGCACTTATATGGTGACTTACAACAATCTGTAACCAAGAGATCTGACTGTAGTGATGAGCTGTGGGCAGGCCTGCTTTTCATCCGGCCCGGCTCCCACACGGCTAGCTTTACACCCGAAATAACACACAAATTGTATTCATTTAAACACTGACTGGCCCGTTAGTTCTAGCCTCTTGTCGGCTAATTCTCACATCTTGATTAACCCATTTCTAATAATGTGTGTAGCACCACGAGGTGGTGGCTTACCGGGAAAGATTCAGCATGTCTGACCATGGCATCTGACCCAGAGAGGAGAGGCATGGCGATTGCCTCACTTCCTCCCAGCATTCTGTTCTGTCTACTCCACCCACCTAAGGGCTGGCCTATCAAATGGCCAAGTCAGTTTCTTTATTAACCAATGAGAGTAACAGATAGACAGATGACCCTCCTCCATCATCTGATACCCTCTTTTGGCCTCCATGAGCCCTGTATGCATCTACATACATTCTGGCAAACACTCATACACAAACACATAAGAGAAAAATAAATAAAATCTCAAGAAAATTGAAAAGTGGGTATATTAGAATTGCAGAGGACCCAGGTTTGGTCCCCAGCATCTACGTCAGATGGTTCACAATGGTCTTAACTTTCAGTTGCAGGATCTAATGCTCTCTTCTGGCCTTATCAGGCACCAGGGATGCATGTGGTACTCATAAGCACACTCAGACACATGTGTATGTGTGCATACACACACACACACACAAATAAAAAATAAACAAAAATTTAATGATTTCAGAGGGATGAAGATGGCTCAGAGGTTAAGAGCACTGGCTGCTCTTCCAGAGAATCCAGGTTCAATTTCCAGCTACCACATGGCAGCTTACAACTGTCTATAACTCAAGTTACAGGGAATCTGAAACCTTCACACCAATGCACATAAAATAAAATTAGTTATTTAAAAAATAATTTCAGAGCTGGAGATTTATCTCAGTGGTAGAGCCCCTGCTTAACAACATCAGTCTCCAGCATATCAATGTACTCAAAACACACAGACATAAACACACCAAAAACCGTCATCACATTCTGATTATGAGAAGTGTTAGCTGCAATTCCTTATATAATTTTCCTATATGCCTGTTTCCTCTTCAGTGAAGTAAGAATGGGGATTGAGCCTCTCTAACCCCAAAGTAAACATCAGGACAAAAACTATCCTTACCAGAGTAATCATTTTTGAAACCATCAATTCTGAACTACATGAAGTAAGTCAGAATACAAATACTGTTGTGTCGGTAGATGTGAAGTATCACAGCTATTATGCACAGAATCTGAATTTTAGCTAAGCCAAAGTACAGAGAATCACATTTACTTTTTGAAGTAATGTCCTCATCCCTCTATGTTTCACAGCAACATCAAATGAGGAGATTTGGGTGGGGAAATGGCTCACTGACTGAGGCACTCGCTCTGTAGACAGGAGAACCTGCATCAGGCTGTGTCATTCCAGCACTGGGGAGGTGCAGGCAGCCAAACCCTGGCCAGCTGCTCAGTCAGCCTCATTTCAGGCCAGTGAGTCTTTGTCTCAGAACACAAAATAAAACTGATGATGCCCAAGGAATGACACCAAGGATTCCTTCTGGCCTTCACAGGGATGTGCACTCACGTGCATGCACACCTATGCCAACACACAACAACGACATTGGAATCCCACCCCCATGCAAACACACAACGACGACTTTGGAATCCCACCCCCATGCCAACACACAACAACAACGACGACTTTGGAATCCCACCCCCATGCCAACACACAACAACAACAACGACTTTGGAATTCCACCCCCATGCCAACACACAACAATGACTCTGGAATCCCACCCCCACGCAAACACACAACAACGACAACTTTGGAATCCCAGCTCCATGCAAACACACAAGAACAATGACTTTGGAAAATTCCACCCCCACGCAAACACACAACAAAGAGGACTTTGGAATCCCACCCAGACTTGAATATTGACACCGTCACTTTTCAGCTGTGACTGTCCGTCCATTTACTCACTTATAAACAGGTACACTAATGAGAACATTGATAGTAGTAAGTTCACAACTCATCTGAGGAGCACGTTATACACGATGACCAAATACAAAGTATGTATATCCACAAAGAAAGCTACCAGAGGTTACTAACATGATTACTGACAATTTCTTTATTACTATATATTAGTTTCTAAAACTTGATATGCTGTTAATTCTATCAAACACATCTCTGATCAGCTTTTTGTTTAAAAATGTATCTTTAGGTGAACTACTTTCACTAGTTTAGCTAACATGAACATGACATTTTTTTAAAAAATATTTATTTATTTATTATGTATACAATATTCTGTTTGTGTATATGCCTGCAGGCCAGAAGAGAGCACCAGATCCCATTACAGATGGTTGTGAGCCACCATGTGGTTGCTGGGAATTGAACTCAGGACCTTTGGAAGAGCAGGCAACGCTCTTAACCTCTGAGCCATCTCTCCAGGCCCTGAACATGACATTTTAATAACACACTTACTATTTCCTAGAAAAAACATGACAATTTATATTCTCATTAAAAGATTTTGCTCGGGGCTAAGGATACAGCTGAACTGATAAAAGTATTTGGCAAGCAAGCATGAGGACCTGAGTTCAAATCTCCAGGACCCATGTCCCAGGCAAAGCAGTGTTACACACGTGTGAATCCAGCACCAGGGAGGAGGGAGGCAGAGAGGGTGGATCCTTGCAGCTCACTGGCAAGCCAGCCCAGCTGAAATGAGTACGCTTGGGTTCAGTGAGAAAACCTACCTCAAAAGCTATGGTGCGCAAGACTGTGGAGGAAGCTTCGACCTCGGTGTGTACACACACACACACACACACACACACACGATTCACATGCATGCACACATAGATACACTCATACAAATATGTACATAGACCACACACATATTTATTTGTCCCTAGAAAAACATTATCATTACTTGAATGTTGGTTTAGTATGGACAGAAACGATAATGCCTCCTTAGTGTCCATCTCTTTATTAAGATCACCCTTTTGGTGTTTGCAAAGAAGCATTTCATGATTACTCTGCAGGAAGAAACTTCATCTAACCGGGATCTCACTGGTCACCATCATGTTGATGTCATTTTCTTTCCTTTTTTCCCCCCTGGGGGAAGACTAGCAAGTCCTCTACCCCTGAGCTAGGAACCTCTCAGTGACAGATTGCAAAAATACTTAGGAACCGACCCCTTCGATTCCAGTCAGCTTCGGGGGTCCATCCCCAAAATCAAAGCTGTAGTTTTCACTATTTTAGAAAACTATGGACTCACCACATTAGGGTTAAACGGCGGTGGGATCTTTTTCTGTACAAGGTCAGTCCAGCTGAGTGATTCAAAAAAAGGATGATTCTGGATTTCAAGCTAGAAAATTAAAACAGTAGTTTTAGTAATGACAAAAACGTAAGGACTCAACGAAGAATGTTACAAGGTTAGACTACTTCCATTTCACCACTCAGTGTTTTAGTGGGATATTTATGCCACTCCTGGTCATACCCTGGAAAGACTAACTTAGAATCGGCAGTGCGCCTGTCACAGACGGTTTCCCCACAGGTGAGACAGGCCAGCAATCCTGTCCTACAGAGATCATGGGTTTCTAAAGGATGAACATAAAGTCACGGGAAGGAAAGTGTTGTAGAAAGAATAAACCAGTACGCAGGTATAGGTAACTAATATCTGAAAACACATAAAGTCAGCAGAGCCTTCTGCAGTGGGCAGACGTGAAAGCCAGGGCTTGACCATCCCCACACACACCCACAAGCCAGCACAGTCCTTGTTTAGCTTTTTCCCGTCAGGGCTCCACAGAAGTTACAAAGTAGGAATCCACCAACAACACAGTCTGGTGGGTTAAAAAAAGATTAAGGTAATGAATGTCTGAAGTAGGCAAGTGGGTTTTTTTTTTTAATTTAATTTTATGTTTTAGTTTATTTAGTGTGTATATGCATGTGTGTGCACGTGCCCACGGAGGCCAGAAGAGGTCTTGAATTTTTTGAAGCTGGTGTTATAGGTTTTTCTGAGCTGCTCAGTGTATGTGCTGGGAATCAAATGCTGTTGCCGGCACTCAGCCTCTGAGCTATTTCTCTGGTCCTGGGAAGCTCTTTTTGCCGTATCTGCTGCTACTCACAGTGCACAAAGCAAGCTTTCGTTTCTTAACAAACCTCACTACTGAGAAAACGAACCTCACTACTGAGGTCTGGAAGATACATAAGAATTAATCAGACAATAAATAAATAGAGAATATTCCAGACGAATATGAAAACCCTAAAGAGGTTAGTTAGGTCAAGCAAGTGAGAGTCCTACAATACAGAGAAGGAATATTCTTATTCCATGTTCATATGAAAAGGAGCATAGCGTATCGGTAAGATTTCAACTAAAAATGAGATTAATATGAAAATTTTAGTTTTAGAGGATTTTTGTGTACATGATGCATATATGTGTGCTATGTAAGCCGGGGAGATGCCTGGTGTTTTCTATCACTCTCTGCCTTTTGCTTAGAGACAGACTTTCACTGCTCAATGCCCAAACCCCTTTGCGCCCACCCTCCAGTGTGGGGGTTATAGAAGCATGTACTCTGCACAGCTTTTCACCTGGGTCCCACGTGGTGAATGCAGGGCCTCATGCTTGCTCAGCAAACACTTTATGAACTACGTCATCTCCCAAGTCCAGGATTTCAACTTAGAACACGCTGTGACCAAGGTACTCAAGTATGAAGAAAGCAGGCACTATGTAAGTGTAGAGTTTACAAGGCGATCTGGACCGAAGGGGTGAATGTGCTATGAAGACAAGACAGTAACCAAAGCCACCGCACAAAGAGGGTTTGAGGACAACCACAGGGCCCTACACACCTCCTGGGCTGAGAAGACCTTGTATGGTTTATAAGGCAGAGTAAGGAGGAGGGCCCAAATACAGACGGGCAACACGAGAGAAGTGGAGTCCACTAGAAGCCGAGAAATTTTAAACTGGCTATAAGAGAAGCTGAGAAACACACATGTTCATGTTTAATTACCAAATGGAAGTAAGTAAAACAGAAGGGAGCAGATATTTGTGCAGACAAAGCCACACACAGGTCCCTGGCAAAGGACTAGGGTGCAGGACACAGATGGAGATGAGCCTTTCCCACGGCAGCAGGAAGAAGATAAGAGCAGACAGGCTAAGGTCACAGTACAGGGGTAGCAGCTCCCCAACTCAGACAGCAGTTATATCCCAGTAAAGGGGAAGCAAGATCATCTGCCCTACAAGGTGGGCGGGGTCAATACAAACATTCCAAAAAGCTTAAAGAAAAAGATACGTTTGCTTTTTTTTTTTTTTTTTTTTTTTTTTGGTGTGTTTTATTTTGTGGTTCTGGGATCAAAGGCAGGACCCCATTACGTGCTAAGAACGTTACTCCACTGAGGTTCACCTTTAGCTTACGTTATTCTAACAGAATAACGAAGATGCCCAGCTTTCTGCGGGAGCTGTATTTGGCCAATGTAACCATCGACACAAGGTTCCTTGGTGAACAAGAGGGTCTGGCTGTCCGTCTGTGTTCTTAGTAAAAACAGAGAAGATCAACTACACAGCATGAAGTGTTTAGTATGCGTGGTTGTCAGGACCACTAGAGAGTGGTCTTCAGTGGTGGAGAAAAGCTGTGTACCAGTGCATTAACTTCCACAGGAGCACAGTAAAAGACAAAAGCCACAGGAATGTTCCACATTTCTTCTCAGAGAGGAGGTTCGGGATAGTAAGCAGGGAGTGCGGAGTACCAGCTGAATGGAGAGACAGGAAACATGGCCAGCAGTGGTGAGTGCAGTGGAGGCTTGTGACCGCCACACTGCACGCTGGCACTGCTGGAGCCCCAACCTGTGACGGCCACACTGCATGCTGGCACCGCTGGAACCCCAACCTGTGACCGTCACACTGCACACCTGCACTGCTGGAACCCCAACCTGTGACAGCCACACTGCACACCTGCACTGCTGGAACCCCAACCTGTGACCGTCACACTGCACACCTGCACTGCTCGAACCCCAACCTGTGACGGCCACACTGCACACCTGCACTGCTGGAACCCCAACCTGTGACCGTCACACTGCACACCTGCACTGCTCGAACCCCAACCTGTGACAGCCACACTGCACACCTGCACTGCTCGAACCCCAACCTGTGACCGTCACACTGCACACCTGTACTGCTCGAACCCCAACCTGTGACCGTCACACTGCACACCTGCACTGCTCGAACCCCAACCTGAAACTTTTTCTTCACACTATTCAGAAGCCCAGGATGCAACAGCCGGACTCATCTTGTGTTGCCATTTCTGACAATGAACTCAAGGAAGGGATGGAGCAGTTATGAACATGAACAAGACTGAGGGAGACAATGACAGAGCCAGCCACTGAACGGCCAGCAGGGGGCGAGGGTAGCAGCAGAAGCGTCTACTGTCCACATAGTTCAAGTTGAAGGCTTGAACTTTTCCACAAATTTCTGGAAGAGGAGTTGACAAGTTCATGTTTCTTACCAGTTTGTGACATGTTAACATAATATTGATAACATGAGCAAATTGAGTTCCCTGATCTGAAACAATGGGCAGATTTCATAATTATCTCATGGGGGTGTCAGCAAATTCTCAAAAAAAAGAAAGAAAGAAAAGTGGTACTTAAAAAAATCCTTTTAGCTGGGCAGTGGTGGTATGTAACTTCTAATCCCAGCATGCAGGAAGCAGAGGCAGGTGGATCTGTGAGTTCGAGGCCAGCCTGATCTACAAGAGCTAGTTCCAGGACAGGCTCCAAAGCTACAGCGAAACCCTGTTTCGAGAAACAAAACACAAAACAAAACAAAATCCTTTTAAAGCTGGGCTCGAATGGTGACATATGCATTTAATACCAGTACTGGGGAGGTAGAAGCAAGTGGATCTTAGTGAGTTCAAGTCCTGCCAAGGACTTACACATATAGTGAGGCCCTATCTCAAAAGCAATTCTTAAAAATTTATTATTATTTTATTATTTTTTATGTATGGGTGTTTGGCCTGCATGGACCGCAACCAGCTCTCTTAAGGACTGAGTTACTACTGCTCCAGCCCCTTAAAATGTTCTTAATAAAAAGAATGTTTTCTGGGCTGGAGAGATGGCTCAGCGGTTAAGAGCATTGCCTGCTCTTCCAAAGATCCTGAGTTCAATTCCCAGCAACCACATGGTGGCTGACAACCATCTGTAATGGGGTCTGGCGCCCTCTTCTGGCCTGCAGGCATACATACAGACAGAATATTGTATACATAACAAATAAATAAATAAATAAATACTAAAAAAATGTTTTCTGGGCTGTAGAGAAGGTTCAGCCATTAAAGGCTAGGCTCACAACTAAAACACACAAAGAGAAAATGCTTTAAACATTTACGTAGCCTTAAACCCCACAAAAGCTTATGAGTTGGATAATTTGTGTTCAGGGAAATGTTTGTGTTTAGGGAAATGTCTGTATTATGTAGCAACAAAATTTTAAACTTCTCATGTTGGGTGTGGTGACATATTCCTATAATCCCAGCACTTGGGAGGCTGAGGCAGGCGGATTGCTGCTAGTTTGAAGTTAGCCTGCACAATACAGACTTTGTCTTAAAACAAAACAAACAGTAACAACAAGATACAAAAAAAGTAAGACTTCTGGGCATGGCATGTATTTCCAATCCTAGCACTCTGGAGCCTGAGGCAGGGACATTAGATTCTGAGCTAAGCAGTAAAACATTCTTCTAAAAAAAAAAATACTATAGGACACTTCATATATAGGAGAAGAAACTGTCATAAATGAAAACCAAGAAGCAACGGAGTGCAAAAGCTAGACACCGGGTATCCAGCAAATGGTCACTAAGATCAAATGAAGACAGAACTAAATTAAAGTACATAAACACAACTAGAAACTGGGGGCAAGAATGCCCTTCGCCTTTAACTCTGTAATAACAACTATTTCACTAACACCAAATAAAATAAGGATTTATCTCCAAATTTTAAATAAGTTTAACGATCGGTACTCAGAAATAGGATACATACGAAGTCTTCTTTGGCACCAAGTCGATTCTGCCTGTTTTTTTCTAGGAGTTCTTCGAGAATGGACCACGCTGTGAGACTCACTCCTGGCCTCAAATTCAGGGGCTTATGAAGAATATTATCATACATTTCAGCAACGTCTCGGCAATAAAAAGGAGGCTGCGGAAACCCAAAGCAACAGAGGTTAGTGACTTACGTGCAAATGGTTGAAAACATGTTGGACTGCTCACTAAGGTGGCCTACTCCTTCAGTCCAGGACCTGGAAGTCAGAGGCAGGTGGACCTCTGTGAATTCCAGCAAGGTTACAGGGTGAATTCCAGGCCAGCCAGGACTAAGGTGTTGTGCTTGGCTTTGGTCTTTAGAGAGCAGTTGGGTTTGACAGTTGCAGAAACTCATGGCCCTCCTGGGGAATGCAGACATCGGTAGATAGTCTGTGGCAGAGATTCTAAAGCTTGGTGCTCTGTCTAGCTTAACACATGCTTGTGGGGATGAAATAGGGTCAGGCTTTCCAGTAGCTGTGTGTGGACTGTTTTAAATCCCATGCCTGTAATACCATGTTTCACAAAAAACAATGACTGGCCATATCAGAATGCGGTGGTTAGAGTAAGAATCAACCCGTAGGGTCATACATTTGGCTTAGTCATCACAGAGTGGAGCTATCTGTGAAGGATTAGCAGGATCAGGAGGTGTGGCTTTGCTGGAGGAAGCATGTCACTAGGGGTGGGCTTTGAGGTTTCAAAGGCCCATGCCAGATCCAGTGTCTCCTGGCCAGTGGACTAGGATGCAGCTCTTGGCTACTGTTCCAGTGCCATTTTCCTCACCAAGACAACAGACTAAGCCTCTGAAACCGTCAGCAAGTCCCAGTTAGAAGAGTTGCCTTGGTCATGGTGTCTCCACAGCAACAAAACAGTGACTAAGACACACAGGTGTGATGACAGAGTCACTGGAAACAGGCATTCCAGACAGATCAAATGTCAAATGATTTAAGATTTGAGAATAAAGTCACCAAAGGAATAGAGACCTGAAGATGCTATTCCTTCGTAAGTACGTGTGATGATTACAGTATTGGGAGAACGCCTTACAGCTAATTATCTAGCTAAAAGTTTTGCAATAAAAATAATATTTAAAGTTAGGGGAGTTTTATAGCCTTGTCAGTTTTTTTTTGTAAGAAAGACAAAAATTTTACCTTTTAAAGTATAACTTTATTTTATACTTCTAAGTCCTTCAAAGAAATACAAAGGATTCTGACATATCTAGATGACAATTAGTGCCTAAATAAAGTTAAGGTATTAAGTGGTTATCTGAAATTCATTGTCACCAGCATTACTTTAAAAGTAGCTTTTAACAAGGCGTCCACAGTCAAGGGAAGGACAGCTGCCTGTGTCTATTCTTCTGTGGAATCTAGAATATGCTGAACTTCACTGAGCTCCATGTTTATAGGAGTGAGTCTCTCTCTCTCTCCCCCTACTCCCTGAACTGATGATGGTGCACTTAGCACCAGCACTGGCTGCTACCTCAGAGGTCACTGCATGGGGCTGCTGTATACTTAGAGGGCCATAGAAAGTATCTAGAAAGCAACCCCAATAACTTCAAAGGGGCCAAAGAAAAACAAAATTTAGGGGCTAGGAAGATGGCTTAGTCAATAAAGTACTTGACGTACAAACAGGAGAACCTGAGTTCAGATCTTCAGTACCCACATAAAATGCCAGGAATGCCTGTAACCCCAGTACTGTGAGCTCTGCCTCCTCCTCCCCCACACACAAAGAAAAATGTTAAAAATATGAAGATATATGAACTAAGAAGCCTAAACAGGTTGCTCTAGTTGGAGAGTGATCTCCCAGTGTAGTAATAAAACGTTCATTTAACCAATAGCTCTTAGGTGTCTTACTGAAAATTGTAGACTTCAATTGCACAGTAAACATAATTTTTTTTTCAGTCAATTCTTTAAGCCATGATGTTTTCAGAGAAGGGAAATGGGTGGTATCCGGTGATATACAAGCTGAAAATGCATGCAGAAATTCAATCCCTTAAAGACAGAATGGAAGGTCAAATCCCAAAGACACTCTCTTTTTAAAACAATAGTAATATGCTATTATTGAAAACTTTATTCCCATCATTTTGAAATTAGGCAGGTGATGCTTGGTGTAAACAAGCAAAGAAAACAAGGAAATTCCACGTCAAGACTGCGTGTCTATTTCTAAAACTGCCAGAGGAAGGAAAACAACTAACGTAGCACGGAGAGGATAGACTGGTGCTGGGCCTGGTGGCGCACACCTTTAATCCCAGCACTTGGGAGACAGGGGTGAGCAGATTTCTGTGAGTTCAAGGCCAGGCTCCTCTACAAAGTGAGTTCCAGGCCAGCCAGGGCCGTTACACAGAGAAACCAAGACTTGAAATCTTTCTCCCCCCCGCAAAAAGTAATAAAGTTTTTCTGCATATGCATATTCCCAATATGGTTTTGAACTCATTTGATAAGGCCAATACTGCTTTGCTGGTACCATCTCATCTATGGACATGAGATTATTGATTACTGTATTATCAATACTGCAGTGGAAATACCTACCAGCCCATACAGCATCTCGTAGAGAACAGCACCCAGGCACCACCAATCCACAGTGTTGTCATAGGGCTGTTTTCTGATCACCTCAGGAGCAAGGTACTACAGAAAAAGATGAGAGCGGAAGACAAAGTCAACAAATTCTGGGTGCTCATACTAAAAACATAGTATCTAGATTTTCAAAAAATATATTATCTAGATTTTCAATGATTTGTGCTTTCTCATTCTGTCACAGTGGCTTTTCTGGTGACGTCAACCAGAACACTTCCAAATACAAGAATACAGCACTTTGTCCAGAGATTAGGGCCATAGAGAAAAGAAGACCACAATGCTGAGTGTGTGTTGGGAGAAAGTCTTCCCCTGGGCTAAATAAGACCCTGTTTCAAAAACAAACAAACAAAACAACAAAAAAAACCCCAAACAAACCCCATCCAATTATTATTTAAAATGGTTCCATGAGTTTGATCCTACTGCACGTACTGGCTTTGTGGGAGCCTAGGCAGTTTGGATGCTCACCTTCCTAGACCTGGATGGAGGTGGGTGGTCCTTGGACTTCCCACAGGGCAGGGAACCCTGATTGTTCTTTGGGCTGATGAGGGAGGGGGACTTGATTGGGGGAGGAGGAGGGAAAAGGGAGGCGGTGGCGGGGAGGAGGCAGAAATCTTTAATAAATAAATAAAAAAGCAAAAAATAATAATAAAATGGTTCCACTTAAAGAGTTCATCTGCTCTTACAGTCTCAATACATTACTCAAGTTGGCCTTGAATCCTTGAGCTCATAGTGACAATTACTATTAAGAACTGCAGTAGCCAATTTGCAAGCAAATTTAGAAAGCTTAAATTATTTTAATTTGTAAAGAAAAACCTCATTACGAATTCACAAACATTAAGTACACATATTAATGAAGGTTATAACATTTCCATACGTGTATACAGAAAAGATTTAAACCAAACTGCAAGGATTAGGATTAAAAATAAAAAACACAATCTCCCTGGGAAACATGAGAATGACACAAACCCTGGTAAATACTCATTTGTGAGTTTCTTTCATATCTACTGACTTATTTTCTTGTTAAGAAAACGACTTTCACAAAATATTCCAACCACCTATTAAAAATGAACTGAGACCAATTATAACATTTATAACTGCAGTTATAAAATGTTTTCCATATCTGCTAAGATCATTTAAAAGCTATTTTTAGATTTAATTAGTTTTATGTGTGTATATTTTGCCTGCATATATGTATGTACACCACACGCATGCAGTGCCCTTGGAAGCCAGAAGAGGGTGTGTGATCCTCTGGAGCTGAAGTTATGGATAGTTGTGAACCACATGGTGTGTAATGGGTGTGAACCCCAAGCCTGCACAAGAGCAGCAAGTGCTCATAACTGCTGAGCCGTGTCTCCAGCCCTGACACAGTTCATATACAACAAAGCTGTGATAAGATAGTTACACACTGTCCAACACTCTATAGTGTCCAGCTCAGTGAAGTCAGCATGGTCACAGTGTCGTGCAACTACCCCCACCATGAATTTTAGGACATTTTTACTGACCGAAATTCTTTCTAGAAAGATTAGAAATATAATTAAATGTTTAATGACATTCAAGGAAAAATTTTAATACTAAAAAGAAGCATATTATGTTTGTTAGATCATTCAAAAGGGTCTTGTGGCATTTCAAATCCATAACGGAAGATGCCCACTCTACGGTTCTACATCTCCAGGAAGCTGCACGCTCTAGGAAGCTTATTTCACCTCTTCTGAATATGCCATGTGTGGCGTACATTTATATCTTATAAATGACATCAACGATCAGACATAGTTCTTACCTCTGGTGTCCCACAAAAGGTGGTGGTGGTATCAGAAATAGCAATTCCTTCTTTGCAAAGCCCGAAATCTGTTAAGACAACATGTCCCTGACAAACACAGGGCAGTGAGATAGAGCAATGCATAGACGTGAGTTAGCAAACTTTAAATATGACAACTTTTTATTTTATGTGCACGCATGCATCCCTGGGCAGGTGCCTGAGACTACTAGAAGGCACTAGATCCTCTCCAGCCAGAGATGCAAGTGGTTGTGAGCCACTCGACGTGGGTACCAGGAACCACACCTGGGTCCTCTGTAAGACTAGCAGGTGCTCCTAACCACTGAGCTATCCTTCTAGCCCCTTAACTTAAAAAAACAAAAACACAAATTATTTATTAATTATGTATGTATGTGTGAAAGAGCACAAGGGAGAAAGAGAGAGGGAAAGAGAGAAGTGTGTGCATGTGTCTGTATGTGCGCACACAAAAGACAGAGGGAAAGAGAAGCGCGTGATGTGCAGGTCGGGGACAACTTTTGAGGGCTGGTTCTCTTTCTACCGCTGGTCCTAAACACTGAGCTCGGGTTGTGGCAAGTGTCGTTCACCCGCTGTGTAACCCTGCCAGCCTATTCTTTTTAGTTTCTGGAGCCAGCGTCTCATAGCCCAGGCTGCCTTAAGTTTATTATGCAGTGGAGGATATCGTGACCCAGCTACTGACCCTTCTGCCTCCACCTCTCAAGTGCTGGGATTACAGGCATGTACAACTGTGCCCATTTTCCCCCCAGTAGGGTAAATCCAGGATTTCCTGCATGCTAAGCAATCACTCTACCCACCGAGTTACATCCCTGGACCTGAACTCATAATATTGAATCCTTTTTTTTATTTTAAAATGACTATAAAAACAAACAAAACTGCAAAACCAGTAGAGTGTAACCTCATCCAGCATATACTAATGCTGACATTTTAATCCTGTGTGTGTGTGTGTGTGTGTATGCGTGTGTGTGCGTGTGTGTGTGTGTGTGTGGTGCTATGCAGTGTGTGTGCTGCAGCAGCTCTCACCACGGTCAGAACACAGAACTACCCCATCACAAGGGGCTCTCCACGCCAGTCCTTTATCTTTGTGGGCTCTCTTTTTTCAACCTTGTCCCCTTAAAAACACGAGCAGGACTCCCCAAAGCCTAGTGTCACTTCAGGAACTTTACAGACACTCAGTCATACAGGGGGGGACCTCTAAGACATTCTTTCTACTATGCATAACCACAACAACAATGGAACACTACAAAATGTTTAAGGAGACAACACTCACCATTGAATCCAAAAGAATATTTTCCGGCTTTAAGTCTCTACATCAAAGTAAAAGAAAAGAAAAATCTGAGCACTGTGTGAAATGAAGCATTTGAGAGGTATTCTCCATGTGACCGGAACACACGACTAACCTGTACACTATTTTGATGGAGTGCAGGTAACCCAAGGCACTGGCGATTTCAGCAGCGTAGAACCGCGCTCTGTGTTCAGGAAAAGACCGTTCTCTTTGTAAGTGAAAAAACAGCTGCAAGAGCGAGGGGAGCCATCAGCATCAGTCACGCGGCAGTACACGAAACACTGCTTCTGATGGTCTGAGCGAGGGGGGCCATCTGATTGCTGCCCTGTGCGATCTCTCATCTCCTGTCCCCCATCTCTCATGCACCGCCTGTCTTCAGAGCGCATCTCTGACAGTCCTTGCTGCCTCCTCTCAGACCTCAGGGCGCACACAGTCTGCACCATTCCAGACAACCACTTCAGAAAAGATTACTAAGGACAACCTACAACTTTGATGTGCCGTGTAATTAGCATTCCGGACGACTTGGCAAATCAAAAGCTCTATGCTGAGGTCTTCATATACTTGTACTATTTAATCTTCCCCACAGTCTTGAGGCAGGGAATCAATGAGGAAACTAGTTCAGAAAGGCTGATCTGCCCAGCATACCACATTTCACTTGTTCTAATGAAGAGATTGAGTAGTACACAAAGACTCCATATCCAGGCCGGGCGGTGGTGGCACACGCCTTTAATCCCAGCACTTGGGAGGCAGAGGCAGGCAGATCTCTGTGAGTTTGAGACCAGCCTGGTCTACAGAGCTAGTTCCAGGACAGGTTCCAAAACCACAGAGAAACCCTGTCTCGAAAAACCAAAAAAAAAAAAAAAAGACTCCATATCCATGTCAAGATTGTTAAGGATGAGTACCAGGAGGCAAAGATGGCAAGGACAGCAGGAGAGTTGGTACAGGCCTATCGTCAGCAGCGGGGGCTGAGGAGGGAGGGCTGAGTTGGAGGCCTACCGCCTGTGCTACCTAGAGAGACCCAAACAAACAAACAAACAGAGCCAGGTCTGGCAGCACACGCCTGTAAGCCCAGCGCTCAGGAGGCTGAGGCAGAGAGACTGCCGCAAGTTTAAGGCCAGCACGGCGCCACAGGGACAAGTCGGAAAGAACTATATACACAGCAGGGCCTTGTCTCAAAACAGCAAAAACAAGACAGTGCCCCTAAAAGAAAAAAAACCAACAATAGCAAACACATGGTGAAACCACAGTCTGCGTCTACCCTTTTCCCTGATCTTTACTTCCGGCCTACCCACTGCCAGCCTCACTTACCACCCACCAGTCTCTTCTACAGCACCTCTTCCCCACCTCCAGTTATCCCAGCGAAGCTCCTCCTGGAGGTGACAAGCCTGCCTGCTTCCACCTGCACCGCTCACGTATCAACGCCCACTGTGCAAAAAGGGCCCAAAGCAAAATCCTAAAGCACCATGAAGCAAGCACAGATAAAGGAGGAACGTGGTCCCTTATCCGCTTAGGAGGCTCCCCCAACATTTCAGACACAGGGAGGCAGTAAAACAGACCAAGTTACCTTCTCTGAACTTCATTTTCATTACTGACTGTGCCTCATTTTATATTTCTTTTTATGTTACATTTATTCTATAGTTAACTGAAGCACAGTGACATGGAACGTCTTTTTTTCTCTTTGCTGAGATGGAAGGATAAATGATTCCTTTGTAAAGATAGGAGATTTTACAGAGGACTCTGTGATTAAAATGATCCTTTTCTTTAAAAAAAAAAACATTTCTTGCTGGGCAGTGGTGGCGAATGCCTCTGATCCCAGTACTTGGGAGGCAGAGACCGGTGGATCTCTCTCAGTGCCAGGCCAATATGATCTACAAGTGAGTTCCAGGATAGCCAGGAATACACAGGGAAACCCTGTTTTGAACAACAATAGTATCTTCTCTGAGAGAGATCTTGCCAGAATCTTTTTTTTTTTTTTTTTTGGTTTTTCGAGACAGGGTTTCTCTGTGGCTTTGGAGCCTGTCCTGGAACTAGCTCTTGTAGACCAGGCTGGTCTCGAACTCACAGAGATCCGCCTGCCTCTGCCTCCCGAGTGCTGGGATTAAAGGCGTGCGCCACCATCGCCCGGCTTTGCCAGAATCTTTAACACACTGAAACGTCACAACACGAAGCCACTCCCACACTGGCCTCACTATGTGGAGGTCACCTCATCGATTAACCGTTTGATCACTTTAGAAAGTAACGTGTTGAGCTACCATTTACAGGCAACGGTTGAAACAGCCCTTATCTAGATTACACATCGTGTCTTATGCTAACATCGCAGTTTGCATTCTTGAGCTCCAGCTTTGATGATACACCCACACACGGTGCCTGTAGCCTCTGCGTTCTGCACGGCATGTGGTCTGTCGAACGCTGTTTCCACGCTACAAACAGCTGTTGATAAAGCGCTGTCAGCTCAAAGGTTACATAAGAACCTTTCAGATTTCATGCTATGTTTTTTCTCTAGCCATCGTCTGTATTAGACAGCTAATTATAAAACTTACCTCCCCTCCATTAACAAAATCCAGAACAAAATAAAGCTTTTCGGCTGTTTGAAAAGAGTAGTGCAATCCAACCAGAAATGGATGTTTTACATTCTTCAAGAGCACATTGCGTTCAGCCATAATATGTTTTTGCTGGAAAGAAAGCAAAATACCGATTTGTATTATATACCAGAAAACAACTGCAGAGAAAGAAGAAAACAGGCTCAGGAGAAATAAGAGCTACTTGATTTTACCTCTTTTCTGTTGAGAACTATTTTTTTCTGCAACACCTTGACAGCATAAAATTTCCCATCCAGTTTCCGTTTTGCAAGGAGAACCTGTTAGATTTGCAAACAGTTGAAGAGGTGAAGGCTTCATAGGTATTCCTGTCAACACACACTAGTTCTTACAGTTTCCAAAAAGCAGGTCCGCAGGAACCTATGTTTTGTTTTGAAGACCGAACAGTGCTGAATTTACTTCTGTAATTCTACTTTTTAAAAGACATTTTAATAAGACAAAAGGGTTTTGATTATTTGATTATTTGAAATAATTTATTTGTTACATAATAAATTGGAATTGAGATTTTTTTACTAGTCAACCAAATATACGTCACTCAAGGACTTTCTGTATGTGCCAGCCTTGAGCCTTGAAGAATTTGCTTAGAGAACACTGAGGCAGGACCTGATGACAACTTTGATTCTTGGGGTCCATGAGGTCAGAAAGAACGAACTCCGACAATTTGCTTTCTGATGACTATGCACACACCCTGATACGCACAGGTGAGTACACAAAGAGAAAACACTGGAGCTATGAACTTCAAGGCTACCGGGGAGGGCGGCTGAATTTTTTTCAGTGAACAAAACGCACAGTTACTTTATGAAGGCTTCTCTGGCAGGCTCTGACTTCACAAGAAGTCAGAGGAAGAGGCAACATGGACCACTGTGTTTTTATAGTGGTCTGGCTTGTGGGTATACATTAGAAAACAGAGGATATCGTATCAGAAAAGGGAGACATAGTCAAGGTCATGCTACACATGCCAATGTTTTGGTCAATGATTGACATGCATACAATGGTACACACTGCATGGCCTGGATCTGCAGTAGGCTGTAATATCTAAGTTTGTGTGAGCACACTTTGTGGCGTCTTCCAAATGATAAAAACGCTTTAATGTATTTATTCAGATACGTTTCCGTTAAGTGATACATGACCATAACTCTAAGGTATTTGAGACCACTATAAATCAAGCTGTACAATTACTACTAGACCTCAAAACTGTCAAGGTCATCAAAAGCAAGGGTAGTCTAGAAACTGACAGCCAAGAAGAAGCCAAGCAGACATGGAGCCTAAGTGTCAAGTGATAGCGGGTAGAAAAGAGAAGGTAAAAGCTACAAACTCGGAATAAACAATGCACGTGTGTTAATACTAGCACCAACAGTGCTCTGTTGTGACAAAGGTACCGTATTACACAAGGTGCATGAGAAGCGTGCTACCAAAAGTTCTCTGCAAAATAAGTCGACTGATTTTTAAGATGTTTGGAATTCATAAAGATGGAGTCAAAACACCTTGAAATGAAATGTCCTCTGCCCAACTGCTGTTCCTCATTTTTTACATTCTCTACAGCACCGGGCGGAGAAACATTTTTCCTTTCTCTATTTTTCCCCTTTTCTGGTAACTCCCACCTGCCTGGCCCTTCTTTCTCAGATACTGGCTCATCTCAAATGCATTCTTAGAGCAGACATCAAAGACTCCAGCACGCAGAAGACTCTGATCTCCCAACAGCGTTTTCTTCCTTTAGTATACTGTCAAATTGGACAACAGATGGAAAGTGAACAGACAGCACACCCCAGAAGAGCTGACACTGACAGACCCACTAGAGCGCCACATCCAAGTTCAGCTGACTCTCACACTCTGCTATGTTTCAAACAGGCTAGGGCCCTGCATTCATGCCTGCTTTGCTTCCTTTCTGTGTGTTAGGCTTTTATTTACTGAAACGTGTGTGTTTATATTGTTTTACAGAATCTGAAGTTATTATCAAACACAGCTTATATATATTAATACACAAATCTTGGTAAGATTTTATAAAGTGAACAGACATACATACACTACATAGGTCAAATAAAACAAGTCGAATCTCCTGAAGCCTCTCTTGCCCCATCACAGTCATGACGCCACCCAGCTCCTCCTCAAAGTTAGAACACACTGTCCTAACTTGCAATAACTAGTAAGTTCCACTTTTAAAAAATTATGCAATTAAAATTATACAGATAAAATGTTTTTTCATTTCTTTCACTCTATATAATATTTATACTGTAACACAGTCTTGATTTCATGCTCTGTGCTGTCACACAGAGCATTCTATTATAATGCATATACTCTTGATAAACTACTTACGAATAATGATGCTTAGAGCATGCACGCAAATGCCTTTCCTGGTGCGTATGTGTTCCTGTTCAGTGTGCTGCAGGTCCTAAATACACTCAGCACCAATGACTAACAAGTTCTCAACAGTTCAAAAAGAACCACCAAAGAACAAACTTAAATAAATCAGGTGTAAAATTATATTTAGGACATTATAAAATGTTGAAAAGATTTTAAATGTTTATTTATTGAAAAGGTTATACCATGTCCGTAGATATAACACCATCATAAAGACATTAATTCTCCCCCTAAATTCATCTCAGATTTAATGTACTCCAAATTAAATTCCATCTATGTTTTGGAGTAGTAGACATGATGTTAAAATGTATGCAGACATGGGAAAGGCAAGAATATCATCCTGAAGAAGGAATGGCCTTGTGCTGGCCATCAGGCTACAGTGTCAGGACGGCACAGCGCTGGTGCCAGGACAGACAAGCAGACCGGTGGGACAGAAAACAGGTCTGGAGACAGAACTACAAATCATAGCATCTAAAACCAGACTTATTCATATAGGAATGCAAGGCAGATGCTGGAGGAGGTCTTGCAGATCACTGTGCTGTAGGGTCCAGCGTTTCATTAAACTGTAATATCAGCTATATACCCACATGGAAAAAGATTAACAGTTATCTTATATTTCATTTTATACACAAGAACCAATTCTGTGGATTCTAGGCATCAGCAGAGTTCCAAAACAACAACAAATCCCAGTATTTTTATTTCGCTGTTTCAGAGATGACATCATGCTATGTTGTCCAGGCTGGCTTTGAACTCACAACCCTCCCACCTCAGCCTCCCTAATAATTAGTTGGGATTATAAGCATGCACGAGCATATCCAGCTAATGGTTTGTTGTTTTTAGGGGGAGAGTGTGAGTGAGAGAGAGAGAGAGAAGGTAGGGGTGGTTGACTTGTGCAGGTTGACTGGCGCTAACTCCTTGATGTTTGTCAACATTTGTGTTTTTAACAGCAGATCACCTATAATATTCTGATAAACTATAACTACTGAGAGTTTTCACTCACTTCTCACTCTTGGCTGCTTACATGGGCACAGCCCAGAATATAACACATGATCACTATGCATCTGATGAGCAAACAAACACAAACAAGAATGCGGTCAGTTTCTGTTCTCAAACTCAGAAAACCGGAAGATCCTAACAGCTACAACTATAAGAAAATATAATTAAACAACCACATCTTTATGTTTACTACAGATTTTTAAATTGTAAAAAGAATATATTTGGTGATTCAGATAAATTCACTTATGACCCTTTTCCTGGTAACCTTGCCCTTCTCAGCATGGCTGGACATTGTCCAGTTCTGTGATGGGTCTGACACGCTGAGACTAAGCAGGGTCTCACACAGGGTTTCCTGTATGATTCAAGGAGATGCTCACATTGTCCTTCTAGCCTCCGTTAAAAAAGGAGATTTTCAGAAAGGTTCTTGACAACCCAGCCACTTGCTGTCCTGTCAATGCGCCCTCTTCATTTCAACACCGCCCCATTGTCATTTACACTGATGTGAGCATATTTTTTCATAGACTACTTATCCCAAAAGGCTGTCAGCCATACTAAGTCAGTTTTCTAAACAGAACCCTGACACACACTAAGTTCTCCAAATGTACTGGACAAACGCACTTCATCTTAGAACTTCAGCACACACCTTGTCTCCGTAAGAATTCTGTCAAGGCTTGGCAGAAAACGGATGTTAATATTAACTCCATATCTTGCAAACAAAAAACCCCCATGACTCACACATGCGAATCAGAAACTCATTAAGTGCTTAATCACAGAATGGGAACATGAAAAAACAAAATCCCTTACCTTGCCAAAGCTGCCCTTTCCAATAACTTTTAAAAAATCAAAGTCACTTGGTTTAGCACTGAAAGAAATTAACAATGGAAAAACATGAGTCTTCTAGAAATTAAGATATAAACATTTAAACATTCCCTGTACCTCGTTAAGTTAACAAATTAATTTGGGGGACAAAAATCCATGGGCAAGATTTCGAGCCTTTATACGAGTACATCACCTTTGTTAAGACAATAGGAGCTCCTTCCCGACTAAATTAGATAAGACCCATTAAAGACCTAAGAGGTACTTCAATATTATTCTAAGAGAAAAAAAGGAGGCAAACCTTTACATGCATTATAATATATAGACACAGATATCTCTCACAAAGGAGCTTCTTTCTAAGACAGTTGTATTCCTCACAAACCTAACCACTGCTACTGGTGAAGAAACTTAACTACATCAGTTCAACTAGTATTAGGTCCTGGGTAATTCTGAAAAACAAGTACTTAGTAAAGAGGCCAAGAAAGCTTTCTGGTAGAGCGAAGTCTCCAGTGTTTCCCACGTAAGTCCCTAATTCTCTATGCCACCAAGCCTGACAGCCTGGATTCTACCCCAGAGCCCACACGGTAGAAGGAGAGAATCAACTCCCACAAGCAGTCTTCTGATTTCCATACACGTTCCATGGCTGTGTGCGCACACACAAGCAAACACGCACACACGCACAGTAAACAGTTTAAAACAAAAAGCCCAGCCTTTACTGGGCTTCCTAGAGCTCTGAAACAAACGGCAGCATTATATTCACTGTCACACGGACACACTCCACAGGCTCCGTTAAAATGCTCTAACTTCACACAAATGCACATCCTCAAAACAGCACTTCTTAAAAGTTGAAGTAAGTTAAACCTACTGAGGATTTCCAGTTGGTCCCAGGTTGATGTTCTGTGAGGTAGAGTGTGGCTATTTAGAGAGGGAAAAACAGTGTTCTCATTAGTGTCGAACATTATCAGATAACAGATGCTTTGACATAAAAGTACATAACTGTACTACAGACAGTACATGTTAAAGAAATCTAAAGTTCTTGTAATATACTCAATATAAGCAGCCACTTTTATCATCATAACTTTCAAGAGCAGTTGCAAGGAAAAAGAGAATCCAGAAACAACACTTATCTGGTTAGAAACCAGAGGAAGTCACCAGAGCTGCTTAGGAGAGACAAGCATTGAACTCACTTTCGTGCGAGGAATCACTCCCACATTTAAACACTGGTGACGATGGCTCACTGTTTGCAGATTTATTAAAGAAGCATTTAAAGCCAGAATGATGGTAGGGATGGCTGTGAATAATAGATATTCTTAGTTGGGTGTGGAGACAGGAGACTGACTGTACCCTCCTTTGTTTTTAAACACCTTATTTTTTTAAAGACAGTCTATCTCTGAGCCTGGGGCTCGGCATTTCAGTCAGAATAGCTGGCCTGGGAGCCCCTGGGATGGGTCTCCACCCAGGTGTAGGAGCTACAGCACATAACTCAGCTCTCCTCTGGGCACGAAGCTCAACTCAAAATTCCACAAGCTGGATTTACTGATCCTGTCATGGGGGCACCTGGTTTTTTTCTGGAGGTACAGGGATCAGGGCAGGTCCTCTGGGCATGCATTCTCCCTCTGCGTCTCAAGCCCATCCCACAGTGGCCGCTGCCACAAAAGTGAGTGCAAATGAAGCCTGCTTCCCATACATCCATGTGCAGGTTCTTCATACATTCAGGAAGTTAAATGACTTGTGTGTGTGTTTAGGACACAGACCTTTACAAGAATATTCCATGTAAGCTTATCATATTTTTATTGAAATCAAGTTCAGATTTATAATCTCCAGGAGACATAATACTTTATAAAAATAAATGGCAAACCCTCTCACCCTTCAAAAGTTCTGAAGCAGGTCTGTTATTTAAAAACATTAAAGCTAACTTTAAAGTCACAACCCTAATTTGTTATCTAATATGTTGATATGAAAAAGTTCTACGCAATGAATTTTCAATTCCCAGAGGGCAGAAATACAGGAATCACAATAGTGGAACTCAAGGCTGATCAATCTGTAAATATGCTGGCTCATGAAATGAGGTTTGCTGTGGTTTAATTTAACATGAGATTAAACGCAGGATTAACTAATACAGTGTTTTACAGATTAAGTAAGTGTTTTACAGAATCTGAAAATATAACTATAAAATAAATTCACATACTGATTCTTTTAGCCTATGTTCTTTTCAGTGACATTCTTCCTTTAAAAGGATTTTTCTTACATAGATGCAAAAAGACAGTGTGGGTTAAACAACATGGACAATTTATCACCAATTTATATTAATACATAGCTAATATTTACTACTTGGTAATGATTTTCCTAGAGGAGCATGTCCCTGAAATGGTAGCAAGTGGTCAAATGTAAATTAGACAATGTTTCACTGTACCTGTCATGTTAAGAGATGATATCCATCACTGCATTGATGGTAAGGTGAGATTTATTGACAACTAATTGAGATTCTGTTAATCGATTTCCTCTGACTTATATTTTTCGCCTTAAATGAAGGGGGTGATGGGCACTGGAGAGATGGCTCAATGGTTAAGAGCACTGGCTGCTCTTCCAGAGGACCTGGTTTATTTCCCAGCACCAACAGGGTGGCTCACAACCGTCTCTAACTTTAGTAGCCGGGGATCTAATACAGTGTTTTGAACTCCACAGGCACAATACACATGTGGTACACAGACATGCATGCAGGCAAAACACCCATACACATGCAAAATAAAATTAAGTAGGTTTTTAAAAATAATAAATAAATAAAAGGGGCTGGAGAGATGGCTCAGTGGTTAAGAGCATTGCCTGCTCTTCCAAAGGACCTGAGTTCAATTCCCAGCAACCACATGGTGGCTTACAACCATCTGTAATGAGGTCTGGTGTCCTCTTCTAACCTTCAGGCATATATGCAAACAGAGTATTGTATCCATAATAAATAAATATTTAAAAAAAAAGAAAAAATAAATAAATAAATAAAATAAGGGGTTTTAGGGTTGGTGGAATGGCTCAGTCAGTAAAGATGCTCGCTGCCAAGCCTGACAACCTAAGTGTGATCCCAGGACTCACAGGGCAGCAGAAATCACACTTCCCAAAGTACCCCACCCCAAATTTTCTTACAGTCACTCTTCCTAAAAATAAAATTAAGAGCTTTAGTTCTTGATACCTACAAGAACTCCTCTAGCTATGAACTTCATTTGGTGATTTAAAAGTTCTTAGTAATCAGGCTGGTGAGGTAGCTAAGCAAATGAAGTCACTGCCACCAAGCCTGAAGAACTGAGTTTGTGGTGTAGGAGGCTCTTCTGTTCATGTGTTGCTTTCATTGGTTAATGAATAAAGAAACTGCTTTGGGCCTGATAAGGCAGAACTTAGGTAGGTGGAGAAGACAGAACTGAATGCTGGGAAGAAGGGCAGAGAGAGATGCCATGGATCTTCTGCCTGAGACGGACGGTGGTTAGAATCTCCAGTAAGCCACAGTCACATGGGGATACACAGATTAATAGAAATAGGTTAAATTATATGTAATAATTAGCAAATAAGAAGTCAGAGCGAATGGGCCAGACAGTGTTTTAATTAATACAGTTTCTGTGTGGTTATTTTGGGTGTAAGCTAGCCAGGCAGCTGAGACAAAGGGCCTGCTCTCCTTGTAACAAGTTTAATTCCCTGGGGACCCCTCTGGTGGAAGGAGAAAACCCTCTGACCCCCACACTCACGCCCACACATGCATGCCCATGAATACACACTCAAACAAATAAATGCAATTAAAAAGTCCTTGACAAATACATTCTTCAATAATTTAAATCAACACATTTTTATATAAGTAGCAGACTAAATCTGGAAAGTCATGTTTACATGAACTTTACTCCTTGAGGTACTATTTGAATATCTTTCTTTAATTAGGAGCCTAAGCCTAGAATTGGAAAACATAGAAAGTAGGAGACAGGTGATTTTTTTATCCATATCCTTGCCAACAGATTATGCTAATATTTATACGTTTCATTTCACTTTTGTGTATCTTTTATGAAGATTCTATATTTCAATGTGAACATGCATAAACATTTATATATTGATTCCATATAATAGTATGCCAAATTTACTTTAAAAATACGTATTAGTACAAGCATGACCATGCTGAAATAAGCACTGGTTTTTCTGTGTGACAGATTAGCCCATCTATTTCAATTCCTAAGTGTGTAGTTTTTATATCTGATGTACATTGCTTAACTGCTTTCCAAGATCATGTAGTGTTTGGACTACTACTTACATTACATACAGATCCCTGATTTGTTTTGTAATTTTCTTTCTTGACAGCACCCAAACATGAATATTAAAAATAGCTTCCCAAAAGAAGTTTGTTCTACTTAGTTTCAATATTAAGAACAACCTGCATTATTCTTTTTACTATAAAAATATAATTTGTTATGTATCTTGTAAGAGATAGTGACGGAGGCTGGGAAGATGGCTCAGTAGTTAGAAGCAAGCAAGAGGACCAGAGTCTGGAGCCCCAGAACCCACATAAATACCAGGTGGGCATGGTGGCTCGCCTGTAATTCTAGCCTCAAAGGTGGAGACGGGATCCCCAGAGCAAGCTGCCAGCAAGACAATGTTGATGAGATCTGACTGCAGACCCTGCTTCACTGAGTAAAGTATACAAGTACCACAGAAGAATCCTAATATCAACCTTGGGCCTACACACACACACACACACACACACACACACACACACACACACACGCATGCACCTCTATATGCATGTCCACACACATGTATCATACAATACCACAGGCAGACACACAAAGAGATAAAAGAGGGGACTACTCAGTAAACAGTGCAACACTGTTTCTAGGCGTCCCACAGTGCAGGAAGCCGGGCACAGACATAGCTACTTGGTTCCCAGTCAACGCTGGTCTCACATATAGTGCAACACTGTTTCTAGGCGTCCTACAGTGCAGGAAGCCGGGCACACACACAATGCTGGTCTCACACAAGACTGCGTCTCTGCGGTGGCTACCTTCGGAGCACTTCTTTCATCCTCATCCTCAGATGGATCTGACTGGTGTCTGGGGCTGTCCATCTGAAGGAAGGCTCTGACATCTGGGCTGAAAACAAAGATTACCTTATTACTTCAAAAGCATGTGTGCGGCATCTCCCTTCCAAAAGGAAACGGAAATAGAAACCACCATATTAGCAACTATAACAAGAAAACTACAAAATGGATTATTCATTATTATAACAGGAGTCAAGAAGTTCTGCTTTTAAAAAAGAGGGCACCCAAGAGGGGAGCAGGCGAAGCCACAAGCAGATGGTTCGCACAAGAGGAAATCCAAATGGAAACTGTTACTGAGACGCGCTTCATATTCATTAACTAGCAAAATCAGGACAGTGGAATGACACCCAGAGTGGGAAGGGCCACGCTCATGTGCCGCTGGTGAGCTGGAGGATGAAGCAACCTTCCTGAAAAGAAATGTGGCAATACTTGGAGAAACTGTGAATACGTTTTTCCTGGACCCAGACATTTCCTTTCTAAATAAGCCACGGCGTAGGAGTGAGGAACACGACACCCCATGTACAGACCCATCTAAAAACCAGGAGGCTTATTCCAACCTTACCTCTCTCATAATCAAATGGAGGCAAAGGGCCACCTGCCACCAGGAAGAGTAAGCCAACTATAGTAACTGCCAATGGGGAACACCAGCTGGCAGCCAGCGATGAGAAGAGCTAAACACTCCGGCGTGGAGTGCGGCCTGCGGTGCTCTGGCACCATGGTGAGCAGAGATGGCTGGCTCCCCTGTGTATTCACTAACACCCGCAGATGTGAGGCAAGACTTTCCCAAGATTCAGGGCTACATTAGAGTAGATCTCCACAGTCAAATGAAACGGGTACAAAGACTCAAGCTGATGCTGGGGGGGGGGGCACTAAAATTAAAGCAGACCATTCATGGACAATGAAAACCCCAATAAATGGTCAAATTGCTATCTTGATGTTCACACATCTATCGGGATTTTCATTTCCATGAATTTGTTTGTTTGTCTTTTGTTTTGTTTTTTTTCAAGACAGGGTTTCTCTGTGTAGTCCTGGACATCCTGAAACTCACTTTCTAGACCAGGCTTAATGGGAAAAGTCTTGTTAACCAATAATCTTTAAGAGGTGGGTCTTGGTTAAGGCGTGGCGTCTTTGGGACCCAGGGTAAAAAGGTGTGCACCTCCTTGTCCACTTTCTCTTTGTCTTTTCCCTGTGGAACATTGCTGTGCTTGGATTTCTGTTTCCTGTTTCATGAGTTTTCCCCTTATAAGAAATAAAATATAATTGTTTTATTCTTAGCTAGCCTGGTTATTTCAACACAGGTTGGCCTCAAACTCACAAAGATCTGCCTGCCTCTGCCTTCAGAGTGTTGGGGTTAAAGGTGTGAGCCACCACCTCCCGGCTCCAGAAATGGTCTTAACAACTCAATACAAATAATATTTGAAAATTGTGAAAATAAAAAATTACCTTTAAAAAAGAAGCAATTTACAAATGTTAAGCATCATTACTTAAGGATCGACTCTCAGGGTTACATGCACAAAACCTAAGAATATGTATTTCCCCAGACTTCATACATGAATATTCACAGTAGCATTATTTGTAATATTACAAAAGGAGAAATGCCACAAAATGTCCATCAACTAAAAAGTGGATAAACACAATGTGGTTAAACATGTATCTGAACAGGATTCAGCAATAAGAAATAAAATATTTATACCTGTTACAATAGTGATGAATCTTAAAACATTATACTGAATAAACAAAGGAAGAAAAAGAAGACACATATTGTATGCTCCACCCAAAAGAAAGCCTAGAACGGACAGCTCTTTAGACAGAAAGGAGAGGAACGGCTGTCAAGCGTTTCCCTTGCTGAGACAATGGAAATGCTAGATTGGACTTTCCAGTGACAGGAGACCCAGATGGCAGGTGTCCAGCATTGCGCATATTCTGAAAACTACTCAATTCTGTGCTTTTGAGAATCTAGAAAAATGTCAACGTGGGAAAAGGGATCTCCAATTTTACATTTTATGTTAGCTTGATTATGTTAGCACAATTTTGGTTGTGCTGTACTTACATTTTTATCTTGTGTTTCCTACTTCAAATTACTTCATAAGCATTTCTCTGTGCTGCTAAAGGCTGCAACAATCAGATTTGACAGATGCATGCTCCTTGTCACGTGGATGCGCCCAATGCATGCTCTTGTAACACAGATACACCAAATACTCTTCTCACACAGATACACCAGTAATGCATGCTCTTGTAACAGATACACCAAATGCATGTACTTGTCCCACAGATGCACCAAATGCATGCTCTTTTTTTTTTTTTTTGATTTTTGAGACAGGGTTTCTCTGTAGTTTTTTGGTTCCTGTCCTGGAACTAGCTCTTGTAGACCAGGCTGGCCTCAAACTCACAGAGATCCACCTGCCTCTGCCTCCCGAGTGCTGGGATTAAAGGCGTGCGCCACCACCGCCCGGCCAAATGCATGCTCTTGTAATGCAGATAACACTAAATGCATGCACTTGCCCCACAGATGCACCAAATGCATGCTCTGTCACACAGATGCATGCTCTTGTTACACAGATATACCAAATGCATGTTCTTGTCACAGATACACCAAATCCATGCTCCTGTTACAGTCACCAAAAGCATGCTCTTGTCAAACAGATGCATCAAATGCATGCTCTTGTTACACAGATATACCAAATGCATGTTCTTGTCACAGATACACCAAATCCATGCTCCTGTTACAGTCACCAAAAGCATGCTCTTGTCAAACAGATGCATCAAATGCATGCTCTTGTTACAGTCACCAAAAGCATGCTCTTGTCACACAGATGCACCAAATGCATGTTCCTTGTCACAAAGATGTACCAGATAGATGCCCTTCTCACACAGACACACCAAATGCATGCTATTGCCACGAAGATGCACCTAATGCATGCTCCTTGTTACACATATGTACCAAATGCATGTTCTTGTCACACAGATATACCAAATGCATGCTCTTACCACACAGATACACCAAATGCATGTTCCTTGTTATACACATGTACCAAATGCATGCTTTTGCCATACTGATATACCAAATGCATGTTCCTTGTCACATAGATGCATTGCAGACAGCGCTCCAAAGGAAGCTTAGCACCATGGCTGCATTATGACTTGTAAGACAGATTGAAGCATTTTTAAAATTTCTTATTTGTACATATGGAGGAGGAGAGAGAATGTGCCATGGTTCATATGTGGAAGTCAGAGGTCTTCTACATTTATGTGGGTTCTGGGGATGGAACTCAGGTGACCTGGCTTGCATGACAAGTGGCTTCACCCACTAAGCCATCTAACCAGCCCCCAATATTTTGAAATTAAAACCATTTAGTTTGGGGTCAGGCATTATGGTGCACACCTTTAGTCCCAGCACTTGGGAGGCCAAGACAGGAGGATCTCTGTGAGTTTAAGGTCGGCCTGGTCTACAAAGTGAGTTCTAGGATAGTCAGGCTGTTACAGAGAGGAACCCGGTCTCGGAAAACAAAACAAAAAAAGTTTAACGTCAGGGCACACTAATCTATGTTTTTAAAAACAAAATTGTGGTTACGTCGTGGGGGAAAAAGAACGGAAATTGACATGAGGTATGTGAGTGGCTTTAGAGGTGCCTGGACCAAGTGACCGGTGATGACTGGCCTGTGCACAACTTTAATACAAACCAAGGTGCCCAGATTGTTGTGCCCTGGTCAGTTATGCATGTTTGTCGACACACCACATGCATGCAGAAGAGGGCGTCAAATCACCTAAGACTGGAGTTACAGATGGTTGTGAGCCACCGTGTGGAAGCAAGGACAGCCAGTGCTTTAACTGCCGAGCCATCTCTACAGCCCCCCGTTTCCATTTTACTTCAGTGTACAGTGTTCACATTGGCTCCCTCTCAGGTAAGTGCATTTATCCATCATTCTTTATCAAGGCAAATTTTTGTGTATTTTGGTTTTCAGTTTTACTCACAAGTTTAGGTTTTAGTCAAACATGTCATTGTTTTGCTTTGGGATCCATTATTTACAGCCAATATTTTTTTGTTCGTTTTGTTTTTAAAAACTCTTTTTCCTCCAAAGGCTAGAGAAACAGACTGGATCCCAGTTAAATAATTTTAAAGCCACGTTTTTCATGAACAGACTGGATCCCAGTTAAATAGTTTTAAAACCACATTTTCATTAAGTTATTTTTAAAAATACTTTTCACTGTCAGAACAAAGCTATTTGGGGCCAAGGAGAAGTTGTGACAGGGTCAAACACAGCTCAAATTCATCTTGAACTTCTTATCCTCGTGCCTTTCTCTTGCAAGTACGGGGATCACATGCATGTCACCAGGGCTAATGAAGCCATTTTAAAGTGTGTTTTCCAGACAGCAGCAATAAGCACGCAGTAAATGTTCATGCTACACTTGTTATCTGACATCTGACTCTTTCATATGCTGTATTTTAAGATAATTTGATATTAAAGTAAAAAGTAAGTAATTTGTTTTTTAACAAAAGATGGGCTCTAAGAAATACGAAGTGTCTCATTTTTTGAAAAGAAAATGTCAGCTAAAAAAAAAGCTTAAAACCTCTTGGTTATTTGTTCATGGGGTTCTAGAAGTTTCTTCTACCCTGAATGAAAGACGGTTACTTATAAAGTGTATGTGTATATCATCTGTTGTCACAAGTGATCCAAGGAAAGGGAATAAGTGTTCAGCCCCAAAGGGACAGATGTAGTATTACCACCCTGCCTCCTGCAGGGCTCAGGCAGGGCTCAGAGACGGTCTCAGAAGAGGAAGCAGAAAGGTAAGATCCAGAGGTTGGGGAGGATAGGAGTGGAACTGCCCATGCTGCTGGAACACACAGTTAACACTCATTTAGCTTAATCCTCGCAACGTCGCCAACATTGGGGTACTTTTCCAAGCAATGGAAACAAATATAATATTAAACAATTAGCAAGATGTTTTAACTACATAATACAAACTTATTTAAACAGTAATCCATAAAATTCCCATGTCTTCTGGTCTACAAGAGCTAGTTCCAGGACAGGCTCTGTAGCTACAGAGAAACCCTGTCTCGAAAAACCAAAAAAAAAAATTCCCACGCCTTGATTGGTATTTTTGTCAACTTGAAACAAGCCAGATTCATCTGTGAAGAGGATTCTCAATCAACAAAGTTCCTTCTCAAATGCCTGTAGGAAAGTCTACTATGTATTTTCTTCATTAATAACTAATGTGGGTGGGTCCACCTCACTGGGATGATGCTTTCTGGCCAGGTGTTCCTGGGCATATGGGAAAGCAGGCTGAGGAAGCCAGGAGGAGCAAGCGAGTAGGCCGTGCTCCTCCATGGCCTCTGCTTTAGTTCCTGCTCTGGCTTCCCTCAGTGATGGAGGTGACCCAAGAGTTGTGAGCTGAAGAATCTTTCCTCCTCAAGTTGTTTTAGGTCCCAATGCCCTATCCCAGCAAGAGAAACCCAGCTAGGACAGCACACACGTGCGAAGGGAAGGAAAGGGGAAGAAAAAGGGTAGACTTCAGGGAAAGCGGACAGAGCATCAGGAGAAAGGGCTCTGTAACACTGCACACAAAGTATAAACTGCCCACAGATGGTTCCACTGCTGCTCTAGACAAAAGGGAAAGTACTTACTGGTTGTAAAGCTCTGGATACCTGACCAAGTTCTGAATGAACTCATTCAGTCCTGCTCTTCTTTGTTTAATAAAATCTGGAAGAGACACACACCAGTAGTCACATTTCCGTCAGCCTACAAGATTATCATGAAACATTTATGGAAGAACACACAGGCCCAAAGCGGTAATCCGTGGAATAAATGATTACAGACTTAAGACCCACACATGTGATCTGAAACTGGACGAGGGCTTTGCAGAGTTTCACTGTCAGAGTCCAGAGAGTAGAGATAATGCCCACAGCACTCATGTTTCTAGGAGTGAGGAGTCTTGACACTAAAAGTTGTCTCTCATCCGAGAACCATTTGCCATCTATCCTTAACACACCGTACACACGCCTTCTTAGCAGTGGCGCAGACTGTCCATCATAGACTCATGGGCAAAACAGGTGTAATAACAGTGCATGCCTGAGGCTGAGGCACAAGGATCACTAGCTGGAGGCCAGCCTGGGCTACATAGCAAGATTCTGTCTCCAAAAAGCAGAAAGTTCTGAACAATTATATTCTTCAATGAACACATGGCCTATGTCTTCAAACTTCAACCAGAGCTCAGCAGTCAGACCACGGAGCTTTTGCTTACCTGGGTCAAAATTATCACCGAATATTCTCTTGGCAGGAATCTTCAGAGCCATAGCAGGAAACTGTTTCTTCAACTAAAATTTAAAAACAGCCTTCTGTGAGCTAATTTCTATTTAATCCCTGCACAACACAGTATGATCTTAAGGAAAATTTATAAGACATATTTTAAGTATGATGCCATGAGATAAAATACTAAAATATATGAATAAAACACCACAGACTGACTAATCATCCTATTTTGTCCCATGAAACTGTTCAGTAACTGTTCAGTATGTGACCTTGGAGAGGTCAATGTCGGGATTTGTTGTTTCCCATTTGTAAAATGGGGATAGGCTAACCTAGCACCTTCCAGATTTTGTTGGGCAGTTAAAGAAGATCATATTTGTTAAGCACTGAGATTGGAAAATGGTACCCAGGCTCTGCAGGTGCTACTCACCTTTTCTCTAAAGAAATGTGCTCTCTGTGGTCTACAGCAACAGATTAATAACACTTTCCAGAGAAAGGGAATTAATTTTGGTTTCAATATTCTCAACTCTAGCTTGTTCCTTATTAGTACCTAATACATTTGTTTATCAAACTCGTTTGAGGGGAAATTGACTTTTATTGAGGAACTATTTGTTATATATCCTGAGCACTTACTGTATATAGAAATAAATTAAACAAAGGGCAGTCAAGTTGTAAGCTTGCAATAGGAAATCCACACGCATACCAAGTACAGATCTAACTGGCAATTAATAGGAAACACAAAGAATAAAAGAATGTATTAATCACTGCATGCTACCGGCAGCAAATCCCAGACCAAAAGAGGGAAAAACAAATGATATCCCCCACAAGAAACACATAAACTGGAAGACACTTAGCAGACTTATCAGCTGGTCACATAAACAGACGGGACATGCTGCTATGAACATAGTTGACCACATGTCCTTGTGGCAGGATTGAGTGTCCTTTGGATATATACCCAAAAGTGGTATTGCTGGGTCTTGAGGAAGGTTGTTTCCTAATTTTCCGAGAAATCACCACACTGACATCCAAAGGGGCTGCACCAGCTTTCACTTGCAGGAGTAGAACACTGGTTTTTTTTAAGTTCAATTTCAATTAGTGTATCATTTGAGTGTTGTTTAGGACATATACAGTGACGTGCTAAATAAGGTGAGGACTCAGAAAAAACCGAGAGACACTGTGACTCATCTCAATCCACTTGGGAAACTGTTTTGTAGCTGAGACAACCTTAACTTCCCTAACATATTTTTGAAAAATCTAACAAATGAAACCCTAGAGATTTACATATTTTCTCAAATTATACTCATGTCTGCGCGCGTGCGCATGTAATGTGTGTGCAGAGCCTTTTGAGGCCAGAGAGAACAATGAAAACCCTAGCATTGGAGTTCCAGTGAACCACCCACCATGGACCCTTTTGCAAGAGCAGCAAGGGCAAGGGTTATCTTCCTAGCCCCAAGATTTACATACTAAGATCAGAAGATAAGGTTAAGTAATGAAAAATTACCTTTCCAAGTATAAAGAGAATTTTCTAGAGATGCCTAGCAATCTACTCATTATACACACTGGGAGATCAGTATCTTTTATGGCACGAGAGAAGAACTTACACATGGAGCTGAAGGCACAGTGTTTTATTTACTTGTTTGTCTTCCGTAACTGAACCAAAGCTTGGGACTCAGAGCTGTTCTAACCCAGGCTTCTGCAGTGACGGACTCAAGAGACGCGGCTTGAGCATCTTAAGACTTCTGAGACAGCATCTTCCACCAGAGTCAGCACCAGCAGAGTCTGGTCTGATGCTGTCAATGACCTTGGTGTCTCACTGCCTTCGCTATAAACTACGCTAGACTGTGAACTATTTAATAGCTGGATTATGGATTAAAATGGCTTCAGTTACTTAGACTTCAAACTCCAGTGGACTGCTGGAAAGGCAACATTCATTTCCACTATTAGTACCTGAAACCCAGAACTGACAACTTCTAAGAAGGACACAGAAGAGGAGTGTGGGCTGATCCTTTGAGATCTCAGGCTTAGAGTTGAAGATCTGAACCAGAACTGCCTCGACGGATACCATATTACTTGGCACAAGTACTGGCGCCTGGCGTCATGGAACCCTGAAATGCCCTTGAGCTCCTCACCTCCGTCTCTCACTGCTCGTGTGGAACTGCCTTCCCACATTTCACATAAAGACAATAAATTAAGATGCTTTTAAAGAATCCCTTTCTCTTTTTTGATTTGAAAGATGTCTTGATTTGCTCATTCAAATACATTTCTCAGTTCATGGGATTTTTCTCAAGCATTTAGCTTTAAACAGAAATGTAGTTACTCAGGCGGTGATGGTGCACGCATTTAATGCCAACATTTGGGAGGCAGAGGCAGGGGGATCTCTGAGGTCAACCTGGTCTACAAAGCAAGTTCCAGGACAGGCAGAGTTGTTATATAGAGAAATTCTGTCTCAAAAAACAAACAAACCAAAAAAAAAAAAAAATCAAAGAAAGATAAATAATGTGGTCTCTTACAGTATTGTAAAGTTTGTCAAACTCTGCATATCTCCTGAAGACAAACCACTCACTTCTGCCCACAGACACTAGAACTTTATAAACCTGTGGAAAGAAAAAGAAAATGATGCAATTTAACAAATTTTAACTGCAAAGAAACCATTGGCTGTTTAAATACATAAAATTGTCTTCATATCTGCGAAACTGACTTCTGTTCGTATCATTATCCAAGATAAAAAAGAGCATGCCCAGTGAAGTACGTGTTTCATCTTGTCCATTTCTCTGCTGTTGTCCTAGCAATGTTAGCTACTCTTTTTCCTTGGATAATTTAGCATTCACATTTTACATTTTATGTAACGCCTCCTTTGTAACAAGCTTTAACCGCGCGCGTGCGCACACACACACACTCACACACACACACTAATGCAAACTACAATCTGAAAGGTCTTCCATCCTGAAGACCTCATTACAAAGGAGGCAAGAAAGGAGCACTTGACTACGTAGCTCCAGTAAAACACAGCACTGACCTGCCATGGAAGTTCTGTTATTTTCAGAATAACCGTGGATATATGAACGTGCTCCCTATAAGAGCTACCTGAATTCTAACGCTTTGCCATTCTTGCCTCATAATTCTCTTTCCTGAGAATAAAGAACTATAGACCTAACCGATGCCATTTTCATACTTACCAGCTTACTAGGCCTTGAAATGTTAAGCGTTTTCAAAAGCAACCCCTGACCATCATAAATACTTACTACTACTTCTTTTCCTCCAGGCCATCTTTGACACACTAGTTTTCAAATCAAAATCGTATCCTTACATTTTCCTTAACGCCATGGTACAAATGTGTCTAATGCCTTCATAGTACAGCCTCGTTTAATCATGAGCAACAATCCTATGAAGCAAGCAGAATTATAACCCCTACTAGATGTGAGAAAATGTCAGTCAAAAAGTTGATTTACTTAATCAAAACACTGCACAACTTTAACTACAATCCGTATCATTTCCTCCCATTATATATCAGACCTGGCATTAAATCAGCAGCAGGTACAGAATTAACTTTCACAGTTCAGTCCAAAGACACAAGTTCACATTCTACAATGAATTGTGAGGAAAGAGTTGGAGAACTCAAAGATGCTACCATTTCTAACAAAAAGATAACTATAACTAAAGTATATGAAGACAGAGTTTCTGGTGAAGGACTTGGGTTTAAACCCAATTTTTTTTTAGATTTATTTATTTATCATGTATACAACATTCCTTCCATGTATGCTTGCATGCCAGAAAAGGGCACCAGATATCATTCTAGATGGCTGTGAGCCACCATGTGGTTGCTGGGAATTGAACTCAGGACCTCTGGGCTACAGAGAAACCCTGCCTCGAAAAACCAAAAAAAAAAAAAAAAAAGGACCTCTGGAAGAGCAGTCAGTGCTCTTAAGCTCTGAGCCATCTCTCCAGCCCATAAACCCAATTATTTTTATAGTGATAACTAGACTTGTCTTGCTTCAGGTGATTTCCTACACCTGTGTCCACAGTCTCTTAGTGTCAAAGAAAAACAGGTTCATCCCAGACAACCATGCAGATGCGTACAAATCATCCTATTCCACAAAAGGTAGGTAATTTGCATCTACACATCTATACTAGGTAATACTGTGAGGAAGACATAGTTCTGGTATTCTATGATATACCATATAAGTGGCCACATTAACAGAGCCCTTGGCTATAAAGCCATATTAAAGCTGTATCTTTCTATGAGAGAAGCAATGCATGACGGGAGGCAAGGCAAAACCCCTGGTACCAGTCGCCCGGCAAGGCACATGTTATCAGATGAAGGACAACAGGGCTCAGGCCCTGGAGCTACAACTATCGAGCAGTCAGAGGGCTGCTTTAGAGTCAACTGTTAGTTCATGGTGTAAACACACTTCAGATGTCAGGAAAATTTTGTTATTTTCAGAGAATAAGCATGGGCATCCCTTTACAGGTAAAACTATGCAAAACTACTGAGTTTGTGTTGGCAATAAAGAGGAGACTCGGTCAAGCGCCAGGCCGTGGAGTCTCCTAATTAGGAGATGTGGAAGCAGCACTGACACAGAGACCGAACCCTGGTCTATGTGACAGGGGCATCTTAAGTCCCTCGTACTGATTTCCTGGTGAAGATACAGAAGAGGGGGGAGGGCTGACTCCCCTGGATGCCCAACCACAGCCAAGACCACAGCCAAGTCTGGATTCAGGACAGAGTCTCTGGAGCAAACCACACACACACACACACACACACACACACACACACACACATGCCATTAAATAAGTTTTAACAACAACAATAAAATGAATGGGCAAAACCAAAAGAAATTTTCAAATCAAAAAATTTTTTTTCTAAGATTCTTATAATTTTTTATTTTACATGTAAGAGTGCCTGCATATATATCTGTGCACCATGTGCAGTGACCTCAGAGGCCATAAAAGGGTACTAGATCTTCCAGAACTGGAGTTGAAAATGGTTGTGAGCCACCACGCTGGTGCTGGGAGTTGAACCCACGTCCTATGGAAGAGCCACCAGTACTCGTAACCTCTGAGCCATCTCTCCAGCCAGGTAATTCTCATTAAACCTACACTAACTCAATTTTAAGGTCTCATGAAACAATATCGAAGGAAGTCCTTCCTCAAATGACCTTGCATTTCAGCAGGCAAGGCATTCAGAATAAGACAAAATATATTAAGTAAGTGCTGATAACGGCTACTTACATATTAGGTAAGGTATACAGGACAGCAAACGAAAGCAGCGTGGAGTGTGGAGGTGCTACTTTGTATTTTAAGTGGTCACAGACACACAAAGCCTCCAATGGGGAAACACTTGGGCGTCTGATGGAAGTAAAGGAACAAGATGACTGTCACAGGAACTCTGAAACCAGGGCACAGCACGGAAACACCAGGCCCTGGCAGAGGCTTCCTGACTTTCACGGATTGTGTGGAAGCCTCTCTCCCTGATAAGGGCAAAGGACACCTAACTTAATCCACCGTCCACACAGTAGGAACGTCTGCCAAACTTGATGGGAGGCAAAGTTCTGGAAGGACAAAATGGCCCAAAGGTAAGAACAAGGAGAAAAGGAAGGAATATATCACATACACTCCACATTTTATCTAAGATAGAATAGTCCTTGCTGACCTTCAAGGTGGCATTGCTAAAAATACACTTATATAAATGTATTAATAAGCATGTACTGTTTAAGATACTGTTGTTAAAACACACATTGTCACACATACTCACAGATAAACACACTTTGAAACCTAGAGGCTAAGGAGAGACAAATAATCAGATACACACTCCAACCTCTCTGCATCAATGCAGGAGGTGTGTTTGTTTAGGAGGGCAGAATAAAGCCAGTGACCACATCTAGGACCTTGAGAACGAGCTACCATTTGGGGTTACTTCTGCAAGTTAATAAGGCAGAAGATAGTAGCTGAAGCAGTTAGCTTAGGATTTCAGCTCTTCTCAACTCCCATGTAAACATGGATTTGAGCTGAAAGTCACTTGTCACAGGGTTCAATGGCAAGGATCCAGTCACGTACTCGTTACAGATGAGGGGTGGCCCCAAAAGGGGTCTGATGAGCAATACTGAGAACAAAGGCACTGCGTTAGCCGAGTGCCCCATGAGACCCTAGTCACACCAACAGAAGATATTCTCATCACCCCACAATGGCAGAGGGCAGCTAAAACACCGGTTAGAAGTCCAGGTTGCATCACGTCAGCCACAGATATTCTCTAGAATGCAACTAACAAGCCGGGCGGTGGTGGCGCACGCCTTTAATCCCAGCACTCGGGAGGCAGAGGCAGGTGGATCTCTGTGAGTTCGAGACCAGTGTGGTCTACAAGAGCTAGTTCCAGGACAGGCTCCAAAGCTACAGAGAAACCCTGTCTCGAAAAACCAAAAAAAAAAAAAAAAAGAAGAATGCAACTAACAGCTGGAACATTACAGATGTGCAGGGACGACAAGAAGGAAGCTACAGAGCCATTTACTCCACGAATACCCTGAAAATGGACACCTTTCCTCCTATAAATCAAAATGCAGACCCCTCTGTGTGCTTTGAATACCATTGGTTAATAAAGGACTACTTTGAGCCTATAGCAGAGCAGGGCGGAAAGAGCTAGGTGGGGAAAACTAAAGTGAATGCTGGGAGGAAGAAGGGCAGAGTAAAGAGAAGTCACGGAGCCCCGCTGGACACAGATGCCGGAACTTTACCTGGTAAGCCATAGCCTCATGGCCATACATAGATTAATAGAAATCGGTTAAATTACGATGTAACAGCTAGCCAATAAGAAGCTAGAGATAATGGGCCACGCAGTGATTTAAATAATACGGTTTCTGTGTGATTGTTTCAGTTTTGGGCGGCCGGGACAAACAAGCAGCCTCCTTATAACGGCTAAAGAGGGCTCTGTGAGGACAGCTCATTCAACAGAAGCAGAACCTGGAGACACGTGGAGGAAGGGAGGCGGATTCCTAGTTAGGAAGAACACAGGCAGAGGTGGAAACATTCGCTGACTGACTCTCTTAAACTTCCCACTACACACTTACCGTGAACCTCTTCTTTTTCTCTCTGTGTTCATCAGAGCTGGGGATGCTCACACTTGGGCAGCTCTCCTTGCAGTCCATGGTACAATCTCTCTGCATGTAATGTCTTGAAGGACACAGAAACTGAATCCCAAGTTTCAAAGTCCCCAGCAGAGGGTAAAGATGATTAACTAATCCAAAATATGAAACCTCTTGAGGTAATGTTCAAACTCCATCATGGAACCTTAAACAACAGGAAAAACCACGATTAGTAAACTAATTTAAAAAAAAAATTATGAGGCTGCAGAAATAGCTCAGCAGTCAAGAGAACTGGCTGTTCTTAACACCAGTTTGGCTCTTCAGAGGACCAGTGTCCACGGCGTAAATATCAGGGGCTCATAACTGATAAACACCTTCAGTAATGTGGCAGGATACAAGATTAACTCAAAAAAAATCAGTGGTTCTTCTATATACAAATGGTAGACTACGAGAAATCAGGAAAACAACACTCTTCACAACAGTTTCAAATAATATAAAATATCTTGGTGTAACTCTAACCAAGCAACTTCAAACTTAAAGAAATGTTCAACATCCTTAGCCATCAGGGAAATGCAAATCAAAATGACTCCAGGATTCCATCATACACTTGTTACATTAACTAAGATCAAAGACACAAGTGACAGCTCATGCTGGTGAGGATGTGGAGCACAGGGAACACTCCTCCACCGCTTGTGGGAGTGCAAACTTGCAGAGTCACTATGGAAATCAATAGTGTAGTTCCTTAGAAAGACGGGAATCAATTTACTTCAAGATCCAGCTATCCCACTCCCGAGCCTATACCCAGAGACCACTTCATCCTACCACAGAGACATTGCTCAATTATGTTTCCCACAGCTCTATTCGTGAATAGCCAGAAATGCGAACAGCCTAGATGACCCTCAACAGAAGAACGGATAAAGAAAATGTGGTACATTCACACAACGGAGTGTCAGTTGTAAAAATGACATCATGAAATTTTCATGCACATGGATGGAATTAGAAAAAAAATCATCCTGCATGAGGTAACCCACAGCCAAAAAGATAAATATGGTATGTATTCGCTTATATGTGGATATTAGTCATTAAATAAATGATTACCAATCTACAATCTGTAGACCTAGAGAGGTGAGGTATAAAGAAAGGGACGGGCGGGGGGCGGGGAGGGACAACACATGAATCTCTCTGAGAGGGGGACATGGAATAGATTTTATGGATGGGAGAGATGGGAACTGGAGGATCAGGTTGAGAGGGGGAGGGGAGAGAGCACTGAGGAAGGGAATGTTGAGAGGGACAGCTAGTACTGAGGGGCATTTGAGGAGTGGTATGGAAACCTAGCGCAGTGGAAACTTCCTAAAATATATGAAGGCACTCCTAATAAAGTCTCCAAATAATGAGGGAAATGGAGTCCCAGCTGGTCATCTCTTGTCACCAATCAAAGCTTCTAGTAGTGGTACTAGATTATATTCAATTGAGTGTTGGCCAGTGGGGTCACATGGAAATCCCCAAATACCTCAGGCTGTTGCCAAGACAATGGTTGCTCTTTATAAACTGACGGCAAGGACCATTGCTGAAGACAACAACCGCATAATTGACCGTATGTGGAGAGGCCAAGCTGGTGCCTACACAGAACATTCACCCCAGTTCTAGTGTCTGCAGTATGGTAGATTACTCGGCAGGCTACCAAGAGAGAAATGTAAACACCAAGCCAGCCACAAAATCTTTGATCTACAAGCTTCCTGCCTGCAAGAAATGCCATGGCAATGGTGGCACAAAATTTGTGTGTGGGAGTAACCAACCATTGTCTGATCTGGCTTAAGGCCCAGTCCATGAGATGAAGCCCATACTCAACACTGCTTGGGTGACCAAGAACCAGAGACCAGCTAGCTCAGAGACTTGGGTAAAACCAAATAGTACCGGTCAAAAAAAAAACAAAACAACAACAACAACAAAAAAAATGAGGCAATGAAACGACTCCTAATGATTTTGCTAAATTCATAGGTCAGTGCTGTGTTCAGCCATTGTCTGAGGGGCTTCCTCCTGCAGCAGAGGAACAAATACAGAGCCCCACAGCCAGACATGCAGAGAGAGAAAGATCATGCAATACACAGCTCTAAATAGAATGTCTCCATCAAATCCCTCCCATCACAGCTCAGAGAACCCTGATAAAGAGTAGTGTGTGAACCAGAGGAGATGAAGGACACCAGGAGAACAAGGCCCTCTAAATCATCTGAACAAAGCCCATATGAACTCTCAGAGACTGAAGCAGTAAGCACAGGGCCGACAAGGGTCTGCACCAGGTCCTTGGAGCATATATTAGAGCTTTCAGTTAGGATTCCTGAGTGGGTCTCTGATTCTAGTGCCTTCTCTTGGGGCTCTTTTCCTTTTGTTGGTCTGCCTTGTCTAACTTCAATGTGATGGGTTTTGTTTTAACTTATATTTTATTTTGTTATGTTTGGCTGTTATCTCTTACAAGCCTGTTCTCTTCTAGTGAGAGACAGAAAGGGAGTGGATTCAGATGGGAGAGGTGGGGAAGAAAGAAATGGAAGAAGTGGAGGGAGGGGATACACTCAGATATACTGACTGATAAAAGAACCTATTTTTAGTAAGAGGGGAAAAAAGATAAAAATGGGACCCATATTAATAAGTGATAGCCCTCCTATAGAGGGCGAGGATCATGCAAGGTATCACAGGATGCGTGTGGACAGATGACAGAGGACTAGAAATCCAAGCAGCTGATGAGATTGTAACGAGGGCTGGGATTACGTCCAGCTGCTCTTGAAAGTGTACGCAAAGTAAATGACTAGTTGAATGTGATTGCTTTAGTCTTTAATTTCTTCTAGCTGCCAGAAGATAGGACTAAAAATACGGGCCAGAATTGAATGGTAACCAGTGAGGAGCAATTATACAAGCAACACTGTAGTCTGAGACGCTCCCATAAGGGCTCTCGTTGGAAAGTAGACTTTGGATGGCAGATGCAAGCACTGGAGCACCATGACTGAGGCTCAGAATGCTGGCCTCCAACTCCACTCAACTGAATTTCTCAACTCAATGGAGCTACCTGACCTCCTCTAGGGACATCCAGGTCTCCAGAGTCTTCCCATCTCCATGCTCCATGGGACCCTTTCAAGTTGTTCTTCAAGATGCCATTTCCCCTCACTCATGTTTGTAGTGATATTTTGTTTATGAAAACATAAACAAATAAAGCTTGCCTGAAGATCAGAGTGCAGAGCTAAGCCACTAGAGGCCAAGGAGTGGTGGTACACACCTTTAATCCTAGGTCTCAGGCCACAGAGGCAGCAGCAGCTCTGTTAGTTCAAGGCCACCCTGGGCTACACAAGACTGAATCTGTCTAAAAGAGAAATAGAGCTCACACAAAGGTGATCCCAGCACTTGGGATCAGAAGTCTTTAATCACAGCAGTAGGGAGGTGGAGACGGGAGTGATATGGCTGAGTGGAGAGGGGAATATAAAGCAGAGGAGACAGGAGCTCAGGGCAGTCTGAGGTTTGGTGGAGACAGATGCCGTCTGAGGATCGCCCCTTTGGTCTGAACATGGATAGAGGTAAAAGAACTCTCTAGTGGCTGGCCTCTCTGCTTCACTGATCTTCAGAATTAACCCCGATACCTGACTCTGGGTTTTTATTATTAAGACCAACTAAGACTGTGCTACACATGTTCTCGCTGTCTTCACAGTGAATCCCAGAGCGAGTGTTTGCTGTGCCTTGTTCACTTCAGATAATGTCGTCAATGTGGTGGATTAGTGTGGTGGCTCATGGAGTCCACGTGATGTTCAAGAAGTAAGATGCCAGAGGACCTGTAAAGTCATGGACATGTGGCAATACATAGATGAACAGAAATGGGTTAATTTATATGTAAGACCTAGTTAGTAATAAACCTGAGCAATGGGCCAAACATTTATAATTAATGTAAGCCTCTGTGTGGTAATTTGGTAAGAGGATGCCAGGCACTTGGAAACAGGCGGGTGGGAGACAAGGCTCTATATCGGATCTCTCTGTGTAGCCCTGGCTGTCCTAGAACTCCTTCTGTAGACCAGGCCGGCGTCAAACTCACAAAGATCCACCTGCCTCTGCCTCTCGAGTGCTGGGATTAAAGATATGTGCCGCCTCCTCTCAATTAGATGCTTTCAGTAAAGGATATTTATTTATTTTAAAATTTTTATTTAAGATTATGTACATATGGGTGAAACTACAGTAGAAAAATGCTCAAATTCTAGGTTAAAATTTTGTTCATCTAAACACTGCTTAAATATATGGACATTCATTTATGCTTTTAAAGCTTTTTTCTCTACAGTCCTCATTTCCTAGACTATTATATGCTAACGACTGGACCTCTCTGTTTTTGTTTAAGACAAAAATCTTTTAAGTATAAAGATCAAAGGTTCTCGTACTTTTACCTCTAGCGAGCATAGATTTAGTCTGCTCAGGTGGCAGACTGCTTGATTAGCATCTGTGAAGCCTTGGGTTCAAATCCCACACCACGAAAACTAGGCAGGTGACACATTCCTGTAATTCCAGCCCTCAAGTGGCTAGGGTAGGAAAATCAGAAGGTCAAGGTCACTGAAGCTAGTTTTGGCTAGAGAAACCCCACCCCCACCGCCTTTTAAAGCAGTTTCTAAGCCATTTCTTCAGGGATCTTAAAAGACTTTCAATACTGCCTAGCAAACTACACCACATCAGGAGGCAGACACACTCATGAATCGTCAGTATCCATTCTAAAACAACAAAGCAGAGCCACAGAGACCGAGAGTCTTGTTAAGGCAACGGATTAACACTGGAACAATGGTACTCAAAGGGAGGAGCTAAAAGATCCAGGAGGATACCAAAGGAAACCCACGGGTATATAATGCAAAACTCAGAAGATAACCTAGATGGCCTCTGATACGGTGAGGGCTTACACCTACAGCACACCAGTGAAAATGAAGACATTAAGATGGCAAGCCACAGACCGAAAGAAAATACCTGCAAAAGCTATTTAAAGAGTGCCTAAAAAGGACTTTAAAAAAAAAACACAATTTAAAAATGGGTCAAAGACCTTAACATACAATCTCATTACAGATGATACACCTCAACCAACAAGACTTGCCGCCAAGTTTCGTGACCTCGGTGTTAATATTCTGTACTGGCCTGCCCTTGGGGTCCAGACGGTTACATCCTCAGCTGCAGCCACTAAGAGCACCTCCTGTGCGCATTCACTATGTGTACCCTCTTAAAAGGTGGGCCTTGCCCACCTCCCATCTTTCTTTTTCTCTTTGTCTGTTCCTTTCTCTGTCCCCCTCTCTCTCCAGTTACTTTTGTCCCCATGGACCGGTCTCTGGCCCCTCTACCCCTTCTCTCTCCTCTTCCTATAAACCTCCATGTGAGTCCTGTTGTGTGGTGTGACTTCTCTTCACGGTATTTTTAAAATTACAACACTCAGGACTTTAGTCCTGTTCTGGGACCCACATGAAACTCCTACTCACTGTACTCTGACCTCCACATACACAGTGTGGCACACAACTGCTCCCCCAGTGCACACACAGACAAAGATAATTTAAAACAAAACATACAGATGGCAAATAAGCACCTGGAAGGAAGCTCTTAACAATGTATCATCGGAAAGATGCAAATTAAAACAAGAATTCTAGGGATATAGCTGGGATAGGATGCTTGCCTAGCACACACAGGCCCTGCATTCGTTCCCACTACGGGGAGGGGAGGAGAGGGAGGAGAAGAGAGAAGAGGTAAAAAAAGATACATGGCTATTAGAATATCCAGAAACCATGACCACCAAATGCTGTGAGAGGAACAGCAGGTCCCCATTCTCTGCTGGTGGGGATGCAGGAGAGCTGAGCCACTTCGGAAGACACTCTGCTGGAGTCTTAACGGAACCAATACATGGTTTAGAACGCTTGGTGCTCTCGTACAGGACCTGAGTTCAGTTTCCAGCACCCATTCTGGGCCACTCATTACTGCCCAAACCTCAGTTCCAGATCTGAATCCACTTCTGGCCACGGGCGCTGCACACACATGTGCACAGACACCATGCACACACAGTAAATGTTTAATACTAACAATGAAAGCCTTACCCTGTTCCCTGGCTGGCAGCACTGAGACCACATAATGCCTAGAATTCATGTAAAAGACAGACCGGCAGCTTTTCTCAGAAAGTCCAGGAAGCTGAAAGTCCCCAAACGGGTGGCACAGTCAAGCTGGCCAAGCACAGATAACTTTATTCCTATAATAAAAACTGGTTCCTACCCAAGCTGCTTCCATAGTCCAGCACCTGTGCCTTCCGGGCAGGCTAGAGTTGGCTCCATGGCCGAGAGAAAGGACATCAGTAGAGGCTCTTGGGACATGGCCACCCAGGAGCTGAAAAGAGTAGAAAAGGGTCAAGATGGAAGCCACAAGCTAACACCTTGGGGACAGAGAGCTCTGGATGGAACAGATGGCAGCTGTCAACAAGAGGGAGAGAACTAAAGATGCTAGATTAATAAACTGCCTCATTAAAACAAACAAACATAAACAAAACTAAAGGAGTTAAAAATTTACACACACACACACACACACACACAAACAACAAGAACTGCGAACGGATATCAAACAGCTTTATTCATAAACGCCCAAACTTAGAGGCAAGATATCCTTTGATGAGTAAACAGACTAATAAACTGTGATACGTACAGACAACGGAACATTTTTTAGCGCTAAAAAGAAATGAGCTCTGAAGTCACACCGGACAGGGAGGGGGCCCTTTAAACACACATCACCGAGAGAAGCGAGACTAAAAGGCTCCACTCTGCGAGAGCTCATCTAACTGAAATCCGAGTCAGGCAGAGCTACAGGACAATAGAAAGGCCGGTGGCTACAGGAGCAGCGGGGTACCAGAGAAAGAACCGGAGTGCAGGGTTTATAAAGTAGAATCTGGATGATAGATACTAAACAAGGGAATCCAGCCTTATCCCCCGTCTATATTCATACAGTGTACACCAACAGAGAAACGCCAATGGGAGCTACCCACTAGGGTGATTGTGATGAGCCTGCCAACCGGCCAGTGGTAATAATGGGGCTGGAGGAACGGATGTGTGATGGTTACGGGCAAATGGGAAATCTGCATACCTACCTCTTATTTTGACTAGGAAGCTAAAACGATCCAGGAAGAGTGAGAGACTTGAAAAATCTACTCTAGAAACATATAAATCTGTGCTTATTTACTTCCGCCTCTGAGGAGGCCTCCAGCTCCAAACATATCTGAAATGTTTCCACAGAAACACAGCCAGTCTTTGTCACATCTGTAAAATAGGTTGTCCAGAACAGATCTTAAAACCAAACAGGATCCTGATGAAAGATGCATAGTAACCTTCCCTGTTTCCCGGAGCTCACAGGATGAACCAGTCACAGCCCTCCCTGTTTTCCTTGCTAGCACATCCTTCCTCTCATGCCCGCTCCACCCCTCTTTGGTTTTTCCCTGTTCTGCACTCAGAGCTGTCCCAGTTTTCCCTGAATTTGTTATATTTTTCTTAGAGGCACCTTTATTCATCCTGATTTTTGATAATGAAAAGTGATACAGCTGGAACTAAGACGATGGAAAGTATGCATCTACCAGTTTGAGAAGTGTCCAGCGGAAGCCACAGGAGCCTGCCTACTCCCTGACACATTTTATTAGGGACAGGTTGGAGGGGAAGGAGTGAGGCGGCACAGCGGCCACTGAGGGCCCTTTGTATTCCTCAGTAGCCTCAGAACTGCCAGAGAAGGAAGGCTCTAAAGTTTCCCATGGTGCGCGGCCTGCACTTGATCCAGAACCCAGGGGACAGTGACAGCAGGGCTGGGGCCTGTACCTCTCAGTCTCCCAAGGTCACTGTGTCTTGGGGTCCCAATTACAATAGGCTGCACTGTTCTTCCTAGCCTTTCTATCCAGCTGCTCTGCAGGCCCACGGGAACACACACCTGGAGGACAGCAACCACTGGCCTGAAGGAAAGCTGGTTAACGACTGTGTGGACCGGAAGATTGCAGACAGCGGACACGGTCTCACACACAGACTCACACAAACCCACACAAATTCAACAACCGCCTTGAGACTTCAACCTGCTATCTCAGCTTCCATTCTAACCTGCCTCCACCCGGCGCCTCCCACAACAGCTCAGGGCTAAATCTGAGATAGGCTCAGAAGTTCTGGCTGAGAGGGCTGGCAAGATCTAGTAACCAGCACCTCCTAAGTGCTTAGTCAGCCTTCTGAGTCAGCATTCTGTTCTTACTCCAGTTCTCCCTCCACTACACATACCTCCAGGCTGTGTTGTCTTAATAAAATGCTTCCTCAAACACAGATTTACCGGCGCGGTGCTTCCTGTGTGTGTGTGTGTGTGTGTGTGTGTGTGTGTGTGTGTGTGTGCAGAGACAACTCTGCTGGTCATAACACCCTTAGTACAGGCACCTCAGAAACAAGGAGGGTCGGATAAACACAGATGCTTGCTTAGGGAACAGAATAGTAGAATAAAGGAAAATTTTCTCCAAAACAAGTACTTGCTTTCAAAATTTCTCCTGAAAGGGCTGGAGAGATGGCTCAGTGGTTAAGAGCATTGCCTGCTCTTCCAAAGGTCCTGTGTTCAATTCCCAGCAACCACACGGTGGCTCACAACCATCTGTAAAGAGGTCTGGCGCCCTCTTCTGGCCTTCAGGCATACACACAGACAGAATATTGTATACATAATAAATAAATATTAAAAAATTTCTCCTGAAAGTAAGCTTTACTGGCAATCACATTTGAAGATATTCCTCAAAGCACACTAACTATAACCAATTACATATTTAAATCATAGTACTTAATGAAATTACAGCCCATGACTCAAGTCCTGACCTACTGACTATACCACTAGCAAAAGCAATGCATAAAATTTTAACTGCAACTTGTAAAACGTCTAAAACTAAGACCTTTACATGTAGTTTCCCTAGCAACTGTTCTCTGCATTAGTAACTGCATGCTTCATTAAGGAATGGCGAAATAAACGCACGCCTATGTTTGCCTACGTATTCAAACTCAAGAACAAAGTTAGGCTAAGGCGTACCCCAACACAAAAAAATCCAGCTCAGTTTGGGATGCAGCAGAAAAAGAGATAAAAACTGAATTGTAGAAATGTTTGAAGTTGGGCTGGAGAGATAGCTCAGTGGTTAAGAGCATTGCCTGCTCTTCCAAAGGTCCTGAGTTCAATTCCCAGCAACCACATGATGGCTCACAGCCATCTGTAATGAGGTCTGGTGCCCTCTTCTGGCCTGCAGACATACAGACAGACAGAATATTGTATACATAACAAATAAATAAATAAATATTTAAAAAAAAAAGATTTGAAGTTAAAAAAAAAAAAAAAGCCAGAGTCTTACTCTCGCTGGTCTCAAATTCCAGATCCTCTTATCTCAGCTTCTTGAACAAATTCATGAATCAAGTTTATTTCTGAAAGTACCACAAGTAAAATAAAAACAACGATACAATTAGAATATGTACACAGACACATTTTTTGTTTGTTTTTTGAGACAGGGTTTTAGAGCGTGCAGTTTTGGAGCCTGTCCTGGAACTAGCGCTTGAACACCAGGCTGGCCTTGAACTCAGAGATCCACCTGCCTCTGCCCCCGAGTGCAGGGATTAAAGGCGTGTGCCACCGCCACACGGCTCACAGACACAGGGACTTTGTTAAACCAAATGCTGATATCAAGTAAAAACTATAAGCTTCAACAACCAACTCATAGCGACCACATTCCTCCAAGGACATAGAAACTCTGGGATGTATCTTCTCCAGGCATACAAGAAAAGAAACTAAGAAAGAGGCATGGACACATTTTAAGATTAAAAACAACGAAGCCAGGCACAGTGTGCCTGTAATCCCAGCTCTCAAAGAGGCTGGGGCAGGAGGGCTAAGACTTCAAGGCCACCCTAGACTACAAGGGTGGGGAGGAGACGGACACACAGAGAAATTACGGCGTGTGAAGTCAGAGCCAAACAGAAGAAGAGAATGTTCCATTCCACCCAGCTCAGAAAGCAAAGCAGAGAAATGGGACTGTGTGTGCCCAGAGATATAAAAACAAAATACAGTTTAGGAATAATACTCCACAAGAAATCCAAAGCTGCAGACAGTACCCTGTGCAATCTGCCTTGTCCGGACACTTCCTGAGTGAGGTTAACATTATATATTTTTAAAAAGTATCAGCCTGCCTGTTATGCATCAAAATACCCTGCTCTACCGACACCCACTCCCTTAGAAACCTACACTCAGTGTTTCCATCTCCATCTTTTTAACATCCTACTCAATTCCCCTGCCCTCCAAGACCCTACTCTCAAAACAAGCAGCGAGACTCCACCTTTAATGATCTGGAGCTCTATTAGAACTTGAGTTCACACTTACTTAAAAAGCAGAGACACGAGCCTCACGTTTCCTTTAAAGGTAACTGGGGAAATGGAAAAAGAAAACATGGAAATTCTGTGTGCATAGTTCAAGTCCGGTTTAGATGCAGCAACAGATTAAAAGAAAAACACTAAAAGAATCGTAAGGAAAAGAAGATCGATCAGTTTCTGGGGAAACTTACCACCAGAGCTCTGAGAAAGAGTGACCCAACTCCAACTAAACCCATCCAGTATCTGGGGGTGCTATGGGGTGAGCTGGATGGGGGCGGGGCACTCTACCCAGAAAGGGCAGTCAAGACCTGCAGCACAACCAGGCCAGTTTTTCTGAACTGAGGAAAGCAACCAAGTCATTAACAAAAACAACCATCACGAAGCAATCAATAACTCATCTGGGGATTTTACAAAGTCCTGCCACTGGAATCTTACTTCGTATTTCAAACCCAAAGTTGGGAATCACTGTTTTTATCTATCTGTAGGACACAGCGGCTGAAAATGTGTATTTGAGATCACCAAGAGGGAGGAAGATTGAATACACTTGGCTTCTCACTCTGCAGAAGTGAAAGCTTCGGAAAGGAGAACTACAGGGCTGTAGGTGTATCAGAGGGGACAGAAGAGGACTTAGAAACAAGGGGAGTGGCTTGTATGAAAAAAAAAACAGCGAGTAACTTAGCTGTTTGCCTGTCTAGTGCAAGGTATGGGGGATTTAAACGTGGCCTCAAAGTTTTATTCCAGGGCGACGAGGAGGAATAATTGAGAGTAGGGGGAGGGGCCGGCAAAGCAAAGTGTTGGTACATTAGCTGCTGTGATTATTAGTTGTGCTGGAAGTATCTGCTCAAATCTGCACAGCCAGTATCTTCTCGTGCCAAGTACTGTTTCCAGGCACTCGAGATACAGCAGGGAACACACGTGGAAGCACCCTTAGCCACATGGAACCTCTCGTGGCAGACAGCAGAGGAGTAATTACATAAACAGGTAAGTATACGTTCTGGGAAGTGCGGGGTGGCATGCAATTCTAAATAAGAAGAAAACATCTGAACAAATACCCGGAGGTAAGGAAGTGAGCCGAGCACAGAGTCGGGAGTCAGCAACAAACGCGCCAGTAACTCAGAATGATTTTACTATGAAAGGCTTTTGAAGTGAGCAGCTACATTGCCACATAACCTCTGCATTCCCATTTCAGGGCTAGCATTCCGGGTGTCGCTTCCTGACTGTATCCTACCCAATCCAGGAAACTTCACCAGCAACACAGTGATAACAAGCTGACAATGAAGTCAGTTCGTTTATGTTGGTTTTACCTTCTGCACACAGAGAAACGGGCGCTGCCTTTGGAAAAACAAAAGCAAAGCCCTGTTAGAACATGTTTGCACAAAGTTTAAGACAATCATCTTGCTCTCAAAGCAATAATTGATGCAGCAACTTCCAGACTTGTGATTTAAATCAAAGGTGCTGAAGAATGACGATGAATCATGCAGTTAAGCTACCAAGCAAGACACCGCTGAGAGAAGAAACCCACAGCGCCATAAAACTGTCGAAAATAAAAACGGTAACATCTTCCTTTGGTTTCATAACTTGTTGATCAGCAGAGCTGAGACCTAAGCTCTGCCATTTACTGGTTCTGGGTCTTTTTTTCTTTTGAGACAAGGTCTATCCTTGAACTATGAAGCCCAGGCTTGCCTGGAACTTTCAGCTATCCTCCTGTCTCTGGCTGCGGAGGGCAAGGGTTACAAGCCCGCACTTGTAACCACATCCGGCTTCCACATCTCTTTCGATCCTGTTTCTCCGGGCCAAACTATTGTTCGGATGACGTCTGCTTACCTATTTTGGGTGCTCTGGTTTATGCACTCTTGCAATAGTATAGTACAAAATAAGCATTTACCCCGAACAGCACAAGTTTTGAATCAAGTCATGAGAAATGCTTTCCAACAAATCTACCTCGACTCTCAAGAGGAGGTTACATTCACCCTAAAAGGTATCTATCTTCTTCCATCCTTCCTTTAGAATAGTCCTCAAAACTAAGGTTTATGAGTACAGGAGTGTAATTTAGCTCACCGGCAAGCATATGCTGGGGTGGGGGGAGGTTCCACCCCAAGCACCATACAGAAGAAAAGAGAAGTGTTTGTAAGGTTTAGTGAGGAACTGATTTGAAAGAAAGTGAAGAACAGACTACCTTTAGTACTTGAGAAAAGAACCTTAAATTGTCCTCAGTTCATAAACACTGCCTCAAAGGGATCTCCCAAGCAATCAGACAACCAGCTCTGAGGAGAGGCGTCGATTCTCAGAAATGACAACCTTAGAGATTCATGCTCAGCAGAATGCAAAGAGCGAAAATAACCAGCGCTCGTTGCCAGGCACTAGTATTAACCCAATCTTCACAACAATTCAGGAAGATCCCAAGCACCAGCACATCATTTTACATACCTGAAAACCACGGCGCACAGAAGCTGAGCAAACCGCTCAAGTTTTGTTGGTTAATAAGTACACCGGAGCTCAGGTATTCCAACTTAGAAGCCTGCGCGCTAATCTCCGAGTCCTGCTCCCTACCGGAACCCTGGCGTCCTCTAACAGCCCCCCACTAATCGCAGCTTTCCGTTCCGGCGGGCAGCTCTTAGTCAAAGTCCTGGACCAAGCACCAGCCGTGTATTTTAAGGACCATAAAACCTGTACACTACCTGAGGTTTCTGGGTGTTTGGGAAGGGCGCGCGTGTGGAACCACTCGAGCCTCCTCCCTCCGGAGGAAGTGCGGTGGCCAGAGCCGCAGCTCTCCCGCAGCACCGGTGAGCGGTCGGCGTCCCGTCCCGCGAGGGCCCGCCCACTGGGCCCGCCCCGCCCGCCCCGCCCCACTCCCGCACGCAAATCCCCGGGGAGGAGGGGGCAGCCGGGACACACCTGCGGCCACCCGGCCCACCGGGTTCCCACCGCGCTTACCTAGGGAACCCAACCCGTGCGTGCGCGTGGCGAGCTGGAAGCGACACGGCTGCGCCACGCCAGCCCGGCCGGCCTCGGCAGTCGTCCCCGGGGCGCCGGGCGCCCCGCCCACATCCGCGTCCCGCCCCCGCCAGTCACCTGGCGCCTGACAAAGGTTTCCGCAGACCGCGTCCCGAGAGGTCCCGAGTAAATAAAGCCTGACGCTTACTCCCCTCCCCCCACCACCGAGTGGGGGTTGAACCTGGGCAAGGAGGCAGAAAGGGAAGAGAAGAAAAGTCCTACAGGCTTAAAGTGAAGAGGGGTGGGGTGGAAAAGGCAAAGCTGTCTTCAGGGTCCAGCTAAGGTGAGATCTCAGAGTGACCCACAAGGCTCACTCGGGTACCCAGTCAAGGTAGGAGTCACACGCGAATTCAGTGTTCCACGTGCAAAGAGTTTTTGCATTGGGAAGTGTATTCAGAGGAGCAAAGAATAATTCCCGTTACTAACCTCCATCTCGGGCCCTCTTGCTTCCTTTAAAATTATAAGGGGGCACGGTGTCGCACTCAGTTTGCAATCAGCACTTATGAGGCTGAGGCAGGCTTGGCTACACAATGAGTTCTAGGCGAAACTGGACTACACGTGCCCCTGTGGACCGATGGGTGCGTGGGTGGGTGGGTGGATGGATGGATGAAATGATGGACAGACAGACGGGTGAGCGGATGGGTGGGTGAGTGGACGGACAGACGGACGTGAGCGGATTGGTGGGTGAGTGGACGGATAGACGGGTGGATGGAGGGCGGACGGGTGGGTGGATGGATGGATGGATGGATGGACGGACGGACGGACGGGTGAGTGGACGGACGGGTGGGTGGGTGGATGGATGGACGGACGGACGGACGGATATAAAGTAGACTTGGGAGGTGGAGGCAAAGCGATCAGAGTCGAGGTCACCCTCTGTTACATAGCCAGTTCAAGGGCACTCTGGGCTACTTGAGACCCTGGAAAGCGAGGGGGTTGGGGGTAAAGGAAAGGAGGGAGTGAGGAAGAAAGGAAAGAATTATGGGTACTGACTAAAGGTAAGAATCATCACCCCCATCTTAAATTATAACTGTCCCCCCTCTCTCGGGCACATTTAAGAGGGCAGACCTGTCCCACCGAAGCCAAGTGTGGCATAGTTAAATGAGACCTGCCAGAGACCTGTCTCAGACCCTGCTTCTGTACTAGGCACCAACAGTTTGGACTAAAAATCAAAATGTACTCTCTGAAGTCCCACGGCACTAAAATTATTGCACCTTCTCAGACAGGAAAACAAAAAATAAAGAAATTTTCTGAATTGGCCAATAATCCATCATTTAAAAACCCTTTAGTTGTTACAAAAATTAACCTTAAGTAATCTGCTGTTAACCCATCAGTTACTTTTCTATCTTTGGTTTCCCTGTCTCCATCATATTAGGAAAGCAACTTAACAAATAACTAATCCCCTTTTCTATGAACCCCCTTTTCAGCCCTGTTCTGGCTATAAAAGCAGTCCGTTCTGCTGGGCTCTTTTATGGAGTCAGTGTGGCTCAAGTCTAGGTTAGCAAAGTAAAAGCCAATTAAGATCTATAAGTTGCATTTATTTAACAGCACTGGGGACTGAACCTAGGGGCTCATGCAGGCAAAACAAGCGCCCTGCCACTGAACTACAGCCCAAATGCTCCCTCCCCTAATTTTCTTTTCTTTTCTTGACATAATGAATGTTCATGATGTGTTACTTCTTGGTTTGTGATTAGGTCTATGGAGTAAAAGAAAGCAAGGGCCCTTAACTACGAAAGCATCTAATTTGATAATGACACGAATCAACTCATTTGATTGATTTAGCAACTGAATAAAAGCAGGGGAAAATGGGGCTTACTGTACCAATAAAGTAGAAACTGACACACAAAAACCTCTACTGTAAGGATCTTAGAAATGAATGCCAAGAGGCCAGCAGCCTACAGGGAAGTCACAAAAAACCGCAAAGCCCTCAATTTGCATGTCAGTAAAATGAAGGTTGCCTCCTAGATCTAAATGCCCTTCCAGAGTTTCTCCTACTAGACACAACTCTACAAGAAGGAATAGACGGAATGGCCAATCAGTGTCCATAAAATAAGCGAGGCTTAAAATCAGAACAAAACCAAACAGCTTCTGGGATCCGTGTATGGCATCACTCACCCCATTCAGGCTCTTTCCCGAATTTCCTGTGTGTGATAGTAATGGTGATACTCTTGTCCAAGATCAAACCTTTGTCCTATCTTCTTCACAGGGGTCCCAAGATCCCCAACTTTCCCTGTCTGGGGTCTCTTTTGTGATCTTTCCCCATTTTCACTGCCATTATTGTAAGAAGTACAAATTCAGAGAACTCAAGATTTTCGCTCTGACCCTGATCTACTTTCTGGCAAACGCCCAGCTTTTCTCATCAGTCACTGATGACTGGCTCCTTGACGATACCCACAGCATGTAGCTTGTACTACCTCTGCCTCTTAGCCCACAGGAGCCTCTTCTTGGTCCTGACCAGTTACACAGCTCGCAGACTTAGATGATAACAGCTACAGTGGTTCAACACTGTTCTCAGCGCTGCTTCTATGGTTCTCTCTTAACGTTTATCTCCAAAACTAAAGTGTAGGTTACTTATTAAATGTCCCCAGACCCCAAAAAATGCAGGTAGAAACTTTGATTCTTAGTATCCCAAGAAGCCTAACTAAAATTCAGTATCCAACTATAGTTTGGCTTTTCAAGTTACCAGCAACAAGATTCTCTATTTTTCATTATTAAAATAGCATGATACTGAAACACTAAGTCATATAACACTAACCAAAATTAAGAGTGGCAGTATTATGTGCTTGATTCATATAAAATTGGGAAAATAAGAAGTTATTAAATCAGACTTGTTTTGAAGAATAAATCCTTGAGATTCATGGAGATAATAAAAAATAAAGAGCAGGAGCTAAGAATATATATTATATATAATATAGAGTAAGAGCCAATTAACATACATAAAGCAGGAGCTAAGAATATATATTATATATAATATAGAATAAGAGCCAATTAACATATATAAAGCAGGAGCTAGGGATATAAAATAGATCCTTATGTATTATATATCCTTAGCTCCTGAGATTATATATATAATATATTATATATAATCTGTGATAATGTGCAAGGCCTTGGTTTCAAAGGCCAGAGCTCAAGAAAGGAAGATAGTTTTGGTTTTCTTTTACTTGTTTGAAGGATGTTCAAACCCTTAAAAATATAACTGCCCTATGACCCAGCTCTTTCGTCCCTAGCATATGCACAGAGAATCCCATACTCTACCACAGAGGTATTTGCTCCTCTAGGATTATTGCTACTCTGTTTACTATAGCAAGGGATGGAACCCACCCAGTTATCCATCAGCAGAAGAATGGATTAAGGAAAATTTGGTACATATGTAAAATCAAATATTACTCAGCTCTAAAGAAAAATGAAATCACAAAACTGGCAGGAATATTAAACAGGGTTATCCAGTCTCAGAAAGAAAAAAGCTGCGTGTTCTCCTTCAGATGAGGTCTCTATCATGTCATGCACACATGTATGTAGGCGAACAGATGTATGTGGGGTACAGTATAACGTTCAGAAAGGACAACAAGAAAGGGCAGTGAGAAAAGTCTCACTAGTGAGTTCACACAGTACACGCTGAGCAAGTCCTCTGAGTGCGCTTTCAGGGTCCAGCACATTTTCTGTACAAATAAATCTTCAGATGCACAGTGTGCGCATTTGTAAGTCCTACTAAGCTGAGTGCATTCTAGCCTTTAAACGAGAATTTTAGCTGTTTACATTATCGAGTATGAAGATTTTAGATGCATGTCTATTAGATATTCTAGGACTGAAGGCAAAAGATGGATGCCCCAACGTTGCAGAGGAACTTTAGGTGACGACTGTCCAGGCAGCCAGATGTTCCTGTCATTTCTATAGTTTTGGAAGTTGTTTGCTCTGCTCTTCCTGTTTACTCTGTAATGTTTTATCCTTTCTCAGGCCTCTGCTGAAGATGACGATGAGATAGTTATAACTACTGTTTTCCTTGTTATCAAATTAAAAAACTCATAAAACTCATAACTCATAAAAAAAGATGTAAAGCGTAAAATGTCGAGACATAAGAGCTTAAGTTGTTTATCTAAGAAAATATTTTTAAGATTTATTTATTTATTATTTATTTATACAGTATTCTGTCTGCAGGCCAGAAGAGGGCACCAGATCTCATTACACATGGTTGTGAGCCATCATGTGGTTGTTGGGAATTGAACTCAGAATCTCTGGAAGAACAGCCAGTGATCTTAACCTCTGAGCCATTTCACCAGTTCCCTCAGAAAATATTTTAAGGTCTAAAAATATATTTTTTGGGTTGTTAGTACAAGCTGTGATAAAAAGTAAATTAGGTACAAAACTTTTGACTTATCAAGATAGGATAGGTAGTAATACAGTACTTTCTCTGAATTCATCTAATACAAACAGACTGGATATTGTACATGTAATTTTTATCTGAAAACTGTCCTTATTATGTATAGTTTACTGTGTTAAAAACGTTTCCTTTCTATTTAGAAGAAAAGGAGGGAATGTTGTGGAATAATCCTTTGTACACTGTCAAGGTGTGTCACTCTGATTGGTTTAATGGAAAGATGAACGGGCAATATCTAGGCTGGATTTCCAGGCGCAGGGGGCACTGGGAAGGAAAAAGGAGTCGCTAGCAGACACAGAGGTAAGTCTCTGCCACTTGCTTGAGAACTGGTAGCCTAAAGAAAAAAGTCCACCTACAGAGAGTGCTTCGAGAATAGTGACATTGCAACACTTAGGAGCACGATAAATGTCATTGAATTGTACTAGAATGGTTAATTTTATGTTATATAAATTTTGCCTTGCTTTAAAAAAGTATGTGTGGGGGCAAAACTTGCCGGGTGTGGAACACACATCTGTGATCCTGGCATTCGGGAGGCTGATGCAGAAGGATCATAAAGTCTAGTTCTGCCTTGGCCCTAGAATGAGAACTTGTCTCAAAATGATAGATAGATGATAGATAGATAGATAGATAGATAGATAGATAGATAGATAGATAGATAATAGATGATTGATAGATAGATAGATAATAGATGATTGATAGATAGATAGATAGATAGATGATAGATAGATAGATGATAGATAGATAGATAGATAGATAGATAATAGATGATTGATAGATAGATGATAGATAGATGATAGATAGATAGATAGATAGATAGATAGATAGATAGATAGATAGATAGATAGATATAAGGGGTGGGATATAGCTCAGCAGTTTCTTGCAATTGCAGAGGACACAGATTTGATTCCCAGTGCCCACACGGTGTCTCACAACCATCTCTAACTCTGGTTCCAGGGTATCTGATGCCTCCTTCTGACCTCCACAGGTAACACACACACACACACACACACACACACACACACACACACACGGTGCACAGACACAAATGCTGACAAAACACTTATATACATGAAATAAAATAATCTAAAAATTGTTTTTAAAAAAATTACACACATGTTAGCTGAGGGCAAGGTTGTGTACCTATCGTCCAGCTATATGGAAAGTTAAAAGATGAGAGGATTACATGACCCCAGAGGTTATAGCATGTGCAACACTGCAAGACTTCATCACCAAAACAGGAAAGAAACAAAGACCTTAACAGCATCCCACTGAGGGCTGAGAAGGGAATCGCTCACGCCAGTCTCCTCTGTCTTCTTTATTTTTACCATGCGGTAACTCTTGCATGAGCAGCAGGCTCCAAGCAAAACACAGCTTTCCTTTATGCACAATACAGTCCTCATTTCTCTGTGGATGAGCAGCTTGCTCAGTCTTCAAGCAGTAATTCAAGTACAAGCACCTTCAGGAAGTTTCCCTACTCCCATCAACATTTTAACTACATTTCTTGCCTTCCCCCTTAGTGATCTGCGATGATTTGCCATCTCTTAGACAGCGGCCATCAACAGCCGTATGGACTTCATCCTACCATTCCCACAGTGCATAGCACAGCACGGGACTAGATACTTGTTGGAGAATATCGATCAGTATAAAATGATTTTTCCGTATCAATCTTTGCACTCATTTGAATGTGTTTTCCTGGGAAAACATCTGACTCCAGCTTGCTTAAGTCACATCAAAATTTCCTAATGAAATAGATATTAAATATTTCTACACAGCAATGTAACTATTTGTGTCCTTAGCAGTAATTGCCGATAATAGTCTTAACCATAATTGTCATCATAATAATTGGGGTGGGAGGTCCTTCTGTACATGTGTTGCTTTTATTGGTTGATGAATAAAGCTGCTTTGGCATGCAGCAGGGCAGAACAGAGTAAGGCGGGAATTCCAAGGAGACAGAGGAGGAAAGAAGGCGGAGTCAGGGAAAAGCCATGTAGCCACCAAAGACATCCGCAGGAGCCTGCCAGAACCTTGCCAGTAGGCCACAACCTGGTGGTGATAGACAGATTAATAGAGATGGGTTAATTTAATCTAAGAGTTAGCTGGCAATGCGCCTAAGTGATTGGCCAAGCAGCAGCGTTTTAATTAATACGTTTTCTGTGAGATTATTATGGGTCTCTGCCTACAAATGATGGCAAATCTTCACACAGGACTTCTGTGCAGGCCAGCCAAGCACTCTGTAGATGTTGATGCATTTGATCCTCGCAATAACCGTGTGAGCCAAGTTCAATGACCAGTCCCATTCTACAGGCAAAGGAGCCCAGAAAATCAAGTTCCTTGTCCAAAGGTCATCTATTGTGGCTGGGATCCAAATCCAGGCACTGGTTCCAGATCCCAACCTTTTAATCTGTTTGTAATAGTAGCTCAGTGAAAAGACCCAGAAAACGTTGTAAAGAAAGAATTCTGAAAATACAATTTTCTCGATGTGACTTCCTATTATTCCAGCGATTTCTAGATAAACAATACATGTACACTCCTTTAAATGTGTGCCGATTTACATAAATTTTACTGTTACAGTAAAGAGACTGAAGTCTATGAATAGAACTGAGATACTACAATTATATTCCAGCTCCATTTACTAGTGATACAGAGAAAATAAAATTTGATAAACTAGATATGCTCTTGGGAGGAAACACAAATCTTTGTATTTGGCATCCAGCTGAATCTGTGCCCACAGACATCAGTTCCGTTCTGTTAATCTCATACGCAGAAATGTGCTGTGTTCATGATGTGCTGAGTAATTTTATATGACATGGGAATTTAGGGCAGACCCCTTGGGTTTAAATTTGTCTAAAATGACTTATATCATATGGCCAGTAGATTTTAATTCATCTTCCTTTTAAAATGCTGTATTCTCAGACTTTATTAATGGAGACAGACTAGAGGCACAGCCACCCAATGTTTATTAGTTGGCATCTGAATGCCAACAAGAAAAATTATTTTCCACTGTATTTTTTATAATTCAAAAGATTATGGCATGAATACATAAAGTTTATTTGTTTTCTAGTTGAGCTCTTGGGCTCAGAACTAACATTCATTTAATGTGAATTTAATTTCCAAGATTTTACATCTTACCTAATTTTAAAAATAGCAATCCCAACTTTCTTCCCCTGTAATGTTTCTCTATTCCTCCCAAATTTGAATCACAGGAAGATATAATTTAATGATACAATGATATAACAGAAGATGATACAACACCCAGAGCCATTTGCATAAAGGGAAGACAAAAGGAAAGAAGAGCCAACTGTTCTTAAGCATAACTCCTGTTTTACAATGTGTTTTGAGACAGGGTCTGAGTATCTGTTCCTGGCTGGACTTGAACTCTTGATACTCTTACGTCAGTCTCCCAAGTGCTGGGATTATAGGCTTGTATCATCATATATTAGTGTGATAAGTCCTTCTTTCTATGTGTTGCTTTTATTAGTTAATGAATAAAGAAGCTGCTTTGGCCTGTGATATGGCAGAATAGAGTTAGGCAGGGAAAACTAAACTGAATGCTGGGAGAAAGACAAGGAGTCAGTGAGTCGCCATGGAGCCGCCAGAGGGGAAAGACGCAAGCTGCCAGCTGGAACCTTGCTGGTAAGCCACAGTCACGTGGTGACACACAGATTAATAGAAATGATATAAGAGCTAGCTAGCAATATGCTCAAGTGATTGGCCAAGCAGTGATTTAAATAATATAGTTTCTGAGTGATTAGTTCGTGGTCTGGGCAGCAGGAATGAACGAGCGGCCTCCTCCTACAGACAAGGGGCATCCAACAACAATATATGGTTCCTGATTCTAAATTCCTGATTGGATTTTAATTATTATTAATATATTTTGAATTGACTTAGTGAATGCTGCCATTTACTGCAAACTAATATTTCATTTATTAAACAATATAATAAAATTTCAATTTAACTAAGCAAATACTGATTACCTACTATGTATGTAACACTCCACAGCACAGTAGGTATATGAAATTAAAAAAATTTTTGAACCTACCCTCTATTATGTCTAGAATAGGAAATAAAGGTTATTAAATAAAGAAATCATAAAATGACTATAGACAGAGGCTGCTTGTTCATTCCAGGCTTCCCAGAGCCGAAATAATCACACAGAAACTATTATTTGCAATACTGTTTGGCCAATAGCTTAAGTGTATTTCTAGCTAGCTCTTATATCCTAAACTAACCCATATCCATCAATCAGTGTGTCACCATGTGGCTGTGGCTTACCACTAAGATTCCAGCACCTCTGTCTCTGGCGGCGGCTACATGGCTTCTCCCTGACTCTGCCTTCTTTCTCCCAGCATTCAGTTTAGCTTCCCTGCCTAGCTCTACTCTGCTCTATCACAGGCCAAAATAGCTTCTTTAGTCATTAACCAATAAAAGCAACACATATACAGAAGGACCTCCCACACCAAATGACAAGTAGGTTTACCAAAATGCTGGCCTTTCTACACTGAGGGGGAAGGGTATACAGAGGTAAAGTTCAAGCCTCATCTATTATAATTGTATATTTTTTACATTATGTTTATTTCATGTGTATCTGTGTGTACATAGTTCCAAGAGAGACATATATATGGTGATCAGAGGACAGCTTTGACGATTCAGTTCTCTCCTTCTGTCATGTGTGCCCTAGGGATCCAACTCAGGTCATCCAGCTCAGCAGCAAGTGCCTTAGCCTTCCAGAGAGAGAGCTCAGCAGTTAAGAGTGCTTGGGGCTCATCCAAGGGATCTGAGTTCCAGCCCCAGCACCCTCGTCCATGGCTCACAACCACCTGGAACTCCAGTTCTAGGAGATCTAGTGCCCTCTTCTGGCTTCTTCTGCACACATATGACACACAACAGATGCAGTCACACAAAGAGATAAATAAAAATAAATTTTAAAAAATAAATAAAATACAGATAGGTGCAAAACTAAAATAAACATAAATTTACTGTTTTAATATATAGAAGATATACTGGGAACTAATAGAATTAGAGAATGAAGGAGAGAGACAGGTTGGGTAGGATTCAATTGTTAAGCATTACTTAGCATATGCGAGGCCCTGGGCCCAATCACAGGCACCCAAAAAGGACAAAAATAAAACCCATTCCATTCAATTAGTATATAAATTATTGTGTGCACATAGTAATCACCAATGGTTACTAACATCATAAGAGGACAGCTGACTGAATATCTTTGCTTACTAATTGGATGAAGCATCATTATAAATACTCTTTCCAACATATTTGAACCTAAATCTCATTACATCTCTAGATTTGTCTTCCATTTTATAGGAAACAGGGTCACAAGCAAAGGTAAAAAGCATAGGGATATGAGCAGAAATGTCGGGAAATTTGGTCAAATGACCTTGTTCATTATGCAAACTGTAAGGAGAACAGAAAGGCAGTGAATTGAGTCAAAGACTTAAAAAGAGTGATTGCTTGTATTATCTGGTTTTATTTGGCTACTGATCAAACTAAAAACACTCATAAAATATGAGGCAGTTTGAGAAACTTGAACATGACTGGATATCTATCCAGTGACACTAAGAATAAATTATTTTTGGGCCAGGTGGTGGTGGTACACGCCTTTAATCGCAGCACTTGGGAAGCAGAGGCACACAGATCTCTGTGAGTTCGAGGCTAGCCTGGTCTATAAGAGCTAGTTCCAGGACAGGCTCCAAAGCTACAGAGAAACCCTGTCTCGAAAAAAAAAAGATTTTCTACATGTGGTTCTATTTCTTTAAGAGTGTAGAATATAGAGATGATGTTTAAATATGGGTGAAAAACAACACTAATGTCCAGATTAGTCTCAAAATGACGTGTGTAAGGAGCAGGGAGTGGGGAGGATAGTTAGCAGAAGCAGCTATATTTAGACCACTGTTAAAACTGCAGTAAGTTTACAGAGGTCAATTATATACTTCAGACTACCTTCTGTATGTTTGAAGTTTCCTGCAATCAAAAGTATTTTGTATAAAACATTGTGCTCAGAGGAACGGTAAGATAGGAGAGCACTGTAGTTCAGAGCACTACTGTTCCAGTTCAGTTCCCAGCACTCAGATCCTCAGGTCGGGTGATTTGCGACTTTCACATCCAGCTCTAGAGGAGGTGATACCTTCTTGTGGCCTCCAGGGACACGTGAACTCATGTGCATATACTCACAAGCAAGCAAGCAAGCAAGCAAGCAAGCAAGCAAGCAAGCAAGCAAGCAAGCAAGAGTGGGCTCTTGAACTCAGACACACATAGACACACAGACACACACATGCCATTAAAAATGAAACAAACTTTTTTAAAGGTAAGTATTAGTTCTAAAGTTCAGGGGCTGAGTGCCTGCCTGATGTATATGAGGCCCTGATTTCAATCCTTAGTACTACCATCGGAAGGAAGGAAGGAAGGAAGGAAGGAAGGAAGGAAGGAAGGAAGGAAGGAAGGAAGGAAGGAAGGAAAGGAAGGAAAGAAAGGAAAGAAGGAAGGAAGGAAGAGAGAAACAGAAAGTTGCTGACAGAGCAATGTTAATTATTAATTTTTTTAACCTTGATCTTAATATTCTGTATGACAAAATGGGGCATACACATAAAATCCTTCTGCTAAATTCTAAAGTCTACTGACTGCAGGAAAAGCCCTCACAGGACTGTGGGCGAGCTGAACTAACTACCCCAGCATAAAACCCTGCATGTCCCTGGAAGGATGACTGGCAGCTGATGGCATCTGCTGACTAGTATTTAGCAAATAGTTTCTGGATAATGAACAGATAAAGGCTGTCACATCAAGGAAAATAATGTGTTTGTTGGCAATGACAGATAACCCTCAAGCCTTCGTGTAAAACATGGTGTTTTTGAAATCTGTTTCTGCCACCACAGTCCTATCAGCTCCCCATACCCCGCTGAGAGATGTTTATTGATACACTCAGTGATAGTAACTCACTGGATTTTAAAATATTCTTCAGTGAAATATATCAGCATTAGAAAGACCTGCAAAATTCAATGAGCTAATACTTTTCAAATGACTAATGTATGGAATTATAAGACCACACAGGCATCAAAATCCACTCAAAATACAAATGACTTGATAGGTTGGATGGTGGCCCTCAAAGGGATCTGCAGATAAGACTGCCCCAGATTATCTAAGTGAGCTCTAAATCTAGTGACAAGTGTCCTTACAAGGGATAGCAAAGGAGAAGCAGAGGAACACAGAGGAAAGGCCTTGTGAATACAGAGGCCGACAAACACCAGACACTGGGAAAAGTGAATGGACCATCCCCCAGTTGTTGGAGAGAGCTAGCTTGTACCTTGAGTTCAGACTTCCTCAGCCTGCAGAAGTGTAAGGGGACAGGGACAAGGAGATGGACCTGGAGTAAAATGCTTTCTGTGCAAGCATGAGTCCAGGTCCTCAGAACCCACGTCAGCAGTCACATGGCAGCCATAACATCAGAGCTGGGGAAGACGCAAGAAGACTTTAGAAGCTGGCTGGCTGGCAGGCAGCCTAGCTGTAGCAGTGAGCTCCAGATTCGGTGAGAGACCCTTTCTCAAAAAATGGAGAGGGCAGAGGGAGAAACTGAGGAAACGGTATCTCAGTGTCAACCTCTGAGCTCTGCAAGTGACCTCAGGATTGAACCTCAAGATCTGTGCACACATGTTGCTGACTTGAATGAGAATGGCCTCCTAGTCTCATGTTTGAATGTGTGGTCCCCAGTTAGTGGAACTGGGACCACTATGTTTGGGAAGGATTAGGAGGCGTGGTGTGGTTGGAGGAGGTGTGCCATAGGACAATGGTCTTTTATCGTGTCACTTGTATTGTTTTTTGTTTTTTTTTTTTTTAGATTTATTTATTTATTATGTATACAACATTCTGCCTTGATGTATGCACACACGCTAGAGGAGGGAGCCAGATCTCATTACAGATGGTTGTGAGCCACCATGTGGTTGCTGGGAATTGAACTCAGGACCTCTGGAAGAGCAACCAGTGCTCTTAACCTCTGAGCCATCTCTCCAGCCCCACTTGTATTGTTTTTAATAAAAGCTGATTGGTCAGTAGTCAGGCAGGAAGTATAGGCTGGGCAACCAGGCAAAAAGTAGAGGCGGGGCAATGAGAATTCTGGGAAGAGGGAAATTTCAGTCTGCAGTCATGACCCAGATGCAGAGGAAGCAAGATGTGACTGCCTTGCCGAAAAAGGTACCAAGCCACATGGCTAACACACACAAGAATTATGGACTGATATAAGTTATAAGAGTTAATAAGAGGGGGCTGGAGAGATGGCTCAGTGGTTAAGAGCATTGCCTGTTCTTCCAAAGGTTCTGAGTTCAATTCCCAGCAACCACATGGTGGCTCACAACCATCTGTAATGAGGTCTGGCGCCCTCTTCTAGCCTGCAAGCATACATACAGACAGAATATTGTATACATAGTAAATAAATAAATATTTTTAAAAAAGAGTTAATAAGAAGCCTGAGATACTAGGCTAATCAGTTTTTATAATTAATGTAGACCTCTGTGCATTTTTTTTTTTTTTGATTTTTGAGACAGGGTTTCTCAGTAGCTTTTTGGTTCCTGTCCTGGAACTAGGTCTTGTAGACCAAGCTGGCCTCGAACTCACAGAGATCCGCCTGCCTCTGCCTCCCGAGTGCTGGGATTAAAGGCGTGCGCCACCACCACCCGGTCCTCTGTGCATTTCTTTGGGACTTAACTACTGCGGGAACCAGGCAGGACAGAAACCTCAGTCAACAAAGGCGTGTTACTGGGGATGGGCTCACTCTTTTCCTACCTCCTGCCTGTGGATCAGGATGAAGCCCCAGCAACATGCCTGCCCGCCATACTTCCCGCCAGGAGATTCATGGACTAACTCTAAAACTGTAAGGAGGCTCCCAGTGAAGCGGTCTTTCCTAAGCTGCCTTGGCCATGGTGTCTCTTCACAGCAACAGCACAATAACTAAAGCAAAATATGGCAAAGTCACTGTGGAAGGAGAAGTGTCAGTTGTTTTCAGTCACCCAGGTTGGCTTCACTTGCTAACGGTCCTACTACAAAATTAACAGTGGCCACTGGTCTACTGTGACTGAGCAAGAGAGTATTCACATAGACTAATGATTTATATTGCTGCTTTTTCTGTTTGTTTGTTTTGTTTTGTTTTTTAAAACGGGGTTTTTCTGTGTAGACCTGGTTGTTGTGGGACTCATTCTGTAGACCATGCTGAGCTCAAACTCAGAGATCCACCTGCCTCTGCCTCCTGAGTGCTGGGATTAAAGGTGTGTGCCACCACTGCCTGGCTGTTGCTTCTAATTTTAAGGAAATACCATTTAAATTGGGTAGGCACCTGTAATCCTAGCATTTGGAAACAGAAGCAGGAAGTTCAAAACTAGCTTGTCTATATAGTAAGCTGGACCCACGTAACAAAATTCCGTCTCAAAAAAAGTCAAAAAATGGGGCTGCAGAGATGGCTCCGTGGTTAAGGGCACTTGCTGCTTTCCCAGAGGATCCCAGTTTGGTGCCTAGCTGTAACTGCATGCCCAGGGGATCTAACGTCCTCTTCTGGCTGCCTCCAGCACTCACACATACACATAAAAATAACTCTTTAAAAAAATCTAAACAACAATAACAACCACAACAAAAGCCTCCCACTTACCAAACCTTGGGAAAACAGTTACAGTTTTATTAAAGTCTTTAAAATATCTCTGCTTTCCCATTTCTACATCTTTGGAGGCGTGATCATCTTTTATACCCTCCAGTCAAAACAACACACAGTAGTACTGTAAATACACAATCCAGCAGGATTCAGAAGTAACTAACAAACAGATATTAAAAGTATTTGTAATGTTAACACTAACCACTATGTTCTTTTAGTTTTGTAACAGTTGTTTTTCCATAAAATACAGTTTATATTAACAAGCAATGAGACCTTTTTCCTTTTCGTAGATTTCTTATCTCAACCATTTTTAATGAAATGATTTTTTCAGACAATATATTTTGATCATGTTTCTCCCCTCCCTCAATTACTCTCAGCTTCTCCCCAATTTTATGTTCTGTCATTCTTTCTCTCTCTGAAACAAAAAAAGCACATTAACGACACACACACTAAAAAAAGACCCACAAAAATGGAAGTTAAAATAAAGAAGCAAAAGATCAATAAGACAAAAAAGATGTTTTTTCAAACGGCCTTGGGTGTTAGTTTTCCCAGCATATTCTGCCCTTACCCTGTCCTCCCATCCCCTCCCTATTTCACCCTCCTATTGTTTCCCCATAACATTATTCTACTTCCCCTTCCTCGGAAGAGCCCCTCTCTCCCTGGGCTCTAACTAGCTGCTTAATCTCTGTGGCTGTTCTAATTGAAACACTCCGAAAGGCTAACTTCCACACAAAAGAGAACCCAAGCAACGTTTGTGTCTGTGGATCTGGGTGGTCTCACTCAGGATGACTGCTTCTAGTTCCATCCATTTACCTGCACATCCCATAGTACCACGCTTTCATCATCCAGTCCCCAGCTGACACATCTCAGCTGTTGCCAATCTCTGCCCGTTATGAACAGAGCAGCAGAGAACACGGATGAGCAAATGTCTCTGTAATAGGATATCAAAATTCTGGAACAGACAACTGAGCATATGGTTACTGGGAATTGAACTCAGGACCTCCGGAAGAGCAGTCAATGATCTTAACCACTGAGCCATCTCTCTAGCCCAGCAATTTTTTAACTTAAGCACTTTTGGTTTCTAGAAAATATTACTATTTGTATTACATTGATTTGTTTGTGTGTTATGTGTACTCGTGTGGAGGCCAGAGGAGTCTCTGGGACTGGCCTCAAGCCATTGGTTTGGTGGCAAGCACCTTTCCTGGCTGGGCCATCTTGACTAAGTCAGAAGGATTGAAAGTTCAGACCTGCCTGGGCTAATATTCAGTGAAATGCTGTCTGGAAAAGTGGAATCAACACTTTCTTCGGCAGTACGTATACTAGAAAGGGACTCCAGAGACAGCATTTGCATGGCCCCTGTGCAAAGACATTCAAAAATGTGTGGAGCATTCTGTTTCTCTAAGTGGAAAATGGCCCAAGGACATAGCTCAGTTGTCAGGCTCCCAAACCTAGCACAGTGAGGTCCTAAGTTCAATTCCCAGTGCTATAAAAATAAGTAAATAACCTTGGGACTTGCTAGGACCTCAGAAGTGAGGGCAATGTGGATTTGTGGTCAAAATACAAATGGAGGGCTAGAATGTTTGTTTTGAGTTAGAGAGGAAAACTGTGTGCCCTCTTGTCCCTCCCTCCCTATTTCGCCCACCCCCCAAGATGATAAAGCTGCCTCTGGAGGAGAGCCCTGTCTCTCTAGTTCTCTCTCGCCTTGCATCTGCCTAACCACAATCTTGACTGCCCGTGTGAGCTTGGATAAGGTCCTTCATGGCTAAAGTCCTTCCATTTAGGGATAATAATGCTATAAAAGGTGACACTGAGCACAACATAAGGTCACACGGAAATGTATTAAACACAGACGGAAAGAGAAAGGGGACTACAGATTCTAGGATCCATGGAATTCCGGCTTTCATCTCTCAGGAACTTCGTGTTCTTGGGTGAATTTTAACTGTGCTTCAGGTTTATGGGAATAGAGTAGAATAATGGTACCTATATTTGTGATGGTTGTGATAATTAAATTCTACATCTATAATATAACTAGCAACGAAGCCAAAGGAAGCGTCCAGCAAGAGTCACTGTCTGTTGATCGCCTCATAGTTTTCAAATCCTTTTCACCTAATGAGATCATTTGATCACCTCCAAAACTGATTTCCCCATGCTTCTTCAGCTCCCCACACCCCCTCCACTATCCCCCCCAGCAAGAGACCCACAGAGCTGTGGTGTCGGCACCTGGCTTTAGCAGGCCCCCTTAGCTACTTCCTCTCTGCTTTCTGAAAAAGGCTCTTCTAAAAAAATGCTCTTCTAAAAAAACACATTCAGCTCCCCTACCCCATTTCCGCCTGAGCTGCTCTCCCCACCCCCAAGCCCACAGTTTGATTTCAAGCCTCACCTTCTCCCAAAGCCTTCTCCGCGACCACCTTCCACACAGAGGTTCCCAGTGGTTCCTAAGTTATTTCTCCCCTACTTCAACTCGACACAATATAGATTCACCCGGGAAGAGGGAACCCAAATGAAAGAACTGCTTCAATCACACCGACCTGTGGTCATGTCTGCGAGAGACTGATCATGGATGCGGAAGGACCCAGACCACTGCGGGCGGCACCATCCTTACACAGGTGGAACCCAGACCACTGCGGGCGGCACCATCCCTACACGAGTGGAACCCAGACCACTGTGGGCAGCACCATCCCTACACGAGTGGAACCCAGACCACTGCGGGCGGCACCATCCCTACACGAGTGGAACCCAGACCACTGCGGGCGGCACCATCCCTACACGGGACCCAAGTCCCAGAAAACTTCCTGTAGTCTTAGGTGGGTCGTCACTATACTGCCTACTCAGCAAGATTTAGTCAGGGAAGAGAGTCCATCCCAGCGGACTTCTCTTCTATCTCCATCACTTACTCTCTGACAATGTCATCAGTGTCTACCCTACTGGTACCCTGCATAGTATTCTCCTTATGGCCAGATCTACTGGACACTTGGTACTCACAGAACCTCACAATAATTGATATTTGATAACCAAAGATTACTCATGGTATAATTTTTTTGAGTAAAGTAAATCAGTGTTTAAAATAGCCACATTTGGCTTGGGATTGGCGGTACACAACTGTGATGCCACACATGGGAGGCAGAGGCAGGTGCTGACAGCCTGGATTACAACATCCTGTCTGAGGCCAACAAACAAATATCCTCTTTATTAAGTATATGCATGTAAATAAACTCAATGCATCATCTCATAAATTACTGGCATAATTCTAAATGTCATAGCAGACTTATGATGTCATTAAGGTAATCACATGATGGGATCAATGACCGCTAAATAGTTTCTGAATGAAAAGTTTCAGAAAGATACTCATTATAAATTTTTAATTATTTGGGAGCCAGGTATGGTGGTAGTGTGCATTTAATAGCACTCAGGAAGCAGAGGCAGGTGCATGTCTGTGAGTTTAAGGGCAGCCTGTTCTACATTGAGAGTTCCAGGCCAGGCAGGGCTACACAGTGAGACCCTGTCTCAAAAACCAGACCATGAACAAAAAAGGATTGAAGGCAACAAGAAAAGCAGTTCTTTTCTTCATGAAATCAGAACAAGAATTTTTTTCTTTTAAATTCTGAAAATATATGTATAGAAACAACCTCTAAACTCAACATGTAAATAAAGTACTTCAATTTATTTAGCATTTTTAAAAAACATTTATTTATTTATTATGTATACAATATTCTGTCTGTGTGCGTGTCTGCAGGTCAGAAGAGGGCACCAGACCTCTTTACAGATGGTTGTGAGCCACCATGTGGTTGCTGGGAATTGAACTCAGGACCTTTGGAAGAGCAGGCAATGCTCTTAACCACTGAGCCATCTCTCCAGCCCCCCTTATTTAGCATTTTAAAGTAATGGAATGGTGTTGTTTTTATTCAGCAGAGCATTAAGACTAATCATGAATAACGCATAGCAAAGGAATCTATCTGAGAACTGCATGGCTACATAGTCCTCTTCGCACCGAACTCTAAGCTCTTCCAGAGTCAGACTGGATCCTGTCTCTTACTGTGTGGTTATCATGGAGACAGATGGATGTGTGCCCCAGACAGGGGTGAAGATAAATGAGATAGGAGAAGAAGGAAGAAATAGCGTGCACAGCCGTTATTCGAACCAGTATAATAAACTGGTGCTTTCAGAAAGGATGGGTTTATACTGGAAATGGACCCAAGGTTTACTTGCAAAACATCTTTGTGTATAAAAACAAAAGTGTCAGAAATCAGCAGCAATTGCAAGGTTGTGTGTGTGTGCTCACGTGCACAAGTGTGCACATGCATGTGACATGTTTTGCATTCTTACTGGGTTTTGACTAGCAAAAGCTACTGATTTCTGATGCTTATCCCTTGATAAACATAGTGAAATTACTAGGCCAGTTGCTTGGACTGAAACCTTAGCTGGTCAGAGGTACATGGGGATCCTAATGTATTGGCCAAGTTCTGTATCTCAGACTGTGGGTAGATGAGAATCTTATTACTCTTTGTACTGTATGCATGTACTGTGAATGTTCACTGTGGTTTTGTTTATGAGTCTTTAAAAGTGAACTTAAAAAAAAAATTCCAAACAACTGGGTGTGGTGGTGTACTCCTTTCACCCCAACATGCAGGTTGAGTGTCTGTGAGTTCAAGGCTGGCCTAACCTACAAAGTGTGTTTCAGGACAATCAGGGCCACATAGTAAGGACTCTATCTAAAAACAAAACAAAAACCAAAAAGCATTTTAAGCAACACAAATCTAAGCCCACTATATATTAAGCCTTTTCTCTTGAAAAGTATCTGTCAGTGGGGAATAAACATGTATCTATAGAAGAAGCAGGAGAGGTGGCTCCAGGTTTAAGAGCACCTAGTCCTCTTCCAGAGCAAAGGAGTTCCCTGCACCCAAGGCAGGTTGGTGAAAGCCTGTAATTCTATTTAAAGGAATCCAACACCCTCATCTGGCTTCTTGGGCACCCACACTCATGGCATTCTCTCTCTCTCTGTCTCTCTCTGTCTGCCTCTCTCTCTCATACAAACACACACACACACACACACTTTAAAAAATAAAAAAGATCCATATAGCAATAGAATTACATAATATTTACCATTACAGTTTAGAATACCAGTGTTCCAAATGCAAGACACTCCTAAGAGTTCAGTCATGAAACAAATCAACTTTTGTCTGTTTTGCCACCTGATAACCAAAGGGTGTTCTGCAAAAGTGTACAAGAGAATTGCTTTCTGAATAACAGAGAATGAACCCGTATCTTACGCCTTTCATATCCCCACCATCTTCTCCTGTATGGACAATTAGGATGTCTACAGAGTTGCTCAAGAAATAATTTAACTGAGAATCAGAAGTCCCTGATGGCCAACACGGACATGACAAGTTTCAAATTGATGAGTCTGCTGTCTTTGTCAAAGCAACCCAGACAAGCTACAGGCAATTTCAAAATTAAAATTGATGAGCACGCTCCTTCTCATGTCAGAGCGTATTGATCGCAGCGTCAGTGTCGACGGAGGTGAAGACAAGTCAGAGTGCCGCTGCACTGGTCCTGGTCCCTCTCCTGCCAGAGGGTGAGCAGGAAGCAAGCCGCTGGATCAGACACTGTTGCAGTAACGGCAGGGGGAACGCACTGCCCAGTGTGAGCAGGCGCATATATCGACAATCCATTCCATAAGCAGGAAGAATCCATCAAAGCTTGACACATTCACACAATCCCCTCAGTGACACCAAAGTCCGAGTACCTCAGCAGACAAATTATTTCAGCAACTTGGAATTTCCCTCCAGCGACGCACTGTTGTTTTTGTAGGTTGCTAATTCAGAACAGACAAGGATCGGTTCTTAGAAATCCCTCAGTACAGCCATTAGTGGTAGCAGTTTTCAGATTTACCAAAACTATTTTCAAATTAATTTTCTAAGGCTCATGATGTTTTAGATCATGTAACTTTTTTACTGGTAGTGTTTGTTTGTTCGTTCGTTTGTTTTAATTGTTCTCTGAGACAAAGTCCCACTGTTTCGCTCTGGCTGGCCTTGAACACACAACAGTCCTGCATTAGACTCCCAGGTGCCGGAATTACAGGTGTGAGCCGCCATGCCTGACTTTACAGGTAGCTTTGACGCAGCAGAATATAACACATCAGAAGAAAACGGCACTGTGTTTGACATTTTACGTGTAACGGAGAGCCATGACTAGTGCTGAGGCCCGTGGCAGTCATGCCCTTCCCCAGGGTCTCTGAGGAGATCCTCACGCACTCTGTCAGATGTAAAAAAAGAAAGGTTAGGTAACTTGTTCAAACTCATGTTGTTAGTAAGTAAACCCAGTTCAGGAATGGAGCCCAGACCTGACCAACACGGAGGCTCGTGTCCTGTCTCCTGTGTGCTGTGTGACCAACACGGAGGCTCGTGTCCTGTCTCCTGTGTGCTGTGTGACCAACACGGAGGCTCGTGTCCTGTCTCCTGTTTGCTGTGTGACCAACACGGAGGCTTGTGTCCTGTCTCCTGTGTGCTGTGTGACCAACACGGAGGCTCGTGTCTCCTGTGTGATGTGTGACCAACACGGAGGCTCGTGTCTTGTCTCCTGTGTGGTGTGTGACCAACATGGAGGCTCGTGTCCTGTCTCTAGTCTGTGTGCTGTGTGACCAACACGGAGGCTTGTGTCCTGTCTCCTGTATGCTATGTGACCAACACGGAGGTTCGTGTCCTGTCTCCTGTGTGCTGTGTGACCAACACGGAGGCTCGTGTCCTGCCTCCCGTCTGCGTGCTGTGTGACCAACACGGAGGCTCGTGTCCTGTCTCTAGTCTGTGTGCTGTGTGACCAGCACGGAGGCTTGTGTCCTGTCTCCTGTCTGTGTGCTGTGTGATCAACATGGAGGCTTGTGTCCTGTCTCCTGTCTGTGTGCTGTGTGATACGCTGCAAGCTTACTTCCCACTGGCTTTGTCTCTTGTTGAGACAGGGTCTTACTATGCAGCCTAGACGGGCCTAGAGCTCCCCATCCTGCCCTAGCCTCTCTAATATTGAGATTACAGGTCTATGTCACCATGACTGTCCTATATTCACTTTTAGTAAAAAAAAATCTAAACATTAAAAATACGTTTCTAGGGGCTGGAGAGATGGATCAGAGGTTAAGAGCATTGCCTGCTCTTCCAAAGGTCCTGAGTTCAATTCCCAGCAACCACATGGTGGCTCACAACCATCTGTAATGAGGTCTGGTGCCCTCTTCTGGCCTGCAGGCATACACACAAACAGAATATTATATACACAATAAATTAATAAATAAATAAAAGAAGGGCTTTGAAAACAGGCCATGTGTCTAGATCAAAAATACGTTTCTAGGTGGCTAATGTGTTAAAACGTGAAGGAGTGCTTCAGCTTTACGTTAAAATAGACGAGAGGAAGAACATGAATGCAGCCACACACCGTGCCGTTCTTCGTAACACACTGTCTTGCCGCTCCGCTTTCCCCCAGTCCAGCCCGGCCTTTCTCTGGCTCTACTGTGCACTCAGAAGACTGAAGCTGTTTACACAGAGTCTTTTACTTGTAAGTAATTCCTCTGTGCGAAGTTTTATAGAAATTATTGAAATGGAAAACTATGGTCATATGCTCAAAAAGAAAAACAAATACACGGGGTTAGGAAAACAGTCTATTTTTAAAACAGGCATCACACCTTAATTTCAAGAGAACTCAAAGCACACAGTGCCACATTCAGCACGCTTCAAACAGAGCCCTACCTGGTATCATAGTTCCCTTCATGTGACTTAGCCATGGGAGACCCACAAGCACTGGCCTGTCAAAATCTAAAATAACAGGGACAAAAAAAAAATCAAAAAAAACCTTGGCTTTTCTGGAACTTCCATCTGTGTGCGACTCTTTCTGTGCCCTGTGGCATACCAATGAGCACCCTACAAAGACTTTGTCTTCATGAACACATCGATGCTGGTCTAGTGTTCCCACCTTCCCTCTGGCTGGTTTGTTTTTGAACCCTCTATTAGAGACTCGTCCACTGAAAGTTTAAGGAGGACTTCTTTGAAATGTCACCACAGAGATGGTCCCACTCTTTCCTCCTCTCAGAACTTCTCTCCAGACAGGGAGAACGATGCTGAGTGACCGTACCTTCCAGGATCAGAGCGGCTGTGGTCACACTCAACGACCTTCTTGACAGTGGCCCTGATGACATTTCCAGGGAAAAGGAAGAGGGAAGCCAGAGAGACCTCTCCGCTCCCGTGGACATCTACGGCGTAAACGGCTGCTGGGGAGCAGAGCCTCGTCAGCGGGATGCGGCACTGAGGTTGTCTGGGTTTCCGTGACAAACACAGACGAACTCACTGAGTTGCCAACTTGGACATGGGCAGGAGGATTTTGGTCTGTCATTGCCCTATCTATCTGGGATGACCAGAAATGAACTCCCCAAAAAGTCGTAGGCTGGAGAGATAGCTCGTTGGCTGCTCTTCCAGAGAACCAGGTTCTATTCCCGGCACCCACATGACAGCTCACAGCACTAGAAAAAAAGAAAAAGCTGCTGGCCATGCTGGTGGTATACACCTAAAAACTCCAGAACTTGGGAGATGGAGGCAGAAAATCATGAACTGCAGGCCAGCCTGGGCTATGTAGAAAGAGCCTGTCTCATAATCAGTCAGTCAATCAATCCATCAGTCAGTCAATCAAAGGCTGGGCATGGTATCACATGCCTTTCATCTCTTCACCAGGGTGGCAGAGGCAGGCAGACGCCAGTGAGTTTGATGCCAGCCTGGTCTACAGCTAGTTTTCCAGGACAGCCAAGGCTACACATGAAACCCAGTCTCAGCACACAGCTGAACCTGTTAGAAAACTGTCCCTGACCCCAGAGGCTGCAGCGCTCAGGCACCATCTTGGAAGCAGAGACCTGCGCTCGGCAGACAGTAAAGCAGCTAGTGCCTTATTCTCAGACTCCGAGACTCCAGAACTGCGGCCAATAATTTCTGTACTTCATGTATCAACAGGCTCCATTATTCTGTCACAGTAGCATGAAACTGACAAAGATGAGGTACCGTCCAGAACACAAAACCTTTCCCAAGGTTTCAGGGCGTTCTTTTAGACTCTCATTCAGATCATCTGGGCCACTGAGAAAAACCAAGCGAAGAACCAAAGCACTAGCAGCACATAAAACACAAAGTACAAATAAAAATGGGAGACAATCGGGGCTGCAGGTGGCTTGGCAACAGAGCACTTGCTGGTCTTTCAGAGGACTTGGGTTCCATTCCCAGTAACCATGGCTAACAACCATCCATAACTTATGTGGGCGCCAGGAATACCCGTGGTGCACATACATGCACACAAACAGATACTCACACAAAAAGTAAAATCAACGAATTTATTTTTTTATCTTAAAATCCTTATTCACAAAATACAGTTCTATGTATGTAAACAAGCTTAGGTATACCTTGAAATAACTTGGATTATATTCCTGAGTTTGTTAGTGTCATGGAAAAGCAATCCATTTACCTGTGCACAAGGACAAATGAGTTTTTCCCTAATCAATTTCCAAATGATCCATGTCACTCATCTCCTTACGTCTCTACCACCGTGGACTTTTCAGGACATTTTTCTTCAATAAGCCTCTACAGCGAATCAGCTTCCAGTTACCACGAGGTCTCTTAATCTTACTGACTCAAACAACTGCAGTTTCAGATTCCCCAGCTGGCTCAACCTTTGCCAGTCTCCTCCCCGCAGAAACAATGCTAGAAGACACTCAAAGTCTTTTTGATTTTATGTGTGCAAGTGCACTAGGGAGGTGTGTGTGTGTGTGTGTGTGTGTGTGTGTGTACCTCTGGTGTTTCTCAGGAGCCATCACCTTGTTTTCTAAGACCTGGTCTACCACTGGGTCCTGGGACTCAAGGAATAGGCTAGGCTGCTGGCCTCAAGCCCCAGGGTTTGCTTGTTCCCCTTCCCTGGCACTAGGATCAGAGGCTGTACTATAAGTTCTTCACCTGGGAGCTTGGGGTCTGAACTCAGGTCCCCGTGAGCAGCAAGCACTTGACTACTGAGTTATCTTCTCAGTTCTCAGAAGTTTCTTTCCTAAAAACCAAAAGAGCTGGGCTTGCTTCAGTAGCACATGCCCTGAACTTTGCCTACAAATAGGATTAGCACGGTCCTGACAGGGATGACACACAAACTCGGGAAGTGTCCTTAACAGAACTAAAAGATACATTCCTGAATCAAGAACAGGAGACTTTTACAAATGAAATAATAAAGAAGTTCTGAGAAAAACAAGTCTTAGAAAATAATAATGGAACTGAAGAAAAAAAAACAGAAAATGTGGTAGAGGTGAGGGAAATACGTTCTTGCGGGAAACAGAACAAAAAACACCAAGAGATGAGCAACAGGGGAAAAACACAGTAAAGAAAAATTACAGAATAAATTCAAAACTTCTAGCATGAACTATGGAAAGAAAGTGATTTCTCTAGTAAATTAATCAAATGGCAAGAATAAAATTGTCAAAAATTTCCAAGAAAAGAACATGAATTCTAGCATAATAGCAAAGAGACGCTCTTTATCATAAGAGAGAAAAACTTCAGTGTAAAAGTGTAGAATAAAAAGTACAAAGGGATCGAAAAAGTTTCCACAGAGGAAGAATCCATCCCATGCAAACGCTGAGACATAAAAAGGGTAGGATCTCTCAATCAGCAATGGTGGGGGGCAGAAAAGAATGCAGCAATGACATCCGAGGGAAATAATTTCCAACCAGAGTTCTCTAACTAGACAGACTATCACTCAGTGTGAAGAGGGGAGTGGGGACAGGCATGCTCAGATAAGCTACAGCTAAAAAGCCAGGAGTAAACCTCAGCAGCAGAGTGCTGGCCCAGCATCAATGGAGCCTGGGCTTCACCTCCCGTATGAACATACAGAACTTTCAGAGAGAGCGATCAGACTCTGTGTCCGACCCAGAATAACAGGAGGAGCCAAAGGAGCATGGGTAAGAAGCTGAGAATTTCCAGGATGACAACAGGAGGAGCTGCAAGATGGATATTCCCAGAGAAAGCTTCCCCAGGGAGAAGCAGAACTGAAAGGCTTCACATTTCTCCATTGGATTATGTGGAGGGTGATAGGCCACATCTGGAGCTGTGTTTAGAAAGACTTACATACACGTTCAAAGACCGCCAACACCTAGAATAAATGCAGTGGTCCCTGGGTGTGTATGAAGTGGACAGGCTCAGTGAAGAGTCTCTGTCCCTAAAGAGTAGTCTGAAGATTTGGGCCACATTGGACTCCAGCCCACGGTCTTCCTCAGCTGTTTTGATAAAACCCACAGTAACACAGGCAACACAAGGAATCACATTTTTGTTGTTGTTGTTTTTTTCGAGACAGGGTTTCTCTGTGGTTTTGGAGCCTGTCCTGGAACTAGCTCTGTAGACCAGGCTGGTCTCGAACTCACAGAGATCCGCCTGCCTCTGCCTCCCGAGTGCTGGGATTAAAGGCGTGCACCACCATCGCCCGGCAAGGAATCACATTTTATACAGTGAGATAGCCCTATGATAAAATTACCATGAAATGAGATTATATTTTTTTATTCACAGCAAACTTTGATATTTTTCTAGTTTGGTCTATTTCATTCAGTCCTCTTAAAACACTACTCAGAACTCCCAAACTGATTTTATGACTCAGTAATGGATTATGATCTGTATTTTTAAAACCACTACAAAAGACTGTTATAGTTTATCAGGAAGAAAACTTACTAGGGTAGAGAATGGGAAGAGTTAAATGCACATGAAGACAACTGGAGACATCAGAGAAAGCAAGTAATGGGGCTTCCAATAAACGATCATATTTGACAGACGGGGGGGGGGGGATGCAGGTGAACGGGGTATGGTAAAGGCTCAAAAGCAGAAAGACAAAAGGGACGATGCTAACGGTAGCACATGGGGGCCCAATTCTTACAGGAGTAAGGACTGGAGAAGATGGGGAAGGAGACAGACAAATACACCGAGAGTCCACTCTATCAGCAACGAGGCCCAGGGAGAGTAAGGTGCAGGCTGCCAGCAAATGTCAGCCATCAACTCATGACCACTTACTCGTGAATTTTACGTGCATATAAATTATATATATTTAAATTTTAAATGTCAAACATATCATATAGCTAGGAGTAAAGCTGAATGCCTGGTGAACCAACCCAAGTTCATTTTCTTTTTATTTATTTATTTGTTTGTTTGTTTATTATGTATACAGTGTTAGTTTCCATATCTGCCTACAGGCCAGAAGAGGGCACCAGATCTCATTATAGATGGCTGTGAGCCACCATGTGGTTGCTGGAAATTGAACTCAGGACCTCTGGAAGAACAGTCAGTGTTCTTAACCTCTGAGCCATCTCTCCAGCCCCCAAGTTCATTTTCTTCTTTTGGATTTTGTCACCGGAACATTCCATGAAGTAAAAGGATGAGTTGATTTGAGCAATGTGAAAGTAAGGTGTACTCTCAGAGAGGAAACACCCCTTGCTACCAACTACAGTAACTGAGACACTTCTGTGTATTGGCACCCAGCCTGGACAGGTGGCTTCACAGCCGTGAGCTTGTACTGCTCTTGAGAACCCAAGTCTGATCCCCAGCACCCACCTGGCTCTGCTCACACCTGCCGACAGCCCAGCTCCAGAGGAGCCAACACCTCTGGATGCCACCAGCGCATGCTTGTAATTTATAACACATTTTAAAAAATAAAAGAGAGACTTCTTCCACTTTTCTGGGGGCCCAGGCTTCCTCCATGTTAGGCTGTTGCACATGCTGGTTCTTCGACCCGTATTGTACTTCCTGACAAATGACAGCAAACTAACGTCAGAGAACTTGAGAAACAGCCCTGGTCACACAGTTCAGGATACATACTCTTCCCAACACTTTTAACCCTGAATTACACCTGTTTCTCTGCCCTCAAAATTAGATCCAAATCAGGCTAGAGCAATGGCTCAGGGGTTAGGCCCTTGCTGTACAATCTGCTAGGCAAACAGTGAGGTCTGGGCTCAGCTGCTGGGCGCAGATAGAGCAAGAGACCCTGTCTCAATGTAGAAGGTGGAGTTCGATCAGGAAGATACACAATGTAAACAGGGCCTCCTCACGTAAGTGTGTGCACACACATTTGAACACACGTACGCAGGCATGCACACGCTGATACTCACTGCACAAAAATGCAGTGTTAGAGGTTACATACAGATCCTTTAGTCTGTATTTGAAAAGTCAAAGTTTGTTCTAAACAAGACCCAATCTATACTCTCTGCTTACCCTACCTATGTTGTAAACTGACCTAACAGTACAGACGGACTCTGTAGAAGGGCTCATCAGAAAAGCTTAAATAGGTGAAATACAGTAATGAGTTTCAACTCGAAGAAATGAAGAGCTATTGTGAGCTAAGAAAGGTAGGCATGCAGTTAACATAGAGCTTTAAGAAGATTAGTCTCCGCTGGAATGCAGGGTAGAATGGAAAATTTTCTCCTTTTTTTTTTAGCATGCATTTTAAGATGTGAACAGATGACCACACCAATATGGATAACCAACCACAAATGCTCACTTTGCATGGGTGAAGCATAGTATTTATTAAGAAGTATTTTTGTGGGTTTATTATGTTCATTGTGTTGTGCTATTATAATCAAAGAACTTCAGAGACTGGAAATATAGCTCAGAGGGAGAATGTTTGATCAACATGCATGAAGCCCCAGATTCAGTACCCTGCATGGAAAAGAAAAACCCAACTCAAACAAACAAAAATAAAGGCAGCAACAATAATAAAACCCATCAACTTCGGCTTGACTCATAACTAAAGGAACAAAAAGCTTTGGGAGCTGACATGTTACATACGTGTCAGCATTCACACATGTAAAGGAAACATGTGATGCTTCAGACAGGAGCGGATCCATTGTAAGGGGCTGAACTAACCAGTCTCAGAACGAAATCGTTCCTTAATCCTTACTCTGCTAGTGCCTCTGAATAAACGATTCCAATGACAACCATGACTTCTAGAGATAAGTCAGTTGAATGTGTTTCTGGAGGGGTGCAAAACTGCAAACACATCAGAAGGCTCCAGTGCAGAAGGCTAGAAACGCCCAGTGGTTACAGTGGCGTACCAAAGAGGGACAAGTGTCTCAGTTCTAGGAGGCAGCGAAAGGAGGAAAAGCCGTTAGGGAAGGTGTCCTGAGGAAGGTGGCTCTTGTTGCCCATACAGACCAGTAAACAACTCACTAGCATAGAATATGCAAAAGTAACTACTATGCTTGCGCTAAGAATATGAGCCTAGGACTAGCAGATAAGCAGAATGAGAGAATCGCGGTGAACCTGACGTGCTAGGCCAAGAACCTTACGTTTGATATTGAAGAAATTGGGGTTTATGTGTAGGAACGACAACAGTCACAACCTCACTGTAGGTTACCAAAAACAATACAAAGAATGAATAGGGAGCTATTGAAGTCGGATGTAGAGGAGTCTCTTTCCAAGATGCAGAAGACAGACCAGAGTTTCAAGGGATCAGAGTAGCGGGAGCCGACGGAATCCTGGCGTGTTGCACTGGAGAGCATGACGTTTTACCTTTAGCTTTCTGAGGAATGTCCACATCAGAGTCCACAGTGGTTCCCTCAGTTTCCGTTCTCCCCAGCAGTGAGCAGGGCTCTTCTTTCCCCACGTCCTAGACAACGTTTGTTGTTTTTTTCTCTCGATGGCAGCCATTCTGATCAGAGGAAGATGGGACCTCAAAAGGAGTTTTATATTTTATTTTCCTATGGCTAAGGATGCTGCACGCTTTTCAAATATTATTGTTCATTTGTATTTTTCTTTTGAGGGCTATTCAATCCATTAGCCCTTTCATACACTGGACGGCTTGGGGTTTAGGCATTTCATTTCTGATTTTATTTATAGGTCCTGGAAATTAATCCTCTGCTGTGTAGCTGGCAAAAATCTCCCTCCCATGAAGATTTTCTGTTTAATGTGGCCCCGTTTTTGCTTGTTTGTTTTTTTGTTTTGCTTTGTTTTAATGAGACAGAGCCCCAGGCCTTCCAGGTAGTAGCAAACTTGCTATGTAGGATAACCTTGAACTTCTGAATCTCTTGCCCCTCAATCCCCAAATCTGGGATCAAACTGAGGGCTTTGTGCTTGCTGGACATGCACTGTGCCAACTGCGCTGTCTTCCCAGACTGTTTCTTGTCGTATGCATGCTTACTGTAAGTGGCCTGAGAGACTGCACCATCTGAAACTAATTGTCTAGTAGCAGGCAGGTGGCGCATCAGTCTGAAGGACGAAGAACACGGGCCACGGTACACGGCACAGATTTGGGAGTTATCAGCACAAGATACAGGTAAAGCCATGGAGTAGTTTCGGTCACCCACTCACAGGTTATACAGTGCAAAGAGAGAGCAACAGACACCTGGGTACCTAACATTAGGGGGCGTGGTCTTGCCAGCTTTATGTCTAGGTTGGAACTCATCTCAAAGAAACCGCTGTCCTTTCCAGTGATCCAAAATTCTATCCCACGGCTTAACAGGACATAAAAAAAGAAAAGGTTATGATTTGTCTTCATTTGAAACAACTAACAGAAGAGAGAAGTTAAGGCAGGAAATACAGCGAACAGTGAATATTATTAGGTAGCCTGGTGTGACAACCTGTGCCTGTAATCCCAACTCCTGAGAGCCAGAGAAAAGAGGATGAACTCAAAGAGATGCTTGGCAACACGGTGGATACCGGCCAGGCTCTGTGACAGGAGACCGTATCGCAAAGAGAACAAAACAGCATTATTAGGAAGCTGGGGATGGCGATCCCAGCACCCAGAAGACTGGAGAAGAAGGACTGCTGCAAATTCAAGGCCAGCCTGGGCGCACACTGAGCACCAGACCAGCCAGGCAGATAAAGAAGATCGTGTGTTAACTCTCCTCTACAAAAATCATATTAGGAGCTTATGGAGTTGCTCAGTGGTACAGTGGTTGCTTAAGATGGGCAAAGCCCTGAGTCTGATCTTCAGTAATACACACACACGAACACACATACACACACATACACACACACACTGGGGGGGGTTTGGTTGGAGGATAATTTTTAGTAAAATGTTTACCTAATTTAAAAAACTTAAAATCCTAGCATTGTGGTACACACTTGTAATCTCAGCCCTGAGGAGGACACAGGTAGATCCCAGCACAGAATTCCAAGACATTTCCTAAATAAATACAATGAGTAATAAAATCGTAGCAGCTACATATTTACTCACATAAAAACCAGTCAAAGTGGCAAATGCTTGTAATTCCAGCATTGGAAGCGAACAGGCAGGACCTCTGGGGCTGGCCGGACACCCAGCCTCACCCAATCATCGAGACCTAGTGAGAGACCTTGCCTCAAAACACGAAAATGGGTAGCTCCTGTTGGACGGTGCCCAAGGTTGATCTCTGCCTTCTATATGTACTAGTACACCTACATGCAGTCATACACGCAGGCACACAGAAGATACATCTCCCACACATACACACAAAAATGGGTGGTTCCTGAGGAACAATACCCAAGGCTTTCACCTGCACATAAAATGGCACCCACAATACATGTAAATACACGTAAAGAAAAATCCAGAATATTATTGACATTTGCTGAACACTTATCACATCACAGCATCGTGACAAGCGCTTTCCAGGCAGAATCAATCTTACACTCAGGAACCCTGTGCACCAATGACACAATACTGTGCCATTCTATAGGTGAATAAACTTGAGAGAAGGGTGAGCCATCACTTAACTAAACTCTTGGCAAGTGTATACCTCCATTCTTAATTATTGCTAACCATAATCTCTCAAAGGTGCTAGAAACAGATAGTGAACCACGAGCCAGCCCGCTGTGCTTACACGTAGCACCTCCTGCCGATGACACTCTCCCGATCTCTGTCATCTCATGAGCAATACATTTTAAAGAGAATACGCTTTGGGTTTACGTAAGATTACACCAATGTTTGGATAAAGGTTTTCTTAGTGTCATCGTCCAAAGACTCATTCCTCTTTTAAAAAAAATGCATCATATTGTATTTCTTTGGGGTGTGCGTATGCATATGTGTGCATGTGTGTGTAGGAGCACACTCATGACAGAGAGCGAATGTGGAGTGCAGAGGGCAACTTCTAAGAATTGGTTCTTTCCTTTCACAGTGTGGGTTTCAGGGACGGAACTCACAGTATCTGGCTGGCTTGGTGGCAAGTGCCTTTACCCACTGAGACATCACAAGCCCCCCAAAATTCATTCTTTGATTATAGACAGAAATATCAAAGTTGAAACCAGAGAGCTGAGATGTATCTCAGTGGAAAGGCACACATCACATGAGCCAAGGTTTCACCTCCACCACGTGTGCATAATCCCCCACACTCCTAAGGAACTTCCGAAAACACCATCTGATTTTCCTGTGCTTCTGAACGGAATGTTGAATCCATCCAAATGAGGCGATGCGTGAACATGCCCTGTTGTAGCCTCTTGCTTTGATCATTTAATATCACATTTGCAGATGTTCTTCGGTCAATCATGGCTAAATCAATGCTTGCACTGAGCATGCACAGACTTTACATACTTGTCACTGATCCCCAAGGAACATAGGATCACAACTATTTCATATGGGAATGCATTAGATATTATAAATGAACAATCTAGAGGCCGCGGATGTATCTTGATTTGTAGAGTGCTTGTCTAGCACACATAAAACCCTTGGTTCAATCCCGGGCATTTCCCTAAGAGAGGTGAGACCACATGCATGCAATCCCAGCACTTGAAAGGTAAAGATATAAGAACCATAAATTCAAGGTGATCCTTGGCAAGACAGTTAAGTTCAGGATAGTTTACAATACATGAGACCTGTTCAGTCATAAATAAGTAAATACAGAAAGATGTTTGTAGATTCCATGCAAATATCATGCCATTTTATATACGAGACTTGCGTTCTTCAGGGTTCTGTAGAAGTCTTGGGACTGGGACTGGAGAAATGGTTCCATGGTTAAGCGTGCTCAATGTTCATCGAAAGAACCTGAGTTTGGTTCCCAGCACCCACATCAGAGGACTCACAACCACCTGCCACTCCAGTTACCAACACCCTCTTCACATGTAGACACACATACACACACTTGAAACAAAAAATAAACCATAAAACAACAGCAAAACAAGTCTTGGAACCAATTTCCATCTTTTTCATTAAGGATTGGAAAGCTGGCCTTTTAAGAGAGTGGTGTGCCGGTAAGTTCTTCATGCTTGTGCAATAAAGCTAGTGACTTATGCATTACAACATGTTTTCTGCTTTTCTCTCCCTTTAAAGCTGCACATGGGGCTACACCTCAGTCCCAGTGCTTCCCAAGTGGAGGAGGGAGAGTCAGGAGTTCAAAGTCACATTCAGCTACACAGCGAGGTTGAGACCAGCCTGGGTTACATGTGACCCTGCTTCAAAACTTTAAGAAGGAGGGAAGGGGACAGGATGATAGTGCAGCGGTAATGCACGTGCCTAGTCTGAGGAAGACAACAGCTGCAAAAACAATGACAGAATAAAGAGCCTGGACTGTTTAAATAATAACACACGCAGGACTACGACCCTGCACGCTTGATGGCTGGTCCTCCGGTCTGCCCAGGACACCTCCGACATGCTCAGTATGTCTTGTTCTCTCTTTCAGATGGGATCTTTCTATGCAGCTCATACTCACTAAGAAGCTCAGCCTGCCCTCCAAACTGGCAATCCTCCTGCCTCGGACTCCCAAGTGCTAGGATTACATGCATGTGCCACCAGACTTAAAAGTGAATTCTTTCCATAGAAAATAAAGGTTTTGTTCCAACAACTTCAGTGATTTTTAAGCAAGACATGCTACCTAGGTGAGATTCCATCTTCCATCATTTGAAGTCATCCACTGAAAAGTAAAGACTAGCAAACACGTTGATCCATTCTTTGGTCATAACACACATTTCGAATGGTAAAAATTCTAAAATTTATGTCATCCTTGGATTTTTCATACCACACAGACTCCCCTGCCCCAAACAAATACAGCAAAAGCAGCAGTTTCTCTGTCAGCTTTGTATGATCCGAACCACACTTTTAAACTCCTGCTTACTGTGATTCCTTCAGCGAGTTCCACCAGCGCATCTTAGAACTTTGCAAATTTGGAAGTGACCATTCCCCTCAGTTCATTTCTGGTGAATGGCTGTGTGGAACTCTGGATTTAAGTACAACTACATTACTGTTCTCTGGTTCGTGTAGAATAATTCTTGGATTCATGACCATGCCAAGCTAAATGACACTGCAAAGAAACCCTTTGTTTTCATATAAATCACTGCTTGGCTTTAGATAATGCTATCAAGAATCTTATTCATGCAGCACAGTCCAGTTAAAACTGCAAAAGTTGAAGGCAACAACAAAAACTTCCATCTTTATTGAAAGAATAATCATTCAAGTTCTTTTTCGTAAGAATTTAATAGAACCATAGAATTTTAAAGGTGGAAAACTTTTGAGTTATTTACAGTCAAACAAGTCAGTGGCAGATCTAATACTAGGGCGCAGGCTGTCTGAAGTCCCCAGGCGAGGCTGTTAACGGTGCATAGCAGCAGACAGGTCTGCATTCGCCCATAGGAACCATCTCCACACCCTTCACTATCCAAGCCTTTCCACAGCCATCATTTCTTTCATAGGTCAGTTCCTAAGTTATAATCTCATTCGCGCCTTTAGACATCCAATGTTGCCAGGGGTACTGCCATAGGATCTAAACGGAAAGATGTAATTCAGTTACTGTAGTAACCACGCTAGTGCAGAGAATGTGTGTCTACAGCCGGCTTCTCTCTCAGACATTTTCCTTCCAGATATGGAAACAGATTTAGATTGCTTGGGACTGCATTTTTGAGTAACAGCCTCTTTGCCAAGACCTATAAAGATTTCCAAGCTATCTCCTTCTTCATGTTCTGTATTCTTTCCCCCACAACACAATCCTGATTGGCTCTTCTCTAGATGCTATTTGGTACCTATACTTTCTTTTAAAATGTTATTTCATCCAAGGTAACAACATGATGTTTCCAGCTACTGATTCCACACACGCCTTCTAGACTTTCCTCTCTATATCGTGACCCTACATCCTCCATCAGGCCAAATGGCCCTCTAAATGAGTATTGTTATATGATAGAACTTATTAATTGAAAGATCATGCAAAATGTGGATATTTAATTTTTATAATGTCAACACTAGCTAATTTTTAAAATAAAGACTATGTTTTATGTCATACAAGGAAAAGTCAAGTTAATTTTTTTATAAGTGCATTATCCATAACATTGAAATGTCCAGACAGTTTTGACGGAGGAAAGGAATTTACTGTACTCAATGCTGATAAGTTGTCTCTAGCAGTCAGATCTCACACAAGCTTTGCTACCACTGAATATTCGAAGATAATCTATTTCATGGAATTCTCAGATGTCACCATGAACCGAGAAAGAAAATTTAACTATTTACTAACATCAGTTAGGCTCAAGATCCTATGTTTTGGAAATGAGTTAATAACATATTCAGGGAAAAACATGTAGCTATAAATTCCCATATTAAAATAAGATTTCAAATCAGTAGCCTAATTTTGCAGCTTCATAAACTAAAAAGGGTGATGGAGGGCTGGCTCAGTAGTTAAGAGCACTTCCTGCTTTTGCAGAGGACCTGGCTTCGGTGCCCAGCACCCATATGGGGGCTCAGCACCATCTGTAACTCCAGTTCAGGGACTCCCACATCCTCTGCGGGAACCATGCTCATACGTGGTGCACACACACGCATGGGTGCAAACACACAGAATAAAAACAAATCTTAAAAAAGAGTCAGGAATCTTATCAGTCACTGACAGTCCCTGCTACTCAGGAGACCGAAGCAAGAGGTTCATTTGAGCCCAGGAGTTCAAGACCAGTCTAAGACCTCCATCTCGAGAAAAAGAAAAAGGAAATATAAAAAAATAAAAAAATAAATAAACTCAGCCAAAAGTAAACAAATGGAAGGAAGTAATGAGCTATGAGAGCACAGATCAGTGAAAGAAAGGTACAAACATCACAAACAATGGTGTTAAAAGTTGGACCTGAGTTGGGAAGTGGCACAGGCCTTTAACCCAGCACTCAGAAGGCAAAGGCAGAGGTAGGCGGAACTCTTGAGTTCGAGGCCAACCTGCTTTACAGAGTGAGTTTCAGGACAGTCGGAGCTACAGAGAAACCCTGTCTCCAAAAACAAAACAAACAAACAAACAAAGTTGGTCCAGTATGCTAGGGTGGGGTTGGGAATGGGTAGGAGTGGGTGGGTGGGTGGTGGTCTTTAGTTACACTGAGCAGAAAAAAGGGAAAAGAGCTATCCCACTAAGATCAGGATACTCAGGAAAAGGGAATGTCACTGCCAGTCTCAGAAGAGTAAAAGGAGCTTAAAGAGGAGGCCATGAGCAACTGCACCCCAACCACTCAGAGAACTCGGAAACGCACAAATCAAATAGAACAAACTAGCAAACTAGCAAAACTAACATAGAGCAAGGAAAGAGACTGAGCTGGGAATCAGAAAGACTCTACGCAAAGAAAAGTCTAGATACAACTATGGTTGGATAGTCTTATTTATAGATGGACACACTGGGCATAGCAAGGCCTCAAAGGCTGATGCCCATATCAGCATCCTTACGGGTCTCCCCACCTTTCTTTACTCCTTGTTCTCCTTTGCCTATCAATGGCTTGCCTTCAGCAAGCACAGGCAAAACTAACCTACAGACAACCCAGATAACTTCTCCTGATGAAGCAGCTACGTGAGTCTGGAAATGGGCTCCGTATTTTTACTTTATTATTCTGAAATAGTCTTAACGTTTTAGTTTAGAAACTGGTGCCAGGTTTCAAGAACCCTGACTGAAGATGCATTAAATATATTATAATCCCTGTCTAACAGAAAAGGACTTAAAAGTCTACATTTAAAAACTGGTTGTTTGAAACCTTGAACCACCGAAATTTGAATGCTCTTTGCCAAACTAACAGAGTGTTAGTAACCAGTGTCCATTAAACTTGAAAAGGGCAACAGACACCACTGTGTTCTGAAACCACTCGGGTACCAGCATCACTTACAGTAATCCTCACTTTGCCTTTTGGGGGCAGGGGTGGGTGGTCATCAGCTTGGCAGATACAAGATGAGCCTCTAACAAGGAAAAATGGCAAGCATTTTAGGCCTAAAATCTCTTGTACTTTGATATAATACCTCTATCTAATAAGATGTGTTTGCATTTACGGGTCAGGAGGGTGCTGCTGTGACCTGACTATGTCTCCCCAAGTAGTCGATAGGAAATTAATCCGTAAGGTGACGGTGTTGGGGTGGGGTCTTCTAGAGAGAGGCACAGACCGAAAGGAGCCCGTCCTCTCAGATCAGATCAATGAGGTTTTAAAGTGGTGTATGGAAGTGGACTGATGCTCTTCTGTGCAGTCCTGATACAGAGTCGAACCCTCCTCATCCTCGTCTCTCTCTGCTGCATGGTGACATAGCAAGGGGGCCTTTCAGGTCAGACACAGGCACCTGAACTTGAACTTTAGCCTCCAGAAATGGTTAGAATTCTATTCTTTACAACAGGTTCAATTCAGATACCCTGTTATGATGGCACAATTAGTACCGATGAGGAAGGAGATGCTGAGAAAATATAGAGTTGCAAAAACTTGGAAAGACGTTAGAGTAAGTCTTTTGCACTGCTCTGCAAGTTCCAGCACCCTCATGACCCATAAATGCAAACACATCTTATTAGATAGGACATCAAAGTACAAGAGATTTTAGACCTAAAATGGTTATCATTTTTCCTTGTTAGAGGCTCATCTCTCATATCTGCCAAGCTACTGACCACCCCTGCCCCCCAAAAGGCAAAAAGTTAGGTGGTCTGTACTGTAATCCACGCTGTAAAAGTGGCTTCCTTTAGATATAGTTCGCATGCCATTTACTTTCCCTTTCAACCCACAATCCAGAGAGCCGGCTGTGGCTGGACATGTCAGTAACCACAGCAACCGGGTAGCTGAGGAAAGAGAAACTGTCGTTCAAGTCAGTTCCTAATACATAGCAAGTCAGTCGGAACCTGTGCTAACCCAACCCAAAATAAAACAACAGGAAGAAGCCCTCAGCCAGTGGCTTATTTGGAAAGTTGTACAGTCATCATCTCTCCCGTGTTCCAGAACTGTCATTCCCCAGGAAGAAACCTGGACTCGTTGTTCCTAGCCCTCCCGCTCCACACCCATAGGTTTGCCCGCCCTGAGCATGTTATAAGAATTAAACCAGGGCTGGAGAGATGGCTCAGAGGTTAAGAGCACTGACTGCTCTTTCAGAGGTCCTGAGTTCAATTCCCAGCAACCACATGGTGGCTCACAATCATCTGTAATGAGATCTGGTGCCCTCTTCTGGCCTGCAAGCATACATGGAAAGAATGTTGTGTACGTAATAAATAAATCTTTAAAAAAAAAAAAAGAACTAAACCATAGAATATGCAGTGTTCTGTTACTGGCTTTCTTCACTCAGCACAATGTTCTCAGGGTTCATCCATGTTGAAGCATGTGGTGCTGATTTTTATTGCTGAAAAATGTTTTGCTGTGTAGATACACAGACTGTGCTTTGCTTAGTGTGTCATCGCTGAGGAGCGCCTGGGTGATTGACATATTTTGGCTGTTAGGAATAATGTCGCTGTGACTATTTATGAGTCGGTGCTGTGTGCCCATACGTGTTCACTTTCCTCCAATGTACACCTAAGAGCGGACTGGACCACATGCACCTCTTGTTTAACTTGTTTTGAGGAATTCACAAACCGTTTTCCAGACTGTTTGACTTTATAGTTTTCTTGTTTGTGTATACTGTCTCAGCATTCTTTTTAAAAAATTCTTTTATCATTATTATTATTATTATTATTATTATTATTATTATTACTATTGTGTGTGTATGCACGCGCACGCACGCACACACTACAGTCCACACGGTGTGCAGGTGAAAGTTGGAGAAGGACTTCGTGGGGTCATTCCTCTCTGTCGTCCTTTATGTGGGTTCTAGGGATGGAACTCAGAATGCCAGGCTCGTGTGGCAAACCGTTCACCCGCCAAACTGTCTTGCAGGCCACAAGTGTTTGGATTTCTTCACATATCCTCAAACACTTGTTAACACAAGTTCCTATCTTAGTGGACGTGAAGTGGCATTGTGGTTTTGATTTCCAGGGCCCTAATAACTCAAAGCTGTGCATTTTTTTTCATGCTCTGCTTTGGCTAGTTATAAATTTTCTTTGAAGAAGTATCTATTCAGAATCTTCGCTCATTTGGAAAATTGGGTTATTTGTCTTTCCACTGTTTTGTTTTGTGACCTTAAGTTTTTGTTTTTGTTTTAATGTGCATGGCTGCTTTGCCTGCATGTGTGTCTGTGCAGGCATTTGCATGCCTGGTGTCTAATAGAGGCTGGAAGAGGGATCCCCTGGAACTGTAGTTTCAGATGGTTGTGGCTACCATATGGGTGCTAGGAAACAAACCCACAGCCTCTGCAGCAGCAGCCGGCCCTCTTCAGCACCGACTCATCTTTCCAACTCTATTGTGGCTTTCTGATAAAATCATCTTGCTCTGCCCCCAGAAACACCAATTCCTTTTTCTTTGCTCTCTGCAAGGTGGAATACAGAACCATAAGGAATAAAATGACAAAAATCCTGATGACAGAAAACATGTGGCCTAGTGTAGGCCGTGCAAAGGGGAAGAACTATGCAAATAATAAGCATAAAAGGACTTTCATTTTCCCATGGCACCACACCTACATAATCTTAAGTAGGTAAACCATATACGTGACAATAACATCAGATATCATGGGGAAAGATAAAAACATTTTTTTACTAGTCCTGGTGGTGTATTTAATAGCTATATTAGGGAACAAGTGAGTACACAGTCAGAACAGTGCAGATGTCAACTAAATGCTTCTTCAATGCCCTACCTAACACTACCTCCGCATTTGACCTCATTTGCAGCATCGGAATGGAAGGCTTCACGATGAACAGTAGTCGCAGCACTTGACAACACTCCAGAGAAACAAAGCCTCGGTCTGAATAGGAAATGTCCCTCACTCCCAAGTCTCGTGTTTTCCGTGATGCTTAGTTCCTCCACTTGAGGTCTGTGGCATCTGGAAGATATGGGGCCTGGCTGGAGGAAGCAGCTCACGTCCTCCGGCTCTAGCTGCACTCTCTGCTTCCTGGCCAGCCAGTATCTGAACAGGTCCGACACATGCTCCTTCCACGCCTTCTCGGCTATGATGGTCCAAAAATCTCTGAACCAGGAGCCAAAACAAAGGTTTCCCCTTTAACATCACTTCTGTCCAGCATAACCGCTCCCAGTGACACCGAAGGCAAGGTGCTGGCAAACACTATTAGTCCTTTGAAACAAGATCATAAAGGTGGTGCTTTATTAAAAAAAAATAATGACTTCTAGATCTATGAAAATGGATGCATGGATGGATGGATGGACAGACGGGTGGGTGGATCGATGAATGGATGGATGGGGATAGATAGATGCGTGGGTCAACAGAAGGACAGATAGACAGACATAGTAAGACTCTGACTCCCCCAAAACTTAAACTTTGGATGTATTGTCTAAAGGGAACTGTATCATATCGTGGAGTTACCTTTCCAAACCAAACACTCTATTTGACCTGACATCCATAGTCCCAACATTTCTTACAGGAAAAAAAAATCGCAATAACATGATTAAAAGAAAAATTTATAAATAGCTTCAAATGTCTTCATTCCTGTCAGTGCTTAAGGAGAAACAGCTTATTTAGTGGTGAGGCGGTAGGGAACTTCTCTGGATACGCTGAAAGGAATTACTGGGAATCTCTAGGCCTCCGCGGTTGAAACCACTCATTCTTCATAATGTCTGCCTTTCCCTGCAAACTAAAAGCTTTCCTTATCCTTATTAAAGGCCCTCTCTTAAACGACCCACTGTAATTAGCATCTTTTTTGCTCAAGATCAAAGTGAAGAGCGAATGGAAAAAGGGAGGATGGAGAGATCTGTTTGATTCAAAGGCTAGGAAGAGGAGAAAGAAACGAGAGAGAGAGAGAGAGAGAGAGAGAGAGAGAGAGAGAGAGAGAGAGAGAGAGGACCCTGAGCAAAGAGGAAGACGCAGGAGCGGAGGGGCAGGTGTGGATCACCGTACACAAACTGACGGAACGAAAAGGAAGGGAAGAGACATCAACACAGATGCCGTCTGGAAAAACTGGGGGTGCCGTGCCAGAATGCAAAGAGAAAGGTGTGTGCATGAGCTTTTACCAGGTGCTACCATCCCCTGCCGCAAGATGGCCTAGAATAAAATAGGATCATAAGAAGCACCAAGGTAACTAATTTCCAGTACTGACAGACAGCAGCGCGGACGGACCAATTACCTCAATGCACTTATGCTTAGAGCATTTTAACGGCTCAAGTTCAGCTGCTGTCCTTTCTAACAACCTCAGAGCAACCACCTTTTCCTTGGCTCAGATGCATCGTTTTTGCTTCTCCTAGAGATTACAGTAAATTATCTATAAGTACTCCGTCATTGCCTTCCTTAATTATCACGTGCTTTAGATGTGCTGACAACACACACCTATGACCCACAAGAGAACACGCGTTTTCTGTTGCTTTGGGTGGATTTGTCAATCCGTCCACACACTCCCACTCATTCTCTTTATTAGCAGTAGTATAAATTTCCAAGAATGTTAGCCAGGTTTGGGGCATGGCAGCTGGCCAAGAAACACAGTGAATAACTGATTCAAAGGTGTACGGAATCTCTGACGCTCACTGGCTACATAAGCATGATTCTAACCCGCAAGGCAAGCCTGTTTAAATGTTTTTAAAATGGCACTGAATGTCTGAAATGGCGGCTCACACCTGTAATCCCAGCACTCGAACATCTGAGGCAGGGGGATTATCCTGAATTCAAGCCTAGTCTTGGTTTTATAGGGGTTTTCAGAAAAGCCTGAGCTACAGAGATAGACTGCCAGTCAAAACAAAGCAAAAACAGCTCAGAAAACATGTATGTGTATGCATATAAAATAAAAGCCTAGGCCAGGTGTGGTGACACACGCCTTTAATCCCATCACTCAGGAAGCAGAGGAGGACGGATCTCTGTGAGTTCGAGGCCAGCCTGGTCTACAGAGTTCCAGGACAGCCAGGAGTGTCACACAGAGAAACACTGTCTTGGGAAAACAACACAGATGTATCAGTTTGGCTGTGCGCACACCACTCACTCTCTTGCTCGGCTAGCACATGGCAGGCTCCCATGTGTCTTCACATCATCTCCTTTGAGCCTCTCCTCTTAGAAGGAACCATGTTATACTGGATGAGGGCTCACTCAACTGCAGTATGACCTCACTCTTTGACTTGATTATGTCTGCAAAGACCCTATTTTAAAAAAAAAATCATTTGCTGCTTCTAGGATTTAGGATTTTTACGTATATTTTTGGAAGTCATAGTTGAAGTTATAACAAGTCACGAGATAAGGGGAGACGGTCGCTGAGAGGCTGTGCCCCACCCCCTCATCAGCTCTCCTACTCCCCCACTCTCCACCCCCACCCCACCACTGTCACCCTTCTCTCTTCAGTACTTTGTGCCTAGGCTTCCCTGCGACAGCCAGCCCTATACGATCTGGGAGAACCAGTGAACTTGGGATCTGTATGGGGGTATGGCACTAAGGGTGACCCAGGACCTCGCCCATGCTAGGCAAAGCAAGCGCTCTACCACTGGGCTGAGAGTCTGCTTTCAAAAAACAGACCTGTTCTAAAGATCACAGCCTTTGGTGAAGACCCAATGTTTGCACGGTGATCAGTCATTCTCACCATATGGTGAGTTCTCAATCCTCTGAGAGTTTGGATATGGAAAAAGGATTGAAAAAAGGAGGCTCAGGGAATCTGGTATGGAATAAAGAAGCAGGGGTGGGGAGAAGATGAATATCAAAGGAAATCAAACTTCCCACTATGTTCTGCCACCACCGACTGGCCCTAAAAAACTCTCTTAAGGGACTCTATATCTTACTCTAGCGACACTTGCTGAGCCATGTTCCTTGCTGCTCCATTCACAACAGCTAGGAAATGGGCACGACCTCAACGTCTTCCGAGCGGCGAATGGAGAATGAAAATGTAGTGCATTCGCACCATGGAGTTCTGGTCAGCTGTAAAATAATGAAGCGAGCCGGGCGGTGGTGGCGCACGCCTTTAATCCCAGCACTCAGGAGGCAGAGGCAGGCGGATCTCTGGGAGTTCGAGGCCAGCCTGGTCTACAAGAGCTAGTTCCGGGACGGGCACCAAAGCTACAGAGAAACCCTGTCTCGAAAAACCAAAATAATAATAATAATAATAATAATAATAATAATAATAATGAAGCGAAATAGGCAGGTACAGAAAGAAGCGACTCGGAGCCAGGGAGAAAAATGGTGCGTTTCTCTTCTTTCTCTTTCATAGGCCAAGCAGAAAGGGAACACGGGGTCAGAAAGAGAAGTAGCTCTGGAGGGGGTTAGTAGGACACACGTGCTCTGGGGGGGAAAGGCAAAGGCCTAACTGGGTGTTCGTGCGTGCGTGTGTGCGTTCGTACGTGCATGCGTGCGTGCGTGCGTGTAGTTTAAATGGAGTTACACAACACCAGCCGACAATTCCCCTTCCCCAAAGAGCTATCTATTATCTAACAAACACTCTAGCGCCCACACAGAAGAGATGGCTTAGTGTTTGAGACCATGTGCATTGCTCTTGCAAAGAACCTGCTTCGGCTGAGCGCTCCCCCCGATGGCCCACAGCTGTGAGTAACTCCAGCTCCGAGGAGACTGATACTTCTAGCCTCCGAAGGCGCCAGGACTGCTGTGCGCACACCATCCATGTACACACAATTCAAACCAACAAACAAACAAAAATCCAACTCTAGTGCCATGCAGAGGAAACTTCCCTTCAAACTGGTGTGGTGGTGGTGGTGGTGGTTGGGAATCCAAGAGACTCTGAAACCAAATAGGCTGTTGCCATTATCCTTGGTTGTTTCCCAGAACTGAAAGGTAAGTCTCAGTTATGGAAGACACCACAAACCTCAGACACAGGACTTGGAGGAAGCAAGCTGGCAGTCACCTCCCTGAGGACTAGCACTTAGTATCAGAAGGCGTAATGCAAGCTGCCAAGGGAGAAAAGCCATCCGATCCGGCTGAGCATCCTACAAACTACGCCAACGACCTGCTGAGCTAGAGCTCCCCAGTGGTGTGGTAGTAGCTTATATTGAGAGTAACCAACAGCGGGCTAACTGGATTTATGGATCACTCGATAGATGAGAACTCGTGCCTAATACTGGAAACTTAGCCACCCACCTGTGGTGGTAGCAAGCACGGTAGGATCAGAGGAACCTACTACTGCTTCCCTAAATCAGTATCGTGTCCCTCTCGTCCTTCACCAGAGGAGCTATGGAGGTTATTACACAGATCTAAAACTGGTCAGAATGCAGAGAATAGGCAAGCGTGGGGAGCCTGGCCCCAGTTGGTACATCTACAACACCCAAGGCTCAGGCAGCATCGTGGAAGAGGAATGAAAAGACCATAAAAGTCAGAAGACCTGGGTGCTAGCTGTAAGACAGTGTCCTCTAGACATAACAGGGATGCTATAACTATAAAATCTCCAAATACAGTTGCATATGCAAGACCTACCTAATGGCCACACCTAATGGCACATGCTTATGTGCATGGGGGACATCTCCCAAGGTCCCCAAGCTGGCCATTTATCTAATATCTCATATATGAGTGTACTATTTATGCACTTGTACTGCATTACATGTGTAAATGGTGAACTGGAAACTCAGAAATTTAAAATTAACCAGCCTCTGTTTTAGATGCCTGAATAGCCCAAGCTAGCTTGGAATTCTCAAAATTCCCATGCTTCTTCTGACTTCCAAACACTGGGATCGCAAGCATGAATTGGCATACCCAGCCCAACTTTAATCTATTTTTATTTAAAAACCAGAATAACGGCAGACATGGTGGCATGGGCCTGAAGTCTTGGCTACTCAAGAGGCCTAGGCAGGATTATCACTTGTGGCCAGGAGTTTGGGGCCCCACTGAGCAACAGTGAGACCTTCTAGTTCAAAAACAATTAAAAAGTAAAAAGCAAATAATGACAGCAATAAGTGTCTTTCCCATTTTCAATTCAAACAAGCAAACTACTCCAGTCCTAAAGGCATGCCACTGAACTGGAGGAAGTAACATCCCAGAGTCTAGAGACTGGCCAATCCAGTCCCAATGGTGAATCCAAGTGTGTGTGTGTGTGTGTGTGTGTGTGTGTGCTGCACGTGTGTGAGTCTGTGAGAGTTTGTGCCTGTGCACGTTCACATAGAGGCCAGCCAGAGCCAGGCTCTTTTACTCTATCACTTCTGCCTTATTGCTTGAGCCAGTGTCTTACTGACTTGGAAGTCATCCTTTTTGGCTAAGCTAGCTGATCATCCAGTCTCAGGATCTGTCTCCACTCCCCAAAGCTGGAGTTACAGAGATGTGCATTGATGCACACTTTTACGTGGATGGATTCAACCTCAGGACCATAAATCAAATCCTCTTACCTGCCAATCTCTTCAACCCCAGAATCCCATGTTTTATAGATGAGTGTTATAAAATACATTTTAATTAGAGAACAGAACGCTTGTTATCAGCTCACTTGGCAAATATACCAGAAAACTGGGGGGGGGGGGCTCGGAGATAGCTCCATTGGTAGAGTACTTGCCATGCAAGCATGAGAACCTGAGTTTGATGACCAGAATCCGCATTAAAAGCAGGGAATGGTGGCATGCATTTGTAATTTCAGCCCTAGGGACAGGTGGATTCCACGAGGCTCACTGGCCAGCTGACCCACCTGACTGGTAAGTTCACAGTGAGAGACCTTGTCTCGAAAACAAAATGAATCTCCTGAGGAATAACACCCGAGGTTGACATCTAGCCTCATGCGCACGTACACATGCTTGGATGGACATGTATACACATACACATACATACATGTACCCGCACACACACAAACATACACACAATACATATGCATATATGGAGCAGTTACCCTGACTCATACTGACTAGTTCATGCTGTGTAAGCAGAGCTCTTTTGTTAAAATCACAGAGCAAACTCACAGTGCAAATAATGACACATTCTCGAAAAGGAAACCCTTGCCAAGGGACAAAATCCAGGCCATTATTCCACCCAGAATCACCCTTCCTATTATGCTTCAAGCCATTAAATCATCTTTCTACCTTTTAAATTATCTGAAAAGCCCCTCACTTTGTGGCCTAAAGAAAGAACTACCTAGCCAGGCAGTGGTGGTTCGTGCCTTTAATACCAGCTATGGGGGGAGGGGAGGCAGAGGCAGGCAGATCTCTGTGAGTTCAAGGCCAGCCTGGTCTACAGAGTGAGTTCCAGGACAGCCAGGGCTATTGCACAGAGAAATCCTGTTTCTAAAAACCGAGAGAGAGAGAGAGAGAGAGAGAGAGAGAGAGAGAGAGAGAGAGAGAGAGAGAGAATAAGCAAGAGAGAAAGAATTACCTACCTGCTGTAAGATGTCACTGTATTGCACAGGAATCTCCCATGGAATCTCACCAACGTTCCCTCTTTCACTCATATGCCTACCTCCAACCTTACAAAAGATCAGTCCCTCGCTGTGCAACAACCGCCTTCATATTGTGGCCTCTTAAACTTGCCCATAAACCCCACAAGAAAACAGCATGGGGTTTATTTTGTCTGGTTCTGAGACAGGGTCTAGCTGTGGATTCCAGCCTGCCCTCAAACTGGGGATTCAAATGCCCCAGTCTTTACAGGGATGGAACATCATGCCCTGCTAGGCTTTTATTGTTGGCTTTGTTTGTTTGATTGATGCCAAAGGAGATCCTATCCAGAGCCTCCCCAATACCAGGCACACACTCTACCAACTGAGCTGTATACAGTTTGGTTTTAACTAGAATTGTGGCTACACCGAGGTAAACTTGGGCACATCTACAAGGCCCTTGGAGAAACTGAACAAAGGCGAGGCTTGCTACACACTGCCCTAATTCTCTCCGAAGCCCTCAGCCATGCCTCACACAGGTAGCCCCTTGGGCTGGCCTTTGACATACGATTCTACATGTTCTCAGCAACAGCAATGAGGTGAAAGCCGGTGTCAAGTCAAAGTCTGCTGCTGTTAATTAAACGATGGGGCTGCTAGGCAGTTCTTAGGTTTATCACTTTTCTCCAGGAAATGGCTGGGGACGGTCAGTCAAGACCACAGCTTCCACTATCAGGAAAGAAACAGGTACAGAAAGGCAGAGACTGCTTCACTTGAAAGAGCGTGGGAGCCGCTTCTGTTAGGAATAACACGTTACATAACTCGACTTTCATGAATCAGCAGTTTAGTCCATAATTTACATGAAGTTTTAAAAGAGAGAACACGTGAAGCCTGAAAAAAGTAATGGTGGCTTCTACAACAAGGCAGGTTTGAGAAGCACTGCACTCCACCCCCAGACAGCGGGTTGACAGGCAACTGACTCATCTCGGCTCCATTAAGTTTTTCTCTCTACCTAACGTCCCGCTGGGATCACCTCATCCGATAGCCCTTCTTAGGTCCTCTACCAGGTAATGGCCATATTTTCCATCTGGACCACATACTTGAGGATGCAGAGGGCCATGCTTAAAGGATATAAATAAGTGAAGATATTGGGTTTTTTTGTTGTTGTTGTTTTTTGTTTTGCTTTTTTAGAAGACACTAAAGTAATTAGATTTTTAAAAAACACTCTACATGTCATCCATTTCAGGAGGAAAAAGAGAGAGAAATGCCTTTGATCATTGCATTTGAACTCAATCAAACATCCGAGCAGCTTAGAGACAGGAGTAAGGAAGCCGTCAGCACAAGCACTAACCCCATCTGGCCAACCTAAACTCCCTCAAAACCGGAAAAAAAAAAAAGGTAGGGCAATTGACAGAAGAAAAAAAAATCAATCACTATGCTAATTTCTTGCTAATTTCTTTTTCAAAAACTAGAAATGGTATATCCTGAGTCAGAGAGGCATCTTTGTCTCTTTCACAGGAAAGTTATTGGGTCAGACACTGTTTGAAGTAAGAGAGGCACTGGGTGAGGCCTGGAAATTTCTTCAGCACAAATCAATTACAGCGGTATTTTGGGAGGTACGTTTTGAAAGAGCAAGCAATCTGAAGTCACTCATTCCACAGGTATTTATTACAGGCCTGCACGTGCCAGGTTCTGTCTGTCTCTACACCTCCACCGTCTGAGTTCAGCCTCCCATCAGCTCTGCAAACAGTGCTGAAAGCGAATCAACAATTTCCTGCCTCCAGCGTCTTTACTTGTACAAAAGGGGGTTTCTAAAACATGGCTCCTGACCTCACAAGGTCTCTCTGAAGACCTGTGGGGATGTCTAAGGCACCCTAAACCAAACAGTTGTTAGGTGTTTGGTGACTCTAATTCACAAGCACCGACAAAGGCCAGGGCACCTACCATGCCAGAGGGGGAGGTCTCCATTTTCAACACTTCACAGGCCTGTTGTTATATCAGCCTTATCAGTTCACTTAGTTACCTCCCAGGAAGTGAAAAATTACAAGGAAAAGAACCAAGAAGCAGGGAGTGCAATAAAAAGATTTTATGTCTCTAACACCACAGTGACAAAAAAAAAGAAAAAAAATCCTATGTCAGCCTTGCTCATGCGCCAACCTAGGCCCTTGCTATCTCGGGTACCAGGCCCTAAATACTCATTTCAAATGGTTATTAATTCTGGCGGTGTGTGTGTGTGTGTGTGTGTGTGTGTGTGTGTGAATCCTCTTTATCAACATTAAAGGCCACATCCACCAACTCAATTCTACTCACGATGCACTACCGAAGATTACCAAACACTGTTTATGTTAATGTGTACAAACAAAAACAGTCACAGTTCATGTCAGGTTTAATCTGATGCGCGCATCTGAGCCGCGGTCATATGAATTGTCAAACAGATCTGAAACAAAGCTCCTTTTTAAAAACAAAACCAGGCTCAGCACAGCGGCGGTTTCAAGAAAGGGAACTTCTGACGCCAGAGTTGTGAGCATTGGTCAGAGGACAGTGAATGACCACGACCACCTTTCTGAAGCTCCGTGGGATCTGGCCTGAGACCTGCTAACAACAGATCTCATTGCTCCAAGCTAGCATCCCACAGGAATGAGGGGTAAAACCCGTCTTATAGGAGTGGCAGCCTAGGGGGCAGAGGGCACACCCATATTCCGAAAATATGTCTGAAACTTCTCTAATGTTTCCAGTTCTTTCTATGACATTCGGGGAACTGAAGCATGCACGGCCTCTTCATGGCTACAACCGCTATCATTGAATGTTTTGAGTTAAGAATTTGAGGTAATATTTATAAAGCACTTAGGAAACAGCCCAGTTCATAGTAAGAGCTGTGTTTGGTAAATAAAGCACTCTCCAGGCCAGTTGGGTAAACACTCAACTTAGTAAGGAGGGAAGAATCAAAATACCTAGCAGGCGGTTCGGGGCTTTGTTTTGTTTAGTTTTCCACCCTGACAAAAGGTGCTGAGACTTGAGTGTTCAGCATTTATTCTTGAATCCCAAGTGCACCCTGCATAGTATCTTCCTGCAAAATGTTCAGCATTCGGTGCAAAAGAACCATCACCAACAACGACGAGAACAGAAAACCTCAGGGCGCTTTTAGGTGGCACGTGCCAGCACTTAAACCGTGAGAACCAGAAGCAGACCGGTAGAAAACAGACACACACACACACCCCAACGAAGGGTTCCAATCTGAGAACCTGCAAGAGTGGCGATGCGTTCTAGTCCTGTCGATCGATCAGGACGGCCACTTAACCCCGCCGACGACCTCCAGGCCCCAGCCGCCCCACGCGGGTCCGCGCAGGTAACCCACGTCCCCATTCAGGTGGGCTCTCCAGTGTTCCCCGCCGGCTGCCCCGTTCGGGGGCCGCGCGGATTCCCCGCGTCCACCCACGCGCTCGAGCTCCACGCCGCGGTGCTCAACTCGCTCCGGGGGACACAAAGACCGCGCGCCCGGCCGCGGCGGCAATCCCGCCGCGCGGCCCCGCGCACCCGCCCCGCACCTACCCGGCAGCTGCGCGGCGTCCAGGCGTCCGGGCGCGGAGCCCAGAGCGCTGGCGGTTCCTCCTTCCCGGAGGCGCGGGCCGGGCGCCGGCGTTTCCTCCCTGCCGCGTCACGGCGGCTCCTCCCGCGGAGCGCCGGGCGGCGGGGCGGGCGGCGCGAGGGGACGACCGGGACCCGCGTCGGTGGCGCAGCAGCTCGCCTGGCCGCGCTTGTCACGCGGGGAGCAAAGTTCAGGAGGAGACACCGAGCTCCGGCGCTCAGCGGACGGGTGCGCGAGGGCCGCGACGAAAGTGACCTCGGCCCACCCCGGGAGGGCGAGCCGGCGAGCGCGCGAGGGCTGGGGGCTGCGGGCTGCGGCTCGCTACAAGCCGGACGCTTGCAGAAGCCAAAGAAGTATCCGAACGACGTGGAGAGCCATTGTGTTTCCTTTAGCGTTATTTGGGCAGTTTTCTTCACTTTTCCCACGTCAGCAGATTTTTGACCTGTGTTTATAGATGGGCGAGAACGCTCACAAATTGGCCGAGAACTTAACTTTCTCTGCACCGTTTTAGAGCTATGGATTATTTTTAAATTGGCCAATACATTCAGCTGCTGGTGCTTATCCATTTAACAACAGAAGCTGCATTTTTAAACCTAGTCTGTGAATGGGGAACTAAGAATTACACGATTCAGTGGCTATGGAGTTAAGATTTTGAACTAGAGTACCCTCGCACACCACCATTGTAATTTAGGGATGCCACATGAAAGCAGACCCGAACAATGGTGCTTCCGATTTTACAGCATTGATCTATACTTTGAATCGTATGATTCCTATAAACTTGCCACAAATCTGTGAACAAGTAGAGGAACCGAGATCAATGAGTTACTTCCCTAAATTCAAAAGGAAATTTCTTTTATTTCAAAATAACACTCAAAGATTTAGCCCCGTGAGTAAAGGTAAGAATAATTGTTCGTTCTGTCCACGCTACAATATGACCTTTTCCTTCTTAAGATAGGTCGTAAATCCAAATTCCTTTGTACTCTGAAACGTACTATTCCCACAGAACGTTCTGAATAGTGAGTCTCGGTGGCATTCGGAAACGGACAAGCAAATACAGTACACTGAACACAGCAGATCGCCCGTGGTCATTTCTGTTTTCCATTGTGGCCCCTCACAAAGCAGTCCACACAACGAAGCCCAGACCTTCCCTGTGGCAAGACCAACAAGGGATCAGTGTATCAGTTAATTAAAGCCATATTCACAATACTGAGAACTTTTCTTGGACAAAAGGAACTTTTGTGTCAATAAACCCCATGGGGAATGACATCATTCTCACCCAGAAGATAAACACCTATCACCATATTTTGATGTTACAAAAAAAACCATATGGAAACCATTATAATATTTCCAGGATAGATTTGTCTCCCTGCTATACAGAACTAATACACACACGCACACTCCCTGAGGTGTGTGTAGGTGTGTGTGTGTGTGTGTGTGTGTGTGTGTGAAGGGGGGAGCAAGGGCACTCCCACCAACGTTTTGCTTTGTTTCGTTTTTTTGTTTGTTTTTGTTTTGTTTTCGAGACAGGGTTTCTTTGTAGCTTTGGAGCCTGTCCTGGAACTATGGACTCGAACTCACAGAGATCCGTCTGCCTTGGGCTCCCGAGTACTGGGATTAAAGGCATGCGCCACCACCACCCGGCCTCCACCAACATTTTTAAGACAAGAAAGAGGAAGAATTACGTTTGATTGACAGGAAGTTAGGTATGGGTCTTTGTAATCTGAAAGCTGCAATCTAAAAGCTTGTTTGTTGTAAAAGTAGAAGAGATAAGTATAGTCACAAACTATCAAGATTTTTCACTTGAAGTTAACCTTTGTGTCTGGGGTGTGGGTGTGGGTGTGCGCGCGTGCACGTGGGCGCGCGCACGCATGGGAGCATTTGTACAGGCTGGAGGTCAGCAGAAGCTGTCTTCCCCAGTTGTTCTCCTTTAGCTGGTCCTGGAGCTCCCCACTGGCAGGGGTGGCTAGCTGTAGGTGAGCTCCAAGAATCCTCCTGTCTCTGCCTCCCCAGCACTGGGATTGGGCATGTTCCACCATAGTTGGCCTACACAGATCCAGACTCAGGTCTTCCTGTTGGTGCTGTAAGACTTTAAGACAATTCTGAAGCCATTTTGACAATTCTGAATCCTCTCAGCCTCCATGCCATAGTGCTTCCCCTCCTCCCCTGGGAACCAAGGACCTAACAGCTACACTCGCGAACTCAGTTCCTGAACAATTACCCATATATGTATGTTTTGATTCGGTCCCCTGGGAAATGGGGTCAAAATGACCTCTTACCTCACCTGATCTGGCAACAGCTCTCCAGTCAATTATTGGTAATAGCCCTTTGAATAAGCCAATCAAAATAGTCAAAGAACAACCCCCCTTGCTTCTGTGGCCCCTTTAAAAGTAGACTGTACCGCTATTCAGGGTCCCTCGGCTTCCCAAATGCTGGGGGACCCTGTCATGACAGAATTAATAAAATCCTCATGCTTTTGCATCGGCTGTGGTGTATGAAGTGGTCTCTGGGGGCGACTCCTCCTCGGTGTTTGGACGTTGGAGTCCAACAGTGCAGCAACACTGTACTGACTGAGCCATCTTCCTTGCCCTTGAAATGAACTCTTTAGCTCCAGGACTTGGTGTGTACACTAGGCAGCTGGGCACCACTGGGGCACCACTGAGATCATCTCCAGCCCTTAGCATAATTGTTAAGGGCATGCTTGAGAACTAGCCCTTTAATTAATCATATTCCCTTCTGGTGATATCGATCTCATTCCCATAGTCCATTATGTTTCCGGTTTAAGTTTAAACTATAAAAAGCTGTTGAATGTTTGGTTAAATATCTAGATGATAGTTCTATATTTTTAAAAGGTTTTATGTAAATCAAATTTTAAAGTAGGCGAAGTTTTTTTTTTGTCAAACTGTAGATGTTAATATTTTCTTTAGAAACATGGCTCTGTTGATGCACATAAAGCAAATATTTTGCTTATCTATTCTATCTGTAGAGCAGAGATTATAAAAACAAACTTTGGAATCCGGCCCCGGCTTAATGCCTATCTGTTTCACTTTGAACTCTGGGCAATTCGTTTCAAACCTTTTGTTTCATTAGTGAGGGATGACAACTGCTTTTCCATCCTGTGAACAGATATGGTAGTGTATCGTGACACCGCCGTGAAGACTGGCAACATGTCAGAGCCTAGTATCAATGCTGGGTACAGCCGAACAGAGCTGTTCAAAGTTTGCATAGCGGAAAGCTAGTTTTCAACATTGCACAGCTGAGAAGGGCGGCCTAATGGAGGTGATGAGGTCATAGGGATGAACCCTTGTGAAAGGGTGAATGATTCATCCTGTCATTATTGAGAGGGCGGATTTGTTCTGAACGTGAGTTTGAGCCTCTTACTTGCACCTTTTCCAACTCTGCTATGGAATAAAAACAAGGTAAGGTCTTCACCATACGCTGACACCACGCTTTGGGGTATACCAGCTGCAGAGCCATGAGCCCAGGTCTGTTCAGTACAGACACTCTCTGTGGGGTTTGCGGTCTTCTGTTTTGTTTGATAGAAGGTCTCACTACGTACCCTTAGTTGGACTGAAACTCACTGTGTAGACCACGCTGGCCTCGAACCCACAGATATCCACCTACCTACACCTCACATCACTAAGATTAAAGATGTGTGCCACCATGCTTGGTTGGTGTCTTTTATACTAGCAGAAAATAGAAACCATAAGATAGCTTGAGAATTTTGGAAAAATTAAACTGATAACAATTTGAATTGCTGACTTGTATATATTAAAAAAAAACACTAACTACTTACTTGGATAATGAGTTTTTTAAATAATATATTTCATTGAAATATCATTTGGCTTTTCATCATTGCTGTTCAAAACAGAAAACACTTTTGTCTAAAATGGTGCCTTATCTGAGAGTATTATTAATCTTTATATCCCAATAAAGCCCTGTATTATTCATAGTCCTTTTTTTTATAACCTTAGAAGCAGATAAGGACTTCCAACAGAAGAAAAATAACTTCCTTCAGGGAGGAGACTTGATTAAATGACCTACAGAACCCGAATGACTGTTCTTCACCAGTTAACTGGTTTTGGAAGTGGGGGCCAACCTTGGTTCTTTTTTTTTCTTGATTTTCGAGACAGGGCTTCTCTGTAGTTTTTTGTTCCTGTCCTGGAACTAGCTCTTGTAGACCAGGTTGGCCTTGAACTCACAGAGATCCGCCTGCCTCTGCCTCCCGAGTGCTGGGATTAAAGGCACGCGCCACCACCGCCCGGCTCCAACATTGGTTCTGTAGCAGATGAATGTATGGTCAAGGGTAACCATAACCAACACTGTAAGAGCAATGTTGCCGTCAATGCTGTTGTCTACAGTGCTCTCAGAGTCCCTTTTCTAGGGAGTCCGATGAGAGGCTCATCTGCTTACGTGGGTCAGTCATCCTGAGTTGTTGCTGTAGTTTCCAGTATACTCTCTAGCTGATAGACTGCACAGCACCCTGCAGCCTCAAATGAAAGAAAACCTGCTTGTGGGGGAAATGTGTCGTTTAAGACACAATCGTGCTGGGCAGTGGTGGCACATGCCTTTAATCCCAGCACTCGGGAGGCAGAGGCAGGGCGGATCTCTGTGAGTTCGAGGCCAGCCTGGTCTACAAGAGCTAGTTCCAGGACAGGAACCAAAAAGGTACGGAGAAACCCTGTCTCGAAAATAAAAAAAAAAAAAAAAAAAGACACAATCATAACCATGAACTGCTTTTGAATATAGAGAAAAGAAAAGCCTCATGTAAAATGGAGTAAATATGGAACAGGAAAAACGAGAACTTCATTTGCTTTCTGAGAAAAAAACTGTTTTAACAGAACATAAATCAAGCCAAGTTATGGCTAGAAAAGACCACAGACCCATGGGAAAGGGAACCGAAACCTGTTAGGGCCTCCTGGGCACAGAGCAGAGTTAATTTGATCCTTTGATCTGGAAAACAGTTCATTGAGTGCTAATTTGAAGAATGCAGATGGGCGGCCCACAGCTCATCCTCATTTCTTGGACCAAATTAGCCAGTTTCAAGCTCAAAATCTGATGTGAAGTGTCTGAAGTTTAAGCATGTGTTGTAATTAAGGAGACTCTGCCTTTTAAGGCATTTCTGTTCACAGGACCCTCTTTCTGTATATTTAGGGTCATGAACAACAACAACAGAGGGGAAATGCTAAAAGCTCAGAACCTTAAACCGCTCATTTCAGGTTTTTGATAGACAGAAGCAAGAAGTTACTTTACATCACGCTAACAATTATCTAAAGTAAAATTCTTATATTTTTCCACTCAGGAAAGCTTGTCTTCTAATCTGTTCCGAGTATCAAGAAGAAAAGTGGTCCCCTTTTCCTTTATTCTCTGCTCCGTTTGACTACGCTATCATGGACAAGATATCTGTTAACAGTTGGCAGTAACTTACGTACATCCTGTCAGCAACTTTTGTGTTCAGAGATTTATTAGTCCCTTGAGCTCAACCAGCCAGGTAGACTTTGAAGATAACTACTGTTTTAGTAGTTGCTTATCGGTGTGAAATAATAGCTTTTCTTAAACACTGTTCATTTAGTGACTCAGTGACTTATGTTGAGCTATGTCTAATTAATGAGTGAACCTATTTCAAAACCAAGGGCTTAATAGTCACTGCCTTGAAGAGGAAGCACATTGTTGCTTCATCAGCCAATTCTCTGAGCAATCTGTCTGTCCACCAAATGCATCAAGGATGTAAGAGATCTGAAGAAATTATAATTCTTTGAACATTGGAAGACTCAGATCGTCTAGGTTTCCCTAGATAAACCAGAACACTGGTTCTTTTGGCATTTCTCACACTTTCTACGTTTTATGACTCTCATATAACTTTTTCTCAGTTCTCCACATTCCCATCTAGATTTTTTGTTGGTGTGTCCAGTATAAGATGTGGACTCTGTAGGTGGTTGGATGGTTCTTATGAACACAGTGAGGGTGTTCTTTCACAGTCTAGTTCACACCGATAATGCACACCGTCCCAGGTTACTGTATTTGCAATCCTGTTTCATCATTGTAGGACGTTAATACCCATGACCTTTCATTTCTCAGATTATATTTAAAGAATTGTTTTGGTTAACCTATTGAATTTTTGTGCACCTATTTTGTAATACTATGTTTTTTCCAGCATTTACTTCTTATTCTTCGTGTCTGCTAGAGAATTTCAACACATTTCTTCATGGGTGGAAAGCAGGAAGTGCATATTCCATGGTGCATAAAACAATCTACTACAGTTCGGGAAGGATGTATGGCAATGTGTATTTTCCACTTAAAATTAAAAATGAAATGACACTTTATTACTTAAACATACTTGGGGACACTGGCATGCTCATACTCCACAGGCCTTTGTCAGGCACATCATGCGGTGACTTGAGGAATTGGCCTTCCACAAACCTGAAGGATTTAATGAGGTGGTCTGATCGCGACTTTTTAGTTGCTGGGCTGATGACAAGATACAACTGAGGAGAGTTGCATCTGGGCTCACAATTCGGAGGAAGCCATGGCAGAGGTAGTAGCTTACTCAGTGGGAAAGACCAGGGAGCAGAGAAAGGGATAGCACTGTGCCAACTGGCTTCCTCCTTTTATTAAGTACAGAACTCTCTACCACTATAGGGCGATGTCATCACATTCCAAGTGGGTTTTCCTTCCCTCGAGAAAGTTTCTTCGGAGACTCCCTCACAGATGATCCATAGGTATCCCTCATTAATGCAATTTTTTTATAGTACAGGAACATATCGATTTGTTTAATTTTTGTAAAGGTGAGTCCTTTCTGTTGGATTTTTTTTTTTTTTTAAATTTTCGAGACAGGGTTTCTCTGTAGCTTTTGGTTCCTGTCCTGGAACTAGCTCTTGTAGACCAGGCTGGCCTCGAACTTGCAGAGATCCGCCTGTCTCTGCCTCCTGAGTGCTGGGATTAAAGGCGTGCGCCACCACCGCCCGGCAGACCTGCTCTTTTCTGAAGTAAAATAGAGGAGTAGTGGATCTGGGGAAGAGGCGAGGCTGGGAGGATTGGAGGGAAGGGAGGGGAAGCTAAAGTCAAGATATAATGTATGAGAGAAGAGTTTTTGCCCTCACCAGTTGTGAATTCCTAGGAAGGTTACCAATATCATATCCAGATTGTCATCTGTAAAGTGAAGATAATAATGGTATGAATAGGTTTTAGTTGTTCTGAAGATGGAATTAATATACACAGTGGGTCTACCCCTCTGCTGAAAATATTTGAGAAAATAGGTTGTGCCCATAGGAAATATGAAGACATTTTCCTTGATCATTACCAAGATAGAAAAAGGATCTGTGTTGTTTTAAGCATTATCAGCAATATAGAGATGATTTAAAGCATATGCTAACATATAATTATAATACGTACAAAAGTTATACCTTTAAAACATTGTGATGCTGGGAATCAACCCAGGACCTCTGTGCTGGACAACACTACTGAGTAGCAGCTCCAGTCCTGTGTTTATCTGAGACAGGGTCTCCCTATGTAACCCAGTGTGGCCTTGAGCTCAGGATCTCCTTGCTCCAGCTTCCTAAGTGCTGGAGTTCCAGAACTGCACCGCCATGCCTAGCTATCCACTTCAGTGCTGTTTTAAATATCGTTTTCTATAAGGGAGCTGAGCATCTGCAGATCTTGGTATCCATGGGGGTCCTAGAGCCGAGCCAGTCTTCCATGGATACAGAGAGACAGCAGTATATGGAAATCTCTGTATAATAAGCATTACATAAGCACTAGCTGTTATTACTAAAAAAGAGTACTTGACTTTCTAGATGAATTATGCATTTTTTTCTCT